>NC_057862.1:260132940-260845940 GCF_019393635.1 Dromiciops gliroides
TTTGTTAATGTCATAAAAAGCATCTATCTAAAATCAAACACAAGTATTACATTCAATGGGGATACACTAGATTTTTTTTCCAACAAATACAGGAGTGAAGCAAGGCTGCCCACTTTCCCCCAACAGTATTTGAAATCCTTCTGGAAATGTTAACAACAGCAATAAGACAAGAGAAAGAAATGGAAGGAATAAAGACAGGTAAAGAGGAAATAAAACTATCCCTATTTTCTAACAAAATAATAATTTACTTGGAAAATCTTAGGGAATCAGCAAAGATACTAAGTGAGATAAGTAATAGCTTCAGCAAAGTTGCAGGCTACAAAATAAATCCCCCCAAATCAACAGCATTTCTATATAATAATAACAAAACAGAAGAAGAAAGGGAAATCTATTCTAAATAACTATGAAATGTATAGAATATCTGAGGATCAACCTTCTAAAGCATGTAAAAACATGTATAGATTCAATAACAAAGTGCTCCTTAACGAAATAAAGAACAAATTAAAGAATTGGAGGAATGTTCAATGCTCATGTCTAGGCCATGCCAATATAATGTAAATGGCAATCCTACCAAAATTAATTTACATTTTCAATGCTATACTGATCACATTATCAAAGGGATACTTTACAAAACAAAAGGTCTAGGATATAAAAGAAAATTATGAAAAGAGAACTAGAGACAAATGGGAAATAGTAGCACTTCAAGATCTCAAATTATATTGTGAAGCAGTAGTCATCAAAACCATCCAGTATTGGTTAAAGAATAGAAAGATCAATGGAACAGACTAGACAAAGGTGATTCAGAAACAATAGAATTCAGTAACCCAGTGTTTGATAAAAAGAAAAATATAAATCATCTAGGAAGGAGGGAAACTCCTTGATAAAGGAGTTTGATTTGATAAAAACTACTAGGAAACTGGAAAGCAATCTGACAGAAATTAGACTTAGATCGATGCCTTACACCATATTTCACAATACATTCTAAATGGATTTATGACCTTAATATTAAAGATTATACTATAAAAATTAGAAGAAAAATATATCATATACCTCTCACAATTATGGGTGTATTCTTAAGTAAATGTGATAGAGGAAATTACAAAAGATGAAATAGATAACTTTGATTGTTTAAATCTAAAAAGCTTCTTCACAAACAACATTAATGCATATAAGAAGGGAAGTAGTCAAATTGGGGGGGGGGAATCTTTGTATCAAATTTCTATGATAAAAGTTTGATATCCTAGATACATAAACTATTATATAAATATATGTGTATATGTGTGTGTATGTATGTATGTGTGTATATGATAGCTATTCCCAATAGATTAATGGTCAAAGGTTGGAAATGGTTCTCAAAAGAAGAGCTGCAAAGTATTCACAAACACATAAAAGAATTCTCTGAATCACTAATAATAAGAGAAATCAAAACAATATTGAGTTTTCATCTTACACACCACAAATTGGCAAAAAAATGACCCAAGAGATGGCAACAGCAGCATTTTGTGATAGTTAATAGTTTGAAGCAAAGTAGATACCCATCAACTGAGGAATGGCTAAATATAGTTCATGAATGTAATAGAATACTATTATGCTGTAAGAAATGATGTGTGTGTGATGAATAAAGAGAAGCATGGAGAGATGTGTATGAACTGATATAGAATAAAGTAAGCAGAACCAACAAAACAATGTAACCACAGTAGCTATAACAATGTAAATGGAAAGAATAACATACTAACAAAAACCAAAAGAAAACAAACATAAATACAACAAAATTATAAAGATCAAACAGCACTTGAATGAAAAGATACCAAAAAACCCACTCCCAACCTACCTCTTCATGGAAGTGCACATATTTTTTGGACTTTTTCCACGTATTGATCAGTTGTTGATTTTTCCCCTCTTTTAAAAATACTATTTGTCTGATCCAAGACTATCTCAAAGGACTATTGATGAAACAATCCACCTCCAAAGAAAGAACTGATATTGATGGAACACAGACTGAAGCATGCTTTTTTTTCCTTTCTTTCATTTTTTTCTCTTATTCAAGTTTTCTTATACAAAATTACTAATATGGTAATGTTTTACATAATCGTACTTGTATAATCCATATCTGATTGCTTACTGCATCAGGGAAGGGGGAGGGTAGGGTAGGAAAGAGGGATAAAAATTGAAACTCAAAACTATAAATAAAAATGTTTATTACTTAGAAAAAATATTATTTGTCATATGGTATGACTCTCTCAGAGGGATACTTGGAATTATTATGGTGAAATGGAAAAACAAATAAAACTTCAATTAAAATAATTTTAAAAATCAATAAAACCTATTTAAAATGGTAATATCCTATACATTACATTATATTCATTTACAATAATTTGTGTTGATGCGTACCACTCTTTGTTTCCAGTTCTTTGTTGTAACTACAAGTACTGTTACAAGTGTTTTTGTACCTGTGGGTCATCCTCCTTTTTCTTTGATCTCTTTGTGGCACAGGCCTAGTACTGCTGTTGCTGGGTCAAATGGTATGCACAGTTTAATGAATTTGGGGGCATAATTACAAATTGCTTTCCATAATGTTTGGACTAATTCACAATTCTACCAACAAAATATCAATATGCCTGTTTTCCCATAGCCCCTCCGGTAATTGTCATTTCTCTTTTGCTTAACCTAATAGGTGGGATGTAGAATCTCAGAGTTGTTATTTTAATTTTCATTTCTCTAACTACTAATAATTTGGGACATTTTCTCATGTGACTCTCTTGAATTTCTTTGAGAACTGCTGGTTCATTTACTTAAGCCACTTATCAGAAAATGGTTATCATTCTTATACATTTGAATGAGCTTCTTATATGTCTAGATAACAGACTTTTTTCAAAGAAAATTGCTCCAATGATTTTTCCATTAACTATTTGCCCTCTAATTCTAATTGCATTGATTTTATTTGTGCAAGACATTTTCAGTTTTATTTAATCAAAATTATCCATTTTGTCTTCTATGATCCTTTCTCTCCCATGTTTTGTTATGAACTCTTCCCTATCCATAATTGAAAAAGTTACTTTCTTTCTTGCTTATCTAATTTGTCTATGATGTGACCTTTTCTATCTAGGTCATGTATCCATTTGGACCTTATCTTGGTATATGGTATAAGATGTTAGTCTAGACCTAAGCTCTGCCAGACTGCTTCCAGTTTTTTCAGTAGTTTTTGTCAAATAGAGAGAATTCATCTTGGCAGTTGAGAGATGTTGTATATCTAATCTGTTGCCCTTGTTATTGGCCTGGGGTACCTCAGAAGTTTCCTGGGGGAAATGAAGGAACCTTCTTGAGAAACTAAACCAAAGGACAGACACACCTACAAAGAAAAGGCACATGGGATCTGAACTGAGATAACTCCAGGACCACCCTTCATTGCAGTCTCCCCCACCCATCAGGGAGATTAGATTAGGTGTGGCTGCTGCCTTTGTGGGATGAGGGGGACAGAGATGGCTTGAGAGATTGGAACAGCCTCTCACCCAACTTCCCCCAGCCACCACCAGTGGGGGATGGTCTTCCCCCAATAAGGGAACTTTCCACAGTTAGATGATCACTCTCTGGTCCTCTATAAAAGGATTTGCCCATCTCCTGCTTTAGGAAATAGGTATCTCAGGGAGCTATGCCTCTGTGCCATACCTTCTCCCCACAAGAAGAAGTCCAAGGACTTCTCTCTTGGTTTCCTTTCCCTAGAGCCAAAATAAAATATTATTTTATTCTAATTGTATTTGTGTGCAAGAGGGTGTAATTCTTTTTTTTTTTTTTTTGTTTTTGGTGAGGCAATTGGGGTTAAGTGACTTGCCCAGGGTCACACAGCTAGGAAGTGTTAAGTGTCTGAGGCCAGATTTGAACTCAGGTCCTCCTGACTCCAGGACTGGTGCTCTATCCACTGCGCCACCTAGCTGCCCCAGGGTGTAATTCTTTAAAGAGGAATTCCTAAGGACCCCTACCCCAAACCCCCACTAATTTCCCCATAACACACTGATTGACTTTTCGGGGCTGTTGGTCTTTTTTCAAGCCAGTACCAAATGCTTTGTAGTCTATTTTGATGTCTGATACTGCAAGGCTTCTTTCCTTCCCACTTTTTTATTACTGCCCCTAAGAATCTTAACCCTTTATTTCTCCAAATGAATTCTGTTATTTTTTTTTCTGTCTAAAGTAATCCTTTAGTAGTTTTATTGGTGTGATGCTAAATAAATACATTCATTTAAGTAGTGTTGTTATTTTTATTATATTGTATCCCAATCATTGGCAATTAATATCTCTCTACTTACTTAGGCTTGTCTTTATTTCTTTAAAGAACATTTTGTAGTTATAGTATTTTCTCTCTGTTTCTTTGTAGGTAGACTCCTAAATATTTAAACATTCTATAGTTATTTTAAATGGCTTTTCTCTTTCTATTAGGTTTGGTTAGCAAAATATAGAAAGCCTATTGATTTGTTTAATTTAATTTTAGATTTTGCTACTTTACCAAAGTTATTACTTCTGGACTCCAGGGTTATCTTTATAGAATATCTTATCTTCTACAAAGAGTGGTTTTTTCCTCTCTTTGCCTATGCCTTTGGTTTCTTTTTCTTACATTATTACCAGAGCTAGCATTTTTATCACTATACCAGATAGACAGATAGAGAGATGATAGATAGATAGATAGATGATAGGTAAATAGATAGATGATAGATAGATATGACATTGATTAAGCACTACAATACAGAAACTATGCTAAACAATAGAGATGCAAAAAATACAAAAAAGACAATTCTTGCCCTCAAGGATTTTATATTCTAATGGTGAGGAAAGGTCTGGGAAGAAGCATAGAGGTCTCATTCTGGACCAAACAAACTGAAATCTCCCCTATAATAGTGGGTGATAATGTATATCCTTGGTTTTACTCATAATCTCACTTGGAAAGACCTCTAGTTTTACTCTATCACTGATAATGCTGGGTGACATGAGGCTTAGGATGACCAGATAATAGGACAGACATATCAAGGAGTCAAGGGACTATTAAAGTTTAAACTGGCCAACTAGATATCAGGACTAACACACCTAAGAAGTAAGGCTGGGATGAAATTCTATAGCAGGAAAATCAGTTAGGCGTGGCTACTACCTGAGCTAGGAGACAGAGATAACTCCATAGGTAGGGACTATCATTTAAAAAAAAAATCCCCCTGACTCTCAGGAATCTTTACCCACCCCCACCCCCACCTCAAAAAGGAACTTTCCATTTTCACATGGTCAACCCATCCATCTATCTTCTATAAAAGCTTTTGCCTTCCTTCTCTTCTGGGAGGAAGATGTTTCTAAGCCATCTCCTCCCCAGGGATGAAGTCTTTGCCTTTCTCTAGCTCCAAATAAGAGACATTTTAATTCTAATTGAACTGTGTAGGAGAGTGTAATTCTTTACAGAGGAATACCTAAGGATCCCCACCACCCTTTTCCCTATGACACTGGGTTTGGGTTTTAGAAAGATACTATTTGCCCTATTAAGTAAAGGTTCATCTATTCTTGTGCATTTTAGTGATTTTAATAGAAATGAGGTGGGTTTTTTGTCATACTTCTTTTTCATCCATCTGATGTAGGAGGCAAAAAGGGGTTAACAGAAAAACTTAAGACCCAAGCTCTAATTCAGATATTAGATCTAAAAGGGATTCAGATCCCAGTTAATGGATAACTTACAAGTCAGGATGCTAGGTTATCATACCCACAGTGATCCATACCCATAACAGGAACAGAGGGAGCTAGGCCATGAAGACCTTAAATAAAATGACAGGCTATAGAAATTCTAATGAAAAATGAAGATGTTTTGAAACTAGCTATGGGAACCAGAAAGAGACATGCACAGAAAAGGCCAAATTTTTCCCCAGATTCACGTTATGATGTGTAAACCCCCAAAAGACACCGCCACTGAAAAAGGTACCCATGTAGGAGGTTGGCTTAGGACCCCAGGAACTCCAAATTAGTATAAGCCCTCCCCTGTACCTCTTCAAGGTGTAGATTATTATAATGAGACTGATAATCAGTTTATCCATACTGAGTTTATTCCTTTCCTTATTTGAGAGATACCTTTCCACTATTCTGGTTCTCTCCCTGTGGTCACCCACAGTATTGCAATAAAACTTGGGAAACTGAGTCACTAAGTAATTCTTTTGGGATGACTCATGATCAATTTGACCCTAAATTCCATTCCACATCACATCTATTGATTGTTTATGTGATTTTGCCTGTTTTGTTATTAATATGGTCAATTATGTTTATAATTTTAAAAATATTGAACCAACCTGGAATTTATATTCATATTGGACTCTCTGTTTGATATGTTATTGTAGACTTTTTGCTAATTTTTAATTCAAAACTTTATGAACAATGTTTGGGGGGAGGGTCATTCAAGCTCCTGAAGGGGATAATCCAGAGCCCTGGCAAAATTTAGGAGGAGAAAAAAAGACAAGTTATCAAAAATGCATCAGTTTATTACAAACATCTTTTCTTTGGTTACTTTCTGTTGAGTTAGAGGTAGAGCTAGTTTTGAAAACATTCACTAAACATTTACTAAAATGAGAATGACCAGGTCTTATGCTTTATGCTTATCTTATGATCCTTTGAGGAAGAATTTCTGGCTTCTGAATATTTAATCACATAAGTATATCTCCCTCAGTGACTTTCAGATACTAATCACTATGGGGGCAGGATGATGAATTAAACAGAGCCTGATGTATATGATGTAAGTGGCACAGCCCATTTTGAGTTGACCAGGATGGTCTCCCATTTTTGTAAAGACTGGTTTCTGGAAAGTTGCCCTTCCATCTGTATTCCTTCACTTGTTACCAGACATGATTCAACTTCTCTGCAAAGACCTACAAGTTTTCCAGAAAATGGCTCTTCCAGCTGAGGAGGAAAACTTTCCCTTATTTTACTTTGGATAATGAGTTCCTGATCTAAGTAGGCTGCTCCAGGTGTTTTTAGTAAAGTGCCATGGGACATTTCCAAGAGGCCTGCGACATAATGGATGAAGTCTCACTTTGACAAGAGCAAATTCTTCCAGTTTAGTTCCCTCAAAACCTGAAATCTGAGCTAAGAAATGATTTGTTACCTACTATTGAACCAACATGGCTCTCCCTGCCTTTTCCTACACTTTAGCTCAGTAGAAGTCACAGTTTTAAGAAGCTTTCACACCAGAAAGGGGTAGACCTGGATCCCTGGGGACTTAAATTTGACTTAATTTTCTCAAACTCCAATGGCTCTTTGAAATACTAAGACTTCCTTTTTTCATGACTCAGACATAGCCCTTGGCCTACCCATCTACAGAGGCGGGTCACACAAACAAAAGTTTGAAATTAGGTCAGTTGTTAACTTGGAGATTATCCAGGAGGACAGCATATTTTCAAAAGCTTAAGATGTCTCAAACAATAGTGGCACTTCCCACTTTTTAAACAGTACTTTTCTATTACTTCTTCCCTTCAGGAAGTAGCTCTTGATTACAAAGACCTTGTTTACTCTGGGGAAGTTAGGTGGACACGATGGCTTGAGTGAATGGCCTGGAATCAAGAAGACAGGCATTCAAATCAAGATTCAGACACTGACTAGCTGTGTTACCCTGGTCAAGTCACTTAACCAGCCTGCCTCCATTTCTTGATCTGTAGAATGAAGAGAATGGTAGCACTTACCTCCTAGGATTGTTGTGATAATCAAATAAGTATTTGTAAAATGCTTAGCACATTGTAGGCACTTTAACAAAGGCTTCCTTTGAGAGATATGTTCTGACCTTCCCCCCCACCCAGCCCCAAGGGGCCCAAAGCAGTTTATAAACTTTCTCTATAAAACCCTATATTCTTGAGAAGTGAAAGTGAGATGGTATTGTCTAGCCCCCTTACTAGAGGGAACTAGACTACCCAGTAGATAGAGCAATGGCCTTGAAGTCAACAGTTGTCCATAGTCACACATAGTAAGTGACTAACCCTAGCTTATCTCTCTCTCTTTTTTTTTTTTTAGTGAGGCAATTGGGGTTAAGTGACTTGCCCAGGGTCACACAGCTAGTAAGTGTTAAGTTTCTGAGGCCAGATTTGAACTCAGGTACTCCTCATTCCAGGGCTGGTACTCTATCCACTGCACCACCTAGCTGCCCCCCTAGGTTATCTCTTAACCTCTCTCTGCATCAGTTTCCTCAGCTTCAAAATGGGAATAATTATAGCACCTATTTTCCAGAGTTATCTCATAACGAGATAACTGTACTGTGAGATATTTGTAAAGTGCTTTACAAACCTTAAAGTACTATATAAATGCTGTTGCTACTAGTAATAGTAATAATAGTACTAGTAGTAATAGTGGTGGTGGTAGTAGTAATAGTGGTGGTAGTGTAGCAGTAGTAGTAGTAGCAGCAGCAGCAGTAGTAGTAGTAGTAGTAGTAGTAGTAGTAGTAGTAGTAGTAGTAGTAGTAGTAAGGGGCAGCTTGCCCCGGAGTCAGGAAGACCCTGACCAAATGTGGCCCAGACACTTACTAGCTATGCGACCCTAAGCAAGTCACTATTTGGGGCTTTCTTGGCAAAGATACTAGAATGGTTTTGCCATTTCCTTCTCCAGCTCATTTTACAGATGAGGAAACTGAGGCTAATATGGTTAAGTTGACCTGCCCAAGTCTCACAGCAAGTAAGTGTCTGAGGCTGGATTTGAACTCAGAAAGATGAGTCTTCTTGACACCAGGGCCAATGCTCTACCCACTGTGCCACCTAGCTGCCACCAATAGCCCAAGAATTAAATAAAGTAATAAAGTAATTTGGCAGGGGTTTGGTTGCTTTTTTTGTTCCCCTTAGGTAAAATTCTCTAAGTCAACACCACTGCCTTTATGCTTATCTTCAAGTCTGAGTTACTAAGCTTGATAAGTCAATGTGAGTAAGAACATACATATTTTTTAAATGGTTTCCTGTGATTCACACAATTATTTATTGATTTAATCACAAATGATCCTAGGACCCTATCCTGAATAGCAATGGAAAGTATTCTCTAAACATACTGCCTTGGGATTCTAGATTTAGTCTTTCTGGATGGCTTCCAGATCAGTGCTCACTTCATTTAGAATCAGAAGTTGAACTTTGTTACCCCAGGCCCTGAAAATATCCTCTAGGGTCTGAGAATCCATCTGGGATCCTTCCAGCTTCTCACTCCATAGTCATCATCCAAAGTATGTAGACATCACCAAACGAACAATTTGAAAGTTGAAGCAAAAATGGAACAGAAGCATGTTTGGCTTTAGCCTTGCAATTTGGACCCCTGTGGGATTAATCAGAGGCTACTCCTATTGTTGTCCCTAACATAATCCTCTGAGACTAGAGCACTCAGAGTAAAGACATTTGAAGGATTAAGACAAAGCAAATTGGGGGCAGCTAGGTGGCGCAGTAGTAAAGCACTGGCCCTGGACTCAGGAGTACCTGAGTTCAAATCTGGCCTCAGACACTAGACACTTACTAGCTGTGTGACCCTGGGCAAGTCACTTAACCCCCATTGCCCCGCAAACAAATAAAAAAAAAAGACAAAGCAAGTTTCATAGTTGTTTCTTAATAAAATTGGTTGTAAATGCTATTTTCCATGCCTGTGTTTCATTTTCAAAGTCTCCTTGCTCTTTATACTTTATTTATTTATTTGCTAGAATTTTCCCCAAGTTACATGTAAAAACCAAATTTTTTCACATTGATTTTTAAAACCTTTTTGTTCCAAATTTTCTTCCTCCCTCTCTCCCCACCCTATAAAATCAAGCAATTCAATATAAGTTATACATGTGCTTGGGCAACTAGGTAGTGCAGTGGATAGCAGCTAGGTGGCACAGTGGATAAACTACTGGCCCTGGATTCAGGAGGACCTGAGTTCAAATCCAGCCTCAGATGCTTGACACTTACTAGCTGTGTGACCCTGGGCAAGTCCCTTAACCCTCACTGCCCTACCCCCCCCCCAAAAAAAAAGACTGCTATACATGTGCAGTCATGCAAAAGATCTCCACATTGGTCAGGTTGTGAAAGAAAACAGACAAAATACCTTTAGAAAGAGGAACTAACAAAAATAAATTATGCTTCAGTCTGTATTCAGATACCATCATTTCTTTCTCTGTAGATGTATGCATTTTTCATAAGTCCTTCTGATACCATCCTGCTCATCATTTCTTTCACAATTACTATTGCTAACTGTATTGCCCTATATCCTATTCCCTCCCCTTGATATTTACTCTCTTTTCTATCTTCTTTTACCCTATCCCTCCTCAAAAGTGTTTTGCTTTTTATTGCCCCCTCTCCCAATCTTCCTTCACCTCTCCCCCCTTATTCCCTTCCTCTCTCACTTTCCCACAGGGCAAAATATATTACTATATCCACTTGAGTGTGTATGTTATTGGCTCTTTGAGCCAATTCTGATGAGAGTAAGGCTCACTCCCTCCTCTGCTCCTTCCCCATCTTCTCCTCCACTCCGTAAGTTTTTTCCTGTTTCTTTTATGTGAGCTATTTTCCCCCAGCCCACCTCTCCCTTTCCCTTTCTTTCAGTGCATTCTTCTTACCCCTTAACTTTATTTTAAAGATGTCATCATGGGTCAGATAGATGACACAGTGGACAAAGCACCAGCCCTGGACCCAGGAGACCCCAAGCCCAAATCTGGCCCCAGACCCAAGCCACCCCACCCTGCCTGCCTCACAAAAACGGGCAGAGATAAAAAATAAATGCTTTACAGATATCATCCCTTCATATTTACTTCACACCTGTGCCCTCAGCTGCCCTAATACTGAGAAAGTTCTTATGAGTTAGAAGTATCATCTTCCCATGTAGGAATGTAAACAGTTTAACCTTTTAACATCCCTCATGATTTCTTTTTCCTATTTACCTTTTTATGCTTCTCTAGGGTATTGTATTTGAAAGTCAAATTTTCTATTCAGTTCAGGTCTTTTCATCATAAATACCTAAAAGTCCTCTTTTTCATTGAATTCCCATTTCCCCCCTGAAAGATTATACTAAGTTTTACTGGGTAGGTGATTCTTGGTTGCAATTCCAGTTCCTTTGCCCTCCAGATTGTCATATTCCATGTCCTCTGGTCATTTAATGTAGAAGCTGCTAGATCTTGGGTTAACCTGACTGTAGCTCCACAGTACCAGGATTGCTTCTTTTTAGCTGTTTGCAATATTTTCTCCTTGACCTGGGATCTCTGGGATTTGGCTATAATATTCCTGGAAGTTTTCCTTTTGGGATCTCTTTCAGGAGGTAATCAGTGGATTCTTTAATTTCCATTTTACCTTCTGCTTCTAGAATATCAGGGGGATTTTCCCTGACAATTTCTTGAAAGATGATGTCTAAGCTCTTTTTTTATCATGATTTTCAGGTAGTCCAATGATTTTCAAATTATCTCTCCTGGATCTATTTTCCAGGTCATTTGTTTTTCCAAGGAGATATTTCACATTGCTCTCTATTTTTTTTATCCATTTGGATTTGCTTTATTGTGTATTGATTTCTCATAAAATCATTAGCTTCTATTTGCTCTATTCTAATTCTTAAGCAATGATTTTCTTCAGAGAACTTTTTCACCTCCTTTTCCATTTGGCCAATTTGGCTTTTCAAGCTGTTGACTTTTTTTTCATGAGCCTCCTATATCACTCTCATTTCTCTTTGCATTTTTCCCTCTACCTCTCTTACTTTTCCCTCTACATCTCTTACTTTGTCTTCAAAGTCATTTTTGAGTGCTTCCATGGCCTGAAACTAATTCATATTTTTCTTGGAAGCTTTGGATGTAGGAGCTTTGATTTTGTTATTATCTTCTTCTAAGAGTATATTTTGATCTACCTTGTCACCAAAGAAACTTTCAAGGGTCTGCTGCTTTCTCTGCCTGCTCATCTTACTTGCCTATTTCTTGGCTTTTAACTCCTTAAAGTGGAACACTGCTTCCAGGATGCACTGTCCCAAACAGGGGGTCCCAAGTGGTATGATTGAAGTAGAGGCTTGTTCTCAGTCCCCCTGGCCTGTAAGTAACCAACCACGGTCCTGCTTGCTCCTTAACCCAGGAAGCAGAAATTTGATTGAAATCTGATTCTCTGTGGTCTGCAAGCTTGGCATACCTGTGCCCCTCTCCCACTGGGCCTCTGCTACTCAAGTCTGCTTCCTGAGCAATGTGCTCTGCCTCTGCTCCCACAGAGACTCCCCACTATTTCCCCCTGGCCAACCACTAGACCCCCTCACTGGTCTAGATTCAGAAGAAGCCACTGATGCTGAAGATGCCAAGGCTCTGGAGGCACGGTCTGCTTAGGGCTGGATCTGCACCACATGCTGAACTCCTCTCTCACCCTAGTAAAGCAGACTCCTCCTGCCAAACTTCTAAGCTGTCTTTGACTAGAAAACGATCTCACTCTGTTCTTTTGTGCATTCTACTGCTCCATGAGTTATCTTATGGCATTTTTGGAGATATGTAGATGGATCTGTCAGGGGCTCTGAGAGTCACAGCCTTTCCTCTGCCATCTTGGCTCTGCCCCCCGCTCTTTATACTTTAGGCAAAGGCTCCCTATTTCTGAATGTGTTGGTTCCTTTATGTGCTGAACTTACTTCCTGGATGGTCTCCACTGAAAATACTGTTCTTGAGGTAAGCTGTACAGTTATAACACAGTTTAAAGCAAGCCCTTAACTGACAATGATTTTCCAAGAACATCTCTGAATTGTCACCTGACATGAGATATCCTGAGGTATAGATATTTGACTCTCTACACTTCATGATTATGGAGCATGGAAAACATTTCCTTCTCTTATCACTTTTCATTTAATTTTTATTTCATTTTTTCTCAATTACATGTAATTTTTTTCATTTTGACTTCCATATCTTCCCCTTCCCCCTCCTTGAGAAGGCAAGCAATTTTATATAGATTATACATGTGCAGTCATGCAAAACATTTCCACATTAGACATGCTGCAAAAAACAAAACAAAACACCCAAGAATAATAAAGTAAAAAATATTATGCTTCAATCTATATTTAGACTCCATTAGTTCTTTCTCTAAAAGTGGATAACATTTTTCATCATAAGTCCTTTTGAATTATCTTAAATAATTATATTGCTAAGAATTGCTTAGTCATTCACAGTTGTTCATTGTACAATATTGCTATTACTGTATAAATGGTTCTGGTTCTGCTCAGTTCATGTAAATCTTCCCAGGTTTTTCTGAAAGCATCCTGCTCATCATTTCTTATAGCACAATAGTATTACATCACAATATTGTTTAGTTATTTCCCAATTGCTTATCACTGTCTTTACAATTACAATTATTCCTTTCACATTGCAACTTTCCCCATTGAGGTTTCATGATATGGCAGGTCAGCACAAGAAATTAAACGAGATCTTTTAAGGGAGTTTTGAAGGAGCAGTAAACAACACTCAAAGGTCAGCAGATAGCATAGGGCTTATGACCAAATATTTAACCCATATTTTACAATAGTGTATTGTAAACACCTCATGAAAGAAAAAGAAAAAAATCAGACTTCTGTTCTAGTATGAAGGAAGGGCCAAACTTTTATGTGGATTTTCCTGATTGCAGGGGGACTGTACCCTTAACCCCCATGGTGTGGAAGCAATTATATTTCATTTGATCCTCACAACAACCCTGAGAGATAGATGCTATTAATATACCCATTTTGCAGATGAGGAAACAGTCAGAGGTTAATGACTTGCCTGGGGTCACACAGCTTGTGTTTAAGGCTGGTTTTGAACTAAGTTTGATCCCAATTCTACCACTCTATCTACTTTGCTTACAAAAAGGTTGTGGGACTGGAGGGGGAGAAAACCTCACAAAAATCCTATGAGGTCTGTAGCTTGCAAATATAGAAAGACTATGTGATATTGTGATTGTGGGGAATTGCTAGAAATCCCTCCAGCAATGGAAACCTATCTATTACTTACAAGATAGGAAAAGTCAAGTGGTTGGAGAGCTCACATGGCCAAGAATATCACACACAGCTGAATAAGCAATCTATTGAACTGGTCCATTAGAACACGTGTTTAGGTAGTAGCTGGATCAGATGGCTTCTCGGTTGCCTTCCAACTCTCTGCTTCAAGACCCTCAGTTGCCTGAGCCAAATTAAAGCTAAATGACTTGCTCAAGTTATTGAAGCTAGAAAAGGCAGAGATTGGATGTGGGGCTTCCCTACTCCAAGCCTATTATCACTGTACTATGCCTCCCTGCTCCTGGAGGTAAGTAACATAAGTATTGTTATCCTTATTTTATAGGGGAGAAGACAGAGATTTATGAGAGTGTTTCCCCTAATCATTGTTTTTGTTATTGTTTGATTGTTTCAGATGCCATTTGCTCTTTCCTTCTCTAGCTCATACACAGCTAATAAGTGTCAGGAAGGAGCTGGTTTCAAACTTTGGTATCTGGACTCTTAGTGTAGCAGTCCATATCATATAACCTGCTTCTCCCACATAAAATGAAGGGGTAGGACTATATGACCTCTAAGCTCCAGCTTGAACATGAAGATTATTGTGAAGATCAAAGGATTATGAAAGTAGAAATTGGAAAGTGACAATCACTATACACATAAAGATAGTATTCTGACCAGAATTGTAGATAAAACAGAGCCTAACCCCAGCCTCTTAATAATGAATTGAAAGAAAGAAAGAAAGAAAAAGAAAGAAAGAAAGAAAGAAAGAAAGAAAGAAAGAAAGAAAGAAAGAAAGAAAGAAAGAAAGAAAGAAAGAAAGAAAGAAAGAAAGAAATGCTTTGAACACCATAGAGGAAGAAAGGCCCTAGTATTTAGAGCTGGAGAGGATTGTAGATATCTTCTTGTCCAAGATGGTACAGACAACTGGGATTTGAACAAAAGTCTCCTAACTTCAAATTCCATGCTCTTTCTACACCATCATGTCTATCAGTGCAGTGACTGCCCTTCTCCCTTTCTTACTTCTGGAATAGTTTTATGTTTGTCTTGTGGTTTGGGAGGGGTAATTGGCATGTTTAATGTAGGGAAAGGTGAAGAAAAGTTGAAAGAGCATTTTTACTCTTGGCAAAAAAGGGAGCTGTGAATTCCTCAGTAATCTTTTCCTCTCCTCCCTCCTTACCTACAATGCAAACAGTAAATAATCAGCTTTTTTCCCCAGTTGGATGATGATTTCTATATGGATCAGAAACATTTGTGTACAATATGTTGTAACCAGATTAACAAAACTATGAGACTATATGAATGGCTTTTTTTAAAAAATGAGGAACACAACTACAGAAATTACATAAAAAAAACTCTTGTACTAGAAGTTTACATATATTTTACCCATTAAGATGGAAGGTTTGCTAGCCATTCCCCAATTGATAAATGGTCAAAGAATATGAACAGGCAATTTTCAGATGAAGAAATAAAAGCTATCTATGGCCATATAAAGAAATGCTCGAAATCACTATTGATTGGAGAAATGCAAATTGAAACAACTCATACTTATCAGATTGGCTAATATGACATAAAAGGAAAAATATAAATGTTAGAGAGGATGTGGGAAAATTATGACACTAATGCATTGTTGGTGGAGCTGTGAACTGATCCAACTATTCTGGAGAGAATTTTGGATCTATGTGCAAAAGGCAATCAAACTGTGCATACCCTTTGATCCAGCAGTACCACTACCAGGTCTCTATCCCAAAGAGATAATAAAAAAAGGGAAAAGGACCCACATGTACAAAAATATTTATAGAAGCTTTTTTGTGTGGTAGCAAAGAATTGGGAGTTATGAGGATGCCCATCAATTGGGGAATTGCTGAACAGGTTGTGGTATATGAATATAACGACATAGTATTATGTTATAAGAACTGACAAACAGGATGATTTCAGAAAAACATGGAAATGCTTACATGAATTGATGCAAAGTGAAGTGAGCAGAACAGGAGAACATTGTACAGTAACACTGTGTGATGATGAATTATGATAGACTTAGCTCTTCTCCAAAATACAATGATCCAAGACAATTCCAAAGGACAAATGATGGAAAATCTATATCCAAAGAAAGAACTGATGGAGTCTGATGCAGACTGAAGCTATTTTCACTTTCTTTATTTTTTCATGGTTCTTTTTTTTTGGCCTATTTCTTCTTTCACAATATGACTAATATGGAAATATGTTTTATATGAGTACACATACATAACCTGTATCAAATTGCTTACTGTCTTAGGTAATGGATAGTAAGGGAGGGAGAAAGATAATTTAGGCTGATCTTTCACCTTAATTAGAGTGAATTAATAAGGATTTATTTTCTTTTTTTGTTGGTCCCAACCTATGATTTCATAGGTGTGGGGAACTCTCTGGTGATGGAACTCCCTCTTCTAATGAAGGTCAAGAACTTTTCATCTTAGAGAGGGACACTTAGAGATTAAGTGACTTGCCAAGGATCACAGATACCAGTGTTGGGACCTGAACCCAGGTCTTTCTGACTATGAGATTTATTCTCTATCCACTACCCCAGATCTGTCAGATCTATCGAGAAGGGAAGAATTTATGACCAGAGATAGAGAGCATGCAAAATGCATAATTTTGAATATGGTAAACTAAAAATTTTTGCACAAACAAAACCATTACAACTAAGATAGAAGGGAAGCAGAAAGCTGAAAAATAATTTTTACAGCAAGTGTCTCTGCTAAAGTCCTCAACTGAGTAAAATTTATAAGAATATATGTCATTCCCCAATTGATAAGTGACTAAAATATATAAACAGACAATTTTCAGATGAAGAAATTAAAGGTGTTTAGAGTTAAAAAAATGGTCTAAATCACTATTGATTAGAGAAATGCAAATGAAAACAACTCTGATGTACTATCTCACACCTATCAGATTAGCAAATATGACAGAAGAAGAAATTTATAAATGTTGGAGAAAATGTGGGAAAATTGGGACACTAATGGGACAGTTGGTAGAATGGTGAACTGATCCAAACATTCTGGAGAGCAATTTGATTCTATACCCCAAAGGCAATGAAACTGTGCCTATGCACAGTTTGCTCTATAGCAATACCACTACTACATCTCTATCCCAAAGGGATCATTAAAAAGGGAAAAGGAGGGGCGGCTAGGTGGCGCAGTGGATAAAGCACCGGCCCTGGATTCAGGAGTTCCTGAGTTCAAATTCAGCCTCAGACACTTGACACTTACTAGCTGTGTGACCCTGGGCAAGTCACTTAACCCCATTGCCCCGTAAAAAAAAATAAAAAAAAAAATAAAAAAATTAAAAAAGGGAAAAGGACCTGCATGTACATAAATATGCACTGAGAAACCAAAACAATTCATGTAACTCACTTTATTATGATATTTGCTTTATTGCAGTGGTCTGGAACCCTATTTGCAATATCTCTGAGGTCTACCTGTGCAAAGGTGGTATTCCATCAATGTTTGCAGCTGCTAATTGTTTGCTCATTTCAAAAGATCTCTCAAATGTCTTACAAATGATCCCTTGGATTGCAATAAAAAAAATAATCTTTTCAACATGCAGACCATCACATAATCCAACTATTATTATAGTTGAAGAAGGATTGCTTTCTGGCTGCTCATTTGGGACACAGACCAAGTGGAGAGGTGATTGATTCATCTTTGTATGATCCGCCTTTGTTTCCATTAACCCTTCTTATGATGACCTTAAAGAGTAAATGTATAAAAAGTCTCAGGTGTAGTTTATTTTGATTAATTAAGACAGGCAGTGTAATACTTTAGTTTAAGCTTAACCCTTCCTTCTACCCTCCCCAAGTTACATGTTAAAAATGAACAAATTTTTTCACATGATTTTAAAAAACTTTGTGTTCTAAATTTTCTTCCTCCCTCCCTCCTCAACCCTCCCTATGAAATCAAGCAATTCAATATAAGTCATACATATGCAGTTATGCAAAACATCTTCACATCAGTCAGGTTGTGAAAGAAAATAGACAAAATAACTTTAGAAAGAGGAACTAACAAAATTATACTTCACTCTGTATTCATATACTATCAGTTCTATCGCTGTTCATGGTTGCATTTTTCATACGTACATCTGATAGCATCCTGCTCATCATTTCTTTCACAGTTACTATTGCTAACTGTATTACTCTCCATCCTATTCCCTCCCCTTGATATTTACTCTTTCTATCTTCTTTCACCGTATCCTTCCTTGAAAGTGTTTTGCTTTTACTGCCTCCTCCCCAAATCTGACCTCCTTTCTTCACCTCTCCCCCCTTATCCTCTTCCCCTCCCACTTTCCCTCAGGGCAAAATATATTACTATACCCACTTGAGTGAGTATGTCATTGGTTCTTTGAGCCAGTTCTGATGAGAGTAAGGTTCACTCCCTCCCCTGCTCCTTTCCCATCTTCCCCTTCACTCCATAAACTTTTTCTTGTTTCTTTTATGTGAGCTACTTTCGCCCCCAATCCACCTCTCCCTTTCCCTTCCTTCCAGTGCGTTCCTCTTACCCTTAACTTTATTTTAAAGATGTCATCATGGGTCAGATAGGTGACACAGTGAACAAAACACCACCCTGGACCCAGGAGACCCAAGCCCAAATCTGGGCCCCAGACACAAACCACCCACCCTGCATGCCCCACAAAAAAGGGCAGAGATAAAAAAAATAAATGCTTTACAGATATCATCCCTTCATATTTACTTCACACCGTGTGCCCTCAGCTGCCTAATACTGAGAAAATTCTTATGAGTTAGAATATCATCTTCCCCATGTAGGAACATCCCTCATGATTTCTTTTTCCTGTTTACCTTTTATGCTTCTCTAGGGTCTTGTATTTGAAAATCAAATTTCTATCAGTTCAGGTCTTTTCATCAGTATGCCTGAAAGTCCTCTTTTTTCATTGAAGTCCCATTTGTTCCCCTGAAAGATTATACAGAGTTTTTCTGGGCACATAATTCTTGGCTGTAGTCCCAGTTCCTTTGCCCTCTGGAATATCATATTCCATGCCCTCTGGTCTTTTAATGTAGATGCTTCTAAATCTTGTGTTATCCTGACTGTAGCTCCACAGTATTTTAATTCCTTTTTTCTAGCTGCTTGCAATATCTTCTCCTTAACCAGGGTCTCTGGAATTTGGCTATAATATTTCTGGAAGTTTTCCTTGGGGATCTCTTTCAGGAGGTGATCAGTGGATTCTTTCCATTTCTATTTACCTTCTGCTTCTAGAATATCAGGGAAATTTTCCCTGATAATTTCTTGGAAGATGATGTCTAGGCTCTTTTTTGATCATAGCTTTCAAGTAGTCCAATAATTTTCAAATTATCTCTCCGGATCAATTTCAGGTCAGCTGTTTTTTCCAAGGAGATATTTCATATCACCCTCCATTTTTTATTCAATTGGATTTGCTTTACTGTGTCTTGGTTTCTCATAAAGTCACTAGCTTCCATTTGTTCAATCCTAATTCTTAGGCAATGATTTTCTTCAGAGAGTTTTTGTATCTCCTTTTCCATTTGGATTTTCAAGCTGTTGACTTTCTTTTTTCTCATGACCCTCCTGCATCACTCTCATTTCTCTTTCCATTCTTTCCTCCACCTCTCTAAATCTTCCTTCTATCTCTCTTACTTTCTCTTAAAAGTCCTTTTTGAGTGCTTCCATGGCTGAGACCAATTCATATTTTTCTTGGAAGCTTTTGGTGTAGGAACTTTGAGTTTATTATAATTTTCTTCTGAGGGTGTATTCTGGTCTACCTTTCCCCAAAGAAGCTTCTATGGTCTGCTGCTTTTCTGCATATTCATCTTGACCCAGAAGGAGATATCTGATTGAAATCTGATTCTCTATGGTTGGAAGCTTGGCATGCCTGTGCCCCTCCCCCACAGGGCCCTCTGCCACTTGAGTCAGCTTACTGGTTCAGAATATGGGTGCTCCACCTTAACTCCAGCAGAGACCACAGTGTATTTCACCCTGGACATCACTGAACCCCCTCACTGATTTGCAAGTCTGAGTTTCAGAAGAAGCTGCTGGTGCGGAAGATGGCTCTGGAGGCATGGTCTGCACCATGTGCTGAGCTCCTCTCTTAGCCTGAAAAAGCAGGTGATCTCTGTCATCTAATTAAGCTGTCTTTGGCTGAACAATAGTCTCACTCTGTTCTTTTGTGGGTTAGGCTTCTCTAGGAGTTGTCTTATGGCATTATTTTTGGAGTGTGTGGATGGGTTGTTTGGGAGCTCAGGGGAGTCACAGCCTTTCCTCCATCATCTTGGCTCCACCCCCTCATGGCAATTTCTTAAAATAAGACAATGAGTTTGCCACATGACTGATTCTTCCTTTTACTTGAACACTTGAATAACTTAGGGTTATTGACCTAATTTCAATGCTGTTGTGTCTTAAGGAATAGGGAGGCCCAGGAGAGGGAGAAAGATAGAAGAATGGTGGTGGATGGATTTAATCATCTTATATGGGTGCTGTTGACAGCTCCCCAAAATAATTAAAGTAGTAACATCAAAAATCAATGATCATAGATCACCAAAACAGATATAATGATAACGAAAAAGTTTTAAATATTGCAAAAATTACCAAAATGTGACACAGAGACATGACGTGAGCACATGCTATTGGAAAAAAAAATGGCACTGATAGACTTGCTCACTGCAGGGTTACCACAAACCGTGAATTTGTAAAGAATGCATTATCTATAAAGTGAAATAAAACAAAAGTCAATAAAACAAGGTATGCCTGTACAAAGCAGTGTGCTAGACACTGGAGATGAAAAGAGGTAAGACAATGGCTGCCCTCAATAAGTTTGAAGCCTCTTTGGGGAGCCAGTGCCAGCACAGTAGGGAGAATGGGGCACTGCATGGAAGAGATTTCCTAGGAGACTGTAGGAAACAACTGAACTGAGGGGAGCACAATTACACTAGTAGTTCTACTAGAATATTTAGGGGGACAAAATAGTAAAAAGGTTGATCAGGTAAGCCTACACTTGGTGTTGAGAACCAGGGGTGGGCAATTTGCCCACAACATTCTATCTCCCACCCCAAACTCAAAAAATCCCAGTGGATCCCTATTATATCCAGGATAAAGCACTGTGTTAAGCATTTAAATTGTCTTTATAACTTGACTCCTTCATACCTTTCCAGTTTTCTTGCTCTTCTCTGTCCTCCCTGAACTCTTGCCCTGGCTTACTTACATGACACTCCATTTCCTACTAGCCACTTTCCATCTATACCTGGAATGCTCTGCTCCCTCTCCTACTTGTCTTAGATTCACTGGCTTCTTAAAAACTCAACTCAATTCCCATTTTCTTCCAGAGGTTTTTGCCGGTCCCCCAGCTACACGTATCTTCCTCTATAAGATTGCCTCCCTTCTCCTCCTCCCTTCCTCCTCCTCTTTTCTCCTTCTCCTCCTTCTTCCCCTCCCCTCTTCTCTCCTTTTTCTTCTTCTTCCTCTCCTTCCTCTCCCTCTCCCCCTTTTCCCCTTCTCCTTTTCCTTCTGTTCCTCCTCTTCCTCCTTCTTTTCATCTATACGATATATAAACATACATATTATACACAGATGTACACATATATATCTTCTCTCTACCTATATTTTATGTGTTGTCTTCCCTATTAGATTGTGAACTCCTTTGTCGGGACAGGGTTTTTACATTTCTTTGTAACTCAGTACACTGTCTGAAACACAGTAAATTGCTTTTTGATTGATTGATTAATTATCATGGAAAAATGTCAGTTATGAATGGGGATTCTTCTACTGTTAGTTGATATCAGTCCAATGTGATTCAGTGGCCATTCTTTTGACTGAAGAAATACAGGTCAAGGTGAAGGAACTAACAAAAACAACTCATGTTTGAATAGTGCTTTAAAATGTATGAAATGGGCTGTGGGTGCAGGCCTTTGTGTTCCATGCCAAGGGAAGAAATTGGAGATCAAGTGGATATATTGGGCTTCATCAAAGCATTCCAATCTAACTGACCTGTAACATATAAAGCAAGGGGAGTGGTCTACATTCCCTTCTTAGGCTATTCTTCTATAGGGTTCCATTACGCAGATCTAGGAAATCTCATGTTCTCTACCTTCCTTTATGGATTGTAGTTGGCAGAGCCATCAGTACCTCTAGCCACCTTTGTGATTAAGGGATCCCTCTTTCCCACCCCTCCCTATCTGTGTAACCCAGAAGTTGGCTCTGTGGCTCATCTTGAGTCATAAAGCAAGCATTGAAAGGCAGGTGCAATGTTGGGCTTGAAATCTGGCTGTCCCTGGCATTCTT
This sequence comes from Dromiciops gliroides, assembly GCF_019393635.1. Taxonomy (NCBI): domain Eukaryota; kingdom Metazoa; phylum Chordata; class Mammalia; order Microbiotheria; family Microbiotheriidae; genus Dromiciops; species Dromiciops gliroides. The sequence continues at coordinate 260,155,125 of NC_057862.1, forward strand.
TGTAAAGGTCATTTGCTTCAGGGGCTGGAAGGAACAATCAAACCCATCCCTTTCAGGAAATTTCAGATTGTATCTGTGGAGCTTTTTCCCTCAGCTTTTTAGCTGAAAAATAATCTTACTGAGTTGATCTTGTATATTTTAGAATATCCTCCCCCTCCACCACCACCACCACCATATACCACTTTCAACCTGAGCATCCTGAGATTCCGGTCATATCAGCTCCCATTCATATGGTGCTTTGAGGTTTAGGTTGCACCTTTCTTATGACTCAATTTACTATAACCATACAAGTATGATTATCCCCAGCTTACAGATGAGCAGACTGAGGATCATAGACTGCTTTGTCCAGAGTCAAATCTCAACTCCGCCACCTCTGTAATTTTGGTCAGTCTCTTTGGGTGTCAGTTTCCTCATCTGAACAATGAATGGTTGGCTTGGTTGACCTCATAAACCCTTTCTGGCTCTATTTGTATGATTTATTATCCTAGATTAAGAGCAGAGACCCTAACTAATTCATGTTTTTGTTCACCACGGCATTTAGCCCCATGCTTTGGATATGGTAAACATTCAATAAATGCTTACTGAATGAACAGAGACCTTGAATTCTCCTCTATGAAGGTTTCACATGGCATAGATCAGGGCCAGGAAGGGGGAGAGCAGGTTGAATCACAGAAATCATAGATTAGATTGTCAGGCTCCTTCCTAGGCACTCTCCTTTGGAAAGAGAAACCCAAGGCGAGTTTGAATGTGCTCATGATTCTGATGCCCAGAACTAAACAGAATTTGATCTTCTAGCTCTCATCATTGCTTGATTCATATTGATGTGTTCTGGGAGGAAGAGAGGGAAGAACTAGCAACCAAGCATAGTACACATCCCTAGGCATACCACAAATACCATGAGCTCCAGGCTCTCCTTCCCCTCTTCTGTCAGATGGGGCCCTTGGTCGCACTGTACTCTCTGTGCCCACTTCTCTGGAGAAGTGACACATCCCCTGATAGGGAGGTAATATAATCATGTCACATTCAATAACACTTAACAGTTTACAAAGTGCTCACAATTATTACATGAAGCAGGTAGTATAAATATTAATATCAGACCCTTTTTTTTCAAATTATATATAAAGATAGTTTTCAACATTCACTTCTGTAAGATTTTGAGTTCCAAATTTTTCTCCCACCCTCTCTTCCTTCCTACTTCCTGAAGCCAGTTAGCTATTTGACATAGGTTATACATTACAATCATGTTATGTATTTCCACATTAGTCATATTGTAAGAGAAGAGTCAGAACAAAAGAAGAAAAAACACACAAGAAGAAACCACAACAAGAAAGCAACAACAAAATATAAATATTAATATTTTCCCATTTTTCAAAAGAAGAAACTGAGGCTCAGAATGTTGAAGTGATTTGCCCAAGATCACATGGTTAGTAAACTTAGGTCTTCTCATTCAAAGGCTAATGCTCTTTCTGTTGGACTATGTTGTACTAGACAGCTGGAAGATGCAGTGGATAGAATGCTGGGCCTAGAGTCGCGAAGACCTGAATTCAAATTCAGCCTTGAACACTTACTAACTCTGTGACCCTGGGTAAGTCAGTCTCTATCTGCCTCAGTTTCCTTAAATGTAAAATAAGGTTAATACATAGCAGCTTCCCAGAGTTTTTGTGAGGATAAAATTAGGTAATATTTATAAAGTTCTTTGCAAACTCTAAGCATTACATAAATGATAACTATTACTATGTTGTCAACTGCTACTTCAGTGCAGGATTTTGACACATTCTCTCTGATTTATAGTGAGCAGTTGCCCAAATTACCATTATTCTAGTACTGTTTAGCCTTCTTTTTAGTATTCTCAGTATTAGAAATGATGATTCGCGAGTAAACCTAGGTTCAAGCCTGGTGCATTTGTAGAATACTCCCCTCATTGAGGAGAGGACGATGGCCTAATACTGTATGCCTATGTGAGGGGGTTGAATTGGCTTGAGATCTTGGGAGAAGAGCTTTTGACTTCTTGGTCCAAGAGATAGCACTTATGGTTCTGGATCCTCTACAAGAAAAGACACACAGAGAGAAATATGACAGACTTTGGAAGGTAGACATGTGGGGGAAACCCTGCCCCCTTCCAATATGTCTCTGATTTCCAGTTTGCTTCCTTAGAAAATTGGGAGAATTTCTCCTTGGATGACATCAGGGATTCTCTCTCTTGGTTGAGCTGTGAGGTCTGTCTCACTCCTGATGGGAGAGCTTATTCCTAATCTGTATAAGTTCTTTGATTTCTCTTTGTTATCTGTTTGGATAAGTGGGTTTATTTGCTATTTACTATTTGTGATGGTCTAGCATTTGATGGGAAGGGCTCAAGCTTTTGGATATAAAATAAGCTGTACCCCCCTTCCTCTTTAAGGAATAGATAGCAACCAGGAAAGCACCTAGAATCTAAAAATATAAAATTATTTTTCCTAGACTAGCAATATTAAGGGGAGGGAGCGGATAGATATAATTTAGTCTGGTATCTCCTCTGAGGAGAGTAGAGTGGTCAGCCTCATGGTCCCTTCTCCTGTTCCTGTCCTGACAGGAATAATAATAATAATGATAATGATATCTAGCATTTATATAGTACTTTAAGGTTTGCAAAGTGCTTTACAAATATTTCATTTTATCCTCACCACAACCCTAGGAAGTAGGTGATAGTATTATCCCCCATTTTGCAGCCTGAGGAAACTGGGGCAGCAAAGGTTAAGTGACTTGCCCAGGGTCACAGAGTTAGTAAGTGTCCAAGGCTGGATTGAACTGAGGTCTTCTACCTAGCTGCCTAGGAATCCAAGTCTCCCTGAAGAGAGGTAGACTAGATTCTTGAGATACACCTTAAAGTCTCTATGAGGGTAAAATTTAGACAACCCATGTGGATATGTGTGTGTGTGTGTGTGTGTGTGTGTGTGTGTGTGTGTGTGTGTATAAAATCTACATGGCAATACACAAACTCCCTACAGTTATGTCTGGAGCTGACTGATGACACAGATCCATTGACTGAAGCTAAGACCACACAGCAGAGTCAAATGCTTTGGTAGAGACTAAGGGGACTCTCCTGGAGCATAAAGAAGCTCATATGGCTTGAGAATTCCAAGAGGACTTCTAACAAGAACCATCCCAACAAATTCTCAATAACTGAATTTTTCTTGATGCATTTTCTTCCCCGCTAGGCACTGACCTGTGCTGCCCTCCCTAACACCCAGACTCAAGATGGCCATCTATTCCTGGCCGTGCATCCTGTCTGTTTCTCTGGCTGGAGCAGTTCTCTCAGCAGAGGCACATCCTGTTTGTTCAGTCTCCCTTTTGTCTGCTACTGAGCAGCAGGGAGAGAGGATTCCTCTGGGTCCCTTTGCTTTCCACTTTAACACTGGATCCCAGCACACCTGATTACATTAAATACCTGGAAATGGTCAGGAATTCCGATGGCAGAGGACTCTTGTTTAAAGCTCTATGTGTCAGGAAAGGGGAGTTGGATCCCATTGGTCCTGCTCTGGAGGGGGCAGGATGTGTGGCCAGGAAAAACAAATAGACAAGTTGAAATAAAATTCACTTGAAAGGGGGCCAGGAACACCATCCCTCAGCAATATATGAACTGCTTCTGACAACACAATGCGGGACTTATATTCATTTCTCCCTCCTTATACATTCCTAGACAGAAACACCCACTTCCAGTAACACTACACCCAAGGGTAGGGGCCAGGAGGAGCAAGCTTGGCTGCCTTTATCTTTTCCTAGAGGGACAGCTGCTTCTAGTGCCTCAGCAGAATAGGAAAATGGAAGAAAAGTGGATGATATAGTAAAGAACATAATAGCAGATGAATCAATAAAACCAATAAACATTAAATGCCAACTGTGTGCCAGGCACTGTGTGAGAAAGTGAGACTGAGGAGGGAGTTGACCAAGATAAGAACAACATATTACATATTGGTAGGCAGCTAGGTGGATAAGGCACTGGGCCTGGAGTCAGGAAGTCTTTCTAAGTTCAAGTCTACACTTAGACACTTACTAGCTGTGTGACCCAGGGCAAGTCACTTACTCCTGTTTGCTTCAGTTTCCTCATCTATAAAATGAACTAGAAAAAGAAATGGCAAGCCACTCCAGTATCTTTGCCAGGCAAACCTCAAATGGGGTCATGAAGAGTCGGACATGACAACATTGTATTAAACACTGGTGATACGTAGGCACAACTGAAAAATGACTTAATGACAACAAAATCACATATTGGTAGTTAGTAGCTCATTGGAGCATGGAGTTCCTCTCATCTTTTTTTTTGTTTGTTTTTTTGCCCAGAAAAGAAAGAAGCTCATCATACACACATTTATAAGAAGAAGTTCCCTCACGTAGCTGAGGAGGAATGGAGGTCACTGATAAGCCATCATCATGTAGAATAAGGAGCTGAGATATTCCTCTGGTGGAAAAGCTGGCCAATGGGGCCCACACAAAGCAATGGCAAGGTGAATGATGCAAATCACACCAGGGATTATATGTGATCCTATGTCTGGATTCCATGCTTCTCCTTAAAAAAAAATAAACAAATAAATAAATGAACAAATAAATAGATAAATGAATGAATGAATAAATAAATGGATGGATGGATGAATGAATGAATGAACAAATAAATAAGAGCTGTTTCCACCCAAATTTTTTAAATAGAAAGGATTACTCGGGATTTAATCTCATAATTTTCAATACCAGAGGAAACTCACAGAAAAGACAGTACACCAGATAACTAAAACTAGACAACTCCATAATATTTCCTTTATCACACCTGTCAAGTAAAATGGAGGAGAGTTGGCAGAAGGAACCGGACTCTATCAAATATTTAAAATTAAACTAAGGATCTATAGATTTGGGGTGCCAGGATGATAGATTAGTAAGGGTTAATTCTAAACTTCTTTATTCTGAATTCCAAAATTGGGGTATTATAGAATTAGAGCTGGAAGGGATCTTAAGGAATATTAGGGCGCAACCCATCATTCTACAAGTGAGGAAACTGAGTCTGAGGGAGGTTATTGACTTACCCAGAGTCACCAGGTAATAAGTAGCAAAGCTGGGGTTTCAAAGCGAGGGACCCCTGACTTCTGAGCCAGTATATTTCTTTTTCTTTCTTTTTTTGGGGGGGGGGCAGGGGGCAATGAGGGGTTAAGTGACGTGCCCAGGGTCACACAGCTAGTAAATGTCAAGTGTCTGTGGCTGCTTTGAACTCAGGTCCTCCTGAATCCAGGATGGTGATTTATCCACTGCCCACCTAGCTGCCCTGAGCCAGTGTATTTCTAATATAACATGTAGCATTTGAAAGAACATGAATGCTAAAGTGGACCTGCAAAGTAGTCAGTGAGGCTGTCCACCTGAGGTTTTAAATGAGGATGGAAATATTTCTTTTTTCCCCTGAAATGAGATTTAGTTCTGAAGAGAAATGCAAAGAATTTTACACAACATAAGTGTTTGCTAACACATTTGTCTTTGAATGTCATCATAAGATCAGAGATCATATACTTTGGATCTGGAAGTGACTTCAAAGGTCCCTATTCCAACTCCTTTATGTTATACAAGGGGAAACTGAGGCTAAGAGAGTTGAGATGACTTGCCTGAGGTCACATAAATAGTAAATGAAGAAGCAGGATCTGAACCCATTGGACCTTTGACTCCAAATTTGTACCAAGAAGCCTAAGCTTTGTTTGTGCCATCTTTCCCCAGCTGTCAAAATTCCTAAGAATAAGGAAAGGTATCAGTAAGACCCACTGTCAGCTACCTAGAGATTTCAGATTGGAAAACTCAGTTCACATTTGCTGGAAAAAATATTTGTGGACAAAGGTTGGGGTATTAGGGCACTCAAAGCCACACCTGTTATTCTCTCCTAAAACATTTAATGCTGCTCTACGGGTTTTGTTTCAATCAATGGAACTCAGGAATAAGACCTCTCCAAATATGTCAACAAAGCTCACTCTAGTGAATACTACTCAGGTGCATCACTGTGAAATCGGGCTAGTCCTAGGTTCTCCAAGGGTAGTTAGGAGATCATAGCACATCTCACCAAGCTAGAAAGACAATCCTGTATAGGCCAACAATGGGTTGTGTGTCTGTCATCCAAGAACCAACCTAGTTAAGTTTGGAAGTTTTTTGTTTTTTGTTTTTTAGTGAGGCAATTGGGGTTAAGTGATTTGCCCAGGGTCACACAGCTAGTAAGTGTTAAGTGTCTGAGGCCGGATTTGAACTCAGGTACTCCTGACTCCAGGGCCAGTGCTCTATCCACTGCGCCACCTACCTGCCCCAAGTTTGGAAGTTTTGATATCAGGTAATGAGGCAGGGATCGTTTTCTATCCATGTTCCTCAGCCCTCAAGGACTTGCTAGAAACTGGATGAGCTCAGTGGAGAACCAACAGCAGGTACCAAGGTCCCCTCTCTCTCCTCTTTTCCTTATTCTTCCCCCTCCCCTTTCCTTTTTCTATGTATCACCAATGCTTAGCACAGTATTGTCATGTCTTCATTACCCCATTTGGAGTTTTCTGGGGAAAGATACCGGAGTGCTTTGCCGTTTCCTTCTCCAGCTCATTTTACAGATGAGGAAATTGAGGCAAACAGGGTTAAGTGACTTTCCCAGGGTCACACAGCCAGTAAATGTCTGAGGTCAGATTTGAACTCAGGTCTTCCTGACTCTAGACCTGGTACTCTTATCCACTGCACCAACTACCTGCCCTGCTTAGCACAGTAGTAGGCACTTAAATGTTGCAAAAAGTTACAAAACAGGGCTTGATTTATTGTTTTATTGATTGTCTAGACTTAAGAAAGTGATGGAGAAAATGCAGCTTAAACTTAAAAGTGTATTGTGCATACATATTTATTTGTTTTCCAGACAAGTGCTTGTTATTTACCAGTACACCAATGCACTGTGGATATCACCCTCAGGGATAGCCTTTAAATAAAAGGGGTTGGTGCCCACAGATTCTTGGACCCTATTAAAGGTCACATTTGCTATGACAGTGGAAATTTCCAAGCCCCGGTGATATAGCACATATATATATATATATATATATATATATATATATATATATATATACACATAAATACATATATAAAAATATGTATCAGTGTATATATGTATATATATATACACACATACACATATACATATATCCTATATACATATATACATCTCTATCTCTGTCTAGCTATCTGTTATCTCTCTCTCTCTCTCTCTCTCTCTCTCTATCTATCTATCTATCTATCTATCTATCTATCTATCTATCTATCTATCTCCTATAGTTTTGGAGCAAATCAAGGAACTTCCAGTGAACTTTCCCAACTATAATGCAATTGAACTAATAAATAACAATCTGAAGTGGGACAACCCCCACCCCCACCCCACTCCTTACTGTATATCCAGGGTGATTTATAACAATGGGGGATAAGTCACCTGCCTTGCTGTATCCTAAAGACCCTTGAAATGTTGTACTACACCCTTGCATACAAATAAACAGCCCCCCAAGTGTGGGGTCTCCAATTCCTTCTAGTCTGATAACACCAATCAAATGAGGTTCCTTTTTAGACGGGGGGGGCGGGGGGAGGGGGGGAGCTTGGCAACGGACGTACCAACAATCTAAGGACAGGGGTGGGCACAGTTGTGTTTGTCAGAGGTAGATAGGCTGTCACCACCGTGTCTTTTCCATGGCATTTATAACAATAGTATTAAAAGATTGGTTATCAATCTCCCTCATATCAATCTCATTAGGACCAAATCCAAAACTCTGCAGGCAAAGCCTTCTTTTCTCCTTCATCCTTTTAGACATCAAGGGATCAGCACCACCAAGGTCTGCTCAAAATCAAACTTGAGTTGAAGTTTGTAACAAGTATGTAGCAGTAGTGGAAGTTTACAAAGCAAGAGATTGCTTCCAGACTGGCTGATCCTCTCCATGTCCTATGAAGCCCACTGTTCTTAAAGGGACACAAGGGGATTGTTCAACTGATCGATATTTTACATAAGGGGGGAAGTTTGCTTGAATAAAAAAAAATCAAGTTACCCCCACCCCACTCAAAGCAAATGAAAGAATGTCTTGATACCTTAAGGATGTGAGAACAAGTTCAAATCAACCAATAAAGCAAACACTTTAGATTAAGTGTGAAATGTTCTTGGACAAATTCGAGTAATGTTGACACCAAAGTGTTAAGATTGGCTGAGAATATTTGCTTATCTATTGTGGGTATCAGAAGACTAGTTCAGAACTCACCTTAAGTGAGCCTCTGGGAGAGACAGAGGTTTCAGCAAATGGAAGATGAAGAGAGAACATTCCAGGTAAATTCCCTTAAGAAGGGGACACCTTGGTGGGGGGTGAAAGGGAGGAGAGCATTTTGGCATTGCCTTGGTCTCTTCCCCACCACCATGAGGAGGACCTCATGAATTTTGCACATGGGGATATATCCCCATCAGCAACCTGGTATCATCCCTGGAAGAGCTGATGATCATGCCTAAATCAAGAGCCAAAGACTGACAGATTCAGAGCTCTCTAAAGAACCCAAAGAAGCTATTACATGCCAAAGGGGAACTCCTTGAATGCTCTTGAATGCCCCTTGAATGAAGGGGAGAAAAAGACTTCTAACAACTAGGAGCTCTTACTCCTTTGCCTCATGTGCTCTCTAAATATGAACCCACTTTTCCTGGACTCTTTATACACTGGGGGGAGAGTGTGTCACAGACTTTTAGGGGACAATAATCCCCCTGTACCAATTCTTATTTATTGTACCACCTTAGTACATGCCTATATATCTATCATGGTGGGAAGTACACTGGTAGGGGCTCATAGGCTAAATAGCATTAGCAAAATATCCCCAACTTTTCAGTAATCTCCAATGGGATATAGTTGCCACAGTTTGAGGACTTGACTCATCATCTGGAACACCAATCTTTTTTTTTATTGATGATTAATTAGGCTCAGGCTTACAGGGCATATAATTTTGGGTTGCATCTTGAGCTCCTTTGGGTTTTGGAATATATTGTATTATTCCATTCCATTCTACAGTTTCTGGTGGGTACGAAGTAGTGCTGTGTTATTCAAATTTCCTTTCTTTTATATTTGAAGATCTTTCTCCTGATTGTTTATAGAATCTGTTGCATGTCATTGGAATTGTTCAAGTAAACCACTATATGACTTTAAAGTTTGCAGCATGGATTTCTTCTTGTTGTTTTCTGGAGATGATCTGGATTTTTGTTTTTGTTTTGTTTTTCTTTTTTGATTGGCATTGTTTTCTGTATTCAGAACTTTTGGACAGTTTTCTTATATTATTTCTTACATTGTGGTTTTCAGATTTTTTTTTGACTTGTCATGTTCTTTTGGAAGTCTATGATTTATAAGTTATTTAAGTTATCTCCACATGCCCTGGACCTCAAAAATGTTTCAGTTTCTTCCCACCTTGGAGAATTCACTTTTTACTGGCCTTAGTCCCTGCCTAAAATAACTTCTTGAGGGACAAAGTACTCTGGCACAGACTACAGCAGCCAGGAACTTTGCAGAAGTATATTTTCTCAGAGCACAAGCTAATGGGTTAGGTCAAGCACCTTCCAAACTCAAGTGATCTGAGATCTTTAGACACCCTAGCTGCAGGTTCTACAGGCCACCATTGCCTGTCTCAAGGACCAGTTTTTCAATAGAAATTAGCAATAACCAAAGCCCACACAACCACAATTCCTCTGTCAATAAGGAAAAATGTTGGTCTACCCCAGTAATTGGAGTACCCCATCTTTCCTTCCTTTACTATTATCCTCCATCCATCCTTCTAGCAAGCCATGATCTCAATAGATCTTTCTGGACATGCCAAATGTCTTCAACCTAGTATATTCTGGCTCTAAGTGCATATTCCAGATTTAAAGAGACTGAATCAATGAGGCAAATTTTTTTAAAAAATTATTTTACTAAATATAAACAAATATAAATATAAATCAAGATGAAGAAACATTCAACTAGGATAGAGTATGCAGCAATCCATGTCCCCACCCACAGGGACACACCCAGATCAAAAGGAGGAAATAGTTTCCAAGAGGAAATAGTTTTTCAAATCTGAAGAGCTTCCTTGTCTTGCTACATATATACTCATACACACACATATATACATACATATGGATATGGATATGGAGAGAGATAGAGATAGAGAGATGGAGATGGAGATAGAGATAGAGAGATGGAGATGGAGATAGAGATAGAGACGGAGATGGAGACAGAGACAGAGATAGATAGAGATAGAGATACAGATTGAAATCGAGATAGATAGATCAAGATCGAGATCGAGATAGAGAGATATAAAGTTTTCCCCAAAGTAGGCTGTGTGCTACAGCACACTATATCATTACCTCTAAACAGGTTCATCAGCACCTTAGGGCTCAAGATCTGGACAGAATAAATAGAGGCTAAGACAGAATCTTAGAGATAAATGAATTCAACCCTCTCTTTTTTGGCTTAAAAGGGTTAAGTGAATGACTCAAGTAAGTTGTTTTGTTTTTGTCCAGACCTATATTATCTTTTTTGGGGGGAGGGGTGAGGCAATTGGGGTTAAGTGACTTGCCCAGAGTCACACAGCTAGTAAGTGTTAAGTGTCTGAGGCCGGATTTGAACTCAGGTCCTCCTGACTCCAGGGCCAGTGCTCTATCCACTGTGCCACCTAGCTGCCCTCCAAAATACTAGGGATATTTACTTTGTTTGGGGGTTGTTTTTGTTTTTGTTTTGTTTTTTGTCTTTTTTTGTGGGGCAGTGAGGGTTAAGTGACTTGCCCAGGGTCACACAGCTAGTAAGTGTCAAGTGTCTGAGGCTGGATTTGAACTCAGGTCCTCCTGAATGCAGGGCCAGTGATTTATCCACTGTGCCATCTAGCTGCCTGGCAGACCTGTATTTTCATTGATGTAAGGAATTCCTCTAGGGAGATTGCTTGACGAATGGAGAGTAGGAATGTTTCTACAATGTATCATTTTAGAGAGTTTCCTAGGGCTCTGAGAAGTTGAATTACTTACACAAGGTCAGACATCCCACTTGTGTCAGAGGCAGTTCTGGAACACAGTCAGGTCTTCCTGACTCTGCTCTCTATCCATCCTGTGTGCTGTTGCACACTGCCTATGTTAAATTGTCAATGTGGAATTTGAATCCAAGTTCTCTCCCTTCAGATCTGGTGTTCTGTCCTTCATGATCTGGGGCTCCTTATCCTTTCAGATATGACCAAGTGGTACATGTCAAGCAAGGATTTATTAAGCACTAGTGTTGAGGATACAAAGAAAGGCCACCTCCCCCCCCCCAAAAAAAACCCAGTCCAGGAGGAACTGGGTTTCTTGTTTGTTGTTTTTATCATCTATGAAATGTCACTTAATATAGTCACATACTATGTATCAACATATATGGTTTGTTTAAGTATATGGATAGGAAAAGAAAGTCAGTCAATAAGCATTTCTTAAATGCCTAATGTATTCCAGGCACTATGCTAAGACTGGGGAGACAAAGAAAGGCAAAAGACAACCCCTGCTCTCAAGAAGCTACTAGTCTAATGGCAGAGACGACATATAAACAACTATGTGGAAATGAAGCTATACAAGCTAAAGTGGAAATAATCAATAGGGAAGGCATTAGAATCAAGACGAATCAGGACAGGCTTCTTGTAGAAGGGGGTGGGGGGCGGACCTGAATAGTCAAAGAAGCCGGGAGGTGAACTTGAGGAGGGAGAGACTTCCAGGTATGGGGGACAGCCAATGAAAAATCCAGAAGTCTGGAGATGGAGGGTCTTATATTAAGTCCTCAGGAATATGGAGTAGGGCAGGTAAAGTGTAACAAGACTGGAAAAGGAGGAAGCGGTCAGGTTATAAAGGGTGTTGAATGCCTAACAAAGGACATTGCTGAAAGACGCACTGCAGAAATAGGCCTTTATGACTGCAATTAAGCAACAGAAGGAAATTAGTCTGGGTTTCACTTTATGCTTATTGTTTTCACTTTCTGACTTTTACCCAATGCAGGTGCTCATTTTTCTCTCTCCTGACAATAGATCGTTTCCTCCAGTGGGCTTTGTTCTATGAGCAGGCCATGCACATCTCTATCCTCACTCTCCCCTTTAGAGCTGGGTTGCAGAAATAATTCCAGAGTTCTTCATTTTCTCTACCTTGTGATATAGGTGCAGCACTCCCCAGAGGCATCTGTCACCACTGAAATGCCATATAGTGAAGGACACCTAGATAGAAAAAAAGATCTAGCCTGAAAGCTATAATAGCATCTGTTGTGAAGAAAAGTAAAGTCCTCGTTGGAAACACAGTGTACTGAAGAGTTAGGAAGGAGAGAGTAGAAAGCTAGTTTCTTTCTTAAAAGGAGATCCTGGTAGAGAAAATAATTTACATCTAAATTGCTTTGATCCAGAGGATCAAAAAAAACCCACACCAAAATAGTTGTTCCCTCTGGGACAGGTGGGGTAGCTGAGGTATTTGGTGATTGCCTAAGTCTGTTTTCCCCCAGGAAGGGTCTGGAAACACCTGGAGGAAAAGGATCCTTATGGCCAAAAGATGTGGCTGGAGGGACTGGAAGAGGCATTTAAGGAACTGGAAGAGGCATTCTAAAGAGAAAGAAATGAGGCTTCAACATTTTTTGGTGGAGTGTTCCTGACATTTTGTGTGTATGTGGCTGTGAGTGTTTCCAGCAAGAGGTGCTGGAGGGAAAAGAGGGGAAGTAACAAAGCAGGAGGGATGAAAGGAGAAGAGGAAAAAGATCAGGGATTTGAGAATCCTAAAAATAAATGGTTGCTGGGGACATTGACAGAAGGGAGAAATTGGTAGACAGTTTAAAATTGGACTCCACAGCTTCCTTATGAGCCTAAAAGGGGAATCTGTGGCAAAACAAAACAACTACAACCCCCCAAACAGTTTTCTAGACTATTTAATAGCAATGCCAGGCAAGGAGCCCCCTGCCCTTGGTGTTCCTTATTGGCGATCAGTACAACTATTAGATATAGAAGGTCCTGGTTCCTGGGGAAAGAAGGAAGGATATTTCTTTAATACCTGTCAATAAAGAAATTAATTTAGACTACTCATGGGAAGGACAAATACTTAAGCTGAAGCTCAAATACTCTGGCCACATGATGAGAAATCAGCACTCATAGGAAAAGACACTGATGTTGGGAAAGATTGAAGGCAAAAGGAGAAGTAGACAGCAGAGGATGAAGTGGGTAGTTAATGTCATGGAAGCCACTTGTGAACATGAGCTTTGGATAGACTTTTTAGGACATAATGGAGGATAGATAGGCCTGGTGTCTATGGTCAATAAGGTCACAAAGAGTCAGATCTGATTGAACCAAATAAAAAACAAAGTGGGGGAGAGAGAGCCAAGTTTTCTTTTGAAGGTTATGGGGAGGGGTGGAGTGTACCCCTCTCTCTTTTTGAGGACAAATTGAAAATTGACAACAGTAGTTTAAAGATAAGTGTTCAACCAACTCTGGCTGGAGTCAGGAGGGATTTTCATTTTCATTTTCACATTTTCATCACAACAGAACATGATACTTTGCCTTGTTACATGGAACTATACATTTAGGGCAGTTTGGCTTAGTGGAAAGGGCCCTGGAGTATAGCATATTGGGCTCAGTAGCAAGCTTCAAAGTGGAATGGACTGTCTCAGTGGGTAGTAGGACTTTTGGACTTAAATTTTTTTTAAAGATTTTATATTATCTTCTTTGATATTTATGAACACTCTGAGAAGTAGGTACTATTATTATTCCAGTTTTATAGAGGAAGAAACTGGGGCTGAGAGGTTGTGACTTGCTCTGGTTAATTTAATTTGTGTCTAAGGTAAGACTTGAACTCAGATGTCTCTGACTCTAAGCCCAGCATTCACTCTAGAGGGTATTTTTGCTCAGATTCAGGACCTGAGTAAATGACTCCTGAAATTTCTCCAAGGATTGTTTTTATTCTGTTGTGGTTCTTTTTCTTCATCTACTAAGTGACATAGGTAATAGTAGATAGCTCTTAACTAACAGGTGCCCAAGATCCATCACTATTTTTAGAAGAATTGGGTCTCCTAGATAGGAAAAAAGGGAATGGAAGAGGTCAGACTAGATCAAATTTCTCATCCTTACCTTCTCTATAAAACTCAAGTACCATTAGGGCAATTTGCCTAGAGATCTGCAATAACCGACCTACATGATGAAGTTGAGGGTTTTGATTTTCTTACTATAAACAAGCTTGGAGTTTAGAAGAGATTTTCGATGGGATTCCTCAAAGTGGTAGGGTTTCTAGAAAGAAGGTTTAGTATGTTAGGCCTTCTCAAAGACAGATGACAGACAGAAGTTTTTCCAACACTGATCAAAAGTAGATTCTAATGAATGTGTTCTGACACCAATCTTTTTAGAAAGATTAGACTTGTTTTATTTGGCCCGTTGGGGAAGCATATGTAGAACCAGAAGCAATGGGCAGAGAACTATGAAGATGTAACTTTAGGTTCAATGTCAGGAAAAGTGTCGTAACAATTAGAGTTAGCCACAAGTAGAATGGAATGCCTCTGAGTTGGTGTGCAAGTCCTTAAGTAGAGGCTGGATAACCGCTTGTCAAGTTTATTGACCTAAGGATTCTTTTTCAGGCATGGATCAGGCTAGATGCCTATGGAGGTCTCTCCAACTCTGAAAAATTCTGCCCTTCTCAATCCTCTCAGCATAGGGCTAGAATTGGTGTACTATAAGTGTCTGGTGACTGAAAAGGAATCTCTGTGTCTTTAAAATCATATCCTCCTTTACAAAAGAAAAACCAGACCACTTTAATGAGATGTAGGTGGACTTCCCTTTCACCAAGGCTTAGTGTGGGCTGACCATATAGTAGTGGGATTCTGCTTCTTCCCAGACCATCTGAGGATACTGTCTAGGTGTGGGGAAGGGCACATTGGGGACAGGGACAGAGGGACAGCAGCAATCAGGAAGACCGCCTCAATGGCCCTGTCAGATTTCCTTCCACGCAGACCTCAATGCAAGATAATGTCAACCAGGGCTCTGCCCACAGGACAGAGCATAATAAATTCCCCTCTGGCCTCCTCCTGTGGTTATTTGGTTATTGTTCTACTGCAGGATTTGTTTTGAGTTGGAACAAAAGGAAGGAAGACAGACCTGCTATCAGACTGGGGAAGAAGGATGCTGCTCTGACAACTCTTGTTGCCCTTGGCCGCTCTCTTTTTAAATATGAGGAAGCAAAAGGGCAGTGTGCAACCTAACCCTGTGTGTGTTAATGAGCAGCAAGCACAGCTGGCCCAAAGAAAGGGGGGGAACTTAGCTGGAGCCTTCCTGAGGAGACAGGGGGGTCCTTAACTGCCTCTTCTGCTGGGTTGCCTGAATCATCTTGTCTCCCTTTGATGCACAGTTTAGAGAGGGTTGGCTAGCTGGGCCTGGTAGTTGGTAATCTGGGCATGAGTTTTCTAGCTGGGAGTGACCCACTTAGCAAGCCCTGGCCCTCAGGTTAACTAGTCTAAATGTGGGATGGTTAGTTGTTGTTTTTTTTAACCAACCAGGCTCATCAATTAACAGAGCTGGTAGTATGAAAGGGGAAAGACCTTGAAAGACCATGTGGTTCTTAGACACTATGTATATTTAAATTACCTGAGAAATAGGGCCCTTTCAATACTTCTGCTTCCTTCACATGTCTGACCTTGAGGAGTAAATATAGACTGCAGAACTGGCTGCTATGGTAAATCGACAATTCCTAGATTCCTGCAATGAATTAGAGCATACGGCAATAGTTCCTCCTTAAGTTTCTTCCTTCAGACACACCAAGAAGATTTCTGTTTCTCTCCTGACAGAGAGCCAGGTTTAAGAATTCCTTTGCCTTGTCTGTCTGCCTTGTTACACCCGTAAATTTGAATTCACCAGGTGTATGGATCTTCCTAAAATGGTAACCTCTGTCTCAGCTGGAAAGCTATGTCTGAGCAATCAAAGGGAGCCTGATTGGGAGAAGATGTCAATGTGCTTTCTCAACCAGAAAGGTGGTTTGAGTTCGGCCAAAGAAACTGAACCAAACAAACAAGCGTCTGTCAAAGAAAAGCCGGGTGCTGCTGGGAGATCACACACTGACAAAATGGAAACCATTATCAATGACAGTTCCAGCTCGAAGAGAGGAAATCCTTTGAAGCCACAGACAAGCTGAACAGAGCTTTCCACCTGAGAGACGCTGTAGACTGGAGGTCAGGCCATGCTCAACCCCCACAAAACCTGATGAAAGCTTGCTGCAAAAGGGAGGGGGGCACAGCTGCAATTCAGAATCTCCCCATGGAGTTGCCGAGGTTCCTCTGAAGCAAATGAAGCTGCCTTAACAACAAGGCCTGTGGGAAAGCCCTACAGAGTCAGACTGTGAGCACAGCCCCCTTGAGCTCTGCTGGGAGAGCAAAAAACAAGATTCTTGATAGTCCTGAAGAGAAAAGGGAGAAGGGGGAAAACAAAGCAAAAAAAAAAAAAAGTCAAGACCACCCACCTGATGGAGGCCTCCATTTTGGAAACAAATAATTGCTGGCTTCCAAAGCTCACATCTGAAAGAATAGGCAGATTCAATATTCAGATGCAAAGTTTCACATAATGAGGGATTTGGGTGGAGTCATGGTCTCTTACAAAACTCGGAAGCATAATTTTTAATGTGTTGGTTTTTGTGATGCCTGTTAAGGGGTCCTCCCTGTATCTGCTTTCCACCCCAGTAACAAGGAAGGTGACAAGTCTCCTTTTTGACACTATGTCATACTTAAAAGGAGGGAAGGAAACAAGCATTTATTAAGTGCCAGGGACTTTACCTTAATACAAATTTTTTTTATACTTAAAAAACCCAAATATAGTCTCATTTGATCATCACAACAACCCTGTGGGATAAGGCACTATTATTATCTCCATCTGACAGTTGAAGAAACTGAGGAAAATATAAGTTAAATAACATTCCTAGGGATCACACAGCCAATAAGTCTCTGAGGTCAGATTTGAACTTAGGTCCTCCAGATTCCAGGCCCACAGATCTATCCACTGCACCACTTAGCTGTCCAATATCTTTCAGACTGGAGGTTTGTATCTCTCAGGAAGGATAACAGTTTAGACAGGATCAGATACAAAAAAAACTGAGCATAGTGTCTCATGCCTATGATGAGTAATGTGATCTGGTGGATAGAATGCTGGACTTGCATTCAGAAAGACCTTGATTCAAATGCTTGCTTCTGGCATATTCAAGCTCTGTGACCATGAGCACGCCACCCAATTTCTCTAGTTTCCTTATCTGTAAAATAGGAATCTTAATACTATAGGCTCTATACTACATATTGACTATGATGCTCAAATGAGAAAATACTCATAAAGCATTTTGTAAACTTTAAGGCACTGTGTAAATTTTAATTGTTACTAAGATCATTAATTGATTCATGCCTGTGATTTCATCAGTGTTGAAAATTTTGCAACCTGGCAACTGTTCTGCAACTCATAGTCTTGAGATGTCAGTGACTTGCCTAGGATCACATAGGCAATATGGATGAGAAACAGCATTTTAACCCAGGTTTCCTTACTCAAGGTTAGCTCTTTATCCACTATACCACAGTGTGTTTCTTTGTCTCTGTCTCTGTGTCTCTCTGTCTCTGTCTGTCTCTGCCTCTGTCTGTCTCTGTCTTTCTATCTCTGTATCTCTATGTGTCTGTGTTTCTGTCTTGGTCTCTCTCTGTCTCCATCTCAGTCTCTCTCTGTCTTTGTCTCTCTTTCTCTCTCTCTTCCCCTCTCTCCCTCTCTCGATTATTAGTATTTTTGTCCTGGGTTGTTCACTTCTATTTCTGCTCTATATCACTCCTCGCCTCTACCTACTTTTAATTTAGCACAGTAGTTTAGCTTAGACCAGAAGCCAATCCTTTCTGAACTAGGTAAAGTAAGGTTATTATTGTGAGAAAATGAGAAAATCCCACTCCACAAGGGTGGGGATAAGAGAGGGGATGTGGAGGGAATTATGTAGAAGAGTTGAGGGGTGGGTGGCAGGTAGTAGAACAAGGAGATGGAGGACTATGTCCCAGGAATCCTCAGAGGAGTTACGGAAAAGGTTTAAGAATCTCCAGGTCACCCTCCTCAAATTCCTTTCAAAATGGATTAATATCAGCATCTCACATTGAGTCTCAATGATCAGAAAGGGTCTGGAATTAGAAATGTGGTGATGCATAGGAGTTCTCTGGTGTTCTCCTATGCTGCTTCAAGAGCAAATACTCTGTCAAGATTTTTACCAGCAGGCAATGTGTGCAGAAAGATGAATAAATGCAAATTCTTCCCATCTTGACATGGTTAACAACCCCCAGTAATGGGACAGAATATCGAATAAAATTCTCTAATGATCCAAATGAAATGCTGCTCTGGGGGCTTGAAGGCCTTTTTTTTTTTCTAATTTGGGAAAGTAAGATTAATACATAATAAAATTTATATAGGCCCCTGAAAGGAGAAACATAAAGGAACTGGGATCAAATTTTTTAAAAGTCAAGTAGGTAGATAATAAAAATCTATAGTAGTGAATTTTATCTAGGAAACAAAAAAATTATAACTCCTAATTACATATTAATTCTACAATCCCCTTCTGAAATTCGTAGAGGATAACTAATAACATTTCCATTTTAGAGAAAGAAAGAAAACTCCAAGAGGCAAAGGAACTTTGATGACACAAGACTGTGAGTTAAAGCAAAAGCTAAAGGAAGGCACCTTCCCCATACAACCACATTTGTACATGATACAAATACTCTGCTATTTGCATCAAATGTAAATTCTTTAACCTGTGTATTTGTTCATTTGTAGAGCCTTAGTATGTTTGCTAACATTAATGTTGATCCCCATCAATTGGGGAATGGCTAAACAAATTGTGGTAAGTGGAATATTAATTAGCATTATAATATATAATATACAATATTTAATTTATATAATTAATTAATGGAATATTACAGCGGTGTAAGAAATGATATGTATGACTGTGTGATCTTTATAATTTTGTTATATTTGCTTTTGATTTTCTTTGCTGTGTTCTTTGGTTTGCTTGGATGTTCTTTCTATTTGCTTTGTAGTAGTTACTGTATATATTTTTTTCTTGACTGCTTCATTTCCTTCTGCATCAGTTCATATATATCTTTCGGTGTATCTCTGTCACATGTTTTTGGACTTTTTCAAATATGTGCAAGCTTTTGATGATAGTTGGAGGGAGAAGACTATTAGAAGAATGGTAGAAACATCAATAGCTTTCTATCAATAGAATGAGAGGGGGAAAGCATGGATCCAGAGTTATCATGGAAAGTAAAGAACACTAAGCATAAGGCAGCCTGAGAAAGAAAATAGAGGGAAGAATCCTTGAAATTCAGCAACAACAACCACAAGAACTAGTGTTAAAGAGTGTGGACAGTGTGGTATGGTGGAAATAATTCTCTCAGAGGACCTGGGTTCAAATTCCACCTATGCCACACATCTGTGTGATTTTGAACAAGTCAGGCCTCAGTTTCCTCACCTGTAAAATGAAAAGGTTGCATTACATAGCCTCTGGGATCTTTTCTTCCTCTATTAAATCTATGAACCTCGGAACCACTGTTTGGAGGACATTTATATCTTGCTAATTTAGATGGGCCAGTCACAAAGGAAGAAGCAGCATGGTATAGAATGAGTTCTGTATCTGGAGTCCAAGGTCCTGGATTTGAATTCTTTTTCTATCTCTTCCTACCTACCACGGGGCCATCTCCAAGCCTTACTTTCCACATCTGTAAAATGAGGGGGTTAGACTGGATCCCAGCTTCTTAAACTGTGGGTCTCAACCCTATAATAGGGTGGCATAATTGAATGCGGGGGTCACAAAACCTTATATCCCCAGGATCATGTAAAAATTTCTTGGGCAAAAAGAGGTCAAGAGTGGAAAAAGTTTAAGAAGCTCTGGACCACATGACCACTGAAGTCCCTTCCAGCTCTAAATTTGTGACCCTTTGAAACTTCAGGAATAGTTTTATAGCATGGTAAAATTGCTTCTAAGCATCCACCATAATAAAGTTTATATAGACCCCCAAAAGGAGAAACATAAAAGAAGGGGGATGAATTTTTTTAAAAAAGTCAAGTAGATAGATAATAAAACTTCATAGAAGTGTCTTTTATCCAGGAAACAAAAAAATTTATAGCTCTTAATTACATATCAATCCCACATGTGGTTCTATGGGGCACTCAGAGAAATCTGTTACTTCCCTGTCGTATCTATACAGTAGGCAAGAGATTATGAACATTTCCATTTTGGCTCAAGCATAAATCCTCCTGGAAACCACCCAGAATAGAATAAACCATCATGGATTTTGAATGCAAAGGACATAAGTAACATCTCACAGATAGATTTTTTTTTTCTTTTCTGACTGAATCATTTAAAAAGTTCACTTAGAGCTGAAGGAATGCCCTATGGCATGATGTCTTTTTTTTTAAAACATAGTGCCTTATGGTTACAAACAACTTTTTTATATTATCTCATTTGACACAACAGCTCTCAGAGATAGGCAGGAAGAACAGGTATTACCATTCCCATTTGATAGAGGAGGAAACTAAGGCTCAGGAGATAGAGCTGGGCCTTGATTCTTCACAATGTGCAAATATATCCTCTCCTAATACTGAGGATACCAAGATAATTCAGAAAAATGTTCCTATTAAGTCAAGTATTAATTAGGTACTTACTATGTGCAAATACTAGGAAGACAAAGGCAAAAAAACAGTCCTGGCTCTCAAGAAATTCCCATCCTAATGGGGGAAACACTTTTGAAATACCTATGTACATATAAGATATATATGGATAAACTTGGAGATAATGAACAGAAGAAATACGTTAAGAGGGGATCAGAAAAAGGCTTTAGTAGAAAGGGGGGGATTTTAATTATGGACTTGAAAGAAGCCGAGGAGGTAGAAATGAAAAGAGAGAACATTGCAGGCAAGGGGGACAGACAGCAAAAATGCCCAGAGTTGAGAAGTAGTGTCTTGTTTAAGGAGCAAGTAACAACTTCCTTGTCACTTCACCTGAATGACAGAGAAAAACAAAATGTAAGAAGCCTGGGAAAGGTAGGGGTCCTCAAGAAACTTAAAAACTTGGTAGGGATAAGGAAATAGAAACTATACAGGATGTTCTAAAAGTCTTTAAAAGTATGCAAAATTATAATAAAAGTAATGCAAAATCATTCAAGAATGCTAATAACTTGGGGGATCAGGGAAGGCCCCATCCTTAAGGAATTTAAAAAGCATAACACCTGGATATTCCTTACCTTGTTTCATGAACAGGTATCCAAGTAGGTGGTTGTTACAAGACTTAGCTAAAGCCTCAAATGGATAATTCTCTGTGGCCTGCCACCCCCAGCTATAAGATGTTAAAAACTGTATGGCAAAAGAGGCCCTGAACCCTGCCAGGTTCAAGAAGGTGGCTGAGAAAGCTCTTAAGATGGCGTTACAAGAAACCCTCGGTTTAGCGACCTTTCTGTTCCCATTCTGGGGAGGGAATGTGTGTGTCCCTTGTGATATACAAGAGACAACAGATGAAGAAATCCTTCAAGTGATCCCAAGTAATGCTTATTAACAAGAGAAACACACAAAGCAGGAAATTGGACAGGGTTCCTTTTGTCCTCAACTTTCACCCCTGCCACCCACACATAATTAAAGAAATCCATCCTCTCTCAAATCAGGCTCTGCTAAACGAGGTCTCAAGCTCCTCTTCCAACCTGCTCTCTGTTACATAAAATGTGCCTGTTTGTGCTGAATGCAAAATAACTGCCACCAGCCCAGGAGGGTTACAGTTCTGATTGAGGCCATTGGAATGTGGCGCATGCCCGGGTCTGTGTTCTTTTGGGGTTAGCACAGAAGAGACCTGGCAACAGCCACCCCCACCCCCACCCCCACTGCAGGTTGATACACATTCATTGCCTATAAGGTTCATTACCTGTATTAATTACCAGAACCCTAGAGCACAAAATATTGAATTGTAGTAAAAGACTGTTACCCCATGGATCAGAGGTGATTTGGAAGGAGGAAGGGTAAGTTGAACAGCCTCACTTCCCTGTCCTTTTTTGCAACACAAAGAATAAAAGTTTCATGCATTGACACACTATTCCTACCTAAATTTGCTGTTTTCTTGGATCCAATTTTCAAAATGCTTTCTTCTTTAATTGTGCTGAAACCATTTGAGCATATAATCCTCTCAACTAATAGTAAACTCCCTCTCTCATCTCTATTTCTGTGTGTGTTCGTGTGTGTGTGTGTGTGTGTGTGTGTGTGTGTGCCTTTGTCTCTCTCTCTCTCTCTCAAGCAAGTCTCACTCTGACCATTACCTCCATTCCCTCCCCACAGGAAATTGGATTCAGTTCCTGGAACCTCCCTGATCTTTGAAAGGACAATGTTCACCTTAACTTCTTGGGTTCCAAGCCTCCATAACTCTATGGGCTATGGGCATTTCTAGCCAGGCCACATCCCCTTTCCCCTTCCAGCTTCCCTGATATGTGTTCTCTTCCCCCACCAGAATGCAAGCTCCTTGAGGTCAAAGGCTGCATAGTTTGCTTGTATTTGCATCCCTAGCACTTAGCAGAGTGCCCAGCACATCAGTACTTAAGACATATGCAGCACCCCCCTGATCCCCCCTCTCTCTGCCTGTTGATCTGTCTCTCTCTGCCTGTCTATCTCACTCTGATCCCAGAGCCTGGAAGTGTTTAGGAACCTTTTATTTGACTTTGGGAACCTTTTATTTAACTCTATTCCTTTTCTAATTTGGATTATTCCCACTGCATAGATGCGAGGAAACCTGTTTTAAATGCCATATTCTTGAAGTGTTTACCATTCATTGAATCTAAGGACAGATGGATCATAGTTGAGCTTTGATAATTTCCTCCAAACATTCCTACAATATTTTTATAGTGTTTGGAAAAACTAAACTCTAATAAAGAGTTAAACTCCTTAAAATAGGACCCCCTTGAAGAAACAGGATTTCCTTGAGAGCTAGTTTAGCCACTAAGTTTTCAATATAATTGATTGATTTCAAGAAGGAAAATATATATAGTGGAATTTCATTAGACCTTCCAACAATGAATGTTAAGATGAAGTTAAGGCTACAAGAACTAGTTTAAATAGTACTTCTTATGCAATTTGGGACACACTGAAGACTTCATAACATCTATGGACTGTTCCCCCCATTAAAATATGAGCTTCTTGAGAGCAGGAACTATCTTATTTTATTATCTGTATCCCTAGAACTTTGCACATAGTAAGCACTTAATAAATGCTTCATTCATTTGTTTATCCATCTATTGCTTCAATCAAGAAAAATGAGGGGTCATAAGCATTTTTTCAAGTTGCTACAAGAGCAATCAATTTTCTTTCTTTTTTCTTTTTCTTTTCTTTTTTCCTGTTCTCTTTTTTTTTTGCAGGGCAATGAGGGGTAAGTGACTTGCCTAGGGTCACACAACTAGAAAGTGTCAAGTGTCTGAGGCTGGATTTGAACTCAGGTCCTCCTGAATCCAGGGTCAGTGCTTTATCCACTGTGCCACCTAGCTGACCCCCAATTTTCTTTTAAAAATGAACAGTGCACTAAAAGAGATCATCTAGTCAAACCTGTACCTGAAGGTAGCTGCACAAATGGTTGGGAGTATCACTGGAATGTGTACCACCCCCAAAGGGGATAACTTATAGTGGATACTGGATTTAGAATCAAAGAACCCAAGTTTGAATCAAGTGAGAAAGACTTTGAGCAAAGTCACTTAACTCCCCTGAGCCTCAACTTCCCCATATTTAAAATATAGCTGTTGGACTTGAGAGGGACATAGGGATATGACCCTCCACTGAGATGGAAAGTGCCCCCCCCTTCGGCCTAGTGATCTGATCTCAAAGTCTTAAAGCCCCTTAGAGCCCCCTATTTCTCTCTCTCTCTGTTTTTTCTCTAGAGAGAGGCAATAATGGGAAGCTACTATCCCCCTTTCTAAATATAGGCATATCAACTTAAAAATTGCTTCATAAAGTCTGCACCGAGACATTATGTAGACATGATACATTGCTACAGAAAATTTTACAAAATAATCTAACAACCCAGGAGAGAGACTTATCGCTGAACATTCCAGGAGAATGATTTATTGCTGAACCCAATTACCGCATTTTGCTCAAATTAGATGTCTGTGAAGAGTATAAAAACTGCTTGGTTTCCTAATCCTGGTGTGGCACACCTCCTGGTTGTCCCAGTGAGTGTGGTGCACCTCTCTTTTGAAAGAAATAAAATCAATGCTTTGACCTCCTTTCTCCTTGAGTCTCTAATACAGGGGTCAGTGTGTGTACTTCCCATCCCACTCAGACTGAATGATCTATAAAGTTTTTTCCAACTCTAATTCCTATAATCCTATGATAATATGTATGTATATGTTGGAGTATGTTGGCTAAAAAACAAAAACAATAGCATTACAATCATACCTCCTGTTATTTGTGTCTAGAGAGAGAAAACACTATATCCATAACTCCACTAATGTTCTTATGTATCATCATAAGGAGATGACTAACTCAGGTTTCTTAAAAGCTGTGCCAAAGGACTATGCCAACTCCCATCAAACTAGAAAGGATGTAAGTATGGCCAGTGTCTTCTAAGGAGTAGCCTAGCAATTTAAAAAATTAGGGTTTTTTTTTCCAATGGACAAAAATAAATTTCTTTTTCTTACCAATTTTTCCCCCAATTAAAAAAACCAAAATCCCTATAGACATGTAGAAATATTCCAACAAATTCCCATGTTGGATGTGTATGTATGTATATATATATATATATATGTGTGTGTGTGTGTGTGTGTGTATGTATGTATATGTATATGTATATGGTATGCATGTTTGCATATGCATATACATACAGATGTGTATGTGTCTCACCCTACTCCCTAAGTTCATAACTCTTCTGTCAGGAGATGAGTGCCATGCTTCATGCTCTGGTCCTCTGAAATTGTAGTTGGTCATTGCATTGAAAGTTCTTAAAAGGGGCTGCTAGATGGTGCAGTGGTAAAGCACTGGCCCTGGATTCAGGAGTACCTGAGTTCAAATCCGACCTCAGACACTTGACACTTACTAGCTGTGTGACCTTGGGAAAGTCACTTAACCCTCATTGCCCTGAAAAAAAAAAAAGAAAGAACGTTCTTAAAACTTTCAAAGTTGTCTTTATAATGTTGTATAAATTGTTCTTATTCTGCTCATTTCATTCTGCACCAAATTCATACAAGTTTTCCAAGATTTCTCTCAAGCCATCCTTTTTATAATTTCTTACAGCACACTGATATTCCATTAAATTCATATACAATTTGTTCAGCCATTCCCTAACTGATGCTCTGCTTAGTTTCCTATTCTTTGTCACCACAAAAAGAACTGCTGTAGAGGGGGCAGAGCAAGGAAGTCTGAGGAAAGGCTGTAACTTTCTGGGTTTCCTGTGATCTGTCACATACCTCCAAACAATGCCATAAGACAATACCTAGAGCAGCAGAACCCACAGAGTGAGATCATTTTCCAGCCAAAGATGGCTTAAAAGGGCAACAGGGAAGGTCTGCTGTGCCAGGGTGAGAGAGGAGTGTAGCCACACCGAGCAGATCAATGCCCCAGGCAGGCCACACCTTCAGAGTCTTGGAATCAACATCAGCAGCTACTTCTTTCTGGAACTCAGCTCATGTACCTGTGAGGGTGTGTGTGTGTGTGTGTGTGTGTGTGTGTGGGCGGGGTGATAGCTTTTAGTAATATATCTTGCCCTGTGGGAAAGTGGGAGGGGAAGGAGATAAGGGGAGAGAGGTGAAGGAAGGGAGGGTAGATTGGGAGAGGGGGTAGTGAAAAGCAAAACACTTTTGAGGAGGGATAGGGTGAAAGAAGATAGAAAATAGAGCAAATATCAAGTTTAGGGAATAGGATGGAGGGCAATGCAGTTAGCAGTTAGTAACTATGAAAGAAATGATGAGCAGGATGCTATCAGAAGGACTTATAAAAAATTCATACATCTATAAAGAAAGAACTGATGGTATCTGAATACAGATTGAAGCATAATTTATTTTTGTTAGTTCCTCTTTCTAAAATTATTTTGTCTGTTTACTTTCACAACCTGACTAATGTGGAGATCTTTTACACATGTATAACTTATATTGAATTGCTTGATTTCATGGGGTGGGGAGGGAGGGAGGGAGGAAGAAAACTTGGAACACAAAGTTTTAAAAATCAATGTGAAGGGGGCAGCTAGGTGATGCAGTGGATAAAGCACTGGCCCTGGATTCAGGAGGACCTGAGTTCAAATCCAGCCTCAGACACTTGACACTAGCTGTGTGACCCTGGGCAAGTCACTTAATCCTCATTGCCCTGCAAAAAAAAAAAATCAATGTGAAAAAATTTGGTTTTTACATGTAACAGGGAAAATTATAAATAAATAAATTTTTAAAAATAAAGTATAAAGAGCAAGGAGACTTTGAAAATGGAACACTGGCATGGAAAATAGCATATACAACCAACTTCATTAAGAAACACCTATGGGGGAAGCTAGGTGGTGCAGTGGATAAAGCACCAGCTTTATCAGGAGTATCTGAGTTCAAATCCGGCCTCAGACACTTGACACTTACTAGCTGTGTGACCCTGGGCAAGTCACTTAACCCCCAATGCCTTGCAAAAAAAAAAAAAAAAGAAACACCTATGAAATTTGCTTTGTCTTAATCCTTCAAATGTCTTTCCTCTAAGGGTTCTAATCACAGAGGATTATGTTATGGACACCAATAGGACAATTCTTGGGGAAAATTCTAAATAAATTTATTATTATTATTACTATTTTAAAAAAGAACTGCTATAAATGTTTTTGTACTTATTGGTTCTTTTCCTCTTTCTTTTATTTGGAGAATACAGCCTAGCAGATTTTAGAGAGCTTACCACTAAATTTTTAATAATCAGTTTTCCAAAAAAAAAGCACAACACATTTTTGACTTTAATCTTTTTTGGGGGGGTGGGGCAATGAGGGTTAAGTGACGTGCCCAGGGTCACACAACTAGTAAGTCTCAAGTGTCTGAGGCTGAATTTGAACTCAGGTCCTCTTGAATCTAGGGCTTGTGCTTTATCTACTGTACCACCTAGCTGCCCCTTGAGTTTAATCTTGATTAATGTTTTTCTCCATAACTTTTTTTTTTGTTGTTTTGGTTTTTGTTTTTTGTGGGGCAATGAGGGTTAAGTGA
Organism: Dromiciops gliroides; assembly: GCF_019393635.1. Lineage (NCBI taxonomy): Eukaryota > Metazoa > Chordata > Mammalia > Microbiotheria > Microbiotheriidae > Dromiciops > Dromiciops gliroides. Next base: position 260,182,316 of record NC_057862.1, read on the forward strand.
CTTGCCCAGGGTCACACAGCTAGTCAGTGTCAAGTGTCTGTTATCTGATTTGAACTCAGGTCCTCCTGAATCTGGGGCTGGTGCTTCATCCACTGTGCCACCTAGCTGCCCCCTAAAGATTATTATTATTATTATTATTATTATTATTATTATTACATAACTTTCTTAAGTCTAGATAATTAACACAATCATAACTTAATCTCTTATTTGTGGCATTTGCTGATTTCTGATGTATTAATGAAAATTTAACAATAAACTTTTGGTGAACCAGTATGAGCTGGTCCCAGCACATTCCTAAACCCAGGCCAATTTTGTTAAAGCTACAACTAATTCAAGACTAACATAAAAACATACTCCAATGGGGGGCAGCTAGGTGGTACAGTGGATAGAGCACTGGCCCTGGATTCAGGAGGACCTGAGTTCAAATCTGGCCTCAGACACTTGACACGTACTAGCTGTGTGACCCTGGGCAAGTCACTTAACCCCAATTGCCTCACCAAAAAAACAACAAAAACCATACTCCAATGGAAAGAAGTCAGAAGGTCCAAGCTCAAATGTAGTTTCTACATAATCTTTCTAAAATAATCAGTAAAATAAGGGTGGGGAATTGAACTGGATGATCTCTACTACCCCTTACACCTTGAAATCTGTGATCCCAGAAGGCTTGGCAAAAGGATGCCAACATAGGCCCAAAACAAAAAGGACTTGTAGATTGTTGCCAAACATGCTGGCCTTCTTGTGCCAAAGTATTTATAAGGGTATTTGAACTAAAAAAGAAGTGATAATCAAAAAGAAAAGGCAAATTCATTTTGTTACAGAAATTTCCTCCTGATAGATAATTTTTTAAAAAGCTAAGACTTTAAGTAAATCAATGAAAGGTCTTAAAATACTCACCCAGAAAAACAAAGTGTCTAAATTTATGAAAAAGAGTTTTGGACAATAATCTGCTATTCAAATGTAATCTTACTAATTTGAAAGTTCCATTTCATGATGCATATTACAACCCATAGATGTCTGTCCATTCTCTGTCACTTTTATGAGACATTGTCTCATAAGTTTACTGCCAGGGGTCTTCCCAATGTGCTAAAGGCTTTCTTCAATTTGTCCTTACATCATAAGATTCCCAATAGAATAATAATATAATTAGTATAATTATAATATACAATATCAATAATAGTATCAAGCAAAAATAATATCAATTATCATTCTAAACATCCTCCATTCTTTCCACACAGTCAGACCATCTTCTTGCCCCAACATACATTTTTAAAATAACATTTTTTATTCTTGTTCTTCAGACTTCCTCATTGGTTATCGGTGATAGCATGTTTACATCTACCACGCACCTCTCCACAGCCCTCTGTATGATCTCCATATAGCTGTGACAGCTTCATGAGAAGCTTGGGGGTCCTTAAAGGAACTTTACAGTTTTCTGAAGGCAATCCAACCCACTTATTTCCTCCTGTTCAACATACTATCCACTTGTACTGTCTGCCCCAGATCTGTACATTGATGGACAATTTCTATAGATTGTCTATTCAAATGCATGTTATAATCTGAACAATAAAGTTTCCTCATCCACTTGATCTTCATGTGTGAATGATCAGTCCAAATTCTTTTGAATCACTATTGGTCTCTTCCAGGAAGATCTGCAACATTTTGGGGCTTGATGCAAACAGCACAATATCATCCTCAAACAGAAGCATATGAAAGACCTCACTGTCCACATAGAATCAATAATTCTTCAACTTGAACTCAACTTGGATCCCACCATCACAGTGGCAAATTCCTTTGGTAACAGTAGATCTTCCTTTTTTTTCTACCTCACCTGGACAGGAGATCATTGAACAAGGTTATTTTTGTTGTAATATTTTTCAAGGAATTTTGAATGTTTTTGGTGTATGGATGGGATGCTTCATTGAAAAAGAGGATGTTTAGAACGATAATTGATATTATTTTTGCTTGATACTAATATTGATATTGTATATTATAATTATACTAATTATATTATTATTCTATTGGGAATCTTATGATGTAAGGACAAATTGAAGAAAGCCTTTAGCACATTGGGAAGACCCCTGGCAGTAAACTTATGAGACAAAAGAGCCTATTCAGATTTCAGAGAAACCTGAAGGACTTGCATGAACTGATGATGAGTGAGATGAGCAGAACCAGGAGAACATTGTACACAGTATCAACAACATTGTGTGTTGATCAACTGTGATAGACTTGATTCTTCTTAGCAATACAATGGTCCAAGATAATTCCAAAGGACTCATGATGGAAAATGCTCTCCAAATTCAGAAAAAAAACAACTTGTTGAATCTGGATGCAGATTGAACCATACTATTTCTATTGGTTTTTTTTGTTGTTGTTGTTGTTTTTCTTTTTTGAGGTTTTTCCTTTTTGTTCTGATTCTTCTTTCATAACATGACTGATGCAGAAATATGTTTAATGTGATTGTGCATATATAACCTATATCAGATTATTTACTGTCTTGGGGAAGGGGGAAGGAGAAAAATTTGAAACTAGAAATCTTATAAAAACAAATGTTGAAAACTATATCTAAATGTAACTGGAAAATAATAAAATAAAATATATGGTTAAAAAAAAAAGAAAAAGAGCCTATTACTAAGAATTGGAAATCAAAGGAATGTCCATCAATTGGGGAATGGCTAAACAAACTGTGGTGATGGAATATTATTGTGCTATAAGAAATGACAAGCAGAATGACTTCAGAAAGGCCTGGAAAGACTTGTATGAACAGATGTATAATGAAGAAAGCAGAACCAAGAGAACATTGTGCACAGAGACAACAATATTGTTTGATGAAGATCTGTGAATGACTTGACTATTCTCAACAATACAATGATCCAAGACAATCCCAAAGGACTAATGATGAAGTGTACTATCCACTTCCAAAGAAAGAACTGATATTAATGGAACACAGATTGAAGCATGCTATTTTTCACTTTCATTTTTTTCTTTTATTCAAGTTTTCTTGTACAAAATGACTAATATGGTAATGTTTTACATAATTGTACAGGTATAATTGTGTCCTAGAAAATTAATTTTTTTTCTACCTCACCTGGACAGGAGATCATTCAACAAGGCTATTTTTGTTGTAATATCTTTTTTTATACTTGACAAACAATAAGTGGCATGTTATATTAATGACAGTTTTTAATTTATTACAAAATGACAATGGTTAGTGTCAAATATCACTTGTGAAACACTGGTTTTCTCTACTGTTAATATCATTATTGAGATTTAACATTTTATATGAAGAGTAGGTCAGTAGTTAAGATTACTCTCTACTTAGTTATTTTTTCCTTTTTGAATTAATAAGATCTGAATTTTTTTCATTACTTTCATATCTTCACTTTTTTCATATACCATATATACACATATATATATATATATACCTCAATGTCCTCACAATTATGCTATCTCTAAAATAATAATAATAATAATAAATAATAGCTAACCCTTACATAGCACTTACTCTGTGCCAAGCATTGTGCTAAATGCTTTACAAATATTACCTTATATGATCCTCATAACAACCCTTCAAGGTTTGAGTACTATAATTATCCCTATTTTTGCACATGAGGAAACTGAGGCAAACACAGGTTAAGTGACTTGCCCAGATCACACAGCAAGTAAATATCTAATTCCCTCTATTCTCCAACAATGTATAATAAATTTACAAACTGGTATCGTTGTTATGGTTCTCATTTTAAAAATTCCTGCTCTTCAAATAAAATATTTTAAAAGTAAAGACTTGGTTCTCTTGACCAGTCTACAAAAATGATATTTTTTAAAAAGTTTTTTTTAAGTCCTAGGTATTTCTAAATACAAATGGATAGGGAACCTTATTGCCATGGGAAAAGATAATACATTTGGTTTTACTCTATCTGAAAAAGAATGGTTAAAGATTTGTACAGGAATTAGAACCTGAAAATCTTGTGTGTTGGTTACCAAATAAAGAATCCTCTGGGTTATCAAACAAAGCAATTCAAATTTTTATTATCATTGATTAACATCTTATTTCTGCAAAATGAATTTTTTTCTGTAGCTGTTAAAAGACAAAATATCCATTGCGATTAGCAATGGGAAAGGATTTACTGGTAGCAATATTATAAATGACACCACATTTGATAAACTTTGTGCCCCATCCCCACTCAACATGTTTAATAGTATCACTGTGGTTTATTTTTTTGTTACAAATGTGAAAATTATTAAGGATTTATCAATCAGTAAATATCTATATATTACATTATTTTCATTGTATAATATTTGTTACCAGCTTGCAATAATTTCTTAATTTTATTTAAATAAAATACCAGCCAATAAAACTTATTTGTTGTAGACTTTTATGAAAAGTTATAGGGGAGTATGTGACCATTCTTGTATGTTTGTTGAATGTCTTGTTACTACATAAAGTTTGGAAACCACTACTATGATTTCGTGATGCCAGAGAAAAAGTTGGGAGGCAGGAATTTAAAATTGTAGCAGTAATTTCCTCACTGCTCTGTACCCTTGAAGGAGGAAACCAGAGAAAGGAGATTTATTCAAGAAGCCACCGATTAGACAATGCCAACACCCTGCAAAAAATGCCAAAGGCAAACAGTATCCAGTAGCAAATGTATGTGTGTGTTGTGGGAGGGACCTACATCAGTTGGAGTTTCTGGGCAGTGCAGCTTTAAGTAAAGAGCTTCTGAAGGAAGCTAAATATATGTGCCTATGTCTGCGTGTGTGGGACTGGGCTAAGCTCCCACTCCTCTCTATAAATACTCCAATAGCGTAAGTCTCAAATAGCCTCGGACACACCGAAGCCCAACTCCTGGCCTTCTCATGGCAGAAAGAACTCTCCCGTTTCCACTAACAGGAGAAGGGGCGAAGGCGAGTCACTGGCGCCTTAAAAACAGTCGCTTCGGGGCAGGTGGGGCTCGTTAGCCTTGGTAGGCAACCCCACCTAGGGGAAGAAAAACCCTGATTTTAAACCTCCTCTGCCTTGCGGCTATACCCATATATGGGGCAAGGCTTCGGGAGGTTTAACCCCGCAGGAACGAATCAGGAGTCAGAGTCCATAGGCAGTTGGGTGTTGGACATCACATCCCTCTGGCAACTCCTTGCAGCGGCTACTGGTGCCCAAATGTAATGGCTCTTGCCTTCTCTTTGGATCCACCATGTAGCGGAGAAGGAAAACCTGCTGCGATGGGCCACAGCTTGTTTTCCCATATTGATCCCGCCCAGGCCCAGCGCCCTGGAGTGGCGAGGGACACTCCAGCTACTCCTCATGGGGTAGAATACAACACGGGATGCGGCTATAAGTCACTAAGGAGCTGTGGCTCCCCATATCGGAACTGCACAGCACACTGTGGCCTGTGGCTCTTCAAGGGCACTGATCCATGGTCCATCAGCGACTGGAGGAGGCCTACTATGTCCTGCGGTGAGATTTCATAGATTTTAATCTTTGTTATTCAGACATTTCAGTCATGCTCCGACTCTTTGTGATCCCATTTGGGGGTATTTCTTGGCAAAGATTACTGAAGTGGTTTGGCCATTTCTTTCTCCAGCTCATTTTATAAATGAGGAAACTGAGGCAAAACAGGGTTAAGTGACTTAACCAGGGTCATATAGCTAATGTGTCTGAGGCCAGATTTGAACTCAGGTCTTCCTGACTCCAAGACCGGCATTCTATCCACTTCCTCAAATATTATTCCACTAACCTCATATAATACTCCAGTTATTCAACAGTGGAATTGAATGCTGGATTTGGAAAGATATAGGGTTAAAATCCTATTACTACTATTTACTATCTATGTGACCATGGGCCAGTCACTCAGACTTGGTTGCCTCATCTGTAAATGAGGAATTGTACTAGCTGTCCTCTAAAGTCTTTTTCAACTTCTAATCCTTTGCAGATCCTTTGGGAGCTAGGTGGCACAATGGGATGGAGGATTGTTTTTTGGAGTCAGGAAGACCTGAGTTCAAATCTAACCTCTGACACTTACTAGCTGTGTGACCCTGGGAGAATTACTTAACCTCCCTCTGCCTCAGATTCTTCATCTGTAAAAACAGGGATAACAATACACCTGCTTCTCAGGGTTATTGTGAGGATAAAATGAGATAATATTTGTAGAGCGGCTTTACAGACCATTAAACACTAGCTGTCATTAATAAATTATTGTATTATTACTTCTTCCTGAAGGAAATATAGTATTCCTTCAATTATTTATTTGTTCATTTTATTTATTTATCTATTTATCTATTCATTTATTTATTGCGGGGCAGTGAGGGTTAAGTGACCTTGCCCAGGGTCACACAGCTAGTGTCTAAGGCTGGATTTGAACTCAGGTCCCTCCTGAATCCAGGGCTGGTGCTTTATCACCGTGGCCACCTAGCTGCCCTGCTTCCTTCAATTATTTAAAAACATTATTCTGAGAAGGAGCTTCACACCTCAGACTGCCAAAGGGGCGGTCCACACACAAGGAAAGTTAAGAACACCTGGTTGGTAGAACAGAAGGTATAAATGGAGGTCATTGTCTTCTCTTCCATCTAATTAGCCTGTTCTTTATGTGAAATGTGTGCTGATTCCTTAGGCAAAGCCTTTGTGTACAGTGTGGATCTCCAAAGCAGGATAGTACTTTGAAAAAAAATGGACTTGCAATTTTCTTAGTGGTATAAACCCAACCAATGCCAAACGCAAACATGACTGATCCAATTTCACCCTCAAGAAGCCCCGCTTCAATCATGTAGAGAGCTTTCTGCACACAGCTCAGGAAATTTAGTTTGTACTGGTCTTTCCTCTGAAGGACCACAAAAGGAAATAAATTTCCAAGAGGAAGGAAGGGCTGTACATTTGATTCATGTGGTACAACATATTTGTCTTTGAAAAGTAAAGTGATTGGGGGCAGCTAGATGGCGCAGTGGATAGAGCACTGGCCTTGGAGTCAGGAGTACCTGAGTTCAAATCCGGCCTCAGACACTTAACACTTACTAGCTGTGTGACCCTGGGCAAGTCACTTAACCCCAACTGCCTCACTAAAAAAAAAAAAAAAAAAAAAAAGTAAAGTGATTTAATTAAATTCGATTCAACAAATATTTATTAAAGTAATGACTGTGTGCAAAGTTCCTTGCTACACCCTAGGGATAGAACAAAGCAGGGCCTTCCCTCAAGAAGCTTATAATTTACTGATGATAGAACTTTGCTTACCTTCCATGACTTCCATGACTTTGTTTACCTTCTCAGACTATCTCAGGACCAGAATTATGTGGCCTTACCTCTTTTCTCAGCTTTTGACTTCCTGGATTTCTCTACCAGGTCTCAGCTGCCTTCTCACCCTGGAAGATTTTCCCCCTCCCCCTCAATCCCTTCCTCTCATTAGTGAATTTTTCCTGGAATGGGCCCCCTATTAGGAGGAAAAGCCCAGGCCAGCCATACTTCACTTCTCTCTCAGCCCTGCTTCTGATTCTCAAAACCATGCTCTCAAGTACCTTTTTCCCTACTTGCCCCCCACCCTTTCCAACTTCCTTTTATGAGTTATCCTCCCCAATTAGAATGTAAATTCCTTGAAAGCAAGGACTGTCTTTTTTTTTTTCCTTTTATTTGTATTCCCGGACTTCGAACAGTTCTTGGAATAGAGTAGTAAGTGTTTAATAAATATTTCTTGCCTGGCTTATCAAAATCTTACAAGTTGTTTGGATTGCATTTCATAGCAAACAGGACTTTAAATTAGGGAATCTCACCCTCAGCAACTGATTTGGTATGTGTCCTCTACATTCACTCCACTCCCTGCTTGGTGTAGATGCAAATATCCTTCTCTGCCCTTCAGTAGTGCAGATTTCCTACTCTCAGGTCTTCATCTGATTTGCTTAGGGTGACAGGATCATAGATTGAGAACTTGAAAGGGACCTCAAAGGTCATTATAGAAGATGAGGGATTTATGGAAGACTTTATATGTAAAGGCAGGATGAACAAAAAAGATGTTCTTGGTTTCAGCAATGATGATAACTGTTGTCTGAACCTGTCCAGCAAAACTATCAACGCTATCACTGTAACAACCGCCAGGATGCCCATGTGACTCTCTAGGATGCATACCCATGGACAGAGCAAATTAAAGGTACAATCCTAATTAGACTCCTGAAACATCTCTCCTGTAGATAGAGCCAGTGGTGCTGAAAGGTTTCCCTCTTAAGTCACCCCATTCCCAACCCATTCATCTGCTACTGAAATTGGATAATCTAATTTCCTATCCACAAAAGCTATTTTCCACTGCACATTGTAGTCTCACTCTCTTGGTCCAACCCATGATTCCAGCCCAGGCCTCTGTAGGCCCATAGATATCTAGTCTAATGTCTCTCACTTTTACAAATAAGGAAACTGAGGCCTAGAGACAGAGTCTTGATTTGCCCACAATCAAACAGTAAGTCAGAGAACAGGGACTGGAACCCACATGTCCAATTTCAAATCCAGCACTCTTTCCTTGACACATTCTGTGGATTTTAAAATATTTTTTGTTTTGAGCTTAAACACACACACACAAATTTCCATATACATTTCCATATACATAGCAGAACACAAAAAGAGGTTTATATACAGAATCAGGAATCTCTATTTCACACTAGATTCCATTTCATACTCTACTTCCAAATATACACATGTAGTATGTTTTAAGAACATAAATTCCACACACTACTTTCCAAAACGGCCTTGCTTATCTGTGCCTTCCTCCTAACTTTTTGTTCTGTCTTATGCATTTTGAAAAATGTTTCAACAACCTCATTTTTTGGGGGTGGGGGTATGGGAGGTATTATTAACCTCCCCTCCTTTCCACTCCCCCCATTTAAAAAAAAAAGAGATTATTTTTCAAAAGGAACCCTTGTAAAATAAGTCAAACCAAACAAATCTATAAATGGAGCACTCCTTTGTGTTCTTTCCTTGACTGTAAAATGGCTGCATCTCTTCACAGTATTTCGCCTGATTTGGTGTTTGGCATTACGGTGGTCTTTAGTTTTTATTGCTGTCTGGAAACTGAGGTTCATGCCTTCCTAAAGATAATCTATCTTTAATATCTTTTAAAAATATCTTATCTTCTCCTTAAAGAAAATTTCTTTATAATTTTATTTTATTTATTGATTTACTTACTTATTTAAATTTGGGAAGAACTTTTTATTATCACTACCATTATAGCACAGGTTCTGAAAAATACAATTCTTTGTGATGGACTTTGTGGGTAGAAGATGAACGCCTGGCCCAGTATAAGGGAGGGCCATGGGCCTTTCCCTGCATTCAATCTTTGCTGCCCATCTGGCGGGCTGCCCAGTCCCTTGATCGCTCACTCTCTTCTCACTTTTTTTTAATGCCCTCAATGCTAGCCCTGGCTCTACATTCCTGTAGTCAGATCATGGCAATGAGTCCTTTGCATTTTCCTTAATCCCTGGAGTTTTGTGGAGATCCTAGGCCCATTTAAATAAGTCTCTGCATGAGGGAGAATTATCAAGAATTACCACATTATCAATTATCAAGAATTAACAAGTTTCTTATTTGCTTTAGTGTATTTGTCCATACCCCTCTCCCACCCAGAGCCTTTCCCTTCCAACCCCAATTGGTGGACACACAATTTGTAATCCCCCTTAAAACTGAAGAAGAGAGGGTTCTGATGCATGGAGATTAAAATCAGCTGCAACCTATTAATGCATACCCCCATTCCCAACCCAAGGAAACAAAAACACTGAGACCAAATTAGACTGAACAGGCCTCTGTCTCCAGGGGAGAGAGGTGGAGTAAGAGATGGGGAGGGGGAAGGGTACTGGGGGATTGCATGTGGTTTAATTAATTTGGATTCTCTTTCTGAAGCTAATTTACCCAACACAAAGCATGTTCAGGGGAGTAGCTGCTGCCAGTTCTGGGAGCTTGGCTCCCCTGATAAAGGGCTCCAGAAGCCCTTGTTTCAGGAGGCTGGAGTTTGTTGTGTCTCCTGTAATTAACAGGTTTCAAAGTGGTTATTTTGGCAAAGGATTTCAGGGGGTGTGGTGAAAGTCCTTTCATTGGCCATCAGACTGCATCCCCAGGCCTTCAGAGGGGCCCTCTCTCTCCCAGTCCCTGATCAGATTTTTGCATTTCCAAAGTTCGTCCTTAAAGCTGGGCTCCCACCACAGATTTTTATTGCATTAATGGTCTCTGTGGCTTGCTGTTGCTGTTGTTGTTGTTGTTGTTTGTTATTGTTTATTACTAGAGACATTTTTTAAATGCCCTTATGGTTCCTAGGAATAGAAATAAAACCAACCTTACTCTTGCTTCCTTAGGGCTTCCTTGCTACTGCTTTCTCCTAGGAAAGTGGATCAACTATCTGACCACTCATAATGAATCAAGTTGCTAACATAGTGATATCATACAAACCATAAAATCACAGAGCCAGAAGGTCCTATTTTATAGAGGAGACTGATATGTACAATGATTTGTTCAAGATCACACTGATCACTTAGTAACAGAGTTGGGACAAGACTCTATATCTGACTTCCCAGAGCATTATTCTTTCCACTACACCAAGTGGCCTTTCAAATGAAATGAGACTAAAAAAATGGAAAAAAACCCACATATACAAAAAAAATTATAGCAGATTTTTATGGTGGCAAAGAATTGGAAATTAAGGGGATGCCTATTGATTGGGGAATGAACTGAACAAGTTGTGGTATATGAATGTCATGGAATCCTATTGCTGTAAGAAATGGTGAGGAGAAAGATTTCAGAAAAACCTGGGAAGACTTACACAAACTGATGCTGAATGAAGTGAGGCAGGAACCATGAGAACTTTGTACACAGGTAACAGCAACATTGTTATGATGATCACCTGTGTCTAGACTTAATTCTTCTCAGCCATACAGACAATTCCAAAAGACTCGTGAAGGAAAATGCTTTCCACATCCAGAAAAAGAACTATGGAGTCTGAATGCAGATTGAAGCATACTATTGTCACTTTTGTTGTTATTGTGGTTTCTTTATTTTTTTGGTGGCTTTTTCCCTTTTGTTCTGCTTCTTCTTTCACAACATGATGACTATTATGGAAACATGTTTAACATAATTGCACATATATAACCTATATCAGATCGCTTGTTTTCTTGGGAGGGGCGAGGGAAGGGAAGAAGGATAAAAATTTGGAACTCAAAATCTTACAAAAATGAATGTTAAAAACTATCTTTATACATAATTAAAATACTATTAAGAAAAAAATGAAATGGAGACACCCTCTTTTTTTCCCTTGTTGCATGGAAGGTCCCCTGGAGTCCAAGGACCTGAGTTCAAATTTTGCATCTGCCTTTTCAACTTCCAGGGACTAGATGGCTTCGGGAATCTCTTTCATCTCTAAATCTAGATCTCTGATGCTACTCTCCACTGCTTCATGACACTATAAAAAGTGTATTTAATCTATGATTTTGTTTTTCAACAGATAGAAAAGGAATCAGAATGACATTGATTAGAATGGTCTTATGTACTTGGTTGGTCTGGTAGCAGGTGGAATCAATTAATTCTTTCTTGGAACTGGGCTAACTTCCGTCCTAAATGGGTAGATGGGTGAATAAAAACTCTGCTAGTTTATAGATAGATAGATTGATAGATAGATAGATAGATAGATAGATAGATAGATAGATAGATAGATAGATAGATAGATAGATTATATAGATAGGATATGAAAGCATCCCTTATGTATGTATTCTAGACCAGACCATGCCTATGCTTCTATCCTATCCAATGGTCTACTCTAGCTATCTTGCCTCCCACTTTGCCTTTTGCACTGCTTTCCATTCTTGTTCTGGGGAACAATAATCAAATCAATGGTATTGGACTACCATTGTCCCCTTGCAAAGCTATATTGACCCTATACCTCCACTCACTGCCCCTCTAACTTCCCAGACCCCAAAACACCAGTCCCCTGGCCACCATTTCCATATAGGTATTGTCTCTCTCATTTATTAGAATGTAAGCTCCTTGAGGACAGGGCCTGCTCACTTTTTGTATTTATATCCCCAGCTCTAACACAGTGCTTGGAACATAGTAAGTACATCATAAAAGGGTTTTTTTTAATTCATTTGTTCCCTATCAAGGTGCCTTAAGTAAGGGGATGGACAGTGCCCAGGTATGGGTAGAACAAAGAAGGGTCCATGATATCATCCATTTAAATATTCCCCTGTAACAAAACATGATCCCTTTGTCACTTAATAGATGGATTTTTTTGAGCTTCTGGGTTTAAAAAAATGTTATATATACATACACATATATACAGATACAACATGCATGCATACATCTATAATACATATGTGTGTATGTGTACACATAGATATATCAATAATCTGGGGGACTATCCTTTCCTTAAATACAGCTCCCTGCAATGATCAACACAATCTTATTGCCCAATTTAGGATTGACCTATTTAGAGATGGAAGGGAATTCAAAGGCCACCTAGTCTACCTCTCTCATTTTTCAGGTGCAGAAACTGAAGTCTAGAGAGCTTAAGTGACTTGCATGAGATCATGCAGGCAACTGTTGTAATAAGTGGACTGGGGGAAGGGGTGGGATTTCAACTAGCTCTTCCTGATTCCAAATCCTGTGCTCTTATAGTATAGTTTTCAAAAATCTGGTGTAACCATGAGACCCCAGATGAGGACTTTCACACAGGAGGGCCCCTGTTCAGGCTGTGAAAACCTAGCTTTAGTTTTACAGAATGTTGAAAAAGGAATTTAGAGTTCCTAGGCCTGGGCTGGTTGAAGGTTTAGAAATCGGTAAAAAAAGCATTATGTTCCACACAGATTTATTTCTTGCCACCTCAAATATAAATCCCCTCAAACTGTTGTTCAACATATAAAGCAAAACATGCTTTGTAAGCATGGAGAAAGAAGACTCATCTTGGGTTACGGTAACTTACATTGAACCACTGTTATCTGATACAACAGGGTAACAGACTGGCTTCATTTCCTGGTCTGACATCTTTCTGAACCTTCTTTCACTGAAGGTACCCTAAATGCTCAGGGAGAAGTATTATTATGCAACCACTGATGCTTACTAACAACCAATGATCCCAAGAACACAGGGCTCTGCGTGTGGACCCAGGTCAGAATGAAAGTCACTGGGTGAAAACCCAGGAGAAATGGAGGCAGACTGGTTTGGAATAAGATGAGCTGGGCTCACATTCTACTTCTCACACTACTTCTGGGTTCTTGGGCAAAATCACTTAACATCTCTGAGCCTCAGTTTCCTCATTTGTCAGCTGAAGGGGCTAGATTAGATGATCTCTGAAGTCTACTTCAGCTCTCAGTTCTATGAAAATTCTCCACTAAGATATTGCCTTTTTGGCTGCTCTTGCTCATATTTATTTTTTTTTTTTAGATTCCTGAGGAGGGGTATAGAAGAAAAGAGGCAAATTCCTGGGGTGTGAATGAATTTAAAATACTTAGGATAACAGAAAACTCCTAAAGCAGCCAGTCCCATGGGAGATCCAAGAAAAACACATGGATCCATAGGAGATCCATGAACAATACGTGTCCTTCTGTTCTGTCAGTAGCAGCTGTGACTTATAGGCACTGAACTTCATCACAGTGTATATAACTGGAATTTAAGTAGTAACCTCAGTCTTCCATGAAAGCTCTTACTTCTTATGGGGCTTTTTGAATACTTGGCTTAAAACATTCTGCCAAACAGGATCTGGTAGAGCTGGAAGGGACTTCAGGAAATCAAGTACAGGTCCCTTATTTTACAGAGGAGGAATGGGGGACCCTGGAAGGTTGTGACTTGCCCAATGTTGCATAGGTAGTGAGCACTGAGAACAGAATTTTTTTTTCCTTCTTTTTTTCTTTTCAGGGCAATGAGGGTTAAGTGACTTGCCCAGGGTCACACAGCTAGTTAAGTGTCAAGTGTCTGGGGTCAGATTTGAACTCAGGTCCTCCTGACTCCAGAGCTGGTGCTTTATCCACTGTGCCACCTAGCTGCCCCCGAGAACAAGAATTTTAACCCAGAATTCCAGAACTAGCACTCTTTCAAAGATGAATGAATCAACAAGCATTTTATAAGCACCCACTGTGTGTCAGGAACTCATGCTGAGAAATTTACAAATATCATCTCATTTGATCATTATAACAACCCAACGAGGTATGTACTATTATTATTTTCATTTTACAGTTGAGGAAACTAAGACAAAGGTTAAGTGACTTGTCTGGAGTCACACAGCTAGCAAGTACCTGAGGCTAGATTTGGATTCAGATCTTCTTAACTCCAGTCCCAGTAATCTATTCACTGTTTCATCTCTCAGAAGAAACAAGGAAGTTTAGTAGAGAAGTAGGTTTTAAGGGAAAGATATGAATTCTGAGATATGTTGAGTTTCAGATATCTATGTGACCTCTAGTTTGAAATGTCCAAAAGTCTCTTGGTGATGTGAGAATGGAATTCAGAGAGAGTAGGGATGGTGTGTGTGTGTGTGTGTGTATAGATCTAAGTAGTTTTCTGCAATATAGATAATAATTGAATCCGTGGGTACTGATGTGACCACCGAGACAGAGTTTAAAGAAGAAAAGAGGATCCATTATATCTACAATTGCATTGTATCTACAATTAGGGATCATGATATGGAGATGAATGAGCAAAAAAGATTGAGAAGGAGCAGTCAGAAAGGTATGGAGAGAGTATTGTCAATACCCAGAGAGGAGGACAGAAGAGTCATAAGCAGCAAATGGTCAAATGCTGCAGAAAAGGCAAGAAGGATAAAATAAGTTCAGATTTAGCAACAAGAGATCTTTGGTAATTTTGGAAAGAGCAGTTGAGTCATGAGGCTGGAAACCAGATTGCAAGAGATTGGGAAGTGAGTGACAGGAAAAGAAATGATTGTCAACTCCTTTTTTGGAGGAGTTTGGCTGAGAAACGGAAAAAAAAATAGGCCACACAGCTTGAGGGAAGGAAGGCTATAGTTGAAGATCTGCATATTGGGGGATATATTTGTAGATAGAAGAGAAGGGATAAGTAGACAGGGAGAGAATAATGCTCTGAGAAAGATAGGAGATGATTGGGGGATCAATCTGCTGAAGATGGGAGGCAATGGGGTCAAGGACACTTGGTGAGAAAGTAGGTTTTGTTGAGAAGGGCTACCTTATATTATTACCTTATTATCAGACTGGAATAAAGGAGAAGAGTTGGAGGATGGGTGATGATGTCAAGCTTTTTGAGATGTAGAATAAAAAAGAAGTGGGAGCTCACATTGAGTGGCCTCTATTTTCTCAGTAAAAGGACTTTGGCAGAGAAGTAGGGAAGGGGGTGGGACATGGGAGGTTTGAAGAGAGAAGAGAAGGTCTGGAACAGCCTCTCTGGAAAGTGGAAAAGAGTCAGAATTCAAGAAGAAGGGGGAAAATTGCTTTAGAAAACATAAATTTATAGTGGACTCAGACAACTTGGTTGTATGATTTCTTCCAGATGCATTTAGTGGTATTTGAGTAGGAGAAGATGACCCTTCTTTATCACTATCTTGTTGTGGTGGAGGGGCTTGTGTAGCTCAATGAAACTATGAGCTATGCCATCCCAGGGTTATCTAAGATGGCAGGTCATAGTGGAGAGTTCTGGTGATCCACTGGAGAAAGAAACGGGCAAACCACTTCTGGCCAAGAAAACCTCATGGACAGTATTAAAATACTAAAAGACATGACATCAGAAGGATGAAGGTGTCTAACATGTTACTGGGGAAGATCAGAGAATATGAGCTCAGACAGACTTTGGGATATAGTAGAGAACAGAAGGCCTGGTGTGCCACAGGCTGTGGGATCACTAAGAATTAGATACAACTGAACAACTGAACAACAACAAGAGGAGAAGAGGAAGAAGATAGGGGGAAACCAATCCAGGGACTGGGATTGGCAAGATATGAACAATGATAGGCAAAGGGCATTTAAGAATAGAAGACTGTCTTGAACTGGTTAACTATTGGATCGAGTTTGGGAGGAAAAGAGAGGTCAGAGTAGAAAAACTAAAGGGTGGAAGGACTGAAGGTCATAATGAATGGAAAGAATGGGTTTAGGAGGGGTAAGCCACTGGAGATTTTTATCAGATAAAGGGAAATCAGAGTTTTTTATCATGGAAATGTAACACTTCTGGTATCAAATGGTTAGGTCTAGACTGTGACCATGTCTGTATGTGGGGGAGAGGAGGAGTAGGTGATAAAAAATTAAGGAGATGGGAAAGGGTTAGTGCATTTGAGGCAGCATCAACACATGTATATTGAAATCCTTTCATATAAAGGTCAAGAGGCATATAAGTATTTTGTGGACTGTGGAGTCCTTGGAATTAGTTATGCATTTAAACATGGTGGGTGATGGGGGGAGAGGAATCATAGAATAAGTTTCTGGGGCATCATTCATTGGGGGAGAGTTAAGGTAGTCACCCTTTCCCTATTTCTCATGTCAGGGGAAAACAGAGTCACCAACCATCACAAAATCATCTTTTGGGCCATCCCATTGATCATGCTGACCCCTTCTACACTACCTGCTCCCTAGAAACCACACTTCTCAAGTATTTAGGACACTAAGTCTGACCTTGTAGAAACAGGAAATGAGGCTTTACCAGAGAGTCCTCTGTTCCATCTATTTCTGGTTTCCTTTTTTGGTTTATTGTGCTTCCTCGGTTGTCACATCCTTTGACTAGGCCTTTCATGTTCTTTTCTGTTTGTAAAGTGGGAAAGATAGTCTTTGGTAGTTACTACACAAGGATGGGGAAATCAGCAGTGCCTAACATGCACTCTGTTTGCTCTTCCATTTTAATTAATTAATTCATTTAATAGACATTCATTGAGGGTCTGCTATATAAAGCATGGTGCTAAGCTTTGAGAAAGAAACAAAGATATCCCTTTTCTCGAGGACATTTATAATGAATTGAAAAAAATAATACATACATAAATAAGTGGAATATAAAATAGAACACCATAATTACATGAGAAATGTGGATAAGGTGCTATCCAAACTATAGAAGCATGGAAGAGTTGGTCTTAGGGTAGGATTTCAGGAAGTAGAGGTAGGAAGGGGGTGGATGAGGGTAGGGAGAAGAGAGAAGTATAGGTAACAATTTAAACAAAAGCTTGAAAGCAGGAAAGCTCACAATCTTCAGAAATGACAGAGATTCTAGCTGGCTAGAGCTAAAATATGAGGAACTGGATCCAACCTATGCTGAGCAAATAATATCTTGAGGTTTTTTTGTTTAGTATATAAAAAAGATCCACGAACTACAAAAAGGGAGAGTGGGAGGCATTTTAGAAGAGAAATCCTGATTCTCCTCAGGCAAAATGTAGGTTTTTCTAGAGCAATTTCATGGTCTCTCCCCCTCTTTGCCTCCTTCTAACCCTTTTGGGTTGGCATGGCTAATAAGTTTTGTTATTGTTAACCTTCCTATGTGATTGGTATAACGAAAAAAGGCAGCAAAACTTGAAATCTCAAATCTGAGGTTGGACTCATGGTAAGACCTGCTTAACCTTTGGCTAGTCACTTAAGTTTTGGGGCCTTAGTTTCCTATTCTGTAAAATGATGGTATTGAACTAGGTCAAGGTTCTTAGCCTGGGTTTGTGAACTTTTTGTGGAAAGTATCTTGATAACTATATGGCTTCCTTTTTAAATCCTATATATTTTGTTTTATGCATGTAAAAGCATTATTCTGAGAAGGGGTCCACAGGCTACACCAAACTGCCAAAGGGAGCCATGACACAAAAAATTAAGAACCTCAGGGTGACCTCCAAAGTCTCTTCTAGTTCTAGATGAATCTAAGATCCAAGAGTATGCTGGTAAATGTTTAATAACGGCTCTCCATATAAATAAATAAGAGAACATGTACACAGTAGTCTTTTATGTTTAATCTGTATTATTAACATTATCTCCATCACTTTCTTAAGTCTAGACAATGAATAAAGAAATAAATCAAGCCCCGATTTGTATCCTTTGCCTATTTCTGAGATGTAAATGCTTATTTAACAATGGGTTGCCAACTCACCCCTGCATCCTATGGGTCTTCTCTCCCAGATAGGATTATAAACTCTGGTGAGCAAATTCTAGCTTTGATGTCTGATGGAGTAAAGCAATGGATTTAATCTGCTCTAACCAGGGGGAAAAGAAATTTGGTAGCACAGTGGATAGAATATTGGTCCTGAAGTTAGGAAGATTCTTCTTTCTGAGTTCAAATCTAGCCTCAGACACTTACTTACTAGCTGTGTGACCCTGGGCAAGTCACTTTTTTTTTTGGCCTCAGTTTCCTCATCTGTAAAATGAGCTGAAGAAGGAAATGGCAAACTGCTTCAGTATCTTTGCTGAAAACCCCCCAAATGGGATCATGAAGAATCAGATACGACTGAGAAAACAACCCCAAACAACAATCAGGGAAATGTTTGGCTCCATCCTGAAAGTTTTATTTATTGAAAGTTTTATTTCACCATCTTGTTGACACTCAATTACATTGGATTCTACAATAGAAGACTCCACGGAGCTCATTTTGCCTCTTCCCACCTTTTCTAGGGCTTTCTTTCTCCTTCAGTAATGACTCTGTTGTTCTCTTTGCAGTTCTTGAGGGAGGCCTCACAAACAGCCCTTTTCAATATCTCAACCTGCAATCAGGCATCCAGTTTCTACTTTTGGGTTTTGTTGTTGTTTAAGGTTTATTAACTAAAGGCATTTTGGTGGGTGGAAATTGGGATTTGCCTGGGGCTGGTAGGAAGTGATTAGCCATGGCCCGGATAAGGTGTGGTTTAAAAAAAAAAAAAACTACAGCTAAAATCTCTTTCACCTGCTTAATTCGTTTCAAGGGAGATTTGTTTTTAACTTCCAATTACCTACCAGGATTTCTAGTCATTAAATCCTATCTCGAATGATTATTTTCTTTTAAGAACTGCAACAAAGAAAAGAAGGGAAAATAAGAGGCCCAAGAATCCCCTTTCTTGAGCATTTTTAAATACTACAGAATAGCATGTGGTTTTCTTGAGGGTCCATTATAATTTAGTTATCCCATAGAGCATTTAAGCAGTCGAAATCTAGGTATGGTTTTACACAGTGCCTAATTTTAGAACATAAAAAAAATGGCCTGTGGGGCTACATCTGGCCTGCCCTTAGCATCATTATTCAGAAGAAAAAATAAATTCCTCCCTGTTCTTGTAGTCAAAAGGCCTGAGTTCCAATCCCAATTTTCTCACTTGCAACCTGTGACTTTAAAGAAATCACTCAATCTCTCAAAGCTTTAGTTTGTGCCTCTTAAAAAAAGGATATAACCGAGCTAATAACACCATGATATTTATCTCACATGATTGTTGTGAGGAACAGGCCTTGTGAAATTTACATGTAGATACCCCAAAAGTTTTAGTTTATTTTTAAGCTATTTAAACTTTTTGCAACACCTTGTATATGTGTATCCTGTTATCAGCTTTCTTATCCCTTCCTCTCCCTGGCTGTTGCCACAGGGGGAGAAAGCTGGCTTTTTCCTACTCTTCTTACACCTTATTCCCCTCTGTGTATTGGACACTGGCCTACTTGTTGTTCTTCTATCTCCAGACTTTAGGTGGCTTTTCACTAGCTCAGTCCCATTCCTGGAATATACCCACCCACACACCCCTTCCATCCTGGCTTCCTTCAAGACTCAGCTCAAAGACCACATTCTGCAGGAGGACTTCCAACTGATCCTTTCCTCCTCCCAACACACACACACACACACACACACACACACACTGTTCCCTCTGAGATTCCCACCCATTAAGCTGTATAGTCTTGGTATGTACACGATTGTTTGCATTTTTTCTCTCTTAGAATGAGATTTCCTGGTGGGCAGAGATTGTGTTTTGGCCTTTTTTTTTTTTTTTTTTGTATCCCTAGCACTTAGCATGGGGCCTGACACATAATAAGCTCCTATCACTTGGATGGACTGGGAGGTACCAACTCTAATCCTTTTGGTGAGATGGATGACAACCAGATTTTACCATCTACCCTGCCCCAAAATGCCTCCAGACTGGCCTGATGGTGAACCCAAAGAACCTCTGGCCATTTCTCCCTGTTGCTATACTTTAAAGACTTTCAGGGCTTTCCATCTACCCTGCTGCTGGACTCTCTTTTATATGTTGCCTTTCCCAATTGTGGATTTCTTGAGAACAGGGACTATCACACTTTTTTCTGGTTATATCCTCAGTACTTAATCAGGACTTCATACATTGTAAATAATAAATATTCATTCATTCATTCATTCATTCATGTGGGAAACTCTATCCTGGTTCAAAAGCTGTCCATAGCTGAAAGTCATTCATAGCAACAAATGGGTTGAAGTTAGTGCCAAAACCATAACTATGATGAGATGTCTAGGGTTTTTGTTCCAGGGCAATATAATCCAACGGTTATCACCTCCTGGTGATTAAAGGAAATGATGGGAGAAACTTCTACTCTGGACATTTTTCTTTATTTTTCACCATAAAATCCTTCTCAGTTGCACCATAATCTGATCAAATCCTGCCTTTCCTACCTGACCTTCCTGTAATCAATGCTCAAGCTATGCTATCTTATCCCAACCATGTCTTTGGCTTCCTCCTATTCTTTCAAACTAGAGACAGTATAGCACAGTGGGAAGGGCTGGATTTGGTATAAAAAATTACTTACCCATCCCTGTCACTATATGTGTGACCTTGGACAAGTCACCTAATCAATTTATGCCTCAGTTTCTTTATCTGTAAAATCATAAGTTAGGCAAGGGAATAAGTACCTATTATGTGCTGGGCATTACATGCTTTACAAATATTTCATTTGACCCTTACAGTAACAAGTGCCTTTATTGTCCTAATTTCACAGTTGAAGAAACTGAGGCAACAGAGGTTTAGTGACTTCCCCAGAGTAGCTAGTCAGTATCTAGGGTCACATTTGAACCCAGGTCTTCCTGACCCCAGGTCCAGTGCTATATCTGCTGTGTCACCTAACAGCTTCTGTGGGAATTAGATGATGCCTAAAGGCACTTCTAGCACAAAACCTATGACCTACGTCCTATCTGTTTGTAAAGTATCTTTCTTTTGAAGTAAACGTAAATGCCATTTCCTCCATGAAATTTTTCTTTCCTCTGAACTCCCAGAATGAGTGTTATTTTAAAATTTAAAATGCTTTCATTTTTATTGATATCTTTTGGTGTTTTTTTTTTTTTTTTAGCAGGGCAATGGGGGTTAAGTGACTTGCCCAGAGTCACACAGCTAGTAAGTGTCAAGTGTCTGAGGCCGGATTTGAACTCAGGTACTCCTGAATCCAGGGCTAGTGCTCTATCCACTGCGCCGCCTAGCTGCCCCTTGGTGTTTTTTTTAATCACCTTCATTTCCAAATGCTTCCCCTGTCCAAAGAACTATTCCTTGTAAAAAATGAAATTAAATTTTTTTTTAAAAAGAGAGAGAGAAGCAGTTCAGTGAAAGTAACCAATCTATCAGCCAAGACAAACAATATAGGTAGTGTTCTATGTCCATGATCCCCCATATCTAAAAGCTAAGTACTTTGGTACCACAAAAAGTGGTGCTAGGAATATTTTGACATATATGGATCCTTTTTCTTCTTATCTTCTTCTTATCTTTATTTATATGATATGCCTAACAGTGGCTTGCTGGACAAAAGGTATGACTATTTTTAGTCACTTTCTTAGAATAATTCCAAATTGCTTTCCAGAATACTTCACAGTTTCACCAATAGTGTATTATGTGCCTGTCTTCCCTTAAACACTAATTTATCCCATCTTTTGTCATTTTTTTCAATTTGTGGGCTTCAGTTGAAACTTCCACATTATGATTTCTCTTGCAGTCGGTGATTTGGAACATTGTTTCATACGGTGGTTAAGTGTTTGCAATTCTTCTTTTGAGACCTGTTTGCTTTGGCCATTTAACTTGGGAGAATTATTAATGCTTCTCTTGCATACTTATCACATTCAATTTTGTATTATGAGTACTCATATAACTATCTTATCTCCCTAAGTCCTTAGCTTTGTGAGGACTATGTCTTATTTGTCTTTTTATCTCCCTCATTGCCTAGCAATGTGCCTTGCAAGTAGTAGATACTGGTCATCCCATTGAGAGAGAAGACAAAAGCAAATTGGAGGGGGCAGCTAGGTGGCGCAGTGGATTAAGCACTGGCCCTGGATTCAGGAGGACCTGAGTTCCAATCCGGCCTCAGACACCTGACACTTACTAGCTGTGTGACCCTGGGCAAGTCACTTAACCCTCATTGACCCACCCCCTCCCCCCAAAGAAGGCAAATTGGAGTTGAGTTTTTCTGCCTCGCTGAATTAAGTGAACAAATTAACGAGTGAATGAATGAACATCAAAAAAGCAAGGTTCTGAGAAAGTCAATCAATATATATCTTAAAACTTGGACTTCTTCTCCAGCTGCCACTTGCTCCCTTTCTGTTTCCCTGTTTCCTGTAGTAAGCACTGACATTCGGGGGGAATTTAGAAAACCTTTAGAGTACCTTAAAGTTTCAAGCTCCAGGGAAATGTAGACAAAGTTTTGTGTATTCACTTCCTATTCTTATCATAGGAACCAAGAGTTCTGCTTCATTCCTATAAGCGTTCCTACCGCGTTATATTTTTGCAATGAAGGCTTTCCCCAATCATCCACCATCCTACCTTTTCAGGCTTACTTCATACTTCTCTCCCTCTACTCTTCCCTCATCATTATTAGAGTCAAAGGATCTGGAGTAAATGATGGTCCTGCCATTTATTAACTCTGTGACAAGCTTCCTTGGGCCTCAGTTTCCTCATCTGTAAAATGGGTTAAGTGACCCCCAAAGTCCCTTCGAGCTCTAATTCTATGGTCCTATAATCACCCCATTTCCTAGGCATGGAAAACCTCCCTTCACCTATCTCGGTCTTGTACAAACCTACCTATTTATCTTTCAAAATCTAGCTTTCACAACACTTCCTCCATGAAGTCTTCTATGATGCTCCCAGCTCAAAGGGATGTTTTTTTCCCTTGGACCTTGCATATTTGCTCTGTAGCTTTTATACATTTATCATGTTTTATATCATCGCTGCTCATGTGTATGTCTCCTATTCCTCCAACTAAAACGTTAAGCTCTTGAGGGACCATGTCTTCTGCATATTTTTATCTCATTTGATACCCATCACAGTACCCAACATGAAGTATACACTTAATAAATAAATGTTGAATTGAATTCCACAATGGAAATGGTGTTAGTCCAGGCCCATGTTCTGGCAAAGAGATTAATACTGTATAACTGAAACAGGGAGTGGTGTGCACACCTATAATCCTTGTTACTAAGGAGACTTGAGGTTGAATCACTTGAGTTTGGGAATACTGAACTGCAGTAGGACAAACTGATCATGGGCATACATAATGACCAGTACCAATCTGGAGAGACTTCAGGAGTGGTCAGAGAGGTCGCCAGGATTACCAAGTATAGGTGGACCAGTCCAGATGGGCAGTGGAACAGGCCAAAGCTCTGGTGCCGATCAGTGACAGAATTGGCCTGAGGGTTTGCCTGTACTTCCAGCCTAGAGGAGATAGGAAAACTGAATTTCCCCCCCAAAATTACATAACTGAAAATACAGCTTTATCTAAAATAACACTGAAAGGAGTATGTGTGTGTGTGTGTGTGTGTGTGTTTATTTCAATTAAAGAATTAAGTGCCAGGCAGCTAGGTGGCACAGTGGATTAAGCACAGGCCCTGGATTAAGGAGGATCTCAATTCAAATTTGGCCCCAGACACTTGACACTTACTAGCTGTGTGACCCTGGGCAAGTCACTTAACCCTCATTGCCCCCCCAAAAAACCCCAAAAAACAAAAAACAAAACAAAGTATTAAGTGCTTTCCATATGCAAGGCACCATACTAGGTGCAGCGGATACAAAGGCAAAAAATGAAGTTCTACTCCTCAGGCAGTTTATATTCTACTGGGGGATACAGCACATACTGAAGAAATAAATGCAAAATATATATAAAGTAATACAAAGTTATTTCTAGAAGGAGAAAAGGTGTTAATAATGAAGGGGGGAGGGGGAATTAGGGATTCTCAAAGAGAGGGTATTGCAGACAGGGAGGACCACATGTAGGTAGGAGATGGAATGTCAAGTGTGGAGAACAAGCTAACAGGCCAGTTTAACTGTACAGGCCAGTGTTGTGAGGAGGAGAAAAAAAACGGAAGGTAAATGTGTCTGTGGGTAGCTCCTGCTGATACCCCCCCTTCCCACCCCACCCCCCTTATTCTTCTCTTTGCCTTACAATCAACCACTGGAGACTGGGAATTCAGAATAGGTTTTTAACCCCCAATCTGTTGTTGCAGTGTGTGTTCCCAGGTTCCCTCCACCTCATTACTTGGAGACTGTGCTATTCAGTCAGCTGATGTGTAGCAATTCTGTCTAGGGCAACAACCCTGAGTTTGCCAGCAGGAAGCACCCCCCCCCATTGATCTCACTGCCTTTCACTGAATGCTTCACAAAGCATGGGAATCCTAGACTTCTCCACATCTGTTTGCCTAGTCGGGGGCAGAGGCAATTTCCAAAAGCTTCCAAGGCCTGACTGAATCAAAAGCAGGCAGAAGAGGGAGCTTTAAGTCGAGGGGGGCTGGGTCATGTGACAGCTCCACTATCCTCCTTCCTTCCCCTCCTTTTTTTAAATGTCCCCAGCCCCCAGCATACACAGCCTTTTCATCCTCCTCCAGGTCAGTGGGATCAGGTTTACATTAGCAGACCATGAAGCTGATCAAATAAATGCAACAGCAGCAGGTGTTTGAAGCTGGCTGCCTCCACCAGCCCTGAAGAACAAGGTTAATATTGTGGGAGAGGCAGAAATAATGCACTAATTGCTTGTGTCTCACCCTGCCCCCTCCCAGATTTCTCTCTTTCCCCTCTTCCTGGGTTTAGAGCCCCAAGAGGTTTCTGGGAACTGGCTACCAAAACAAACCTCATAAAGAGCAAGAGATTTAGAAAAGAAGAGAGGAAATATGTAGCCACCCTAGGCAGAACAGTGGCTCCCTCTGTACCAGAATGAGAGGTCTAGCATTTCAAAGAAAAAAGCCAAGACTCCTGTACTAAGATGAGAGGGAGCAAGTTGGGAGATGAGAGATGAGGGAAAAGGAGGTAGCACGTGGGGAATGATGGGTCTCCATCTGGATCCGTGCATCTGGAGCAGAGAGCTAATTTTAGTCTCAGTTGGTCATAAGAAAGAGAGAGCTGTTTCCCCTCAAAATATAAGCCAGCCTAGAAGGAGGAGAAAGACAGAAGTGGAGACTAGAAATACTGACCATTCTACTTTCCTCAGTAACTCCGACTCATCCCTAATCTGATGACCCCATTTCTTAAGCCCCTCCTTGTCTCTTCCAATATCTATCAGGAAGCCCTTTCACTTCCTGTGGTCCCTTAGCCCTACTCCAACACGTATGCCTTAATATCTAGCTGGTTGCAGACCAGGCTTTACAACTCATTCAGACATCCACTATGACACTGGGGCCCAAACAGATGGGCATCTTGTTGTATGGTCTGATGTATTGCCACCTTATGACTCCACTTATAATGTCTGAGAAGACCAAAACTCCCTTCCCTCTACAAGTGCTCTGTATATATTGTATCCCTCGTTAGAATGTTAGTTCCAGGGGGCAGCTAGGTGGCACAGTGAATAAAGTACTGGCCCTGTATTAAAGAGGACCTGAGTTCAAACTTGGCCTCAGACACTTGACACTTACTAGCTGTGTGACCCTGGGCAAATCACTCATTGCCTCACAAAACAAAAAACAAAAACAAAAACAGAATGTTAGCTCCTTTGAAGGCAAGGATTGTCTTTCATTTTTGAATGCACATCTCCATAACACCACAGTATAGTGGGTATTTAATAAATGCTTGATGATTGATTGTTGAATTCCTTACCTCTCTACTTTGATAATTCAAGGATCTGTGACTATATACTAGTTTGGATACAGCCACAAAAAACTCATCACCGGGTGGGTGATCCTATAGTGATGAGCTTCTTCAAACCTAGACAGGCTGTTCCTCAGAAGAAAGACACAAAGTCCGTTACTTGGACCACACTTAAAACCCCTTCAGCCTCTTTGCTATTCCCTGCACAAGGGATTCCATCTCTAGACTCTGGGCATTTTCACAGGCTGTTTCTCATCCTTAGAATACCAGTACATCTTATATCAACTTCCTGGCTTCCTTCAAGCACCAGATAAAATTCCATCTTCTTCAAAAAGTCTTTTGGGGGTGGGGGAAGCTAGGTGGCACAGTGGATTAAGCACCAGGCCTGGATTCAGGAGTACCTGAGTTCAAATCTAGCCTCAGACACTTGACACTAGCTATGTAACCCTGTGCAAGTCACTTAACCCCCGTTGCCCTGCAAAAAAAATTAAAAAATAAAAAGTCTTTTTTGACTCTTCTTAATGCTGGTGGCTTCCCTAAATTGATAATCTCCAATTTATCCTTTAAATATCATTTATACCTAGTTATTTTCATGTTGTCGCCCCCATTAGATTGTGAGCTCCTTGGGATGAGGGACTGTCTTTTACCTTTATTTGTATCTCCTGCACTTCGCATAGTGCTTGGCATAGAGTAGGTGCTTAATTAATAATATTTACTGACCAACTGGTAGAGTTTGTCAGATATTGTACTTCCCCCAGCATAGCTTTCCAGACATTCCAATCACCCTCCGTGCCACAAAGTAGCGTTAGAAAAGGGTCTGAGTGAAAGGTTGAAATTCTACTTATCAAATGCTTCCCCCAAATCAACAAGGTCCCCTCATCTCCTCCTTGGACCTCATATAACACCTAGTTTGTACTTTTATGTATTTATCATGACGTATTTTAGTATGATCAAGAGGATTCTGGGACTAGCTGGAACTATTTAAAATTTCAGTGTGAGCACTCGAAATCCAGCAAATGCTACAAATCAGTTTAATAGTTTATTTTGTTTGACTGTCCTGACTTAAGAAAGTAACGGAGAAAATGTTACTAAATGCAGATTAAATTTAAAAGTCTGCTGTAGGGGGCAGCTAGGTGGTACAGTAGATAAAGCACTGGCCCTAGATTCAGGAAGACCTGAGTTCAAATCCAGCCTCAAACACTTGACACTTACTAGCTGTGACCTGGACAAGTCACTTAGCCCTTGTTGCCCTGCAAAAACAAAACAAAACAAAAAGTCTGCTGTGAGTCTTTTTTTTTTCTTTTCTGGAGAGTTAGTGTTAAACATTTACCAGAAAAGGCCTTGATATAGTTACACACACACACACACACACACACACACACATGCACATATATACATATGTGTGTATGTATATATATAAAGAAGGATACTTCTACAGAATTTAAGCTCCCCAAAGACAGGGATGGTATCTTACTTTAAATCTGTATTTCATACAGAACCTAGCACAGTTTTCTGCACTGATTATGTGCATAAAATGTTTGCATAATTTAATAAACTTTGTACATGCTAACTTCAAAGTGACCACAGGAAGTTTCAGAGAAGTTGCTGACTTGCATTGATAGAAGGTGTTTCTTCAGTCAGAAGTTCCCTAAACCAATGAAATCGTGGGTCCAATTCTCATCTCCATCCTTAATTGACATAAAAATGAAGTGGATAAAGTAGCCAAAGGAAAAAAAGGGAGAAAAAGAAGAGAAAGAGGACTAAGAATAAAACCTGGAAAGGAGGAGACAGGAGTAGGCAAAAATATAAAGAGGAGCTAATACCAAGAAAGAAGAGGTGAGTCCAACAGTGTGAAATGAGGACTCAAAACCTACTGGAGTTGGACAGAGTCCCCAGTGGGCTTTGGACTTGTGTTACATAAAGAAGTCAATGAAGGCTGCTAGTATAGACTAGCCTTTCTAGAATTTGGTAGTGAGTAAAGAGTGACAGACAGGAAGAGAGCTTGAGAAGGCAGGGTCAAGGAAACATTGAAAAGCTCTTTAAAAATGAAAAATATTTTATTACCATGCCTATAACTTTAATTCTGCATCCTTCCAAGACTTTATTGTTATTTTATTAAAGTATCTCAAAGAAAAAAAAAACACCAAACCCTTTGCAATGAAAAGTTTTAGGTTCCCTACCTCTCCCTTCCTCCAAAGCTCATACTTTAGAATTTCAGAATTTCCCATGAAACACTTGAGAAACTAATGCTCCTGAGTGACTCACTTCCTATCTGCCCCCCCCACTTCCTCACTCATATCTCAATTTGAGGTTAAAAGAGCCATATTTGAATTCCATTTTGTCAGTTCTGGCACACAGTAGCCACTTAATAAATGCTTTTGAATAAATGGATGGTCTCTTATATGGTGTGACTTTGAGCAAATCACTTATCCCTTCTAAGTCTTACTTTCCAGATCGATAAATTCAAGAGGTTGGATTAGATTATCTCTAAGAAATATTCTGAATTGAAAATCCTATGATAGTTGTCAAATACAATTTTTTTCCCTAAATGTCTGCTGTTTTGGATTATTGGGCCACTGTCCCTTTCGTTGGCATGAGTTATTTTAAAAAAAAGACCTTTTATTCAAGTAATTCATGCACTTTCTGTATCAAGCTTGATACAGAACATTAAATACATTTGGCATTTCTTAAGCAGCAATTCTAAATGATCAATTTTAAAGTCATGACGATTTTGTCATGGGTGACCATTTTGCAAAAGGAAATGCTCAGCCTACCATATTAGAAGAGGCTATGAAAGAATCTTCTCTGAAAGCAAGCTCACTTTCACTTTGCCAGATTATACTTTTAGGCCCGAAAGCCCCCCTTCCTGTCACTGGCCCCCACCCCAGAATTTATTTAAAGTTAGTCCCAGTTCATGTCCTAACCACCATCCTGTCTTCTTACCTCTGACCAAACCCTGCCCAGTTTTTTCCAGTGACCAGGGGAAATTGCTCACTGAGGCAAGTGCCAAGAGTCATATTTTATACCTGCGTCTTGTATCTCACAAACCTTGTTCTTCCCTGTCTTTGACCATATATAGTATTTATCCATAAGCTTTCCAGACGCTTTTGCTCAATCTGCACTGAGCAATAATGTGCAAGCATGAGTGCTAGCAAAGGAAATTCAGACTCCCTATACTCTCTGGTATACTTCCTGCCAAATCCAACAGCCTTTTTGTTTCAGGCTTCTGTGATCTTTTCCAGAATTTGACACTATTGACCACCCTCCATCTGAAGGCTGTCTTTCCCTTTTACTTCTGAGACATTATAATCCCCTACTTCTCTTGCATTTCTAACTTTTTTTTCCCTCTGTCTCCTTCATAATCTTCTTGTCCTCATTCTGACTTCTTAAGGTGAACATTCTCCCAATATCTCTTCTTGTCCTTCTCCCCTCTTTCTACATTTTTCCCTTGGGAATGTTGTCCCCTTAAACAGCTTCCGTTTTTATCATATCTTAATCTCTACCTCCAACTTCTCTCCAGAACTCCCATCCCACATTACCAATTGTTTGGTGGACATCATGTGTCACTAAGGACCTTCACACACAAATAAACTCATCCTTTTTCTCTTGAAATGCTACCCTCAAAATGGGCTTCAGTTTTCTCTTATGGCTACCACTTCTTGACACGAAAAGGTCATCTTTGATTCTTTCCTCTTTCTCACTCCATATCTGAATGGTTATCAAGGCCTATTGATCCATAATACTGCTTATTTCCATATTTTCCTTTCTGCCACATACCTCCACAAAAGAGAAAGACTGACTGACTCATAAGATACAGATCTCTTGGTTGGTCAGATAAGTAGCTCAATCTGTCTTGCTTGTGTACAAGCCTACCATATCACTTCTGGGATATCTTCATGTTTGTGCTCCAACCTCCACCTCTGACCTGGACTTCAAACTCCCTCCACCTCCCTTTCCACATCTATCTCTGACAACATTAATGAAATAAACACTATCATTCCTAAAAAGGACATGTCAATTGATTGCTCCATGACTCCAATTGCCATTCCCTCTGACTTCCTTGTCCACTTTCTATATGTGTTGTCTTCCCTTATTAAAATTTAAGTTCCTTGAGGGCAAAAGTGATCTTTCTTTATTCTAGGTGCTTAATGAAAATAATTTCATTCATTCATTCACTCATTCATCAATCTTTAAGCCTTAAACTTATGTTCTCATGCCATCTCATAGTCTAAACCTTTCTATATCTTGCTAACTTCATTTTCCAGTGGTTGGATTTCCCCGGTTCCTAAGTTTTGTTCTTTCTCCATTTCTCTCTGTCTGTCTCTTTCCTTTCTCTCTATAATATGTGTGTGTGTGTGTGTGTGTGTGTGTGTGTGTGTGTGTGTGTATATATATTATATATACACACACACACATAGGTATACATATATATATATATATATATATATATATATATTCCCCCCGTTGGGATAGTAGGAAGATTAACTTTTATTTGTAAACTATTTCTTGTCAGTGTTTGGGGAGAAATTCTAGAAGTCAGCAGTTTTAGATACAAGAAACCTCACTTAGTGACATAGCCTCAGCTCATTCATGTTCAAGACCCTTTGTAAAAGACCATTTGTCCTAGTTTCTTCTACTGCCATTCCATCCCTGGACCTTATTTCCCAGTTCCTTCTACAAAAGGGTCTTCCTGGTAGCTTCCATCTTTCTTGCTTTTAATACCATTCTTAGGTACCCTTTATAGAGGAGACTTCCCCTTGGCAATAATTTTGATTCCACTTGTCAGCACCTTTTCTACTCTTAGTCTCTTAAGTCCCCTTCTAGCCTTCAGCCTCTCCTCTTTCCAGTCCATACTTCTTCCACTGCCTTCTTCTAATCAGTGTTCCTAGGATACTACTCTTCTCAACTCAGGAATTTCCATGGCTCCCTGTTGTCTGTTTAGTGATTCTAAACTCTTTATCTAAGGCACTCGAGTCCCTCCAAAGCATGGCTTCTTACATACCTTTCTAGACTTATGTCTCTTGCATGTATTTCACATGTTTAGTCAAACCAAACTACTCACTATCTCCCATTCTGTTCCTCTATTTCCATCTATGCCTTTGTTCACACTGAATATCCTACCCAACTCATGCTGTTTTGGATGGACCCAGTCCCCTCATATCCACCTGTATCCATTTTTCTCTACCTTTAAGGTCAAGTTGAGGTGCTACCACCTCCAAACCCTAGTAGCCTAATGCT
Source organism: Dromiciops gliroides (assembly GCF_019393635.1). Lineage (NCBI taxonomy): Eukaryota > Metazoa > Chordata > Mammalia > Microbiotheria > Microbiotheriidae > Dromiciops > Dromiciops gliroides. The sequence continues at coordinate 260,213,437 of NC_057862.1, forward strand.
AATGAAGGCAATAGAGATTAATATAGTTTTTTGTCCAGAAACAGAATCAAAGAACCTCAGTGTTATAAAAGAGTCCAACCTTTTACTGTACTACCATCTTCTCTACAACTCATTTCATAAGGGTCATTTAACATTTTTCTTGAAGATCTCTACTGCGGGGAAATATACTACCACCCAAGGTAGCCCATTCCTCTTTTAAAGAGCTTTAATTGCTATAAAATCTTTCCTTTCACCAAGTTTTTTTTTTTTGTTTGGTTGGTTTTTTTGGGTTTTTTTTAGTGAGGCAATTGGGGTTAAGTGACTTGCCCAGGGTCACATAGCTAGTAAGTGTTAAGTGTCTGAGGTCAGATTTGAACTCAGGTACTCCTGACTCCAGGGTCGGTGCTCTGTCCACTGCGCCACCTAGCTGCCCCTCACCAAGTTTTTATCATCTGATTCTATACCACTTCCACAATTCCCTTTTTAAGGAGTCAATCCCCAATTAATGAAATGAAGTTGTTCTAAAAGTTTATTTGTAATCCATTAATTAATAAATATATATTATGTACAGATCCTGGGCTAAAGACTCAGAAAACCAAGAAATCTCAAATCAAGTAAGTTGTTTGAAACCAGAATGCATTTTTCTCTAAAAATTATGTTATTCTTAGTAATTAAGTTTATAGGTCAGCCCTGAAAGCTTAACTTAGAATGTGTTTGAATTATAGTACTGTAATAAGCAGTCTGGTCCATGCCCAGACCACCTAAGATGGCATTGTCCATGCAGAAGAGTGGTGTGTGTGTTGGCGGCCGGGGGATGGGGGGAGAAACAGATTATGCCCGTATGGTGTTGGGGAAAAAATTTGTATGTTTATTTTTGCTGTAACTTTGAAGTCATATCATGTATGGCTCAGAGGGATTCATTTTGTGATGAGTTAAGTTGTAGATGTTATAAAAGCCTCCAGTGGTTAATAGGGGAACAATTTAAAAAAATATCTGGGGAGCAAGTACAAATACGTGTCTGATACTAACTGCTAATTTTGTATCCTGAGCTCTGAGTGCTAATGTTACTATGCTGAGGAAACCAGAACCCATTTGAACATAGAGTTTGGCAATTATCTCAGAGGACTATAGCAGCTTCTCTCATCTTCTGAGGCTGCCTGCAGTTAGGAAATAAGAGTCAGTAGTCAGGCCATAAACATTTATTAAGTACATACTATGTGCCGGGAACTATTCAAAACTCTGGAGATACAAAGAAAGACAAAAGACAGTCCCTGCCCTCAGAAAGCTCACAATCTAATAGGGAAGCAGAAAAAGGGGTAGAGAAAAAGTACCTACTGAGAGGGCATCATGGAGATGCCCAGGAGTGCAACTGGGTGAGAAAAGAAGGGATGGATGAGCTGAGCTCTCTCCTTGAATGAATGTTCTGGAAGGAGAAGTCTCCATCCTACAATGGGAGGGAGAGAGGAGTTCCAAGAGCAGAGGATACTGACAAAGTGTGAGTTCTAAAGCTGAAATGATCCTGCAGGATGGAGAAGTCCAGAATAGTACAGTTGGATGGAAAATGAAATTCAGCAAAAGCTAGGTTAGTGTTTCAGACTGGTCAGTCCCAATTATATTGATTTGTTATACCGGGTTATCTATGAAAGAGGGAAAGAAAAGAGATCCCGGTAAGTTCCCTTCGTGGTGGAGCAGGGTAGATTCAAGGATATTTTATTCCTTTGTGTCTGTGTTTAGATGACTCTATGACAATGTGACCCTAAAGAAGTTTTACATCCTTGGACCATGTTGTAAACTCCACAAGGTCTTGGGCACAGAGAATACAGAAGGATTTAGTTGATTGAGACTATCACAGGATAAGTTAACACCTCTGAGTCATTCTCTCTTTGATATACTTGTATGAGAAGTCTTGGGATCCTGGCGATCTGAAGTTACTGGACTCTTATGCCTGGGAACAGAGAACCATGGGATGCGTGTGTGTGTGTGTGTGTGTGTATAAACACACATATATGTATATATACATACATGTGATTATGTGTGGACATAGATATAGATATAGATATAGATATAGTCCATCCCTAGGTTGATAGAATACTAGAACTAAAGGGATCCTTAATGTCACCAGATTAGGAAACTATGGCCTACGGAGTAATTTGACTAACAAATAAATGGAAAAATCCGGGTCTCATCTGCTCTATCCAACTTTCTGGGCATGAGGTTAGTTTACCTTTTGTATTTTGCACCTTCGTCTTTGAATTTTCCAGCTTACTTTCTAGTGCCCCTCTTCCCAAAGCTCTAGCATTCTCATACTGACTGATGCTTTCTATGCGGGCCTACCTTTCCCCTACCCCACTCTACCTCAAATGTTCTATTATCTCAAAGTTGCCTCCCTTCTCGGTTCCCTCTCTCAAACTCCAGTTTTGTCATACTGCAGATCAGCTGGTCATTAGGGTGAAAAGTAAGCTAATTGAACTAAACTCTACATTACTGTATAAATAGCTATTCCCCTCTCCCCCGAAATCTTCTGGTAATAATTACTTTTTTTAAAAAAAGGATTCTTGGGGCAGCTAGGTGGCACGGTGGATAGAACACTAGCCCTGGAGTCAGGAGGATCTGAGTTCAAATCTGGCCTCAGACACTTAACACTTACTAGCTGTGTGACCCTGGGCAGGTCACTTGGCCCTGATGCTCTCACCCACCCCCCAAAAAAGAAAAAAATAAATTTTCATAGAATGTTAAAAAAAAATACTAAACTGGATCTGTCATCTTATCAATTTGAGAGTTGTCTCTCATGGTTCACATGTCAACCTATCTATGGCCTGTCCACACTGAGTGACTCTTATGTATGGCCTTCTATTCATACCCCACCCCAGGGTTCACCAAATGTGTTGAAGACCTCCCTCAATTTCTTGTGAAATGGCAAGTAGAGCACTGACTATCCACCTGTAAGCCTTACTCTTGCCATCTAACCAGCCCCTCTTCTCTTTCCTATCATGCATTCTTTTTAAAAAGTTTTATTCACGTATTTTGTTTTTACATCATGCATTTATAGATTACTCCCACTCTCTGAGAAGTCTCTTATAATGATGTAAAATAATTAGTGCATGCAACATTACTCATTTGTGGCACATCCACCCCAGCCCCCTACTATTTGACAAAAACCATTGTGAAAATCAGATAACAGTATAACACAAATTAGATTGAAACCAACATCTCTCACATGATACAAAGATTAGCTTTAAATGGCACATGACCTAGATATAAAAGGTCATATGGATTAAAGAAACAAGGAATAGGAGCAGCTAGGTGGCGCAGTGGACAGAGCACCAGGCCTGGAGTCAGAAGGACCTGAGTTCAAATCCAGCCTCAGAGACTTGATACTTACTAGCTGTGTGACCTTGGGCAAGTCACTTAACCCCAACTGCCTCACCAAAACAAAACAAAACAAAAACAACAACAACAACAAAAGGAATAAATGACCTATCAGATCTATCACACATTTTTTTCTTTGATGTTTGCCATTGGTAGTATGTCACAGCCTGTTCACACCTACCCTGTGCCCTTTAATTGCCTTCTTTGTGATATTCACTAAAAACACTTTTCGGTAGCCTAGACAGCAAGACCAGTATAAATTTGGTATTAAAAATATGTGCCTTTATTTCCATGAAAAGCTTGTGGTCATTAAAGGAACCCAGTAATTTTCCAAAAGCAATCCAGCCCACTTTCTTTATCCAGAACCAACACATTGACTTCTTGTGTTATCTATCCTGGGTTTATATGTTGATAGACAAGCTAAATTTTTCACCTAAATGCATGTCATAATCTGAACAATGGATGGTCTTCTCTTTCCCATATGAATGTTCAGGTCAAACTCTTTTGAGAAGTTATAGATCTCTTCCAGGAGGTTTTGTGTATGAAGAAGCGATCTGTGCTAGATAAGACACAATTGTGAGAGGAACTAATATTCAAGGGAAGGAAGATATCAATCAATCAATCAACAAGTATTCATTAAACACCTATTATATGCCAAGTTTTGTAGCAGGAATTGAGGATATAAGTACAAAATATGAAACAATTCCTCCTCTCAAAGGGCTTACATTATAAAGGAGGAAACAAGTGCATATATTAATATGTACATTATAAATATAAAGAAAACATATACAAATATATACAATGAAGTTAAAACAAGGTAGTTTGGGAAGAAGGACACCAGCAATGGGGGGAATCAGGAAAGACTTCATGTAGACAATGGTGCTTAAGCTGTATGCTGAAGGAAGGTAGACAGGGACTCTGTGAGGTAGAATTAAAGGAACATTCTAGGCATTCAAGACAGCCAATGTAAAGTCACAGAGATAGGAGACAGTGTTCCATTTGCAGTACAGAAGGAAGGCAGGTTTCACTGGATTGAAGAGTGTGGGAAGTGGAATAATTGTCCAGTGAGGTTAAAAAGATAAGTTAGGAGGGCAGCTAAGTGGCGCAGTGGATAGAGCACCGGCCCTGGAGTCAGGAGTACCTGAATTCAAATCCAGCCTCAGACACTTAACACTTACTAGCTGTGTGACCCTGGGCAAGTCACTTAACCCCAATTGCCTCACTAAAAAAAAAAAAAGCTATACAAATGAAATTATATTTTGTCTTATTGGCAACGGAAAGTCACTAAAGTGGAATAGAGGAGTAACATGATCAAATTGGTGCTTAAGGAAAAAAAAAAATTTTTTTTCAACAGTGAGTAGGGTAGACTGGTATGATGAGAGACATGAGGCATGGGGACCAATTAAGAGTCTGTCCCAATAATCTAAGCAAGAGTAGATGAGGGCCTGAACTGAAGTCGTGGCTTCATGAGTGGAGAAAAGGGATCAGATGAAAAAGATGCTGTGTAGGTAGAAACAGCAAATGATGGGATGTATGGGATGAGGGAAAGTGTGGGGTTGAGAATAATTTTGAGATGATGAACATTTTGGAAATTAAAAGGATAGTAGTGCTTTCTACTACGAAAGGCATGGGAAAAAATCTCAGGAAGGTGACAAAGAAAACTTCAACAACTATCAACCTATTGGTGATTCTCTTACCTATACAAAATCTTTATGATGTTCATCAGTACATGAATCTAGGGCATCCTCAATGAGGGTGTTAATAGAGACAGGTAGGCTTTTTTGCTAGCACCATTCACCAATGAATCACATCTTTGCCATTTGCCACATAATGGAAAATATAAAGAATATAAAATTCTATTGTGCTGATTATTCATTTCTTAAAGAAGCATTTGATTTGGTTTAGCAAAATGCCTTAGAGGCTCTTTTCCAGCAAGATATCTGCCATCCATACATCCAAATTATTCAAGATTCTTTGAAAGACATAACAGGAATAATCCTGTGCAACTAGCCTCTGATAATAATCATCAAGTGAAGCATAAAACAGGGGGTGGGGTTCATGATTGCCAAAAGGCGTTGATGTAAATTATTCAACAGAATCCAAATTGAAGGTTTCTCCGTAGATGGTGAGGAGGCCCTCCAAATCTTCCTCTTTGTGAATGACCTTGTGCTAGTTGCCTCAAGCCCTGGATCATGTGTTAAAATTAAGCTATATAAGGAAAGGTTTTGGAGTGGGGAAGTCTAAAAGTCTTGTTTCCTAAGGCCTCAATGTGTGGGCTGGGCTAGCTTATCTTATGGACTTATGACTAGTCTTTCTGTAAAAGGAATCAAAACTGTCCTCAAAACTTAATTGTTCCAGGGTTCTAAGGCTCAAGTCAATGATATGGCTTCTTAGTCACCTAAAAGTGAAAAAAGTTCACAAGGAGTCAGTGCCCTTCAGACTTGTCAGATGTGCCCTTAGACTGCAAGTCTTCCCACTGTTCCCTGCCACCCAGACTCGTTCCTAAATGGAGACAAACTGAATATCCTTTCCCTTCTGTGGCTTAGTAAACCTTCTTTTGCTAGCTGTTAGATGGCATTTAACAAAAAGAAGCCTGGAGTAGCAGGTAGAGCTTGTCTCAAAGTCAGGAAGACCAGTGTTCAAGTCCCATCTCTGACACATGCAAGTTGTGTAACCCTGGGAAAGTCTTTAGGCTCTGGTCAACTCTCAGAGATTATAAATCGAAGAGAAGGTATCACTCTGCATTGGTAGGGGGAGTTTCCTTATCTGGGACTTCTGTATCCTCATCAACAGATGGTCTACAAGTATCTCATTTCATTCTAATCTAGAACCTGAATTACCTGACTAACCTTCAGAGGCCTATTCTCTCACAGGGTTTATCATTTAGTAATATTTGTACTCCTAGCTTTACCTAGGTGTTTACTCCCCACCCCCTAGTCTTTTAAGATACTTCTTCCTCCATTTACAGGATCCTAGATTTAAAACTAAAAGGGATCATTTTACTGATAAGGAAACTGAGACACAGGGAAGTGACTTGATTTGCCCAGAGAAATGCAGACACTAAGTGTCTATGGTAGAATTTGAACCCAGGTCTTCCTGGCTCCAAGACTAGTACTCTACCAACTACCCATAGATTCTTGAAAAGTTGTTAAGTTTTGTTTTTATACTACCTCTTCTGGTAATATGGTGGAGGGGTATTGGGAGCTCCCAACCAATGGACTTGGGGAATGGGGGAAGGGCTTAAATGAGTAGTCTTAAGTTTCCAACTACTTCAATGAGTATTTGCTCTCCTAGCTGAGCAATTAACTTGGATAAAAAGAAATTCTATCCCTTTCTCCTAAGGTTGATATTGCTGACCCTGAGCCAGTATTTTTTTCCATTCCAATGTTTGGCTTTATAGGATACCAGGCCCAGACTACAGGGGTTGATAGCAAAGAAAAAAAAAAAGATGGAAGATAGGACAACTCTCAGATGCCACAGGCAGAGAGAAAGGAATATGTCCACTGAGTTGTTTGAGAAATCTGCATCTAACAGACTATTTCTGTGACAGTGAGAATTGTAGGCCAAGATTAATGTTTGTCCTCAAATTTTTAAGGAAGCCCTCATGAATTCTGCCCTAGCTTAGACCCCAGCCCTGTTGCTGGTATCTATCCCTTCCTTTTCTTCACTGTCTAATTCAGCTCTGCTTTCTCAAATTAAAAAAAAAATACCCTTTCTCAAAAAAAAAAACCTATCAGAATTGATGCAAGTAGCAGCTTGCATAGGGAACACAGTAATTGCTTCCAATTCCAGTAAGTAAGCAGAAACCAGACTTTTTTCATGCCCCCAAACAATTATTGAAACCTCGTTTGAAGTTCAGGATATAATGTGAAAGCCAAACAAATTAGAGCCAATTAGAACATGGGATTTTGTAGAGAGTTGGTTTTTTGTGTGAGTAGTGGGACCAGAAAAGTCCTGTGAGAAAGGGTCAGAGATCTGTGAAAACCTTTAGCTGACAACCAGAATTGTTGATGCCAAGAGCAGCATCATTGAATTTTTAAAGAGAAGTACTCCCCACAACATTCCCCGTGGCATAGGAGTGATTCACAGGACTGGCCTGATATATCAGCTGTGGAAAGGACTCCGTGATTAGATAAGAGAGTTGGAATGCATTTGATGTTTAGCAAAGAGGCCCTTTGACATATTTCCTTACATGCCATTGGAAATCTTCTTTTTAAATTAAATTCAGTCAGATGCAGTAGTTTTGTTATTAAAGGTATTTTTGAAGAATTTTCAACCTCCCTGCACCATCTTTAATTGCTTGAAAGCCTTGTTCTTCCCAAGGATTGTCATGTAATGAGACTTTTCCAAAATTGTTTACAGGTCATTGAGTTTTTGCAAGTAGGTAGGAGGAATGGAGTCTGGGATGCCAGAAATGAGGTCAAGTGTGCATCAGGGATACTGGTGTGGTGGCATAAAGCCTCAGGGTCATAATTAGTATTGTATAAAGGGGGGTAATGTTTAACAAAGTTAATACATTTCATATGTAAATATACATATATACAAACACATATGCATCTGTATGCTTTATGTGCATGCTAAATATGTATGCATATATAGTATATCTATGTATACATATGTATACATAGTATAAGTATACCTTAGATACTCGGGTTTTTAAAAACTCACTCACCTAAGTGGAACAGTGAACCAGGCAAGTTACTGGACAAGTCACTTAACCTCTCTCTGTCTCAGATACCTCATCTGTGAAATGGTAATAATAATAATAGCACGTACCTCCCAGGGTTGCTGTGAAGATCAAATGAGATAATATTTGTAAAGTACATAGTAGATACTTAATTAATGCATGTTTGTTTCCTTCCATTACTAGCTATTAATAAGTATGGAAAGGTAGGCTGGAGTAAAGTTGAAAAAGACCTTAACTGACAAACAGAGGAATCTTTATTTTATACTATAGGTAAGGGGAAACACTGTAGTTTCTTAAGCAGGAGAATAGCTTGATCAGACCAGCACTTTAGAAGTGTTGTTTGGCAGCTGTATGGTGCATGGATTAAAGAGGGGAGACATTGGAGGCAGGGAAACAATTTAGGAGGTTATTATAAAGGTCCAGGTGGGAGGCAATGGATGATACCATATAGGTGGAAAGAAAGGAGGAGATACAAATGATGTGATGGTGGCTGAATCACAAAGACTAGGCCACCAATTGGCTGTGTGAGATGAGCAAGAACAAAAAGTTGCAGAAGACTCCTAGGTTGTAAGCCTGACCTGAAGGAAGGACAGTAATGGGGAAGTTAGGAAGTAAGTTTGGTGAAGGTGAGAAGAGAGGGAGTTCCATTTTGGGCATGTTAAGTGTGCAGCCTCTGGGACATCCAGTTAGAAATGTCCAGTTGGTGATATGGGGCTGGAGTTCAGGAGAGAGACTAGAACAGAATATATAGATCTGGGAGTCATATCCCCAAGAGGAAACTCCTTCCATACCAGCGCAGTCCAGGATCTTCTCTGCAATTTGTAGGTTTTAGAGAATTGTCTAGAGCATTGAGAAGTTAAGCAGGGGTCAGCTAGGTGGCACAGTGGATAAAACACCAGCCCTGGATTCAGAAGGACCTGAGTTCAAATCCAGCCTCAGACACTTGACACTGTGTGACCCTGGGCAAGTCACTTAGCCCTCATTGCCCTGCAAAAAAAAAAAAAAGAAAGAAAGAAAGAAAGAAAGAAAAAGAAAAAAAAAGAGAGAAGTTAAGCAATCTGTCCAGGATTAAACAGCCAACATGTGTCACATGGGTCTTCAACCCAAGTCTTCCTTCCTTCAAGGGAAGATCTCTATCCACTGTGCAGCACTGCCTCTCATTACACTGCTACCCTCAAGATAGTCACAGTAACAGAGGACAGCCTCTAGAGCTCTCTATGGAGGGGTTAGGGAAGGACATAGATAAAAGATTGTGCGGGATGGGATGATGGGAAGAGGGCTGCAACCTTTACCAGTGGAGGGAATGCACACGGATGAGGTCACAAATCCATCTAAATTTCTGAGTATGTGAATCAGAGACATTGCTACAATTTCTTCTCCCTGATTTTTACATTCCAACAAAGAGCTGTTGGAATACTCTTAAAGCTGTGCATGTAGGAAGGTAGGTAGAAATAGTAAATAGAGAATCACGTCTGAAATCAGGAAGAGCTGAGTTCAAATTCCATCTCGGATACCTATACAAACCATGTGACCCTGGGCAAGTCACTCTGCCTCAGTTTCCTCAACTGTAAAATGGAGATAATAATAGCATCTACTTCTCATGATTGTTGTTGGGATCAAAGGAGATAATATTAATAAAGTGCTTAGCACTTCAGTGCCTGGCATATAGAAGGCACTTAATAAATGCTTGTTTCCTTCCTTCCTTTTTTCCTTCCTTCCTCCCTTCAGAGAGTATTCTGTTCATATGGAAATCCCCATTGTTTCCTTGTCAGCTAATATCTGAGGCTACCAGCTGCCCCTGTGCTAACCTATAACTAAGTCAGGTCACCCATGGGTCAGGAATGCCAGCAGTGCCATTGAATGGTGGTTCTGATATGGGGGAAATGGGGTATGGGTTGGTGGGAGTTGGGGTAGGGGATGGGGTACAGGGTTGGGGTTCTTGGGAATTCCTCTTTAAAGAATTACACCCTCTTGCACACAAAAGTAGTTAGAATAAGGTGGTAGTTTATTTAGGAACAAGGGAAGGGAAGGGTGGGGGGAGGGAAACCATGAAAGAAATCCTTGGACTTTCATGGGGAGATTGTCATAAAGCACATGGCTCAGAGGTACCAAATCTCCTTGAACAGGAGACTGGAAGGTACTTTTTTATAGAGGACTGATGGGGGTGGACCATCTGCCCGTGAAAAGTTCCTTTAGTGAGAGAAGACCATCCCCCACTGGTGGTAGCTGGGGGAATTGGGTGAGGAGTGGAGGACCATCCCCCACTGGTAGTGACTAGAGGAATTGGGTTAGGGGTGGCTATTGATCCCTCTTCAGAACGCAAAGGCCGCAGCCACACCCAAATTTATCTCCCCAGGGTAAGGGAGACCAGAATGAAGGGTAGGAATCCCAAGCTAGCTCAGTCCAATTTGGTTCAGTTTATCTCTCTAGGAGTTATCTGTCCTCTGGTTTAGTTTCTCAAGGAGAAGGTTCCTTGATGTGCCCCAGAGAACTTCTGGGGTGCTCTGCACCCCATGACAGTTCTAAGTATTGCTATTTCTGATCCAACAAGGACTTGCAGGATCCTATAGCTCTGTAGCTAAGAAAACAACCTCCATCAGGTCTTCTGGCCCCATTCTTAACTCTTTGAACAATGTGGCCACCTCAGCATTTATCTGACTAGCTTGTTAGAAAATGCCCTAGTGCCCCAGGCTGAACATAATCTAAGCCAGAGCCCTTCTGAATGTTCTTGGTTTGGAGCCCCTTGGTGAGGGAGGTTCTGTCTCTGGACATGTCTTTCACAGTATATTCCACCATCATTCAGACTCCCAGCAGTGGTTCCAGCTTCTCCAGAGATCCATCCAAACTACAGAAACCTTCTAATCTCTTAAAATTGTCTTTGCTTTTTCTTCTTTTTTCCCAGTGATTTTTTTCTCATAATTACTCCAGGATCTAGAACCTGGAAGTGAGTAAACAGGACCCAGCCCATCAGCTGTCTGGAGTCTGAGGGGTAAATCTTAGACATCTTTAGGTCTGGGAAAGTCTTTGCCATTGGGAAGTTTGTGGATCCACTTCTGAGTGAAGTCGAAGGGGTCCTTGTGGAGGAGGCTTGGCATGACCTTGGAACAGGTCACTCTTCAGACCGGGGAAAAAGTCAGCTTCTGAATGAGTTGCCTGCCATCTACTCCCCAGTGACTGAAATGAACTCTGCTAGTATGCTTTGATGAAGCTCAGATGTGCAAGTACATTCTTCCTCCTGTGGACATCGCTTCAGGAAGTTGGACTCTGGTATGCCCCAGGCAGATCAGTCATTGTTTGGAACACAAAGCCCTGTGTTTAGAAGTTACATAAGCAACTATGGAATGGTGAGTGCATCTCATTTGATGACTCACTCACATCAGCAGCAGGGTTCACATCACTCATCAAAACCTGATGAAGAATGGCCTTACTGTAGCACCCTTTATCTGAGGATCTCAAGACTCTTGGCAGAGGAGGGAGAATTTTAGCATTGAATGGCTTTTAGTTCTAATCTTAGCCCCAGGTATGGTGCCATAGATTGGACTTCCAGTCAGAAGAGTTGGGTTTGACTCTTTCCTCTGGCATTTATTAGCTATGTGACTTTGGACAAGTTACCGAGCTTCCTAATCTGTAAAATGGTGATAAAACTTGCCCTACCTGCTTCACAGCATATTGTGGGCATCAGCTGAGACCCTTGTAACTAAAAAAATGTTCTATAAATTAAAGCTCTTATTCTCAATCCCCCCAAAATCCACAAAAAGGTATCATGTAGGAGATGCCCACCCACGTTGTTTATGTTGACAAAAAGTACTCCCACATCTGTGGGGTACAGTAGTTATTTTGCAACAACAATTCCACATAATAAAGTTTTCACATGACTATAAAGAAAACCAAGAGACAGCAAGATTTCCCAGAGCCAGATTAGAGTGGTCATTCAGGCAGGTTAATCCTACTTCTTGTGATTCACCTCAGGCCAAAAAAAAAAAAAGTCTCAAGCCACACCAAGTGTACTAAGAAAGGCAAAAGAAAAAATGCCTTCATGACCCTCATTATTATCTTATAAAGTTTCAACTTTGCCCAAGGCCCCCAAAAGTCTCTCTCTAGACAGTCTCTGTCTCTGTCTCTCTCCCCACATACATACATACATACATACATACATACATACATACATGTTATATCTGTGTATATATTTTTGGATCAGACCCATGATTTCATTGGTAGATGGATATCCAATGAGGAAACACCTAGTACCAATCCAGAGGAATACTTCTTCTGCAATATAAAGTTTTAAAGAGTTATATGGAACATTAAGAGGTTAAATGATTTCTCCAGGATCACACAGTCAATAGATGTTAGAGGTAGGATTTAAAACCAAGTCTTCCCTCTTTCCAGTCCAGCTCACTATTCACTGGGCCAGAGATGACTCATGATTTACATGATAAATTAAGCACACTTCAATGATGTATGGCTAAGGGGAAGAGTTCATGACCAAACAAGAGATAGAAAGTATCACAGAGCATAACATGAAAAATTTTGATGACACAAAATAAAGGTTTTTGAACAATCAAAACCAATACAGTTAAAATAAGAAGGAAAAATGTTAACTTGGGAAAAATACTTGCAGCAAGTTTCTCTGAAAAAGAAATCATATATTAGTGCTTAAATTTTAAATAATTTTAAATAAAGTATTAGTGCTTTAAAATTGCACTAAGATTTTTGGAACACCCCATATAAGTAACTGATTCAAATTCACAAGAGCCATTCACTAAGTGACATTTTAAAAAAACTGTTCTTGCTATATTCTAAAAAAGGAGGTGTTGGTTTTTTTTTAAAAAAAAAACATCTTAAAGATGTAAAAAGAATTATAGGGGCAACTAGGTAGTGCATTGGATAGAGCAACGGTCCTGGAGTCTGGAGGGCCTGAGTTCAAATCTGGCTTCAGACACTTGACACTTACTAGTTATGTGACCTTGGGCAAGTCACTTAACTCCAATTGCCTCACCAAAAAAAAGAAAAGAAAGAAAAGAATTATGTTTTACCATTGTACTTCCATCCATCCTTTAAAGCCTAACTCAAATGCTACCTCTTCCAAGTTTTCTCTGATCCCTTGAATCAGTGCAGACTTTTCCTTTCTGGCTCTACTTCATTTGAAAACTTTCTTTTTTTCTTATTTATCATTTTCATGTAAATAAAAAAATTAAAATTCATTTAAAAAAATTTCAAGTTCCAAATTCTCTCCCTCCCTCTCTATCCCCTCCCCTTTGAGAAGGCAATTTGATATAGATTATACATGTGCAATATTGCAAAACATTTTCATAAGTATCCATGTTACAAAAGAGAACACAGACCAAAAAAATCCACGAATAATGATAAAAGTTTTAAAAAAGCATGCTTCAATTTACATTCAGACTTCATCAGCTCTTTCTCTGGAGGTGGATAGTTTTTGGAATTGTCTTTGTATTGCTGAGAATAGCTAAGTCATTCACAGTTGATCATTATATAATATTGCTGTTACTGTGTACAATGTTCTCCCAGTTCTGCTCAATTAATTTTGTATCAGTTCACATAAACCTCAGGTTTTTCTGAAAGCATCTTGCTCATCATTTTGTAAAGCACAAAAGTATTCCATCACAATCATATACTTGTTCAACCATTCCCCAGTTGATGGGCATCCCCTCCATTTCCAATTCTTTGCCACCATAAAAAGAGCAGCTATAAATAGTTTTATACATATAGGTCCTTTTCATTTTCCTTTGATTTCTTTGAGGTATAGACCTAGTAGTGGTGTTGCTGGGTCAAAGGGTATGTACAGCTTTATAGCCCTTTGGACATAGTTGTACATTGCTTCCCAAATGGTTGGACCAGTTCATCACTCCACCAACAGTGCATTAGTGTCTCTGTTTTTCTACATCCCCTCTGATATTTGTTGTTTTCCTTTTCTGTCATGTTAGTCAATATGATAGGTGTGAAGTGGTATCTCTGAGTTGTTTTAATTTGCATTTGACTAATCAAAGACATCTTCATGAGTTTAAATTTGGCCTTGGACACTTACTACCTGTGTGACTGGCTAAGTCACTTAACCCTGTCTGCCTCAGTTTCCTCATATGTAAAATGAGGTGGAGAAAGGAATGGCTAACCACTCCAGTATCTCCACCTAGAAAACCCCAAACGAGGCTACAAAAAGTCAGACACAACTGAAAAATTATTGAACATAACTTTGATTTCTTCTTCTGAAAAATAATTGTCATATCATTAACAATTTATCAATTGAGGAATGACTTATAAATTGGAACGAATTATAAATTCTTATAAATTAGACTCAGTTCTCTGTATATTTGAGCAATGAGGCCTTTATAAGAGAAACTTTCTGTAAAAATTTTTCCCCAGTTTCCTACTTGTTTGATAACAATCCCACATTAGACAGATCTTTGAGTATAGGGATGGGCAATCTTTTTTTTCTGATAAAAGTATTTTTTTCCAGTTACATGTAAAAATAGTTCTCAACATTTGTTTATACAAGCTTTCCAATTTCATATTTTTCTCCCTCCCTCCCCTCCCTCCCCCCTCCCCTAGACAACAGGTAATCTGATAAAGGTTTTATATATATATAAAATAACATTAAATGTATTTCTGCATTAGTCATATTATAAAAGAAGAATCAGAGCAATGAGGAAAAACCTCAAAATAGAAAAACAACAGCACCAAAAGCAAATGAAATAGTATGGTTCAATCAGCATCTCTACTCCACAGTTCTTTTTTTTTCTGGATTTGGAGATCCCCTTCCATCATGGGTCCCCTGGAGCTCTTCTGTACCATTGCATTGGTAAGAAGAATCTAGTCCATCACAGTAGATCAACACACAATGTTGATGATACTGTGTACAATGTCCTTCTGGTTCTGCTCATCTCACTCATCGTCAGTTCATGCAAGTCCTTCCAGGTTTCTCTGAACTCCTCCTGCTCATTGTTTCTTACAGCACAATAGAATTCTATTACATTCATATACCACAACTTGTTCGGTGATTCCCCAATTGATGGGCAGGGATGGGCAATCTTAACTAAGTTTATATCACTGTTCCCTGCCCTCCTCCCTTACCTAACAGGGCCTAGAAGAAGGCTCTACACACTGGTGGGCAAGTGGTTAAATATTTACTGTCCTGTATTTTGTTGTCATACCTTAGGTAAATTATCTCTAATAGTTAAACATAAAAATGAGGAGGGGAGGGGACAGAAAGAATAAGGAAAATAAACAAGTGACACAACTTAATACCTTTTCCTTCCTTTGCTCACTGCTCTCCTGTTAGGGCCTGGTGAGCTAGAGTATAATCAGGGCTGACAGAAAACTGAGATAGACAAGAACCTATGGGCCTATCAGGAAACCACTTGGCCCTAATGCTCCTGGTACCAATGAATCATTGATCTGGAAAAGGCCTCAATGAGTAATCTAGGCCATCTCTTTGGCCTGTCAAGTCTGTACTCAAGTTGGCTTAACACTAGGAGGAGTTATATAACCTGTTTAAAAATCTTCATTGCTTTGTTGAGTGTGTGTATGTTCTGTTTTTACACTTCCTTCATTTCTGAATATAGCCCCCATCCCCTACTACCCCCTGTATCCAAAAAAAAAAAAAAAGAGGAAAAAGAAAGAGTGGGGTGGGGGATAAAGCAATTTAGCCAAAGTAACCAACATACCAACTCAGTCTGATGGTCTGTTCGATGCTTCACAACCACCTCTGCAAAGAAGGAAGTACATTTCCTCGTCTCTTTTCCATGGCCAAGCTTGGTCATTATAATTGCACAGTGTTCAGTTTCTTTTATGGTTTTTTTTTCCATTGACACTGTGTAGTTTTTGTATATCCAATTTTCCTAGTTCTGCTTTATCTAGCCAGTTCTTAAAGCTATCTAGCAAAGGATCATAAGGTCACAAATTTAGAACTGGAAAGAATCTTAGAGATGTTTAGTTCACCTTTCTTTATTTTACAGACTGAGTCCACTCAGAGGAGTTACTCCTCTTGACTTGCCCAAGATAAGTTAGTCTGTGACTTGAGTAATAAGTCTCAGAGCCAGGATTTAAGCTTGGGTTCTGTGACTTGGAACAGCATTTTTTCCATTATACCACTTCTTCTAAACAATTCAGCTTGGAAGAGGCCTATGATTTAAGTGGTTTTAAATTTATCACAACTTGTTAAGCCACTCATAGGAAAACTGTGCAAGTAAGGTAAGCTTAAGTCTGCTAAAAGTTCATGCATTAGGGCAGCTAGGTGGCAAAGTGGATAAAACACTGGCCCTGGATTCAGGAGGTCCTGAGTTCAAATCAGGCCTCAGACACTTGACGCTTACTAGCTGTGTGACCCACCAAAAAAAATAAATTAAAAAAAAAGTTCTTGGATCACTTAGGTTAAAATGTGCATGATAACAAGTTGGTGATAGTAAATGTTAATTAATACCAGAAAGATGTGTGAAGGTAAAACCACTAAAATGAAAATCCTATGTCTAATGGTAGAACCCAGAAAAGTCTTCCAATATAACAAAAGGATTTGTTTTCTTTATTAAGAAGGGGATGGGGGTGGGGGGGCAGCTAGGTGGCACAGTGGATAGAGCACTGGCCCTGGATTCAGGAGGACCTGAGTTCAAATCCAGCCTCAGACACTTAACACTTACTAGCTGTGTGACCCTGGGCAAGTCACTTAACCCCAATTGCCTCACCAAAAAAAACAAAAAAAACAAAACAAAACAAAGAAGGGGATGGGGGAGGTTATAACTTTTTTTTAAAGTACAAATTTCTTGATTTATATCCTCTTTATTTTCTTTCATGTTCCTCTCAGGGACTTGCATGATAAGGCCCTCATTACAAGAAGGGATTAGAAGGCACATAAGAATTTTTCCAGGGACAATTAAAAAAAATTTCATTGATGTTAGGCCCTAATCAACTTTCCTGGTTTTCCCTTGATGGTCCTATCTTTGGGTCTTTCTGTCATTCCCAAGGATATGTGAGTCAGATACTAGACTATAAGATCTGTGAGGGAAAGGACCTTGCCTTATCTAACACTTTTTTTTTTTTGGTGGGGCAATAGGGGTTAAGTAACTTGCCCAGGGTCACACAGCTAGTAAGTGTCAAGTGTCTGAGGTCATATTTGAACTCAGGTCCTCCTGAATTGAGGGCCAGTGCTTTGTCCACTGCGCCACCTAGCTGCCCCCATCTAACATTTTTTATCTAAGTATTTTCCCCAGTTACCATCAAGCTCTGCACTTATCTGTCCTTTAATCAACAAGCATGTTATGTGCATACTAAGTTAAGTTCCAGGTATTGTGTTAAGAGATAAATAGTTCCTGCCCTCAGGGAGCTTCCTTTCTACTTAATAAATATTTGCTGAAATGGTATTAGATCTTTCAGTCCTATTTCAGTTTTGGCTCAGCATCACACATTTTAACTGCCTAATAAACAAATAAACTGCCTTTTTTAAACCATATCTTTAGTTTTTAATTCAATAAGAGTCCATTTTGCAGACTCTACATTTTTTGGGTTTTTTTTGTTTTCTCTGATGACTCCTTTTAAAGGTCAGATGTCAGGAAAGTAGGAGTCTTGAGACAGATTAGTCAAAGCAAATAATAACCACAGGCTAGTGCATTTCAGCATTTATTTCTAATACTTAGAGCCTGCCCCTCCCTCCTTTAAATACCTTATCCTCTAGATATTTTTATTCTCTATTATCTAAAAAGTTCCAAGCCTTCCTCCTTCTGCGACCGTAATGCTTCCTCCTTTTCCCACCACAGGGCATCTTCATCCCTGACTTGAACCATTTCTCTCTCGTTTTATCACATAATCATAACTGACATTTATATACTCCTCTTAAAAGTTTGCATGTAAATTATCTGTTTTGAATTATATTAAAATAATCCTGTGATGTAGGTACTACAGGTATTGGTTCCTGCCTTCTTTTAAGTCTCAACTAAAATCCCATGTTTTACTGGATGCCTTCCCTAACACCTCTTAATTTTAGTGCCTTTCCTCTTTTGATTATTTTCTATTTATCATGTATTATAAATTACTTTGTGTAAATACATATATACATACATGGATACATACATATATATGTTTACATGTTGTCTATCCCCATTAGATTGAAGCTTTCTTCAGGGCAGGGACTGTTCTTTTGGGGGGTTTTTTGGTGGGACAATGAGAGTTAAGTGACTTGCCCAGGGTCACACAGCTAGTAAGTGTCAAGTGTCTGAGGCTGGATTTGAACTCAGGTTCTCCTGAATCCAGGAACAGAGCTTTATCCACCTAGCTGTCCCCCAGGGACTGTTTTTTTGCCTCTTTTGTTCCTACAGTGCTTAGCACAGTGCCTGGAACATAGTAGGCCCTGAATAAATGCTTATTGACTAATTTATGAATTTTACAAATAAGGAAACTGAAGCCCAGAGAGGTCTGGTGACTTGTTTACAGCCATATAGCTAGATATCCAAGACAAAATTTGAACTCCTATGTTACTGAACCAAATTTCTGATACTCTATCAGCTATGCCATACATCACCTCTTTTTATTCCTCTGTCAATCCTGTCAAACGTTCCAATTTTTTTTCCACCAACTGCTTTTAAAAATCATCAGACTCACCAGAACTCAAATCTCTAAGCATGTGATATTGAGGCATATGCCCTGGACTGACTCACTGTCATTCTTCTTCCAAGTGTACAACTCATTCTGGAAAGCCTTTCGAAGCCAGTTTTTCTTCCACTGGTCATCTTTTATTGAATTAAAAACTAAAGGTATGCTTTAAAAAATCTCATGAACCTACAAAATAGTTATTTTTATGTAAACTACCTCAGCTTTAGTTTCCTCATCTCTAAAATGACCACATCTGATCCTTAGAGTCCCTCTGAGCTCGCTCTCTCCTTCAGAATAGTTCCCCAAAGTATATTTTTCTGTGCTTAGGCTTTTAAAGGAAATTAAGCCTAGTGTTTAGAAACTCCTTCAATTTCTTGTTTCCCTAGGGAGTTTATAAGTATAGTTTGGTAACAGCTCTGGGGACAAAGGATATGCATTAAAATCCCAGCTCTTGCATTTGGTATTTGTATGTTCTTGGACAAATAGGGGAGTGACATGAGCAGACCTATGTTTCAGGAAAATCACTTTGGAAGCTGTGTGGAGGATGGATGGGAATGGGGAGAGACTTGTGATAGCGAGATAAATTAGGCCTTTGAAATAACCCAGTTAAGATATGGGCCTGAACTAGGGTAATGGCTATACCAGTAGAGGTAAATTGATGATGTTGTGAGTATGGCAAAAGATTGGATAATGGGGTGAGTGAGGGTGGAGAGTGTCAATTAATACCAAAATTGCAATCTTAGGTAACTAGAATGATACTAGTACACTTGACAGTAATGGAGAAGTTAGAAAGAGGGGAGGATTTAGAGGAAAGATAATGAGTTTTGTTTTAGACATGTTAAGTGAAGGATATCTATTTTGAGAAGTCCAAAAAGCAGTTGGTGATGTGTGACTAGACTAGCTCAGGAGAGAGAGTAGGCATGGAAATATATCACTTTCATATTGGTGATAATTGAACCCATGGGAACTAATAAGAGATCACTAAACAAGAGGGAAAAGGGAAGCCACCCTAAGGTGAAGAATTAGCAAAAGAAGCTGAAATTGAATCTTCAAATAGGTAGGAGGAAAACCAGGAGAGGGCAAAATCACAAAACCATGGACATAGTAGTACATTGTGGAAAAGAGGGTGATATAAATGAAATGTTAAATTAAATTAAATAATTAAAATTAAAATTAAATGTTAAATAAATAAAATGTTAAAGGCAGCAGAGAGGTAAAAAAAGATGATTGAGAAAAGGCCATTAAATTTGGCAACCAGAGATCTCTGATTACATTGGAGAGATGATTTTCAGTTAAATTACAATTGCCTTGTTTAAATTATTTTCTCAAGAAATTTAGCTGAGGAAGTGAGGATATGGGACAATACTTAGTGGAGATGAAGGACTAAGGAGGGTTGTTTAAGGGTGGAGGAGACATGGTTGTGTTTTTAGGTAGCCAGGAAGGAACTAGAATATAGGGAGAGACTGAAGATATCTTTAGTCTCTAGATTGAGGAAAATAATGACAGCAATCTGCTTATAAAGTTGCAAAGCGGTACTTCAAGTCAAAATGGCTGACTCATGTAGCCTCCATTGGGTGGAGGCAGACCACTCAGCTCTGACATACCTACTCCAGAAAGACCTTGAAGGCCAGAACAAATAATGAGCAAGAAATCCAATAGGAAACTATAGTAACTTCTTCCACACCAGAACTGCACAAGAAGTCAGCAAAAAGCCTGAGAAAGGAAAAGGACCTATTTGTATAAAAATATTTATAGTAGCTCTTTTTGTAGTGGCTAAGAATTGGAAACCAAAGGAATACCCTTCAATTGGGGAATGGCTAAACAAGATGTGGTATATTATTGTAATGGAATAGTACTGTGCTATAAGAAATGACAAGCAAGGTGATTTCAGAAAAACCTGGAAAAACTTACATGAACTGATGCATAGTGAAGTGAACAGAAACAGGAGAATGTTGTACATAGTACTAGCAATATTGTTCAATGAAGAACTGTGAATGACCTGGCTATTCTCAACAATACAATGATCTAAGACAATCATAAAGGACTAATGATGGAGCATACTATCCATTTCCATAGAAAGAACTGATATTGATTGAATACAGACTGAAACATGCTATTTTTCACTTTCTTTCTTTCTTTTTCTTTTATTCAAGCCTTCCTATACCAAATGACTAATATGGAAATATTTTTACATAATTGCACATATATAACTTATATTTGATTGCTTACTGCCTGAGGGAGGGGAGAGGGAAGGGAGCAAGGGATAGATAGAATTTTTAAATTAAAAACTTTAAATAAAAATTTTTTAAAAGAAAAAATGTAATGTGACATGATTAATTAATAGTCAAATTATATGTCCCAATAAGGCTTGAATTATTATGTCAGCCTCTCAGTTCACAGCGCTGGTAGTAATAAGTTTAGATCCTGAATTCTGCTGAGATTATTCTGTCAATGAATAGCATGTTTCTCATGTTTCTTATTATTTTCTCTGGGAGAATAAATGATCTGTCCTATAAAAAAAAGTGTTGTTGAGGGAGAAATAGTATTAGACTGTTCAATGTCCTGCCTCAAGGTCCAACCCACAGCAAAGAGTAATGTGTCCAGAAGATACATAGCACAAGGTGGCAGGAGCAGAAGCAGAGGTCTTTCAGGAGACTGAAGTTTTGGGCCTCCCTGGAGAAGGCCCCAGGGAGAGGGGAATTAGATCAAGAAGATGTTGTCCTAGAATGGTGTAGTCTTAAAAACGGCCCTAGAGGCCACAGAAGCTGGGAGATATGTGACTGGGTCTTGTCTCAGGACACAGCTGGAAAATTTCCTGTACACTCTAAGGAAGCTAGGAGGTAGAGGGCGGGGGGCGGGCAGGATCTTGACCTCAACTTCCTCAGTTCTTGTTATAGGTTTTCATCTCCCCTTGTGCATCTTCACTCATAGCACTAATGGACCACAGTGTCCCCCTCAGATCTCTGTGGTCTTCCAGACTCATGTGATCAGGGTACTTGCATTAGCTTCCCTTCAAGGACCCACTTTCTGTGCCCGTGGCTTCTGGATGGCTTTTAGAGTCAGCTGATGTTTCTCTCTGGGTTTATTGCTCATTATTTAACCTGGTATTCTTTTTGGATCATTTCTGGAGCCTATGTGGGAGAGCCACGCATCTCTACGACCTTTCATGCCTACATCTTTACCAGAAGTTCCCTCTTCCAGGGCTCTTTCCACTAGATTTATTCTTTCTTGACTTTTGCAAAGCTGACACTATCATATTTCAGGGCTCTTGTTTGGTCATGCTCCCCCATTTTGCGTCAACTAAGGTTTCAAAACAAAAACTGAGGTAGGTGCAAATCTTTATGATTTCATTTGGATAAATGCCCTTCATTTTGGAAAGTCATCCCTACCTCCTGAACTGCTATAAATCAATGAAGGGACAGTGGGAACCCCTCAGGAGCAGCTTCTCATTAGTGCCCCTCCTCTTTCCTTCCCTCACCCAAGCTGGAAGCTTTGGCCCACAGGAGGACCCAGGGAGAGGAAAGGTTCTTAAGAATCAAGAGAAGTCCTTGTCCAGGTTTGGATCAGAGTCCATCAATCTGCCTGGCAACTTAGGCATTGATCTCCTTGCTTTCTGCTCCCATGTTCCTCTCGCTTTCCCTTGCTTCACCTTTCTAAAATGCCAGCCAGTTCATGACTTAGAATTTATCCCCCAAGGCCCAGGCTTGGCTTCAAAAACAAAGAGAGTCCATCAGGCTTCCAGCGTTGGCCTCTTATTTTGCCCCTACTCTCTGCTCCACATGAAAAACAGTTTTGCAATTTCGCTTCCATAGGCATTTCTGTGATTTCCAGTGGGGTCCCTAGTGCCATCAGCTGCCAAGAATGGGACCTTTACACTTCACAGAAGGAAGAGAAAAATGTACTTGTGCTGTAGCAACCATCAAGCAAAGGACACACTGAGCCCAAACAGAAATAGCAGCAGGGGCAAAGCAGGGCAAGGTCTTGGCATTTCATTAACCAGGGTTGGCTAAGAGTGAATAAATGAACTCAACAGTCTTTGAATTTGGCCAGTAAGGACAAGCAACATTGGGGGACACAGAAAAAGCTTTTTTTGGCCACAACTGACTGAATGGAATTTAATTATTGAGCTAGTGAAAATCTATTTTAATTATTTTAGCTTTAGGGAATGAGGTGAGAAATGCACTCTTTCTTATTATCTGGGTGAAAAGATGCTAAACTGTGATTTTAGATGAGTCTACCTTTCCTCTGGGCCAGTCCTTGGTTGTTGTCTGACTTTTTCCTGATATCTCGTGAAAACAAAAGCAGCACATTATGAACTTCCTCTCTATAATAGTTGTGCCTTTAGAACTTAGGATGCTCTAGGATGTCTCTTGCAAAGACTAATTTTTTAACACCTAGAAGCATCAAATGCAGCAATGGGTAGAAAGAATCCTCTGAACCACAGCCATTGGTACTTGGAACTCAACAAGTGTTTTCTTTGAAAAAAAATTGAATTCTAAACTTAACAAACACCCCCCCCCCACAAGGGCATTGCTATATCTAAAGTAGAGAATTGCATATGACACCATGAATCTCTTCCCCATACTGTTTGCTTTTTTAAAAGGACATAATAATTTCAGTGTTACTTTCAAATCTGTTCTCCTTATCTGCATTTCCTTCTGAGTTCATTTCTGTTCTCTTCTGTGCACTTAAAAAATTTACGGACCATTAAGAAAATGGTCCTTTTCTTCTAGTTCTCCTGCTTGCCCATCCTAACCCCAGGCTGTCAGTACAGGCATAGACCTCCTCCTAACTCTCCACAAAAGAGGAAATCTCAGTGTCCCGTGGAGACAGTGTTGGCCAAATACCAGGTCAGATATATATATCCAATGCCACAGATTCCCCAGCCATATTTATATGATGTGTACAACCACATACTCTAGAAGAAGTTCCACTCCTTTCTCCCTTCCTTTCTTCGCTAGTGCACCTACTAGCACCTAGCTCCCGGGATTGTTGTGAGGATCAATATGCATGAAGCACTTTTCCCATTCTCTTTCCCCTCTTAAAACCCTAAAAACACAACCACCCCATCTCAGTGTCCCTCTCTCTTTTTTAAAACCCCCTCAATACCTTCTGAAGATATTATCATTCTGAATATTGTGAAGGACACTTAATTCTTCTCCTCCTATTAGGTTAGCATTTCATGATCTTACTGCCCTTTCCAATTGTTCAAATAAAATTTCCATTCTAGGTTTCTCTTTATTCTCATCTTCACCTTTCAAAGTTCCTACTCTGTTGTGGTCTTCTCATCAAGAATGCTTGAAAAGGCTGGGGAGGTGGGAGGAAAAAAAGAAAGTTAAACCATATCTTTATATATTTTAAAGGGAATATCAAAGAGTACATAATAGATTTGCAGTTTCATGTACAATCATCTTTTTTCTATTCTATTATGATATGGAAATGATTATTTCATTTCTTAAGTTCAGAATAAAATAAATTAAAAAATTTTTAAGTCCTCTATTTCATTAATGATCCTTTTTTGGGGGACTCTTGGCTAGTACTCAGCTTTTCAGGAGTAAGATATCCTCAGCTGTAAGCATATATCTTTTGTCTTTTTGGAATGTTTTATTCCAATATTTCTTCTGGTTTTTAGTTAAAGTTGCCAGGTCTTATGTGATCCTTACTGTTGTTTCATGGTATCTCATCTTCTTCCTTATTTTTATTTATTTCATTAAATATCTCTCAATTACATCTCTTCCCTCCCTCCTGTCCCATCCTACCTCCCTCCTTGATAAGGCAATCAATTTGATATTGATTATATATGTGAAGTCAGGCAAAATGTATTTCTATATTAGTCATGTTGCAGAATGAAAACAGATGAAAAATAAAGCAAGAAAAATAAAGGAAGTAAAAAAATATGCTTCAATATGCATTCTGAGTTCATCAGTTCTCTCTCTGGAAGTGGATAGCATTTTTCATCATGTGTCCTTTGGAATTGTCTTGGATCAATGTCTTGATCAGAGTAGCTAAATCTTTCACCATTATCATCTTTACATTATTGCTGTTGTTATGTACAATGTCCTCTTAGTTCTGCTCACTTCACTTTGCATGAGTTCATATATGTCTTCCCAGGATTTTCTGAAACCATCTTGTTCATTATTTCTTATAACAAAATAGTGTTCCATTACAATTATATACCCCAACTTGTACAGCCATTTCCCAAATGATTCCCAATTTCCCTTCAATTTCTAATTCTTTGCTACCACAAAATGGACTGCTATAAATACTTTTGTACAAAATGGTTCTTTTTCCTTTTCTTTGATCTCTTTGGAATACAGACCTAGTAGTGATATTGCTGGGTCAAAATTTTATAGACTTTTGGGTTTAGTTCTAAATTGTTCTCCAGAATAGTCAGACTGATTCACAGTTCCATCAATAATGCATTAGTGGGGGCAGCTAGGTGGCGCAGTGGATAGAGCATCAGCCCTGGAGTCAGGAGGACCTGAGTTCAAATCCGGCCTCGGACACTCGACACTTACTAGCTGTGTGACCCTGGGCAAGTCACTTAACCCTAATTGCCTCAGCAAAAAAAATAAAAAATAAAAAATAATGCATTAGTGGGGGCAGCTAGGTGGAGCAGTGGATAGAGCACCAGCCCTGGAGTCAGGAGTACCTGAGTTCAAATCTGGCCTCAGACACTTAACACTTACTAGCTGTGTGACCCTGGGCAAGTCTCTTAACCCCAATTGCCTCACTAAAAAACAAAACAAAACAAAACAAACAAACAAAAATAATGCATTAGTGGGGCAGCTAGGTGGTGCAGTGGATAGAACACTGGCCCTGGATTCAGGAGGACCTGAGTTCAAATTTGACCTCAGACACTTAACACTTATTAGCTGTGTGACCCTGGGCAAGTCACTTAACCCCAATTGCCTCACTAAAAAAAACAAACAAAAAATAAAAACAAAAATAATGCATTAGTGTCCCATTTTTTTTTTGCATCTCCTCCAGCATTTGTCATTTTATTTTTTTATCATGTTAGTCAATCTGATAGGTATGAGGTGGTATGTCAGAGTTGTTTTAGTTTGCATTTCTCTAATCAGTAGTGATTAAGAGAATTTTTTCATGTGACTATCAATAGTTTTTATTTCTTCTTCTGAAAACTGCTTGTTCATATCCTCTGACCATTTTTTAACTAGGGAATGGCTCTTATTTTTATAAATTTCACTCAGTTCCTTATATGTTCGAGAAATGAGCCCTTTATCAGAGAAACTTGCTGTAAAAGTATTTTTCTCAGTTTCACATTTTCCTTCTAATTTTGCCTACATTAGTTTTGTTTGTGCTTGCAGTATTTTTTTTTCTTTGACTTGAATGCTATATGGTTTTGGTTATAATATTCATGGGATTTTCCATTGTGGGGCTTTCTTTTAGGAGGTAATGGTGGATTCTTTCTATCTGCCTTCTGGTTTTAATAGATCTGGACAGTTTTCATTTGTGATTTCTTGTTCAGTCTTTTTTTTTTAAGATTTATTTTTTATTTTTTTGCGGGGTAATGAGGGTTAAGTGACTTGCCCAAGGTCACATAGCTAATGTCAAGTATCTGAGGCTGGATTTGAACTCAGGTCCTCCTGAATCTAGGGCTGGTGCTTTATCGACTGTGCCACCTAGCTGCCCCCTTGTTCAGTCTTTTTTTAAAAATCATGGTTTCAGGCAACTTAAATGGTCTCTCCTTGATAGTTATATTTTATTAAAATAATCCAATACCTGACTTTCTTTTCTTTTTCAACCTTTTGATTTTATTCTAATATTTCCTTCTATCTTATGGAGTTGTTGATTTCTGTTTGTTCTGTTCTAATTTTCAGACTCCATCACTTCAGCATAGTTCACCACTTTTTATTATAAGCTATTTTATTAATTTTCCTTCTGACATTTTATTTCATTTCTTACTTCATGCTTCATTTCTTCTAAGCATTCATGCAGTCCTTGTGGAAAATGTATTTTTCTTCCTGTTGCTTGCATTTATTAGGGAGCTTCCTTTCTCCTACTTTGGAATTTGGGGTATCTTTAGATCTATTATTATTCTTTATGTTGATCTGTAGCCAGATTTCCTTCCTGAACTAGGGCCTTGTTACGGGGTTAAGATATGCCCCCTGATAAGATTCCTAGTTGGGATATTTATCCAGTTTTGTCTTACCCTGGATCCCTATGCCCTACCTCACTTTACCTCCTATCATTTGCCACCTCCTGGTTCTTTGAAGTTCAGAGATCTCTAGGGACTTCTGAGTAGAGTGTCAATCGGTCAATCAATCAGTAAATATTTATAAAGAGCCTATATGCCAGATGCTATACTAAACACTGGGGATACAAAAAGAGGCAAAATATAGCCTCTGTCCTAATGGGAGTGGCAACAGGCAGACTATTTCCAGCAAACTATATACAGAACAAATAGAAAATAATTAACAAAGGGAAACCACTAGAATTAAGAGGAGTTGGGGAAGGCATTCTGTAGAACATGGGACTTTAGTTTGGACTTAAAAGAAGCTTGGGAGGTCAGTAGTTGTAGCAGAGGAGGGAGATAGTTCCAGGCATGGGGGACAGTCAGAGAGAATGCCCAGAGCTGGGAAATGGAGTATACTGTTCATGAAACAACCAGGAGGCCAGAGGCAGGATCAGAACTCAGGTCTTCCTGACTCCAAGTCCAGCCCCTAGCCACTGTACTACCTAGTTGAATAAAATAAAAAGTAATCTATGCAGGCGGAGCCAAGAGGAGAGGCTGTGACTCCCACAAGCTCCAGATAAACCGTCCATTCACGCCCAAATAATGCGGTAAAAATCAAAACCCAGAACAGCCTAATGCATATAAGAACAGAGTGAGACTATTTCTCCACAAAAGAGGGCAATTCTGATCACCTACTGATCAGGCTGAACAGCTCAGCGCACGGTCTGGACCCAGACAGGGACACTGCTTCGAGCACATGTCAGAGTCTTCAGCACCAGCAGCTTCTGAGGCTCCGATTACGGACTGGTGAGGGGGTTCGGCGGTAGGCCGGGGTGAAGTGGAGGCAGTATCTACTGGAGTTGGGGCAAAGCGCCCTGGGTCTGAACCAGTGGGGCTGAATCAAGTGGTGGTGGCCCAGTGGGGGAGGGGTAAAAGCACACCAAGCTTCTGACCATAGAGAATCAGAGTTCAATCAGACTTCTGTTTCCGGGTCAAAGAGAAAGTGGCTGTGATTACTCACAAGCCAGGCAGGCTGAGAAGAAGCCCAATCACCCCCTGGGCCACGCTGTAGCTTGAACAGTGTGTCCTGGAAGCAGTGCTACACTTTAAGGAGTAAAAAGCCAAGAAATAGTAAGCCAGGATGAGTAGGCAGGGAAAGCAGAAGAACTTTGAAAACTTCTTTGGGGGAAAGGTAGACCACAATACATCCTCAGAAGAAGAAGATAATAATAATAGTGTCAAAGCTCCAACATCCAAAGCTTCCAAGAAAAATATGAACTGGTCTCAGGCCATGGAAGCTCTCAAAAGGGACTTTGAAGAGAAAGTAGGAGAGATAGAACGAAGATGTAGAGAAATAGAGGAAGGAATGGAAAGAGAAATGAGAGCGATGCAAGAGAGTCATGGGAAAAAAGTCAACAGTTTGAAAAGCCAAATGGAAAAGGAGATTAAAAAACTGTCTGCTGAAAATAATTGCCTAAGAATTAGGATTGAACAAATGGAAGCTAGTGACTTTATGAGAAACCAAGACACAGTAAAGCAAATTCAATTGAATGAAAAAATAGAGGGCAATGTGAAATATCTCCTTGGAAAAACAGCTGACCTGAAAATTGATCCAGGAGAGATAATTTGAAAATCATTGGACTACCTGAAAACCATGACCAAAACAAGAGCTTAGAAACCATCCTCCAAGAGATTGTGAGGGGAAATTGCCCTGATATTCTAGAAGCAGAAGCTAAAATTGAAATTGGAAGAATCCACCGATCACCTCCTGAAAGAGATCCCAAAAGGAAAACCTCCAGGAATATTATAGCCAAATTCCAGAACTCCCAGGTCAAGGAGAAAATATCACAAGCAGCTAGAAAAAAGGAATTTAAATACTGTGGAGCTCCAATAAGGATAAAGCAAGATCTAGCAGCTTCTACATTAAAGGGCCGGAGGGCATGGAATATGATATTCCAGAGGGCAAAGGAACTGGGACTACAGCCCAAAATCACATACCCAGCAAAACTAAGCATCATCTTTCAGAAGCAAAAATGGAATTTCAGTAAGAAAGAAGACTTTCAGGCATTTGTTATGAAAAGACCTGAACTGAATAGAAAATTTGACTTTCAAATACAAGACCCTGGAGAAGCATAAAAAGATAAACAGGAAAAAGACTTCATAAGGGATATTAAAAGATCAAACTATTTATATTCCTACATGGGAAGATAATACTTCAAACTCATAAGAAATATCTCAGTAAGGATTTAACAGAGGACACGGGTCTGAACTGAATATGAAGGGATGTTATGTTTTGTTCTTTGTGGGGTGTCTTATGTCTGGGGCCGGATCTGAGCTTGGGGCCTCCTGGGTCCAGGGCTGGTGCCTTGTCCACTGTGCCACCTAACTAACCCATAATGACATCCTTAAAATAGGGTTGAGGTGTAGGAGAAATAGACTGGGAGAGGGGGAAGGGGAGAGATGATCTGGGGAGAGGTTGTTCACATGAAGGAAACAAGAAAAAAGCTTATGGAGGGGAGTGGAAGAAGGGGAAGGAATTGGGGAGTGAGTGAACCGTAATATCCTCAGAATTGACTCAAAGAAGGACTAACATACATACTCAAGTGGGTATAGTAATATATTTTTGCCCTGAGGGAGGGTAGGGAGATAAGGGGGGGGGTGGAGAGGAGAAGGAGGGAAGGGCAGATTGGGGAGAGAGCAGTAAAAAGCAAAATACTTTCGAGGAAGGTAAAGATGTTCTGCATAACGGCACAAGTATGACATATTGAATTGCTTGATTTCATAGGGAGGGTTGAGGAGAAAGGGAGGAAGAAAATTTGGAACATAGAATTAGCTCAAAGACTTTAAACTCATCAGAGTTGGCTCATGGAGGGAATAACATTCACACCCAGTTGGGAGGAGTAATCTATTTAACCCTACAGGAAAGTATGAGGGGAAGAGGTTAAGGAAGGAAGGGTGAAAATAAAAAGGGAGTGCAGAGTAGGGGAGGGGACAGTCAGAAGTAAAACACTTTTGAGGAGGAATAGTTTAAAAGAAGATAGAAAATAGAGTAAATATCATGGGAAGGGAATAGGATGGAGGGAAATAGTTATGATGATTGAATATAATGGCAAAACATATGGTACCTACTTTGCTGGGCTAATATGAAGAAAATTCTTTGTCAAGTTTAAGGTACTTTATTTAGGTTATGAGGAACAGGATACTATCAGAAAAACCTGGAAAGACCTACATGAACTGAAGCAGAGTGAAATGTACTGTATACAAAATAACAGCAATAGTGTAAAATGATCTGCTGGGAAACATGTGGTTATTTTCAGCAAGGCAATGGTCCAATATAATCCTGAAGGACTTATGAAAATGGCAACCCATCTACAGAGAAAGAAGTGATAGTATCTGAAAATAGATGGAAACACATTTTTTTCTTTTTCTTTCTTTTTTTTTTTTTTTTTGGTGAGGCAATTGGGGTTGGGTGGCTCGCCCAGGGTCAGGCGGCTGGTGGGTGTTGGGTGTCTGAGGCTGGATTTGGGCTCGGGTGCTCCTGGTTCCAAGGCCGGTGCTCTGTCCACTGCGCCACCTAGATGCCCCTGGAAACACATTAAAAAAATTTTTTTTTCTCTTTGACAATTCCTCAGTCTGAAGTTTTGGGAGTTTTTTTGACTGTTTTCTCTCACAACCTAGCTAATGTGGGAATGTTTTCCATGACTACTCATGTATAACTTATTTTGAAATGCTTGAGTTCTAGTGGGTGGGGCGTGGGAATGGAGGAGGAAGAGAAGTTGGAACACAATTTTTTTTTTTTGCAGGGCAATGGGGGTTAAGTGACTTGCCCAGGGTCACACAGCTAGTAAGTGTTAAGTGTCCAAGGACGGATTTGAACTCAGGTATACCTGAATCCAGGGCCGGCGCTTTATCCACTGCGCCACCTAGCTGCCCCGAAACACAATTTAAAAAAAAATTGATGTTAAAATTTGTTTTTACATATATTTTGGAAAATAAAATTCTATTCAATAAAAAAAATATATTAAAAAAAAGTAATCTATGGCAGGGATATGTTCCTCTTCTGCTCACATGGGGGAAAACACAACAAACATACAGGTTTGGTTTTGTTTTGGTTTTTTAGGTTACTTGACTTGACATCATTAGAAAGGTCTTTTAAAGGAATGGCATGCCTAACAATATAGTCTCTTTTTTCTTCTTTTTCTTTTTTCTTTTTTTTTTGTGAGGCAATTGGGGTTAAGTGATTTGCCCAGGGTCACACAGCTAGTAAATATCGAGTGTTTGAGGCCGGATTTGAACTCAGGTCCTCCTGACTCCAGGGCTGGTGCTCTATCCACTGTGCCACCTAGCTGCCCCTATAGTCTCTTTTCTAATTAGTTTGACCATGTATTAGTATTCACTCCGTTTGGCACCAGAGGGTAGAACCAAGAACAACAAATGGAAGTGGCAGAGGCCAGTTGAGGCATGGGGTCATTAAAACTTCCCAACAACTAGATCTGTCCAAAGTTAAGGCATGGTTGGGTCCCATTCCTTTATAATCTTCAGGCAGAAGTTGACCCCTCTTCCCTCAGCCTCTTTTCCTCTCTAATATGAAGAATGGAGAGTAGAGTACTAAATTCTTCCCAATGTTCTCCTTTGTAGAGGGCAGAAATTGGACTCTCAGATCATTCCACCTTGCATCTGCTGCTCTTCCTGGTTTCAGCTCCACAGAACAAGACACCCCTGTTCCAGGTATCCCCTGGTGTACTGCCCCCCCATCCCTGCCAACTTTCTTAGCTCCTTTTGTGTGCTGCCTCTCCCTTTAGGTTGTAAGCTTGTTAAGGGCAGAGGTTTTCTTTTTATTAATTCTATCCCTGGCTCTTAGCACAGTGTCTGGCACCCTGTAGGCACTGAATAAATGTTTATTGTATCGGTTTGGATGACCAGATACATTAGAGTGAGGATTTTTTCCATGTATAGAACAGATGGCCTCTGAGCTTCCTTCCAACTCTCAAATTCTGCCATTCGGGAATATAGTTCCTTTTCTCAAGTCTGGCATTCAGGTCTTCCATGGCTACAGTCATTGCTGGCTAAGATCTTTGCTATAACTGGATAAGAGCTTACCTGGACCTATTCCAAAGAGAAATACATGTCATAGTCTTTCCCAGGAGCAACATCCTTTACTCCCAATCTGGACATAATGCATCTGCCTGTCAGAACCAATTGCCGTGCCTGTCCACCTAAATGAAGGCCCCTTGGGCTGAAACAGCAGCTACACCCTACTTGATGGAAAAAAGGATCCTTTGCCTTGCCACCCCTTATAAGGCAGAGGAAAAAGTCAAGCCTACATGGCACATAGCTTTCTCAGGGGATGTTTTCTCAAATGACAACTGAACCTTCACTGCGCTATTTTACTGCTCAAATGGCTGCTGTTTGGAGAGCTAGGAATTGATTGTGTGGTCCTGGGATGGCATTATTTGGGTCTAGTGCCATTCATATCTAAGGGTACAGAGTGGCCTTTTCTAATACTAAGACTGAGAGGTCATTCTGTTTCAAGATCTCCAAGTGCTTTACAAACTTTGAGGGAGAAAATAATCACTATCGTGCCTGGCATAGAGTAAGCCCTTAGTAATTGTATGCTCTCTCTCCTGCCTCTGTCTCTGTCTCTGTCTCTCTTTCTGTATGTATGTGTCTCTGTCTCTCTCTAGCTCTCTCTCATCCATCTGTTTATCTATCATCTATCTATTTTATCTATCTCTATCTCTTTTTATCTATTCATCATCCATCTATTATCTATCATCTATTTGTATCTATTGTCTAGATCCCTTTTATTTATATTATCTATAACTATCTTTATTATCTAAAGCTATTATCCATTTCTATCTTTTATCTATCCATATCTACCTGTTACCTCTCTAACTCCATTATGTATCTGTCTGTCTCTACCTATCTATCCATCTCTATGTAATCTATGTTCTCTGATCTTTAATGTGTCTGTTCTCTGATACATTTGAAATCTTGATTCTGGTTTTCCTTTAGAATATTAGTGTTATGGGGCAGCTAGGTGGCACAGTGCACTGGCCCTGGATTCAGGAGGACCCGAGTTCAAATCTAGCCTCAGACACGTAATACTTACTTACTAGCTGTGTGACCCTGGGCAAGTCACTTAACCCTTGTTGCCCTGAAAAAAAAGAGAATATTAGTGTTGAAAAGATGAGTTTTTGCGGTAATGAGTAGCTGAGGATTATATCATGCTGTTTGATTCTTTAGATGTAATCCTATTATATCACCTATTTGACTCATCTTCCTCATTTTTTAAAATCTATGGCACCTGTCTAAATTAAATGTAATGATGGACTAATTCAACAGATTACTGCAGGTCATAATTGTGGCAATATGCATTTTTCAACCATTTTGTTTTTCAAGTGTAGATGGCTATGCTAAACTCCTTTGAATCACAATGATTCTTATTTAGAAGCCTCTATATAATTATAGCACTTGATAAAACCTATAAATCGAAGCAATAAATATTTATTAAGAACATAATATTTCCAAGGTACTATCTCAAAAAGTCACTGGCAAACAAGAGTGTCTTAGAGAACATTTCTATTAATAGTGAGGAAGAGAATAATCATTTCTATAGCCACACACTGCACTAAATGCTTTTTACATTATTTATATTATATTTTTTCATTTGATTCTCACAACAACTCTGTGAGGTGATATCAAATTTTGTAATTTGGGGAAACTGAGGCAAGCAGAGGTTAAGTGGCTTAATCAGGGTCACACAACTCATAAGTGTCTGAGACCACATTTGAGTGTCTGCATTTTTTTCTGTCTGTTCATTTTGCCAGCCTATTTCTTCACTTTTAACTCCTTCCAGGGCACACTGCCCCAAGCTTCAGGGGGTCCCAGGTGGTATGATTTAAAGAGAGGCACGTTCTACACTCCCCTGGCCTATGCTCTGGTCTGTAAGTAACTACAGTCCTGCTTGCCCTTTAACCTGGGAACAGAATTCTGTTTCACTGTGGTTGAAAGCTCTAGCGTGCCTGCACCCCTCCCCCACCTGGACCACCACTCAAGACTGCTTCCTTGTTTCAAGCATGGGCAACACAACAGAGTTCCACCTCAGTGCCAGCAGAGACCCCTGCAATCTCCCCCTGACCAACCACTCGACCCCCTCAGCCATCTGTGAGCTGAGTTCCAGCACTAGCTGCTGCCTGAGCTGATTCCAGTGCTTCAGAGGCCTGATTCTCTGGGGCTGGGGCTGGTTCTGCATGGTGTGGTCTGGATCTGCACTCCTTTCTTGCCCTGGTACAACAGACCTTTCCTGCCAACCTTCTAAGCCATATTTGGCTGGAAAATTGTCTTACCCCATCTTTTTTTGGGTTCTGCTGCTCCAGGAATTGTCTTATGGCATTATTTGAAGGGATTGGAAGGGATTTGGGGGAGAGATCTGAGGAGTTCTCTGCCATCTTGGCTCCACCCAGGAAGTCCCTGAGACATTTGAACTCACATCTTTAGTCAGGACTTCCTCTATAACACCTTGGGCAAGTCACAACCTCCCAAGCCTCAGTTTCCTTATCTGTAAGATAAGGGGGTTCTAGCAAATGTCCTTTGGGCTTTCAGCTATAGATCTATTTTCCTATGGCCACTATCTCTGCTTTATCTCTTTATCACTTTATCTCTTGCTGGTCATCTTCCATGGGTCCATTGATCTACAGTGTTTTGTTGAGCAAAGTCTACTTCATGGTTGGATCTGTCATGACATTTTGTATGTTTGTAATTGGTGGTAGATGCTTCTCCTTGAAGACTTCATTTTGTTCTACTGAGTAAAAAATATATATGTATTTGTAAGCATAGAATGACCTTATATTTGGTATGTTAGCACTTAGCATAGCACTTGTCCAAAGTATATGTAATGATGGAGTAATTCAACGGATTACTGCAGGTCAAAATACTTAGTGAAGTACCTGGAATGTAGCAGGAAAAGGTTAGTGTTACCCAGGACTCAAACCTATTTATATATGATTCTCCTTCCTGGTGGAAAATAGGAGAACAAGTGACAGTGTTTCTCATAACTCACATTCAGTCCATTCTACCTCCCTCTCTATGAAAACATTTCACCAACTCAGTGTACTTGGAGGATTTATTCATTTTAAAACTTAGCTGTCTTTGAAGTGAAAGTCATTTGAAATTGCTTCAGAGGTCACTTCTGAATGACGGTTTAAAAAAAAAGGAAAGAAAAGAATGATTCTATGCCTGAAAAATATTCTAAGAACCACTTAAGATGTAGTTGCATTAGAATTTAAATTTTGTGGAGTTTGCCCGATGGAAATATAGATTCAATATCTACTCTGTGGGGCAGCTAGATGATTCAGTGGATAGAGGGCCATCCCTGAAGTAAGGAGAATTTGGTCTCAAATTTGGCCTCAAACACTTACTAGCTATGTGACCCTGGGTAAGTCACTTAACCCTGTTTGCCTCAGTTTCCTCATCTATAAAATGAGTTGAAGAAGGAAATGGCAACCCACTTCAGTATCTTTACCAAGAAAACCCCAAATGAGGTCATGAAGGGTTATACATGATAAGCCACAACAGCGATGTACCTTGTACAAGATTTTGCAGTTGATTTTACTAGCCTTCCTATGACTTAGAAAGAGAAAAAATCAGTTTGAAACTTGGCTTAAGTGAGGAGATTCATACCAAGCTCCCAAATCCCTATTACTCTTGTAAAGTGGTTCAGGAACCCCATGCATTGAAAACTTCATTTTTATTCCTTCCTGTGAAGGAAGGAAGTGCCTCCTCCATGAGACCCTCTACCAGTAGAAAGTTAATACTGACTCAGATGCAAGAGAGCCACTGACCGAATCACCAGTCCCATTGACTGAAGTCCCCTGCTTTGTGTTGCTTGGAAGCCTCTTGGCTAGGTTTGGGCACAGCCCAACCCACTTAGAAGGAGAGAACAATTTTACAGCCCTGTATGGAATGTTTCCAAGCCAATGCTATCTATTTCCAAATGATCTGACGCAGCAAGGGGATCACATATCCTTTGGTGGCTTGGCGAAAGAGAGAGTATTGAATTGGAGAAATTGAATAAAATGATACTGTCAAGCAAAATGGCTTGTTTGTAAGCAGAACGGGGTTGGAGACTCGTCTTAGAGAACTGTATAAGAGAAAAGAGCAGAGGTTGACCATCTGTGAAAATTAAATGAGTCAGTAATGATTGTAGACATAAGTAAATAGGGGCAGCTAGATGGCGCAGTGGATAGAGCACTGGCCCTGGAGTCAGGAGTACCTGAGTTCAAATCCGACCTCAGACACTTAACACTTAATAGCTGTGTGACCCTGGGCAAGTCACTTAACCCCAATCGCCTCACTAAAAAAAAAAAAGAAAAAAAAAAAAGAAAGAGAAATAAGTAAATAACCCCAAAGTCAAGCAATTCAGCACATGCCCAGTACCTTAAGAAAATGAGTCAACAAGTCTAAAGCAGCATAAAATTTGCCTCCTCTTTTTACTTTTACCTTTGAGTCAGATTTTCGAGGGATAATATAGATACATGTACACATGTATGTGTGTGTGAGTGTGTCTGTTCATGGAGGAAGAAACTCAGAATTCATTTCCTATAGGAAGATAGATAGCCAATGTTCACTTAACCTGGTGATAGGAAATACGTAGGGATATCTACTATTTGTAGGGGAGGGTAGCATTGGAAAATATGAGTGAAATCTTTCATCTAAAATCCTTAGAGTATTGCCTATTGCCTCCACTGGGCTCAAGACATGGGTAAGGATAATTTTTTGGGGCAGCTGATCTACTGTGGGCCCAAAAAGCTGAAATACACACAAAACAATACAAGAAAGGATTAAGATGCTATATGGAGTAGTTCAAAGAGATGGACCATTTTGTTTGGCGTTGTGCTATTGTGGAAAGAATATCAAACTAGTTTCCAGGTCCAGCCTTGTTACTCTCTAGCTCTATGACCTTAGAAAAGTCATTTTCATAAATGTCATTTTATTTCCTTTGGTTACAGTTTCATCATCTGAAAAATGAAGTGGTTTCATTGACCTATAAATCCCCTTCCAGTTATAAATCTTTGATCCTAAGGTTAAATGGTCTCTGAGGTTCTTTTCAACTCTAAAATCACAATTTTATATTTTTCACCCTGTTTATAAAAATAGGTACTTAACAAATGTTTATTTGTCAATGTTATTCTTGAAATTAGTTAGATTGAGGGGGCAGCTAGGTGGCATAGTGGATAAAGCACCAGCCCTGGATTCAGGAGGACCTGAGTTCAAATCCAGCCTCAGACACTTGACACTTACTAGCTGTGTGACCCTGGGCAAGTCACTTAACCCTCATTGCCCTGCCCAAAAAGAAAGAAAGAAAGAAAGAAAGAAAGAAAGAAAGAAAGAAAGAAAGAAAGAAAGAAAGAAAGAAAGAAAGAAAGTTATTGACTGACAAATAGTGATGGGCATTGCAAAGAGCAGGAAGGCGGGAGGTGCGTTTACTCAACAAGGAGAGGTCTACAAGGAGTCATGTGTTGAATTTTTCAGTCACACATCATAACCATGATGGAGAAGCAAATTCAAAACAAGGGAGAAAATACACACATACACACCCATCTCCGACAGCATTTTGAAATGCAATTACGAGGCAGGACTCAGGGTTCTGATTTTATAGATAAAGGAGTTGAGGACCAAAGAGAGAAGTCACCCATTCTCACATGGATCTGTGCCTGACACTTCAATGCAGTTTTTTGTAAGCCACACAGTCTACTTGGCCATCCCCAAAGGACCATGGTTGGGAACATTGTAATCACTTCATATTATGTAGAATGGACTGGAACTCTCTTGAATGAGCTAGTATACTTAAGTTGGGTACAGCAAATAAGACTACAATCATAGAAAAATAAATAAGTTCTAAGGAATGCAACCAAAATTATATATAATGGGTAGTATTGCCTATTGGAAAAATGTGATGTGGTAAGAGTGGAATTATGAGAATTCATTCACTGCCCATTGATAAAATGACATATGAAGCAGTGTGGCATTATGGATCAAGAGTGAACTTGATTCAAGAAGTTCCAGGTTTAAATTCCACCTTGGACAATAATTAGCTGTTTGACCACAGGCAAATCTGTCTGGTGCTCGCAATTTCTGGATCTGCAAAAAATGGAGATGATAATACCTTTGGTGGGCACTTCACAGGATTGTTGTAAGGCCAAAATCAGATGAAGCATATAAAGCATTTTGTAAACCTTAAAGCACTATGTAAATGTCAGTTTTTATCATTATTATTAGGGAAGCTAAGATCAGTTGTGAAAGAGAAAGGAATCAATGCATCTTCTCACAGTATATAGTCCAAGACAGATCAACAACAGGACAAGCTATCAAAAGAAGCAGGACACCCTATTGCTAAGATGAAAGGGAGGATGGTTTGAGGGGACAAAGCCAGTTTTGTCCTAGAAGTACTTGGAGGCCAACTGGGAAACTTCTCCTAGCCCAGGGGAGTTTCAATATAAAATGGTCAGAGTAGGTCCTTCAGCAGTTCTTCCCGTAGAAGCACATACACCAGGCACATAAGACAGACAGTGGAGAATTGTTCTGTGTTTTGGTTGCACAACAGTATTTTCAATGGCAAAGACTTGGTGGTGAAAATATCCTCCCATGGCATTGATGCGGCCTTTGAAATGGCTGCTGGAGAGGTGTGAGCCTCTGGCTGCTTGGCTAATGAATGCCCGTTGTGTCTCTCCTCATAACACCCAGGCCTTTTGGACAGTGAAACTGTCTTAGCAGGAAGTACTCACTCACTACAAAGAGGAGAGAAGAGTTGCTCTATTGGTTTCCAACCTACTTTGAGACCAAATTTTGGGGAGTTTGTAAGCTCTGCCAAGGGCAGAGAGGGAACTAATGATTTATAAATCTTCTTGGGAACACTTTGACCTAGGTCTGATTAGATTAAATCTTGGGAGAGTCATTCATTCAGAGATGATGGGGAAAAAAAGAGCAGAAGCACTGAGGTAGAGGTATCAGATTCATCAGGTAACCATTTGGATGCAGTTATAGGAAGTAGTCATTGGTAGGACCTTGGGCAAGTCACTTAACCTCTGAGCCTCAGTTTCCTCATCCATAACAGGAAGTGGTCAGAGCTCCCTGAAGTCCCTTTCCAGCTCTAAATCTATGCTCTTGTGAATATATTTGGACAGCTAGATGGCACAGTGGATAGAAAGGCAGTCCTGGAGTCAGGAAGACATCTTCCTGAGTTTAAATCTGGCCTCTGAAAAAAAAAATATAAAAAGCTGGCTTCTGACACTAGTTATGTGACCCTGGGCAAGTCACTTAACCCTGTTTGCCTCAGTTTTCTCATCTGTAAAGTGATCTGGAGAAGGCTATGGCAAACCACTTTTTGATCTTTGCCAAGAAAATGCCAAATGGGGTCATGAAGAGTTAGATGTGTGACTAAAACCATTTTGAAAATATAGCTAATAATTTAGAATATTGACATATTCCAATCTAGTATTTTAATAATAATTGGCTTTTCTTTAATGTGTGTATCTCTGTTCTTCTGTTCTCTTTTGTTAGTGCTTCAGAAACCCAGCCTTCCCTCAATTAAATCCAATTCAGGGCAAGTCATGACTTTACCTGGATGTCATAGTCCTCTTCAAGAACAAGGACAAACAACAAAAGCAACAGCAACAGCTTCAGGAACCTGTGGTTTCTTCACTGTGACTTACCCTCTCTACTAATGTGATCTTTACAGCTTAGACCTGAAGAATTCCTATGGCCAAAATATTTACAACTTGGTAATGAGCCTCTCCAAACTTAGATCAGTCCTTGGATAACAGGCATACAGTTTGTCACTAGGCCTTTCCAGTCCAGTATGTAGACTTCTCAGAGCTTGTCCTCTGCTGGCATTGCCATTGAGAACCCAAGGGTGTGTTCACAGCAAGAAAGAGGCATCTGAGTAAGATTCCATTTCTCTACTAGGCCATCTTAGCTATCTAGTGAAATCAGGTGTGGTGAATATTACTCACAGAGAGATTTACCATAGGTACTCTATAATCTTTTTTTTTTTTTTACAATCAGCTTTGTGATTCATGATGTCAACATAATACAAGAAGTAATTAAGACAGATTCAGTTGAGTGGGAGGGAGAATTAGTTGCTATAGTGGCTCACAGGTGAATGGGCATTTAGGGCATGGTATAGTGGGAAGTATGGATTTCAGTCAGCTTTGCTAGGTAACCTCAGGAAAATGGCAACTTCTTTAGGTCTCAATTTTCTCCAATGAAGTGATGATTGTATTACATTGTTACTAAGGCCCCTTCCAGCTCCGAAATTAGATGATATAGTCTCTGTCTCACCCCAACCCCCCAAAACTGCCAAGAAATGTACTGTCTAGATCATGAGTTAAGCTGGGTAGGCCCCCAAAGTTTATGTAAATGAAATAGATTTCAGGGAGTTTGTTAGAATTAGAATGGGGGAAAATATTTACATGTTTAGTTTCAATGACCTCTCACTGAAATTTAGCATTTCTTTCAATTATGGCAACAGACATTATTTTGAGAAAGTCCATAGGCTTAACCAGACCACCCAAAGGGTCTATGACACAGAAAAGGTTACCAATCTCTGGACTATATAGTAATGCTTCAAGAGACCTAAATGTGATCTGGGCCAGGTTGTGAGAACAACCAGTGAAATCCATAAAATAATTCTCTAGTAGAGATTTTCTTCTAGGTCATGCTTCTCATTTGTGCCTCTCTACTGAGGCACAAATTTTCTTCCTTTTCTTCATAGCCATTTCTTTTTCAATTCCCCAGCATAGCCCTTTCTGCCACTCTCACCCTTGAGTGATCACCCCTTTCCCCTATGCCTCTACCTCCACCCTTTTCCTCATGTGAATTCCAGATATTCTATGCTTTTCTTCTGAGACCTTTGGTGGGCTGGAGGGGGTTGGGGGGGAGGGAGGATACTGGAATCCACCATTACAGGACAAGCATACAACAAACATCCCTCTTCTCTTCCTTCGCCAGGTGTTAAGTGCCCAGACCTTCAGGCCCTTGTGGTGAATGGATTCACTCAAACAGGTTTCCTTGACCTGTGTTTCATTGAAAAGGCCTATGAGTGGGGGGCAGCTAGGTGGTGCAGTGGATAGAGCACCGGCCCTGGATTCAGGAGTACCTGAGTTCAAATCCAGCCTCAGACACTTGACACTTACTAGCTGTGTGACCTTGGGCAAGTCACTTAACCCTCATTGACCAACCAAAAAAAAAAAAAAGGCCTATCAGGAGCCCCAGAGGACATGATTCTTTTCTCAGATGTTTGCCCCCATTGGGATTCCAAAGCAAGACCCCACTGGAGCCCATCTTTTCATCCCCACCCAGAAAAAATACAATCCGAGGGGCCCTCTGGCCTCAGAAGACTTGGTCAGTTACCAGCTCTTTTCTTCCAGGCCTTTTCTTAAGTGGACAGAGGCAGACAGAAGAGGAATAAGAGCAAGGAGGAGGGAGCATTCTTAAGTTACGAGCATTCTTTCTTTTTATGCGCTCAGGTCCCTAGCTTCCTAATTAACTGAGTTTCCTCCTCTCCCTTTTGTGAGTGATTTCTATTGCCCATTAGCCTAGCAGCCTGGGATTTCAGCTGCTTCTCCCCCAGCCCTCATTTTTTCTGGAATTTCTCCTCTTTCTTGGGCTATGGTCTGGAGAAGGCATTACATGAGTATTAGCACCAAACCCCCATATTGTTCACAGACCCAGCTGCATACTTTTACACACGGCCTTGTGTTGCCACTACTATTCATCTTGTTTAGTGCTTGGCTTGGCTGCAGATGCTGTAAATATGGTAATTTTAGACTCCCCCATTGGAAAGGCTTGCAGGGCGGATCCAGCGGGAAGAGAGCAGATTGATTTAAGCTAGTTGGAACTAGTTCCTGAGTTTGGCTTAAGTTGCTTTTCTTTCCTTCTTCTCTTTCTCTCCCGCCCCCAAACCCCCAGTATGAGGGATTCTGGTCTCTTTTGTTTTCCATGCTGACTTCTTTGTGAACTGGGGAGAGGCTGGAGGAATGAGCTATGTCCTCCCAGAGTGCTTCTCTCTGGGCCCTGGTGTCCTGTCCTGAATGAGTGCTGGCTACCACAGAACAGCTGAACCAAAGTGGGGAAAATAAAGTCAGCCTGACTAGGAGATCCCAAGAGGAAGCACATATTTGGGGTGGAATACATGATGACCCCAGGGCACTGTGAGAGGGGGAAAAAGAATTCTGAGCAGTCCAGGATGGTCCTCTCACTGGAAAGAACTCTGGGCAAGTTTTTTGGGAGGCGAAACTGAGGGTAGGTGAAGTCGATCTTTGCCTCTCCAGCCCATCCCTATTCCTGGCTTCTTAGAACTCTTTGAGGCATCTATTCTGCATCCCCATTCCCCTGGGCCTTGGTCCTAGCTAGTTTTCAGTGACTCCCCCTCCCCTTCCTCTTCCCCCTCCCAAGTTGTTCCCTAATGAGGCTTAGTATATGACCTGCCTCCTGGAGGTATTTGCATTTTAATAGGAGACATCAGAAGGTTGAAAAACCTTCAAGATCCAAAGGAATGATTGTCTAAGTAGTGGTTCCCTAATTATCCTCTAAAATTTCTGGGTTCAGACAAAAACAAAAATATCACAAAGAGGGACAGAGCCAGTGCCCAGTATCAGAAACATCCAGAGTTTAAATCTTAAGATCTCTGGACTAAAACTTGATTACTGAATCAGGGTTCACATTCCCAGATACTCTGGAAAGGAGAGGAATGTGATATGCCTGTGTATATGTACATATATATACACACATGTCTATGCATACATATATATGTATGTAGACTCATTTGAACAAACACTTATTAATTTTGTTGTTCAGCCTTTTCAGTTGTGTCCAACTCTCTGTGATCCCATCTGGGGTTTTCTTGGCAAAGATACTAGAGTGGTTTGCCATTTCCTTCTCCAGCTCATTTTACAGATGAGGAAACTGAGGCAAACAGAATTGTCCAGGGTCATACAACTAGTGTCTAAAGCCAGATATAAACTCAGGTCTTCCTGCCTCCAAACCCAGTACTCTATCCACTGTGCCACCTAACTGCACACATATTAATTATTTATTATAAATAAGTAAGAGACATTGTGATGAGCCCTTAGGGGTCAAACTCAGCACAGTCCTTGTCCTCAAGGAATAGACAGATTAGTAGGAGGATTATGATAGGTACACAAGTAAGTAAGCATACTTACCATATAAGATTTTTTGGTTTTGTTTTTTTTAAAGGGAAATATAAGAGATTCCGATATAACACTCCCTCTGGACTACCTCTGCTGAGGATATCTACCACCTCGAATAGAAAACTCAAATAGAAAAAGACCACTAAACTATACATAAGGATA
Organism: Dromiciops gliroides; assembly: GCF_019393635.1. Classification (NCBI taxonomy): domain Eukaryota; kingdom Metazoa; phylum Chordata; class Mammalia; order Microbiotheria; family Microbiotheriidae; genus Dromiciops; species Dromiciops gliroides. The sequence goes on from NC_057862.1 coordinate 260,256,641, forward strand.
TGTGCCCCACATATTGACTTAGAAAATCAAATATTAACATTATGTTTATTGTGTTTTTTATTTACTTTGTTAAATCTTCCCCAATTATGTTTTAATCTGATTCAGGCTCTCCTAGGAAGTGTTGCACCTACAAGGGCTACATGTTTGACATCTCTACTGGTTGAAGGGCATATGGACCTATCCTTCTAAATCAATAACCCACAAGCCCTCACCAGGGTGCTTCCATTAACAGTCAGCCAGTAGACACAATTAGCTCTTAACAAAGGCATATTAAGGTGATATATTAATAGCAAAATATGCTCCAGTAATGCAGGGCTAAGTCCTTTGTCACATCAAGAATTCCCCACTTGACTGCCTCCCTGTATCTGTCTTCCTTAATGGTGCCTCAAACTCCTTCAAATTCATTCTCACAAATGTTGGTTGGAGTATCTCCTTCTGTATGAGTAGCTCTGATACTAAAATGCCACAGCTGATAGAAGAGATGAAAGTGGGAGAAAGAAAATTCTTTATTTTCCCCCAAGAGGTCAAAAGATGGGTTCTTCCTCACTGCTGGCTCCTTCCTGCCTCAACTCCCTCGAAGTCTTCAACTGCTTTGACCAGGAACATTTTTCACAAAGAAGAAATAGGACCTTAAAACTTTGTTAAGATATTTTCACTTTATCATCTATAATTACATCAGGTGACTAAACCCATGTGAACAGACATAATACTCTTCAAAAATTTGAAGGAGAAGAGGAAGGAGGAGGAGGAAGAGGAAAAGAAGGAAAAGGAGGAAGAGGAAGAGGGAGAGGAGGAGAAGGAGGAGAAGGAGGAGGAGAAGAAGAAGAAGAAGGAGAAGAAGAAGAAGAAGAAGAAGAAGAAGAAGAAGAAGAAGAAGAAGAAGAAGAAGGAGGAGGAGGAGGAGGAGGAGGAGGAGGAGGAGAAGAAGAAGAAGGAGAAGAAGGAGAAGAAGGAGGAGGAGGAGATTAACATTTAACTTGGAGGCCTCAGGTCGAACCATAACTACCAATTTTAGCTCCCAGGACAAGCTTTGTAAAATACAGCCTCAAATCAGCTGTGCAATTTGTGACATGAAAATAATACAAGAACTAATTAAGACAAATTCAGTTGAACCAGAGGGAGAATTAATCATTGCGGTTCAAAGATTGGGTGATAGAAACATTGAAAGTCATTGAAACACCAAAAAAAAAAAAAGTCATTGAGACAGCTTTTTTTTTAAAAAAAACCAACAATTTATTTTCTGTTAGTCTTTTTTTTTTTTTTTGGCAGGGCAATGGAGGTTAAGTGACTTGCTCAGGGTCACACAGCTAGTAAGTGTCAAGAGTCTGAGGTCGGACTTGGATTCAGGTCCTCCTGAATCCAGGGCTGGTGCTTTATCCACTGTGCCACCTAGCTGCCCTCCAGACAGCTTCTTCTTTTAACTAATTATTCTTTCTACCAGAAGTTAAGCTCAATTGTTTCTCCTGACTGCAGGAGTACCTGTAGCCCTCTACATTGTGTTTTTCTGATGTGATGCTTCAGTTGTTCTACCCTAATTATAAGACTTGATTGAGGAAGTGGCATGTGAGCTAGACCATGAAGGAAGACCAAAATTTCAATGGGTCAGGGTGAGAAGAGAAAGCATTCCAGGCATCTGGGACCTTATCTATTTGAATGCACACGGGAGAGGAAGATGGAAGAGGGCAGGATGAGATCAGGGAAAAGCTATTAGATCTATTTCTCTGGAAGATAGCTTGTACAAGGGAAGTGAAATAAGGCCATAAAGTTGGAACTAGATTATGGAGGACCTCAAGTCCCGGGCCATCGTGTTTGTTTTTTATGTAAGGCAATAGTAAAAGGCCACTGATGGTTTTTTGGTTGGGGAGTGATATGATCAAACTTACGTATATAATATTATTTTGGCAGTTGTGGTAAAGCCCCAGCTCATTAGAGAGGGAAGGAATTAGAGGCCAATTGGGCCCATTCAAGAGGTGATAAGTTGGGACAGCTAGGTGGCACAGTGGATAAAGCACCAGCCCTGGATTCAGGAAGACCTGTTTTATGTTTTGTTTTTATCTCTGTTGGGTATTTCCCACTCTCCTGATCAATCTTCTGTATGTATATAATATTCTGATGATCAATGGAATGGGCCTGTTTCAGTGCTACTCATTATTGCTTTAAATATGTTTTTTTACAAGTATGTATATGCCCAAATGATATAAATGTATTAGATGCTGTGTGCTTAATGTATACTTATCATTGGAATATGAACATAGTTATTGCAACTGTTTCATTGCCACTAATATGCATGGATGCTTTATTTTTTATATACAATGGGTTTATTGCATGACTTATTGCTTCACTGCACTAGCACTATGTGTTGCTACATGTTTAATGTTTAAATTAGCATTGTTGGATTGTTGAGTACCATAGTCATGGAGAAAAGGGAGGCTGACATACATGGTTGAAGTGTGCTATCATGTTGTGGGTGTGGAGACACACAGAGGTCTCCTATATTGATAGACTCAAAGAGTAATAATAAGAACACTGTAAGGAGATTGAAAATGATCATAAAAGACTTGGTAGACTGCAAGGTAATTCATAACGTGTTTGGCCTGGAGAGACTAATGAGGAATTGCCAGACCTATTTGACCGTTCAGAAATTCCTGATACACTAACAGCAGGAGATAGTATTTGGAATTAATCTCCAGGCCACCATCTCTAAGCCCCCAAGAAGAAGGATTTGCTTAGGAAAGTAGAGAATTTAATGAACAAGAGGAGTTTGCCAACAAAAAGAGGCATACTTATTCTAGAAAAAGAAGCCTAGCTGTGAGTAAGACAGAAGCTAGATCCTCTACAACAGAAAAAAAAAAGAAATCTCACCTATGTCTAATTAATTGCCTAATTTTGGAACCTTCTTTGGAAAGGAAGCATGTTGCTTTGGGTAACAAAGAAGGGATGTTCATATCAACCATATAACAGTATCACTGCAGAATTGGCATATCTAAGTTAGAAGAGCTAATTAGTAGAGAGCCTTAAAAGATCAATGTTTTGAATTTGTATAGAGCCTGAAGCCTGGAATCACATGACAGGCTTGTCTGTAAAGACTAAAGAAGGTATTTTGTGGTGGTAGGATGCCGTGGCAATGTTCTTCCAGACTACCATTCTAAACAAAGGCAGAAAAAACCTGATTTCATAATTTCATTGGATACTATACTACAGAAACTAAAAGAGAGAGAGGAACAATAAAGCCTTAGAAAGCAGAAGTGGATGGGGTTGGAACAGAGTAAGTTCAGAGAGGGATGATACACAACCAAAAGCTAAAATATCTAAGTTTTGACACACTTTAATGGATTTTGACAATTACTGGTCAAATGAGATATTTCTAAAGAGCTTAACATAGTTCCTGGTACATGGTAATACAAATAAACGTTAGCTATTATTATTACTGGAAACAGTGTACAGGATGGAGGACGATAGCAGAACTACTAAGAGTGTCTTCCCTCAAGAAGGCTCGGCCTTAGCTCAGAAACATCTTGTTTGTGGACATTGAAAGCAAGGCAAGGGAATTACAGTGTAACTGCACTGTAAGGCAGGAGCTGACAGAAAACCTGTTGAGAGATGGAATTGTCGGCAAAACCGCTCTATATTCCATAATTATAACTTTGAATGGTGTGAATTTAAATATTTGCAACCACTCCCAGGGATTCAATATCTGCACTAATAGAGACCTGGCCAATAGGGATCTTTCTTTGGAAAGAAAAAATGGCTACCAGGCACATTTGGAATCCTAGCTACCAGGAAGGCTCATGAGCATGGAAGTTCTGAGCTGCAATGGAATAAGTCGAGGGTGTCTGCTTTAAGTTCAGCACTAGTGTTGTGAGTCCCCAGGAGCCAGAGGCTACTCAATTGCTCAAAGAGGAGAAAATTGGCCCAGGTTGCAAATGAAGCTGATCAAAGATGTGGAGCTAATCAGTACTGAGATTGAGACATGAGTAGCCCCTTCACTTCTAGCCAGGGTAAGGTAGAGAGACCAAGTTGTTGTGTTGATGTTTTTTTTTTAATAAATTTTTCCTTAAAAATGTAAAGGATCAAAGGAACATAGGCCATGACGGCGATATAATAACTATACTTCCACCATACAGTCAGAAAAGCAGAATTATTTTTTTGTTCCTACTGTGACTTGGATGAACACATGAGTAATGCCTCTATCTAAAAGAGAAATGAAAATTCAGAGTGTGGAAGACTGAATTTTGAGAACTGAGCATCAGGAAATGGGAAAAAGGGCCAGGGGAAGAAGTCATCTCAGATCTACTAAACAGTAAGAATCACTTCATCCTGTGTTTCTTATGGGCTCATTCCCTCTGGACTCACATAGCTCTGTACAGAGTTGTTAGCGAAGACTGAGAATTTGATAAATGCTGCCATTTTGGACAAGGAACCCCTAAGTGACCATCAGATTCCAATCATTCTTTTTTTTTTTTTAAGTGAGGCAATTGGGCTTAAGTGACTTGCCCAGGGTCACACAGCTAGTAAGTGTTAAGGGTCTGAGGCCGGATTTGAACCCAGGTACTCCTGACTCCAGGGCCGGTGCTCTATCCACTAGCTTGCCACCTAGCTTCCCCCTTCAAATCATTCTTTGAAAGACATTTAAGAAAAATACTTGGGGCAGCTAGGTGGCACAGTAGATAGAGCACCGGCCCTGGATTCAGGAGGACCTGAGTTCAAATCCGACCTTGGACCCTTGACACTTACTAGCTGTGTGACCCTGGGCAAGTCACTTAACCCCAATTGCCTCACACAAAAAAGAAAGAAAGAAAAATACCTGAACAATCTACAAAAGGCCTAGGACTAGGTGGCCTCAGTGACAACAATTACTCATATTTGAGATACCCCACAGTAAGGTTGAAGTTTCCTAAGGATAAGTTGTTGGTGTCAACAGGGAGATAGACATGGTATTTCTGGTATGACCAGATCCACCAATTATCACTGAAGGGTAAATTCAAATCTATTCAAAATACTTTCAGGATGCTGCAAGCAATAATCTGGGACCCATTATCTGGACATTCTGATTAGCTTATAGGAAGTGGTAGCAAGTGTTGGTAGTAAACATCATGAGAACACTAGCTCTTCAAACTCAGAAGTGAATCCTGAGAAATGTGGCTTTGGTGTCTCTCCAGTATTGGAATACTGGAAGCAGAAATTTAGCAAGAGGACAAATGTGTTCTCAATGCATGTTTGGAATGTGGGGTATGCCTAATGATCTACTCACAAAATGTATCTTACTAATTCCCCACTATTCAGGGAATTATATCAAAAGATTCCTTTTATCTATGATGGACGATCTTAAAAACTATTTTAAGGAACTATTGGACAGTAACATCATCATAGTCTAGGAGCCAATAGACATTATCTATAATGGTGCTACAGAAGAAGAATGGGAAGCTATGAATCTGGGAAGACTATTGGACTTTGAACAAGAAAACTAAAATAGGAATTGTTGTTCTTGTTCAGTTGTGTCCAACTCTTCATGACCTCATTTGGGGTTTTCTTGACAAAGATACTGGAGTGATTTACCACTTCCTTCTCCAGCTCATTTTACAGATGAGGAAACTGAGGCAGAGTGAAGTGATTTGCCCAGGATCACACATCTAGCAAGTGTCTGAGGACAAATTTAAACTCAGGAAGATGAGTCTTCCTGACTCCAGGTCTGGCGCTCTATCCAGTGTCTACTACCTGCCCAAAGTAGGCGTAGACAGAGCCAAAGTTTCTAGAATGTCCTGAATTATCTGTTAGATGGTCAGTGGTTCTCAAGGTGAAATATATGCAGATTCCTAGGACTGAAGAAGCTTAAGAAAAAGTCATCTTTCATCTGTCCAGCTGGATTTTACCAGTCTGAACATATGTTCCCATAATGTTCCCAAGACATCTCAAGAGCAGCTGCTATGTTCCAACAACTGTTGGAGAAAGTAGTTGTGAAGACATGAACTACTTGGAAATATTGGTATTTACCTTGCATTTACCTTGATGACCTCATTGACTTTGGAAAAACAATAACATGAGGAAAGATTGATGAAAGTGTTGAATTGGCTGGAGGAACCTCATCTGAAGCTGTCAGTTGACAAGCACCTGTTTAGCAGAGCTTCTGTTAAATATGGCGGTCACATAGTATTTCAACAAGGTGTAAGTACTGACCCAGAGAGGAAAGAAACATTCCTGAATTGTCCATAGTGGTAAAACCTCCAAAATCTAAAGATTTTTCAAGGATTTGGCAATTATCACCCCTTTGTTAAGAATTATGCTTCCACTGCTAAACCACCGAATGATCTCACTTGTGCATACGTGATTAGAGAATCAGAAGCAGAGGTCGAGAAAGGCCAAATTGCTATGAAATTTACAAGACTACTTGGAGATCAATGGACAGACAAATACATACAAACCTTAGTCATCTGCCTTACACATGCACCAACGTTTGTTTTTGCAGATCCAAGCAGGCTATCCTATACAAAGAGGTCATGTCAGAAACTGGTTTAATTTGTCAGGATAGGACCTACTGAAAACAAGACTTGCTCTCCCATTTCCAAACTGGAGCTCCTGGCTTTGAAGTGGATAATTACCCCCCAGATTCTGTGACTTATCTGTGGATAAGTCCCAAGTGTGGACTGATAATGACACACTGATATATATTTTGATTAATGCCAAGTAAGATGCTGCTTGTCAGAGATGAGTAGCAGTACTAACTGTCTAGCTCTGAATTCAGCACAAACTACTGGCGTGGGAAAACTAGTATGGATGCAGATTTTCTGTTCTGAAGACCATGTTACAACAGACCTGTTCAAATAAATTGAAAGGATACACCCTATAAGTTCATTAAATGTCAACATTGGAAGGTACCTGAAAAGACAGAGCAGAACCAGGTTGAAAGTTACAAAGAAGAAAACCAAAACTTGATATGAAACACTTCCTAACAATTAGAGCTGTCCAGGGGTGTAATGGCCTCCCTCAAGAGGCCATGGTTTCTACCATAAAGGAGGTCTTCAAGCAGGGGCCAAATTACTACTATTTATGTAATGTCATATAGTAGGCATTCCTTTTTGGGTATGAGTTGGACTATTCCTATTGAGGTTCCTTCCAGCTCTTCAAGTTCCATGATTCTTTGATTCTCTGATAGATTGACTGATAGATTGTTTCTCTTGATTCTCTTTGATTCTCTTTCATAAAAGCCTAGATGGAAAGAATGTTAGATTTCTAGACCTGAGTTTGATTCCATCTCTGACACTATCTAAAGTTTCAGTCTCTGACATTGCAATCTCTGACACTCTAGAGTCAAAGATATAGGGCCATGGAATTGTCACTTCATCTATTTGATCCTTGGTTTACTTATCTGCCAAATAAGAATAAGAATGCCTATAGTATTTACTTCACAGTATGAGGTAAAGGCTATGGGGCTCAAATGAGACAATTATATGTAAAGAAATCCTTAAATATCAGTCATTAATAATCTTGTCTATTCTTCACAATTAGATTATAAACTCTCAAGGGAAGGCCCATGAAGTATACAATTTTGTAATCTTCATAGCCCCTAGTATAGTGTATTTCTATAGATTTTCAGAAAATACTGATTGATTAAAAATCAAGGGACATATCCCCCAAGAGACCCCAAAGCCTGACCCAAAGCAATTTCACTTATGCCCAGTCAGGTTTGGCACCTAGTCACATTAAGGACGAGAGAGAGGAGAGAGAGAGAGAGAGAGAGAGAGAGAGAGAGAGAGAGAGAGAGAGAGAGAGAGAGAGAGAGAGAGAGAGAGAGAGATGCCAGACTCTTAGAACAAAAGAACTTGGAGAAGAAACTGATTTTAACTCCCATATTTGTCTTGCTCTTCCTTTTAAAAAGGAGTGGTATGAAGACTAGACTCAAGTGCCCCCCCCCCCCGCCAAAAAAAAAGGCAGGAAGAAGGGACTTGAAAGCTAGGCATAGAAGAACCAAGTAGCATGCTGAGAAATGAACCATGATAGCCCATGAGAAGATCAGGACTTCTATGTTGCAACACAGTGGGAATATCTAAGCCAAGTCGCCTTAACTCCAGTTTGGTGAGGACCAGCCAAAAGAACAGAGCTACATTCCCCAAATGAGAAATGGTCTAAGAATATGAACAGGCAGTTTTCAGATGAAGAAATTAAAGCTATCTACAGCCTTATGAAAAAAATGTTCTCAATCAAAACTGACTAGAGAAATGTAAATTAAAATTGGCTTATATGACAAAAAAGGAAAATGATAAATGTTGAAGAAGATGTGGGAAAATTGAAACACTAATGCACTGTTGATGGAGCTGTGAACTGACCTAACCATTCTGGAGAGCAATCTGAACTATGCCCAAAGGGCTATAAAACTGTGTGTACCAGTATCAACAACATTGTGTGTTGATTAACTGTGATAGACTTGATTCTTCTCAGCAATACAATGGTCCAAGATACTTCCAAAGGACTCATGATGGAAAATGCTCTCCAAATCCAGGAAAAAAAACAAAAAACTGTTGAATCTAGATGCAGATTGAACCATACTATTTCTATTGTTTTTCTTCTTGTTGTTTCTCTTTTTTAAAGTTTTTTCCTTTTTGCTCTGATTCTTCTCTCATAGTATGACTAATGCAGAAATATGTTTGATGTGATTGTACATATATAACCTACATCAGATTACTTGCCGTCTTGGGGAGGGGAGGGAGGGAGAAAAATTTGAAACTAGAAATCTTATAAAAACAAATGTTGAAAACTATCTCTAAATGTAACTAGAAAATAATAAAATATTTATATATAAAACAACTGTGTACCCTTTGACCCAGCAATACCACTACTAGGTCTATATCCCAAAGACATCCAAAAAAAAGAGGAAAAGGCCTATTTGTACAAAAATATTTATAGCTATTCTTTTTTGTGGTGGCAAAGAATTGGAAATTGAGGGGGATGCCCATCAATTGGGGAATGGTTAAACAAGTTGTGGTATATGAATGTAATGGAATACTATTGTGCTGTAAGAAATGATAAGCAGATGGATTTCAGAAAAACCCGGAAAGACTTACATGAATCAATCTTGAGTGAAATGAGTAGAACTAAGAGAACATTATACACAGTATCAACAACATTATGTGATGATCAACTGTGATAGACTTAACTCTTCAGCAATACAATGATCCAAGACAATGCCAAAAAATGTATGGTGCTTTCCACATTCAGAAAAAAGAACTATGGAGTCTGAATGCAGATTGAAGTATACTATTTCCACTTTTGTTGTTGCTTTGTTGTTGTTTATTCTTTCTTGTGTGTTTTTTCTTTTGTTCTGATTCTTCTCTTACAACATCATTAATGTGGAAATATGTTTAACATGATTATAATTTTTAACCTATATTAGATTGCTTGCTGACTTTGGGGAAGGGGAGGGAATGGGTGGGGGGAGAATTTGGAACTAAAAAATATCTTTACATGTAATTGGAAAAAAATTTAATTTAATTCATTTTTTTAAAAGGGACAGATCTAGGGACACCTTCTACCTCCCCTCCCCAGCAAAATCACATTTACTCCTTTATCCTGTGTATCTTAAAAAAAAGTCTTACACAGGTCAAACTTGTGGTCTGAAGGGTTTTTCTTTTCTTTCTTTTTTTTTTTTGTTGTTATTGTTCTTTCTTTTTTTGTGGGCAAGCTCATTGGTTCTTTATCTCTTACTTTTAGTTCAGATCTCATTTGATAGATTGTGTCTAATGAAAGCCAACTCCAGAGTGGGGGTAGAGGAGGGAAGAAAAAAGAGAAAAAGAAATGTACATGATAATTTTATTATATATTTAAAAGGAATAGCAGTTGTACATAATAGATTTCCAGTTTCATGTGCAATCGTCTTTTTTTAAATGTTATGGAAATGTTTGTTTAAAATAAAATTTACAAAAAGAAAGGAAAGCCTCTTCCCTGAGAAAGGAGAAAGTGGAAAGTCATGACCCACTCTCCACTCCCTATCCCCTCCTCTCAACCCCCAAGCACTGACAGTTCTTGCTTCCCTCAGTAGCACTTTTATGGATTAATTAATACTATACCTAAAGGTATTTGACTTTGAATAGGGAGGCCCTGATCAATCTCGTTACATGTGTTGTGGAAAAGGTAATACTACTAGAATTTGTATTTCTTGCCTTTTTATTGAGAAAGGATAGGGGGCAGCTAGATGGCGCAGTGGATAAAGCACCGGCCCTGGATTCAGGAGGACCTGAGTTCAAATCCTGCCTCAGACACTTAACACTTACTAGCCATGTGACCCTGGGCAAGTCACTTAACCCCAATTGCCTCAGCAAAAAAAAAAAAAAGAGAAAAGATAAAGATGATTTTCTTCCCTATCTTTTACAAAAGGTGCAATTTTGGTTTGGTTTGGTTTGTTTAGTGTGTGACCTTTTCAGGAATGGGAGAAATCACTATATAGTATTTTATTTAAAAGGCAAACTAAGAAACTGTAACAGCAGGATCTGTAGTCTAGATAAAAATTTACCAAGAAACTTATGTAACTTTTTGCAATCTTAAAGCATTTCCAACTAATGCAGCAAAGGATCTTGGCTCAATGTGGAAGTCTGTGAAGTCTTAGTCCTTCAGTTCTTGACTTCATGCTTAGGAAGGGCTGTGCCAAGGGCGGGACCTATGTGGCTTCAACTATTAGTGGGGGTGGAGAGGAAGGAGCTGGAGGCTTTCAAAATTTATATACGAATTAGTTTCAATTAGAAACAGTTTAAAATGCTCCCTTTTCCATATAGGTGTAAGGGTGGAGATGGATGGAGTATATTAATAAAATCACCCTACCCTTAAAGTAAATGATACCTTAATGCTGTGAGAACATGTATCAACTAATCAGAGACTTAGAATTAAGTGCAAAAAGTCCTTGATTGATTATAGTAACATTGCGCAGAAATTATGTTTGGATTGACTGAAGAAATTTGGTCATAGGGGTCATTTATTAAAAAAAAAAATAAGCTTGGTTCAGGTCCAAGAGCATGGAAACATAAACCAAGAAGAAAACATTCTAGCAAAACCCTTGAAGAAAAAATCTTTTGGGGGGATGAGAGAGCACCTCAGTTTTGGCTTCCACCTAAATTTCCTTCTCTTTCCCTCTCCTTTGGCTGGAGGATGATCATGTGAACCTTGAAGGGGCTGGAAGATTTTTGGACTTCTTATCTTCCCTGGAACAGCTGTGAGCAGTGGCAGTGTCTGCATCAGAAACCAAAAGCCTCCTGGAAGAGGAATTCATGACTCCACAAAGAGCCTAGAAGAAAATCACCATCATATCTAAAAGGAATTTCATAAATATCAACAAAAGTGGAGGAAAGGGCTCCCTTTTGGCATATGATGTGCTCTCAGCTTAAACCTATTTTCCCCTAGACTCAGAAGCAAGAGAAATGTCACAGAGGGAAAGTATGTCACAAGGGAGAGGGTGTCACAGATTTTGGTGGGGGAGGATATATTGTATCAACTGTTCTTACTATATCACCTTAATAAATACTCATTTCTAGAAGTTAATTAAGTCTGGCTGACTGATTGGTATCAACTAATAATCATGGAGGGAAGCACACTGGTGGGGGATTGTGAGCCAAGACACCCCTAGAAACCTGATGGGAGACTAAGTAGCAACCCTCTTGGAATACAGCTTGCCAAAACAAAGCAAATAGAAATTGGGAGAGTAACCCCAGAACACGTGCTACAGGTATGCTCACACATGTATGACCTCCTAGGAGATGGGGGAGTTTGAATTACAGGGATAGGGATGGGGTAGGAATTGGCTAAGTGCCTAAAGATAAAATCTTGCCACAAGTTTATAAAACAAATCAAAGCCATAGATACATAGTCTTTGGGCCTCATCTTCATCTCCTCACCCAGCCTCCCCAACTATTCAAACTCTCCCCTGCATTTTCATTTGAGGAAACAGAGAAATTAAATAACTTTCTCATGGTCTCCAAAGGCAATGATCTTTCCAATGAACTGTGCTGTTCCTACTGGGATTACAATGCTTATTCCAAACACAGTGGGGGGACATCTCTTCTTCCTATTATTGGAGGTTTTGAATGTTTAGGTATCTATCTGCTGTGAGATGAACTGCAACTATGTAAATATCAATCACTGCAGTAGTCCTGAATAATGTCGTAATCTCTTTAAGTTTATAAACAAGGTACCCTCTTTTGTGTGGACTTCCCACCAAGGACATGTCACTAACTAGAGGAGTTTATTTCTACCAACGAGTACATATAACACAAATATAGCAAGACCTACAGGGCAGCTAGATAGCACAATGGATAGAGCAATGACTTTGAAGTTGGAAGGACCTGAGTTCAAATTTCACCTCAGACACTTACTAGCTGCGTGACCCTAGGCAAAATCACTTAACCCCGATTGCCTTAAACATCCAGGGCCATCTCTAGTCATCTTGATATATATCTTGCCACTGGACCTAGATGGCTCTGGAGGAGAGAGCAAGGTTGGTGACCTTAAATCCAGTTCAGTGAAAGACATCACCTCAGTGTCATGGTCCTCTTTGAGAACTAAGAATAAACAGCAAGACCTAGACACCGGAAGAAAAATTGAGCATGCAGAAGGGCTTACGGTGCTGGTGTATCTACAACAGCTGAAAAGCACCCCTGCCCCCAAATGGGCCTCCTCTGGGCCCACTGGCTCCTTTCTATCTTGTTTTGGAATTGGGAAACTGAGGCTCAGAGATAATGAACCTTAACCAAAGATATACATCATAAGTCAGGTCTCCTAGTTCCCAGAATCTCTGTGTTTGAATCTGCCCTTTTCCCCATCGCTTTCTTGTTCCCTCCCATTCTCCTACCACCTTTTCCTTAATAATCATCAAATCATAAACTTAAGCCAGTTCCACTGAGCATGCCCAGAAATTATAAGTGGTCATGAAAACAGCATTCTTTTCCCTTCAAATTGAGCTGGGAAATTATTTTTCACAGAGGTCTTGCCACATGCCAAGTCTGAAAAATTTCATGTTCAGCTGCTTTGGAGTATTTGGTAAGGAAAAAAGAAAGCTTTATTTTTATATTTTAGAAAGGGTGTTTTTTTCCCCTTCTCTCCAGAAGGCTAATGACCAAACATATTGCCTCACTTTCTGGACACACCTTGGACTAAAACTGGACAGAATGAATTTTAAATTTCTTTCACTGTTGAGGCAAGGAAGCCAAGGGCATTTTAGTGGCCTCCAGCTTCCTGGACCCTTCTTCACATATGAAAAGTTAGAGTCCCATAATAGCCACTGTTTCTTCTGTTTCCTTCTTTAGGGTACTTGATAACTCTACTTTGTCCACTTTTATGTCCAAAAGAGGAAGATTTTATGACGGGACAAGGCACTGACTTTAGTGTCATCTAATGGGAAACCAGAGAGGATTCTAGTTCTCAGATGGAAATGTGTCAAATTCAGGAATTCTTTGAGAAATGGAGCTCTGATAGTATTCTGTCTGAATTACAATGTGTAGAATTCTTACCAGTATTCTAATCCATTGTTGGGGCAGGCTTCAAAATGGGCTCACAAAGACTATTCCTCAGTTTCACACAGCATTCCTTTGCCTCTTCTCAAAAACACATTCTCTTTCCATAACCACTATTTCCCTCTCAGGTCTCTGCCCAAATATGTTCAAAGTTGGCCCACCAATGGACATTTCCACAGTTCTTTAACCAAAGATAATTACACAAGAGAGACAGAATTCAGCATGAGACTTCCTACGTGGTTTTCTTTGACCCAGTCTAATTGCTTTTAGGTACAGTCTAATTTGCATGATAGCCATGCAATAGAAAGAACACTGGATTTAGACAAAGAAAAGTCAACAGTCCAGCTCAGTTAATTACTGCTTCTGGGATATTGGTTAAGTTCTCTCACCTCTGGACTTTAGTTTCCTCATTTGTAAAATGAGGGGTTTAGGGAAGGTCCCTTAAAGTTCTACATTGATCATCCTAAATTGTCCTCTAATTTGTGTGTGTGTGTGTGTGTGTGTGGCAATTGGGGTTAAGTGACTTGCCCAGAGTCACACAGCTAGTAAGTGTCAAGTGTCTGAGGCCGGATTTGAACTCAGGTCCTCCTGAATCCAGGGCTGGTGCTCTATCCACTGTGCAACCTAGCTGCCCCTGTCCTCTAAATTTTCAAGGAATAATAATAGTTAAGATTTACATACCACTTACTATGTGCCAGGAACTTTACAGTTATTATCTCATTTGATCCTCACAGTTATTATCCCCATTTTACAGTTGAGGAAACTGAAGCAAACAAAGGTTAAAATGACTTGCCTGGGGTCACATAAGTCAGCAAATATCTGAGGCTGGACTCTGGTCCAGAACTTTATCCACTGTACCACCTAGATGCCCAAGAAAGATTGAGTACACCCAGGGGCAGCTAGGTGGCATAGTGGATAAAGCACTGGCCTTGGATTCAGGAGGACCTGAGTTCAAATCTGGCCTCAGACACTTGACACTTACTAGCTGTGTGACCCTGGGCAAGTCATTTAACCCCCATTGCCCCAACCCCCCAAAAAAAGATTGAGTCCACCAAAGGTATTCCCTGATCTTTCTCATAGCCATGCCCTCATCAGTCTTCTGTCTTTTCTTCATCCTACATGCCTTTCATAGGACTCTTACGTGAATCATTTGGCTAGACATGAATGCCAAAGTCTATGCTCACCCAGGACATTCTGAGATGTTTCTCTGCTCCCATAACTTTGCAAACCTGGCAAGTGTACATTTGAAGTGTGCCTCTTAAATGGCTCAGCCTACTTGCCCTGAGATGTGTGCCTTTCCAAAGAAACCCAGGAGAAGTTAAACCAAGAGTACTGCTCAACAGATGGAAGCCAGACCTTTGCAACTGTATCTGCCAGTTTTGAATTCTTGGTTTCTTCTCGATGAATGGTATGTAATGTACAAGTTGAGGGAGAGTATTTGAGTTTGGAACCAAAGGGTTCCAGGCAGATGGATGGAAGGACCACACTCTCTCAAAGGATCAGAAATACTTCAGCCAGTTTATTCGAGCTTTCCCTTCATTTGACTTACTGGTCCTTGGAGCAGACACTTAAACATGCTCTGCCTCAGTTTCCCTCATTCCAGGTAGAAAGAGCCAACACAGGAATGTTGTGAAACACGATTAACTCTCATTGATGCTTCTATTTGAACAAGAGTCTCCATGGAAGGAAATGTTGTTTTTCTGATGATTAGTTCCATTCTAAACATTAGCAGTGAGGAATCTGAAGGATCATCTTGCTTCATCTTCATAAATAAATTCCAAAATGTATCAACAGAACTATGAGTTGCCCCACAGGAGCAGCTAAGGTGGTACAATGGATAGCCTGGAGTCAGGAAAGCCTGAGTTCAAATCCAGCTTCACAGTTATTCACTAACTATGAGATCTTGGGCAAGTCACTTAACCTCTGCCTGTTTTCTCAACTGTAAAATGGGCTTAGCACAGTGCCCTGTACATAGTAGGCTCTTCATAAATGCTTATTCCCTTCTCTTCCTCTACTTCTCCTCCATATTCCAGTTCTTCTACGCACCACCAAAGTCATATTGTCATTATTTTCTACTTGGGGAGATCTCTAGTTGGACAAATAGTTCTATTTATATTATCACTAAGAATTATTGATAATAGGACAAGGGAACAGTGACTTGGAAACCTGTGGGGACTTTTTCACTAGGGACTCAAACCAACAAACCCAAGCCTTAAACCTTGTGTTTCCAAGCATAGCTTCAATGAGGGTTCCATAAATGGAATCCTAGTAATTCTTCACGCCACATGGAACAAACATGGAACTAGACACTGAGGAACATTCAAAGATCTTATTTATCATTTATATAGTCTAATTATAATGACCAAGGTTGGCCTCAGAGAAAAGCTTAGAAAATGCAGGGGTCGGGCCAAGGGTTGGTATATAGTGTCAGCCATAGTTGTTGTATGTATTGGTCTTACTGATTTTTTTTTCTTTTTTAAAAAATATTTATATAAGAGCAGGCTTGCAGGGTGGGGGCGGGGAGTTAGTCAGAAATAAAGAACCCAAAGTTTTTTTTTAAGTAAGTAAATAGATAGCTATGACTCAACTGACAATCTTGTAAGGGAGATAAGATTTGTAAACAGATAAATAGAACCCATTAGAATGGAATGGGGAATAAGAGGAGAAGAGAAGATCACTTCAAACTGTAGAGTCTGGGTGGGGCAGAGAAGAAGGAAGGCTTCATGGACAAGGTAGCATTTGAGTTGGACCTTAGAGGATGGGTGCAAAGTAAGTAAACAGGCAGAGACATCTGGCTTTCGCATCTCCTGCAAGCCTGGATGCTGCATGAAAGAACCCAGGCCCAGCCAGGCAAGATGACTGGGGGCTGTGTTGCCAGGCCTTCTCTCCCTAGCTGCTCAGCCCGACCAGCTGGTGGGCCTGATATGAGAGGGGAAGGGCAGCCGCAGTGCCCTGTTGACACTGTCTCAGGTTCAGAGAGGGGTTCATATTTGACTTGGCAAACATCTCCAAGTCCTTGCCAATACCATACCAAGGCTTGAGCTGAGCAGTACTGCACCCCCCCCCACACACACACCTCCCATTCTCTGCCTCCCACACCCTATTACCTGGAGAACTTCAATTAAAAGCCACATCCCGAACTGGCCAAGCTCAATTTGAAACGAGTCCATTTTCTACCCCCACCCCCACCCCCAATGCCAGAGGTGCCTATTTCTCAGGCAGTAGAGAGCTAACCAAAAAACTCCTGGGCTGCTTTTTTCTTTTCTTTTCTTTTCTTTTTTCTTTCTTTTCTTTTTTTTTCCTTTCTGTTTCCAGAGCCCAGTTATTTACCCAAGGAAAACAGGGAAGTGACCGGGTAACAGAGTACACATGTTATGAAAATATGCAGGCCGGGACTGAAGCAAAGAAAACATTCTTCCATAAGTAGCTGCCTTGTTAATTCATTTTTTTCTTGAGATTAGAACCAGCTATTCCTCGTGTTCCTTCAAGCACCTCCTGTGGTTTCCTGACAGCTGGCTGCAAGAAGTGAGATTTGGCCTGAAAAATGGGCCATCGGTCATGCTTTCTCTGGGGAAGAGAGAAACTAAAATTCCCAGATTGCTCAAATTCACCATTCCCTTTAAAAATAAAAAAGGGGGAAAAGGGGAGGGGGGAAGCTTGAGGTGGTAGGGAGAAGACTGTATACATTCTGAGGCTTAACCTTATTTTCCATAAGAAATAACAGCTGCTTAATGACAGGCTGCAGAAGTTTTCTACCCCTCTCCACCTCCCCTCCCCAACCAAGTCCATTCTAATCCTTGGCAAGGGAGAGCTGGGTAGCCTTAAGCAACACTGCACAGACTTACTCTCAGGAGTCAGACACACACATTGGCAATTAGAGTTAATATTGGCCCAGATAGGAAACTGTTGCTTTTCTTTCTTTTCTATTTTTTTTCTCCCATGTACCGCACCCCCCCCCTTGCTTTTTCATTATAAGCCAAAGATTGCTTTCTTAAACCTTTCCAGAACAGCTGGCTAGATCCAAAGAACAGTCACCATCCCCATGCACTGTGCATAGAATGGGGACAGGCCAAGCCCTTTAACAGTACCATGCCCTGTCTAGTGTTTGAACAAATCCCTTACATCATTGGTAGGATGGACAGGTGTGATGGGAAATCTGATATTTTCTGAAGATGCTGGGTCAGGTTCACTTTGGGGGTCTGATGTTCTTTCAGTGAGTAAGTAGAAAAGTAATTTGAGTCTTCCAAATCTCAGGAACTACTAAAAGAGGGCAATATCCTTCTGGTTTAAAAAAAAGTCTTCATCTTTTTCATTTATTACCCTCATTAATGTCCTTTCCCTCCTTTTCAATTCTATTGATATTGAGCTATTGGGTGGTATAACAGATAGAACAGAGCTGAGTTCAAATCCTGCCTCAGTCACTTGTTTGCTATGTTACCCTGATCAAATCACTTACTTTCTCTCACCCTCAGTTTTCTCATCTGAAAAATAGAGCACAATTACTTTACAGGGTTATGGTAAGGGTCAAGTGAGATCATACTTGTAAATTACATAATGTTAAATAAAGTACATAAAGTAAATACATGTTATTTATTTATTTATTTTTTGCTACCTCTGAGACATGTCACACTGTGGGTAGCCCAGATCCCTTTTGCTTACCATTGCGCTACTCCCTCATTTTGTTGAGATGTATCTGAAACCTAGTCATCAGATGACAATCCCTGGAAAAGAGAGGCTTAGAGTCTGTTTGTTTCCTGAGAGGGCATTTATGGGCACTTTGGTCCCTAAATAGGTCCCCCTACAGGGGAGTAGAATATTCTGCAAATGAGCCTTCTTAGCCCACAATTCCAGCCAGCTTCTCTTGACCTGTACCCAAAGAGCCATTAACCTCAGAATACATGGCAGTGTTAGTGTCTTCCCACATGGCTCACCATTCTGCCCTTCCCTGGGATCCCAGGAGAGAACTAGATTTCAGGCCTGGAATGAATTTAATTGCTGAGTTGGGTTTTAGCTGAACCTAAGAAGTGGGAGCTTGAGAACGAGGCAGATTGTGGGGACCAGAATGATGCTTTTGGCACTCATATAGATTTATCCCCTTGGGCTGGATGGAGAGGGAAGACAAAACCAGTAAGAAAGAAACTTAAACTCTAGCCCCTTTGGCTCACTATGCAAAAAAAGAGGTCATATCCAGCAAGATCCTAAAGCATCTTAAATCACATGACTGTAGATTTGGAGTCCTCCATGAACAACCACCCAGAGAGACAGACACAGGTAATAAGTGGCAGAGCCAGATTCCATTTCAAATCTTGTGACTCCAAGTTCAAAACTATCTGTCAGGCCACCCTGCCTCCCCAAAGACACACATCATTATGCTGCAGTGACAAAAGAGTCCCATTTGGAGTCAAAGGACCTGCATTTGAGCCCTAGTTCTGGTATTAGCTACATGACCCTGCCTCTGAGCAGCAAATCATCTACCCTTCTCTGGTCCTCAGTTTCTCATCTGTAGTGGGGGGTGGTGGAGTTGGAGTAGATAGATGACCTCTAAGAGTCTAAACCAATCATTCTGTGATTCCACAATTCTATGATCAACCCCCTTTGAGGGTGGCAAAACACAATCACCCACTGGAATGAGTTTCCTTGGACCACCAAATAACCACCAGGTGGATGTAACTTTCAGCTCTCACCAAACTGGGCTGAATTCCAATCTGTGACCTTGAGGTGAAAGACTCCATTTCCGATGATTGTTTCAGACATTTTGCATCCAGTCCTTTACTATACAATAGCAACAGTAAGATCTTTCCCCAGGACTGCTCCACCCACCCCCACTCCCCCAAAGGTGGCCTCATTCCACAATATAAAAGGTCAGTAGACCCTTTTCTTATCCGATTCCTTGAAGCTGATCCAAGCACAGCATTCCCTTTGAAGTCAGTGGGTATTTTATACTAGGCACAGCTGCACAAGGTTCTATAGAAAACAGGACAGGATGCTCAGTTCTTATCCAGATCCAGCCCTGTTGGGAAAATGTTATCTGTGGCATAAAGAGAGCTCTGATTGTTCAGTTATACAGAGAGACCTTACTGTGGCCACCAGGGCTACCGTGATCAGACTATGTACAGCAAAGCTGAACTGCTGACCAAGAACCATCAACAGATGGGTTTTGTGTTTGAATCACAATTACTGCATGCCCTAGTGTCAGACACTTTATCTCCTCTGATCCGGTTTCTCATTTTATAGATGGGGAAATCAAGGCCAAAACTACTTACAGTATCTACCCATGAGGAAAGTGGTTTGAAAAGTCTTATAAATGGTATAGAAATATGAAATGTCACTCTCATCTCACATCTCGGTTTCCTTCATCCTTAAAACTTCATTTACAGAACGGTGAAGAGGAATGATGCCACAAGATGGGGAAGATATGGATGGAAAGAAGAGAAAAGGGTTCCAGTGGACTGCAAGCTCAGTGGGAATCAGCAGTATAATATGGCAGCCAAAAATGCTAATGAAATATTAGGGATAGGGATAGGATTTTATTTTTTCCACTGGATTGAGGAACTCCTGGGTGAGGAAACTCTTCCCCAGCAATGTAGGTCAGCCTTTTATCTGAAACTCGCCTACGGTCTACACAACCAGTGTATGTCAAAGTGAAACTAGAACCCAGGCCTTCCTGGCTCTGAGGCTGGCTCTTTAAGAACCACACCATTCTGCTTCTCTGAGAGATGAGGAAATATTCAAGTCAACAAGCATTTCCAAGCACTTACTATGTGCCAGGCACTGGGTTAAGCACTAGGGAGATAAAGAAAGGCAAAAGACAGTCCCCGCCTTCAAGGAGTCCAGTGCAGGAGACAATGTGCAAATAGGCTTGATGCAGGATGGATAGAGGGAAGGCACCAGGTCAGCTGTACTCTGCCCAGGTCTGATCACATCTGCAGTATTGTTTTTATTTTGGGGTGCTGTGTTATAGGAAAGACATAATCCAGCCAGAGATTGTCTGAAGGATGGGAACTCGTATGATGAGGGGCTTTGAAGCCATGATTGGTGGAAGAAACTGGGAGTATTACTCCTAGGGCAAAGCAGATTTTGCCCAGGGGTTGCATTCAAATATGTGAAGAATCAGGCTTAATCTATTTGGTCCTAGAAGGTAGAACTAGGATCAATGGATGGGAGCTCCCCATGGAGGTAGAGATATTGATTGAACACATAAAAAAATTTAATAACTTACAAATGTCTTTAGCACAGTGCCTGGCACATAGTAATCACTCAATAAATGCTTATTGACTGACTCTTCAAACTTTTTTTGAGTCATTTTTCAGTCATGTCCAACTCTTTGTGACTGCATTTGGGGTTTTCTTGGCAGAGATACTGGAGTGATTTGCCGTTTCCTTCTCCAGCTCATTTTACATATGAGGAAACTGAGGCAAACAGGGTTAGGTGACTTTCCCAGGGTCACACAGCTAGGAAGTGTCCAGGAGTCTTTCTGACTCCAGACCCTGTGCTTTCTCCATTGAGCCACCTAGATCCAAAACTAGAATGGCCTATTTCAGGCTATAATGAGTTCTCCATCCCTGGAGGTATGCAAGATGACTAGACAAGGATTTTACAGGTAGGCTTTATGACTTGAATAGGGGTTGGATTAGACAAGCTCCAGGGCCCCTCAAACTTCTTGGACTAGGGATGAGGCCAGGAAAAGATCTTAGTATTATAGGCCTAAAGAGACCTTTTAGCCCAACCCCCTCATTTTACAGAGGAGAAAGTGAGGTTAAGTGACTTTCAGTTTCGGATTAAGTGATAGTATGGGATTAGAGGTAGGATTTGAACCCAAAACCTCTGACTCCAAAGTCTGTTTTCTATTCTACCAAGTGTACCCTTAGGGAGCAGAGACAAAACCTGATGGAGTAGCTTCATTGTGTAAATCCACCTATAGTACTTTACACTGGGGTAGGATCTATCTCACACACACACACACACACACACACACACACATTCTCTATCTCAGGGCAAAGAAGGCAATCTTACAAGTGATCCAATGCTAATGGAAATAATCTCAGAGACATAGATTTAGAGCTTAAAGTGACCATAGGTCATCTAATCTAACCCCCTCATCTATATAGTTAATAAACCAAGGAACCAAGAGGTAAGACCTTGCCTTTATCATTATTTCACCTTGCTGAAGTACACAGATCCTTCACGTTTATCTCTTTGAATCCTTATACCACAAACCTGTGGTGGAGGATCCATGCTCTCACATGTGAAGAAAGTGAGGCTACAAGTCAGAGAGGTGACATAGAGAGTTAGAGAACTAGGCAGGACCTTAGTGACCAACCATCTAGTTCTACTCCCTTGTTTTTACAAACGAGGAAACAGATGCTCAGAGAGGTTAAGTGACAGGACTTGAAATCAGGTTACCAGATCACAGATTGAAAGCTGGAGGGGCCCTTGGTGATTATTTGGGGGAATCCCTCTCAGTTTTACAGATGAGGCTACAAAGGGCCAAAGGCTTGCCTAAAGTCATACAGGCAGGATTTGAATCTGGGTCCTCTGTTTTAAGATCAGATTTTCTGACTTCAAATTAGGTGCCTTTTTACTATGCCTTCTTGCCAAACTGGTGCCGACTGGAAACTTACTATTAAGAGAAGCTATCCTTTAGACAACTACTTAAAAAACAAACAAACAAACAAAACCCCCTAACACCTTGTCTGAGTAATTGGCTGGCTATCTGCCAGCGGAGACTCTAGGAGTGTCAGCAGCTGTGTAGAGGGGCTTCTTCCAACGCCTTTATTTCCTGGCCTGTTACAGCATGGCTATTTATAGCTGTCATGTTGTACCTTGGATGTGGGGGCATTTCAGTGGCAAACAGCCAGATTCTCTGGTTTAAAATGCTTTAGGATCTTGCTAGATAAAAGAACAAACATCTGATTTTGTGCTTCTAGACAAGGCTTTGTCTCCCCTTCTCTGTCCATTTACCCCCACTTCACAGTTACCAGAAGGACTTTACATTAGGGATTCTCCACCTTTTCTTGTCATGCCCCACTTCGCCAATCTGGTGATGCCCATTTAACCCTTTTCAGAGTGATGCCTTTAAATGAATAAAACAAAATAAACACATAGAATTACAAGAGAAAAACCAATTGTGCTGAAATAGTTTTATATATATATGTATATATGTGTGTATACAAACACTATGAAATAGTTTTATATATATATATATATATATATGTGCGTATAGGGGTATATATACATATATATGTATATAGGGGTATATATACATATATATGTATATAGGGGTATATATACATATACACGCATATTTATATATACATATTTTAAAATGAGTTTGTGGACCCCAGATTGAGAATCCTTGATTAAGTTGTGGAGAGTTTGCCTGTCCCTTTTGTTTTACTTAGGAAAGCCCTTCAAGATGTGAAGTTAGGATCTTTTCCCTTTCTACATATCTCCAGGGCTTGGCACGTAGTAGGTGGATTGAATGGAACTGAATCTCTTGAAAAGAACACACCGGCCTTTGACCTCTGTCATCTGAATTGTTTAGGAGAAGGATGCAGAGGGGTTATGAGGATAATCAGTTGGCAATTTCTGGAGTAAAGATCTTTTTCTTTCACTGCCCATCTCCCAGCGTCTCTCCCTCCCGCTTCCCACCCCCATCTCCCCTTTATTGTAGCATGAAGGGCAGAGGGGTCAGCAGCAGCAAACTGCAGAGCCAAAAGAGCATGGAAAGCAGCGAGTCTTGTGTTTCAGTAATGAGGGCTCTCTTTCTCCCCTTCTATGCACTCAGATTTCATGAGTTAAGGGAACTGTCAAGTGCTGTTTTCATTGTATATGGTTCACAGGGAAGTTGGATACAGGGCAGAGCTTTTTCAAAGGCAGCAGAATGGAAGTCCTGACTAGCCCCAATGGAGGTCCCCCATCCCAGTTGCTATAGGGACACCTCTGCTGTGTAGAGAAGGGAAAATGCAAAGAGGCCAACCCAGTGGGTGTTTCTGTGGCTCCATCCCTGGGAGGGGGGATGAGCTGCTGATGAAAGAACACTGCCATTAATAAACTCCCTGTCATTGGCTCTTGGACTGGCCAACAGCTGTGCCAGGCTAAGACCTCCATTCTACTAGCCTATACCCACCCACTACCATTCAGTTGGGTATTCCAAACCCAGAGGTGGGCCACACGGAGCCAGGCACGCTCAGCCAGAAAGTAAGCATTGGCAGCTTTAAAAAGAATCCCCTTCAAGGAGTACCAAGCCTTCCATTGTTTCAGCCCTGAGGAGCAGCAGGTGGGAACCATGACCTGATTTTAAAGAGAGATTTTTGCCTTCATTGTTTGTCTTGCCCTCTGAGAACACTTGGCAATAACATTCCTTTCCTGGCTGGTTCTTTTTGCAGACGACAAACATTGTTTTCTTTCCCCTGTTTACCTAAAAAGGCTTCGAGAAGCAAGACACAACGTGCCAAGACTTACTTACTGGCTGTATTCTGGATCCTAGGCAATGCTTCCCCTGTACCTCCATCCCCCCCACCCCTAAATCACCCACATCTTCTACTCTGTCCACCCATGGGAGGGCCCCCCAATAGCGTTTGGACAATGGTGAGCAGGTTTGCTTTACTGGAGCAGAGAGCTTGACCCGAGAGGTAAGAGAAGAGGTTAGCTGTGGACATGTTGGAGGAGAGTCTTAAATTAATAGTGATGCCTTGTAGATTTTTGAGATGGGAAAAAAAAAAGATGACCAAAATAACCTCAAGGAAGAATTTGTTAGGTGTGAAATAAATTGAGGTCTGCTAAGGAGCTTTTATAGTCACAAAGGCACAAGATGGTTAGGCTTTAGAGTAGAATAGTAACTATAAAAAAGGAAGAAAAGAGGCATAGTAAAATATTGCTACAACAAACATTGAGAATTGACCATGTGCTGGGTACTATAGCAATTTTTAGGGTTGAGAACCTTGAGATAATTTGCCCACCATGATAATTTGCTGCCCCAGGATTTAAAGGAGTCAAAAGGGTTCTCCTGTCACTGGTGATCATCATTCATTCATTCAATGATCATTTAGTAAGCACCTCCTATGTGCTAGGCATTGGAGATTTAAAGACAAAATGGAAAACAGCCCCTGACCACAAAGTTTGGTAAGTGAGTGTACTGATTTTTACAAGTAAATGTACAAGTTGCTTTCAGGAGCACTAGAACAGTAATTATGGGGATCAGAGTTCTCCATAGGAGGTGGTACTTAAGTTGATGTAGAGAAAGTACATTCTAATAGTAGGTTCCTAGCATAAGGGACAGGCTGCAAATGTAGAGAGGCAGAAAAGGAACAATTTGACTAGTATTTAGATTATATGTCATGGACATACAATAAAAAATAAAACTATTTGGAGCCTCCAGTCTAAAAAGGGCCTGAAATGTCAGAAAAACAAAATTGGATCCCAGGGAGCTACTGAAGATTTTGACTATTAGGGTGATATGTTCAGATTGCTTCATTAGCACAATTATTTTGACAACTGATCTATAGATAGGAGAGGAAAGGGACAAGAGGGGAATTGGGGGACTACTGCAGTGGTCTAAGTAAGAGGTGGTAAGTAAGAGCCTATATGAGAGTAATGACAGTGAGAGGGGAGAAGACAGTACAGAGGAAAGAGATGTTGCCCTTTTACAATCTAGTGGGCAAGATGTGACACATGCACAGATGACTGTTAATACATGTTAAAATGTGATGTGCCATTAAGACAGGTATAAGAAAAGCTCTATGGGAGTTCTTTAAAGGGAGAAATCACTGTTAGAACCATCAGAGAAGATTCCAAGATCAGAATATCTGGACTAAGGCTTGACAGATGGGTAGAATTTCAATAAATCATGATGGAGGCTAAGGGTATTTTATGCAAATAGAACGGTTTGAAGAAAGGTACAAAGGTTGGAAAGCATGTAACTTATTCCAGGAATAGTAAATGGTCCAATCTGAATGTGAAATTTTAAAATCTTTTTTCAAATTACATGAAAATACAATTTGTAAGTTTCTTTTTAAAAAATTTTTTTGAGTTCCAAATTATTTTCCTCCCTCTCCTTGCCCCTCTCTGAGATGACAAGCAATTAGATATAGATTATACATGTACAGTCATGGAAAACATATTTCCATGATTAAAAGAAAACACAAACAAAAACCCCAATTAAATTTTTTTACAAAGTATGCTTTGATTTGCATCCATAATTCATCAGTTCTTTCTCTGAAAATGGATAGCATTTTTCATCATGAATCCTTTGGATGAAGAAGGGAAGAATTTATGTCCAAAGAAGAGATAGAAAACATTATGAGATCCAAAATGGCTAATTTTGATTACATTAAATTAAGTAGTTTTTGCATAAACAAATCCAATGAAACCAAGCTTAGAAGAGAAGGTGAAAACTGGGACATAATTTTTACAGCCAATGTTTCTGATAAAAGCCTCATTTCTCAAATATATAGAGAACTGAGTCAAATTTATAAGAATACAAGTCATTCCTCAATTGGTAAATGGTCAAAGGATATGAACAGGCAGTTTTCAGATGAAGAAGTTAAAGCTATCCATAGCCATATGAAAAGTACAAATCAAAACCACTCTGAGGTACCACCTCACATTTATCAGATTGACTAATATGACAGAAAATGAAAATGATAAATGTTGGAGAAAATATGGGTAAATTGGAACACTAATGCATTGTTGGTGGAGTTGTGAACTGATCCAACCATTCTGGAGTGCAATTTGGAACTATGCCCAAAGTACAATCAAACCATGCATCTCCTTTTGATACAGCAGTATCACTACTAGGTCTCTGTCCCAAAGAGATCATTAAAAAGGGAAAAGGACCTACATGTACAAAAATATTTATTACAGATTTTTTTGTGGTGGCAAAGTATTGGAAACGGAGGGCATGTTCCATCAATTGGGGAATAGTTGAACAAGTTGTGGTGGTATATGAATTGTAGTGGAATACTATTGTGCTATAAGAAATGATGAGCTGGTGTTTTTCAGAAAAACCTGGAAAGACTTACATGAACTGATGCTGAGTGAAGAATACTATTTTCACTTTTTTTCTAGTTTTTGCTTCTTGTTTTTTCTTTCTTGTGTGTTTTCCCTTTTATTCTGATTCTTCTTTCACAACGTGACTAATGTGGAAATATGTTTAATATGATTGTACTGTATATCCTATATCAGATTGCTTGCTGTCTTAGGGAGAGGGGAGGAAAGGGAGGGAGGGAGAAAAATTTGGAACTCAAAATCTTATAAAAATGAATGTTGAAAATTATATTTACATGTAATTGGAAAAAATAAAATACCATTTAAGATGGAAAAAATAACAAATGTAATGAATGTGTAAAAAACAATTGGAAGCCTTGCTTCATGGTATGAAATTTAAAAATTAAAGAAAAAATTAGTCCTTTGCAATTGTCTTAGATCATTGTTTTCACAGTTGATCATTGTACTATATTGCTATTGCTGTGTACACTGTTCTCCTGGTTCTGCTCACTTCACTTTCTCAGATTTTCCTGAAACAATCCTGCTTCTCATTTTTTAATATCACAATACTATTCCATTACAATCATATAACACAACTTGTTCAGCCATTCCCCAATTGATGGATATCCCCTCAATATTTTATTCTTTGCCACCACAAAAAGAGATGCTATAATATTTTTATATAGAGAGATTCTTTTTCTTTTCCTTTGATCTCTTTGGGATACAGATCTAGTAATGGTATTGCTGAATCAAATAGCATGCACAATTTTATGACCCTTTGGGCATAGTTCCAGATTGTTCTCCAGAATGATTGGATCAGTTCACAACTCCACCAACAGTGCATTAATGTCTCACTTTTTCCACATCTGCTCTAGCATTTGTCTAAATAGTCTAATTTAGGTAGAGTATATATGATACCTATAGGAAAGTGGTGTGAAGAGGAGCAATTCAACCCCCACCTCCAAATCACCTATACCCTCCACTTTTCCCATTTTGTGGAAGAAGGCCACTTGGTGAGAAGGCACAGAATGTATAACATTCTAACAGAAACATAAAGAATAGAACACAGAGTACATATAGGGAAAGTAGGAAATGAGCCTAGAAAGTCTAATTCATAGGGGATCTTGAAGATAAGCAATTTGAGCTATATTCAGTAGGTGGTAGGGAACTATCAAAAGTCTTCTAGCATAGGACTAAGATGCTAGAAAGTGTGCTTTAGAACAACTAATTTTGGCAGTAGTACATAGGAAGGATTAACATTAGTGTGGTAAATGAACTATTGCAGTTGTCCAGGGGGAAAAAAATAAGGGCCTAAACTAGAACAAAATTGCCAGGAATCTGTGGCTAGATGTGAGAAACATTGTGGAGTTAAAATGAACAGATTTTAGTGACTGGTTATGGAAGATAATAAAAGCTAGCAATGGGGGGCAGCTAGGTGGTGCAGTGGATAAGGCACCAGCCTTGGATTCGGGAGGACCTGAGTTCAAACCCAGCCTCAGACACTTACTAGCTGTGTGACCCTGGGCAAGTCACTTAACCCCCATTGCCCTGCAAAAAAATTAAAAATTAAAAAAAAATAAATAAAAGCTAGCATTTATATAATGCTTTAAGGTTTTTGCAAATTGATTTACCTCTTAATTGTTGATAAGGAAACTGAGGATGAGAGAGGTCCAGTGACTTACCCAGAGTCACATAGCTATAGTGTCTTTGTTTAAACTTTGTTCAGGCTTCCAGACTTCAAGTCCAACACTTTACCCATTTTGCCACTTAGGATCTTCTAATAAGAGAGGAATAAAAGATGCCAAACTTTTGGGAGTGTCACTGACAAAAATGTGGGAATCAGAACAAGCTTGCAAGGAAAGAAAGGAAATAAGTATGAGTGAGTTTTAAGTTTCAGCTAGATATCCAGGCAGAGATGGCCTAGCTCAAGAGAGAGAACAGGACTGAACATAAAGTTTGGGGGTCATCTACATAGAGAGGAGTCTAATCCATGCAAGTGGATGATATCTCTAAGGAAGATTATGGGGGGAAAAAAGAGAGAGAACAATGGATTGAGGGAATTTTACATTTAAAGAGGCAGGAGGACAAAGAGGAAAAGAGGTTAAAAGGGTAAGAAGAGAACCCTTCCCCTCTTACTTCCCTATTGGGTAAGATGAATTTCTATACCTAATTGTGTGTGTGTGTGTGTGTGTGTGTGTGCGCGCGTGTGTATGTTTGTGTGTGTATTCTTCTCTCTTTGAACTGGTTCTTATGAAAGTAAAGTTCAAGCATTGCCCACTCCCCCCTCTATTTCCCCCTCCATTGTAAGAACTCTTTCTTGTATTCCTCTTTCATGTGGGATAATTCTCCCCATTCTTCCTCTTCATCCCAGCTTCTCCCAGTGTATTCCTCCTTCTCGCTCTTACATTTTTCTTTTGAGATCATCCCAATATACGAGACTTACACCCATACCCTCTGTCTAAGTAGACTCCTTCTTGATGCCCTAATGATGATAAAGTTTTTAGGGGTTATATGAATCACCTTCCTATTTAGGAAGGTAAATAATTTAATCTTATTAAGTCCCTTTTGATTTCTCATTCATGTTTACCTTTTTTCTGCTTCTCTTGAGACTTGTGTTTGAATGTCGGATTTTCTATTAAGCCTGGTCTTTTCATCAGAAATTCTTGAAATTTCTCTATTTCATTAAATGCTCACACACACACACACACACACACACACACACACACGCACGCACGCACGCACACACACACACACACACACACACACACACACGGTAGGATTAGACAATTTTACTAAGTAGGTTATTCTTGGTTGTGATCCTAGCTCCTTTGCCTTCTGGAATATCATATTCCCATCCCTCCATTCCTTTAACATGGAAGCTACTAAATCTTGTGTGTTCCTGAATATGGCTCCATGGTATTGAATTATTTCTTTCTCTTTCTGACTGCTTATATTATTGTCCTCCTTTACCTGAGAACTCTGGAATTTGACTAAAATATTCCTGGCAGCTTTCATTTTGAGATCTTTCAGGAGATGACTGGTAGATTATTTCAATTTCTATTTTGCTTTCTGATTCTACGATATCTGGGCAGTTTTCCTTGATAATTTCTTGAAATATAATGTCTAGGCTCTTTTTTTTTTATCATGACTTTTAGGTAGTCCAATAATTCCTGAATGCTCTGTCCCCAATCTATTTTCCAGGTCAGTTGTTTTTTCCAATGAGATGTCATGCTTTCTTCTATTTTGTCATTCTTTTGACTTTGTTTTATTGTTTCTTCATGTCTCGTGGAGTCATTAACTTTTAGTTACCCAATTCTAATTTTTAAGGAGCTATTTTCTTCAGTAAAGTTTTTTTTTTACCATTTAGCCAATTCTGATTTTTAAAATGTTCTTTTCTTTAGTATGTTTTGTGCCTCGTTTACTAAACTGGTAACATTTTTTCATAATTTTCTTGCATGCCTCTCATTTTTTCCCCTGATTTTTCCTCTACTACGCTTATTTGATTTTTAATATCATTTTTTGCTCTCTTTTTAAAGTTATTCTAGGAATTCTTGAAGGCTTGTGTTTAATCTGCAATTTTCTTTAAGGCTTTGATTGTAGACATATTCATATTGTTGCCTTCTTCTGAGTTTGTGTTTTGATCTTCCCTGTTACTGTAGTAGCTTTTTATAGTCAGATTCTTTTTTGTTGTTGTTTGCTCTTTTTCTGCCCTATTTCTTGACTTTGGACTTTATGTACCACCTAGTTGCCCCCATATATCTCTTTCTCAATCTATCTTTATGTTAATTTCCACTCACCTCTTGGGTTAGAAGCAAGGGATTTCTGACTTGAGCTTCTATCTTTTTTTTTTTTTAGGTAAGGCAATTGGGGTTAAGTGACTTGCTCAGGGTCACACAGCTAGTACGTGTCAAGTGTCTGAGGCCGGATTTGAACTCAGGTCCTCCTGAATCCAGGGCCAGTGCTCTATCCACTTCGCCACCTAGCTGCCCTGATATTTTTATACCTAGTTCTGGAGGCCCATAAGTTTTTAGTGCTTCCAAAGTGGTATGATCCAGGGAGCATTCCGATCACTTCCTGGTCCTCATTATGGTCTTTACCCACATAGGGCCCCTACTTCCTCATAACCATGCTTGCTCTTCTGACTTGTACCCAGGTACAACCAGGTAGGTTGTACCTCTCTGCCCTGGAATTATGACATGGAACTCAGTAATAGTCAAGGGAGCTATGAAATGGTGCCCAATGCTATGCCCAGCGCTGGCCCAGGGGACCCCTGTATTCTCTTTCTGACTAGTGGCTCTGTCTCTGTCCATCCCATTCCCATTGCTAAGACTACTGATGTGACCACCTTCAAGGCCCATAGCCAGTGCCACTTTCACCATGTTGTGCTCCCACTCAGTCCCCACCCCAGTATTTGCAGACTTCTCTGTCCTCCTAAGCTGCCCTGAGGTGGAAAAATCAGTCACTGTGACTTTTTTGTTGGTCATCCTACTCAGAATTCAGTTTGACGTGCTTTTAAAAGTTGTTTAGAGGGATGTGTTAGAAGAACTCAGCAAAAACTCTTACCTCACTCTGTCATCTTGGCTTCACCTTAATGTTAAGAATTTTGGAGGACAATTTCTCTAATATGTATTCACCATTTCTCTATTTTTTAAAAAACAAAACATGCTTCATATAGTTGAAATATTCTTAATGACCATTCTTAACATCCATTATTATACTGTGCTGTAAAACAATAATGTTTTCAGGGCCTACTTAGACAATACTTTTCTAAATTATTCTTGTAATTAAAAATTTATTTTTTCTGCCTTTACTATACTTTTTCTCTATGTCTTCCTTTGCCTGTCTGCTGTCACTTTTTCTTGCAGTCACTGTGTCTGCCTGTAGCAAGCTCTTTGTCAGATCCCATGGTCTTGTTATCATAACTGGATAGGGCAGGGACACAGTCAAATTGGCCTGTGACTATATCTACATGTCAGTCAGTCAGTCAGTGGCCAGGGCCACCTATTTCTTTCATAAAATCCAAAAAGGATATCTTTTCCCCTCTTGTGTTGCTATTTTACTTCTCCCTACAAGAAACAGTCACATTTCAGCTCCTATATAGACCTTGACCTCCACTTAAATGTATATAGATAATATAGGCTTAGGATGATAGGCATATGTATATGTACATATGTGTATATTTATAGCTATATATACATGGATATATATATATACACATACATGTGCAAACACATACATATATACACATGTATACATATATTTGTTGTTTGGTCATTTTTTCAGTCATGTATGATTCTTCCCATTTGGGATTTTCTTGGCAAATATACTGGAGTGGTTTGCCATTTCCTTCTCTAGTTCATTTTACAGATGAGGAAACTGAGGAAAACAGAGTTTAATGACTTACCCAGGGTCACACATCTAGTAAGTGTCTGAGGCCAGATTTAAGAAGATGAGTCTTCCTGACTACAGGCCAGGCATTCTATCCATTGTGCCACCTACTTGCCCCCATATATCTCTCAATCTATCTACCTATTTATCTATCTAGAGATCTAGAGATAGATACATATACTGGTCTATTATAATAGCCTACTCAAATTTCTCCCCATTCCAATCCATCCTTCATTTAGTCACTGAAGTGATTTTTGCAAAGCACAGGTCCAACCACATTACTCCTCTACACAATAAACTATAATGGCTTTCTCTTTCCTCCAGGAACAAAGACAAAAGGCTCTGTTTGGCCCTCTCCTCCCTTTCTGGTCTTCTTACATTTTACTTCTTGACATGTATTCTTCAGTCCAATGACACTGGCCTCCTGGCGATTCCATGAGCAAGACACTCCATTTCTTGGCTTGGGGCATTTTCTCAGGCTGTCCCTCATGCCTGGAATGTTCCTCCTTTTCCGGTCCATCTATTGACTTCTCTGGCTTACTTTAAGCCCTAACTAAAATCCCATCTTTTACTGGAAACCTTCCCCAACCCCTCTAAATTCTAGTGCCTTCCCTCTGTTCATTATTTCCTACTTACCCTGTATATGGCTTGCTTTGTATATTTTTTTGCATGTTGTCTCCCCTATTAGATTGTAAGCTTCTTGAGGGCAGGGACTGTTTTTTTCACCTCTTTTTGTATCCCTGGTGCTTAGCACTGTGTCTGGTTTTAATGAATGTTGATTGATTGACTGATATAGCATTTATTAAGCACTGACAATGTGCCAGGCACCCTGCTAAGTGCTAGGAACATGAAAACAAGAAAACAAGACCATCCCTACTCTCAAGGAGCTTACATTCTAATAGGGGAAGGCAAAAAGGAAAAAGTGTGGGAAAGAGGGTATGGGAGTGAAAGTGTGGAGGTGGAGTAGATAAGAGGATGAACTGGAAGTGAGCAGCTTGTCTGAGTCTTCTTGTGATATCATGGTTCCAGGCAGAGACTCACCAATGGCTGAGTCAATCTCAGGTTGATATGGTCCCCAGGCTGCCATGCAGCAGGTGTGGAGGAGGGGCAGTCTGATGTGGTAGTGGAATAGTATGGAGGATGAGCTGCCAAAAGTGGAGAAATATAAACAGTCCTTCTGAAATATAGGAAACTGGACCATATGAGCCCCTCCAACCGTAACTCTTGGATTCCTTTGAGTCTCAATTAGTGACCCTCAAATAGTATCTCTTTCCTCTTTGTGTTTAAGCTTCTTTCACACATGCATATCCTTGGTCCTTCACCCCTGGCCTTGCTCCCCATCTCCTAGATTCTACCTCTGGCATTCTCAGTAACTATCCCACTCTCCATCTTCCCCACTCCAGCCAGGGGCTCCCTCTTAGCCCCATTCATAAACTCCAAGCTAGCCAAGATTAAGGACAAATCTCCACCTGCCTCCCCAGAAAACTCTTCAGTTAAGGTGGAGAATTTGCTTAGTTTCAAGTTCTTTTCTTTCATTAAGTATCAGAAATGTGTTAAATAAACTCCTTGCCTGGATTCTGACCCCTGTTGCTCTGTTACAGGGAGGCAAATTTCAGCCCAATAAAAGAACAAACTACCTAACAGAGCTATCCAGATAACAAAAGAGTATAGTAGAATGGAAGAGAGAGACAAAGACAGAGAGACAGAGAGAGACACACAGAGGCATAGAGAGACAGATGCAGAGAAGTAGAAAGAGCATTTGGGGAACTGAGTGATTGTGATGATTATTATAATATGATGATGATAACAATAATAATAGACAAAATTAATATAGTGCTTAAGGTTTGTAAAGCGCTTCCTATTCATAAATCTATTTGATCCTCACAACAACCCTATGAGGTAGGTGTTATTAATTTAGCCTCATTCTTGTAGATGTGAGTTAACTTCCCCAAGTGATATCTGAGGCAGGATTTGAACCCTGACTCCAAGTCCAACACTGTACCTAGTGTGCTACATCCCTGTTGTTCTTGTTTGTCCTTCATTCTCAAAGAGGACCGTGAAATCAGGGTGATGTCATGGCTTGCAGTGGGCTATTCAAAGTCACAAACCTTATTCTCTCTTCCAGAGTCATCTGGGTCCAGTGGCAAGATTTATATCAGGATGGCTGGTGGTGGCCCTGGATGTTGAAGGCAATTGGGGTTAAGTGACTTGCCCAGGGTCACACAGCTAGTAAGTGTCTGAAGTGAGATTTTAATTCAGATCCTCCAAACTTCAGGGCCAGTGCTCTATCCACTGTGCTACCTAGCTGCCCCAGCTGCCTCCTTAGTAGAATTAAACAAGAAAGGGTGTTGGAATAAAGACCTTCAGCACTGATTGCATGTATAGAATGAGTGAGAAGAGAGTCTTCCAAAAGCAGACCCTCAGTGCCAATTGTGAGTTAGAATGAGTGAATAAGTTTTGAGTTGTGGGTGTGCAGCAACAGTAGATTCCAGGGAAAACATCTCTTGCTTGTGTAAATGTCCAAAGGGGGTTCTCCTCTAGGTCCTAAGGCCAATTTCTAATAGAGCAATCCTAACAGTCAGAGATAATGATGACAGAACCCTGGCAGATATGCAATATTTGCTTAGCCTGGTTCTGATTCCCCTTAAAACTCTACACTGGGGAAGAGAGCACTTGGGGGAATGACTGCTTTATCATGTCAAAGTGTAACCAGTGGCAAGTGACAAAGTATCTATCAATGGGTTTATGCCACTCACATATGGAGTTTTTCCTGGGTTCCTGAGCCCCTGTTGCTCATTCTCCTTGCCTGAATGCCTGACACACAGTTGCCCAGACCCCTGGCCTGGGTTCTTGATAACTATTTCCCCACTGGCTTCCCTTTTGGTCACTGTTTCAAACATTCCCGAGTTTTAGGCATCTCGGGTCTTGATCCTTTGCTTGGATTCTGGCTTCTTCTGCCTCTAGTTACTTTGTTCAGCTGTTCCTACTCATTCTACCCAGCTCTGACCTATAACTTATCCTAAACTAACAGGTTCAGCCAATCCTCAGTCAGTTCTTTCTCAACATTTTTCACACTTGCCCACCATGGCTTTCATTGATGGCCACTCATTGATGGGTAGAACTTACAAGGAGGCAGATTTCTGATCAATGTAAAGAATTCCTGACAGTTAGAGCTACTGAGAAATGCAATGGCTTTCCTCAGGAGTTAGTAAACTTCCCATCATTGGTGATCTTTAGGTAGAGGTTGGATGATAATTCGTTGGTCAGAGGATTCATCCTTCATGGATGAGTTTGTCTAGGTGACCTCTGAGGTTTCCGCCAATGCTCAAATTCTCTGACCCATCAGCATGTATTTCTGGTTTTGCCTACATTTTCCATTCACATCTGTTACACCCCCTCCCCTTTCTTTTGCCATTTCAAAAAAAACCAGAGTCTCCTACTGAAGGAGACATTGACACTTCCAGGAAAGCCTGGTGAGCAGCTGTTTCCTTCACAACACCCCTAGTCAGAGCTGCTCGGAGGTTTAGCATTGTCTCACTAAACAGTACTCCAAGCCTTTCCTATGCCCTTACTTCACCATTAGGAAACATAAAGCAAAGAGAGACAAGCATTCTAAACAAAACCATGAGATCTTTCTGGACATTCCCCCTTCTCTTCTTCTTTTCCCAGCTCCTCCTCACCCTTCCCCCCCGCAATGGCTCCTGTCCTGAAGCCCAGTCCCATTAAGTATGTGAAGTTTACCTTGGCTCAGGGACATCTGAAAATTCCATAGTCCACACACAGCTGTGGTGTGGGTATAAGATCTGCACAGGCCTTGGTTTTGCATATGGCAGGATGCCCTGCCATGGGGCAAGGAGGAACGTCAGTGTGGTATTTGGCCAAGAGGGGATGGCAGAGGACGAGAGGGCAACTGAAATAGCTTTATGGTTTGACATCTCTGCAGTCACAAGATCCTGGCCTTGTGTTTTCTTCCCGTTTCTAGTCTATGATTGCTTATATTATTTTCCCCCAGTGGTTAGAAGGCAATAACACCTGTGTAACCTCCTAACTAATTCTAAGAGCTCATTTGAGCTGTGCAAAAGCCCTGCCAACTTCTTTCCTCTTGAAGTTGCTGAGATAGGGGAAAATCCTCCCAAAGCCAGATTGGCTCTGATGGCAGAAAAAAAATGAAGGGCACATACAGTATGAGACTGAAAAATGGGATTATTTAAATAAAATTCCTCATCAAATTTAAATGTGTACTATGCCCAGTAGATATACTTCAATGGATCTATGACCTTACCCATCTGTGTTCCCGCCATTTGCGTAGATGGCAACCCATTTAGGCCTACTCAGCCTGTGCAGTTCTTGTCTGAGTTCTCCTATAGATCCTCCATAGACCTACACAATATGTTGGAAGTCTTCCTCTAGGTTCTTCACCTTTTTTTGTGTCATGAACCCCATGAGTGGTCTGGCAAAGCCCATAGATCCCTTCTCAAATTACAAATAACAACCCTTGGAGACCATGGTCTTCTACTACTTCTCAGAAAGGATCAATGCCTTCTATGTAAACAAACAGAGTAAACCTTACAGATTGGGGATTATGGAAGAGGAATTGGAATCTATATTGCCCTCCTAGCTCCACCAAATGGTCACTTCATACTGCTATTTGCTTAACATTTTAGTCAGTAACAAAACTTGGAAGGTTAGCTTTCCCTAAGCTGACAGAGTATGCTGGTTTTAAATGGGAAGGAAACATTAAATGGAGTGAAGAGAAGAGACCCATGATTTGCTGCTTCGGGACTAACAGAAGCTCCATGGGTGAATGATCCATTTCTTGTGACTTTTTTATGACTCGACTCCTATCTGAAGATGGGCACCTCCTCTCAGCTGAGAGGTAGATGGAATAACACAGAATAAAGTCATCCCTTCCCCTAAGGCCAGCATAAAATGACAATTCTTGCCACTTTGCTCACAGCATACATGATTTAGATTTTGATGAGTTTATCTCAGAGAAATTTTCCCCAAGAGTCATTTTCCCTAGGTTCCAAAGGCAGGTATCCTGATCAAATTCTCTTTTTCCTTGGTCCTTAGTTGAAAGGAGATAGCCCAAAGCATGTTGCTGCTTTCATTTTGTGGGTATGACCATCTTACTGAGTCTTGTTTCTATCTGAGATCAAGCTTTTAGGAAAGGCTAAATATGGCCCATTTCCTCAACTTTATATGCTGTGCTTTGGACACCATCTCACTGTGTCCCCCCCTCCCCCCCATTCCTATAATCCTTGGAGGTTTGAGTGCATTCTTTGTAAGATTCTAATTTTTTTAAGTATGTTTCTCCCAGAAAGTCTTATTCCCATGCAATGTGTGGAGGTTACTAAAGACTATTGGTGGAATACAAGCTCTGGCAGGGTCTACCATGCTGGGAAGGCTTCAAGAATGCCCCCGCAATAGACCACATCTACTTTCTGAAAACCAGACTTGCTAAATATACAGTCTCATCACCTGTAGACTGATTACTTAGCAATGAATTCTTTCACCAGGGGAATCCATGAAGCAATGAAAAATAGAAAATTTACCTCTGTCCTGTGTGACCTCCTTTCACTTCTGTAGTAACAATGGTCCATTAAAAAAATACCAATGTTCTATCAGTGATATTGGGTGATTGTGAAAAAGCGTGCTTGGCTAATGTATTATGTCTTGAGAAATGGGCTAGAAAGCCTGCTTCTTGAAAAAGCATGATGTCATGCAATGGAAATTCTTGAAGAGATTTGCAGTAATGAAGACAGAGAGACCAAAAAAAGGAGGACAGGGGACCTAAGGATCACGTGTTTTTAGACCATCTATACATTTTCTCCTGGGATGTTAGCACCCTAACCCTTGTTCAGTAGTAATGAGTGGACTAATGAGGAGCTGAATTATATCAATCTTGTCATTCTCACTATAAATGAGATCAGAAGAAAGGAAGAAGTCACTGCTAAAGTAGTCACTGTTGATGACAAACCCCAAATAAACATCTCAAAAAAAATTTTATTGTATTTTGAAAAGAAAAGACTTGAAGGAGGTTTCTCTAAATCTGGTCTCTGTGTATACTCAGACCATTAACTTATCAGAGCAAAGATCAAAGTTACCAAAAAGCTAGAAGAATAATGAGACAACAATATGGCATACAGTTAATTCAATCCTGAACTATCTAAACAAATGATTGGTCATGAAAATCGTTAATGAACCACAGAAACGACATCAGTATTGATTATAATAATTTTACACTGAAGTTTAACTGATGAAAATAAATAGTTATAATAAAGGAACTAAAAAACCTTTTTAAAGTGCCTTGGGCAGTAAACACTTGATTATTTATTTACTAAGCAGAGATACAGAGTGGCCAAACTTGTTTGTTAAACCTTATAAAGAAAGATGATCAATGATTTGTACAGTATTATCTCATAAGTCAGAGAGTGGAGGGTAAAACCAGTTTGAAGAAAGCTTGGCAAGAGCCCCAACCAAGCAAAGTCATCCTGAGGACATGAAAGACAAAAACAGAAGGAAGACAACAAATAGGAGGGGTGGAAAGGAGAAAAGATTTGCAATTAAAAAAAACAAACAAACGTTTTTATCAAGGAAGAGCTGCCGCTCTTGAATTCTAATATCACAATCCTAGATGTCCTAATAGGGGTGACAGACATGGGTCTAAAGAATGATGAGAAAAGTAGCTAGACTAAACTAGATATACATAAAAGAGATTTAGACAGGAGGTAGCACAATTGTTAGGGTGTTAAGGGATTTAATCTCAAAGTTCCTGAGGGAGGAGAAGATAAAGAGGTGGAAAATCTCTCAGGAATTATAAATTCCCCCAAAGGGAAATGATTACCAGCTACCAATATACTTACTTTTTCCATCCACACAAAATCTTTGTGAAACTCCTCTTCATGTGAATCAAGGTCATCTTTGATAAGGGAATTAGTAAGAAACAGGTAGGCTTTTGCAAGTAATATTTTATAGTGGACCGTGTCTTTACCAGTTTTCAGTTAATTAAAAGAATACAAGAGAATGTAGAAAATACAAGATCCTATTGTGTTTATTGCTTTTTATTTAAGAAAAGGAATTTGATTTGTTAGAGCCAATCATTACTCAGCTAGGTGGAAAAGTGGATAGAGGGCCAGGCCTGGAGTCAGGAAGACTCATTTTAGGAAGACTGAACTTCCTGAGTTCAAATCTGGCCTCAGAGACTTACTAGTTGTATGACCCTGTGCAAGTCATTTAACCCTGTTTGCCTCAGTTTTCTCATCTATAAAATGAGCTGGAGAAGGAAATGGCAAACTACTCCAGGATCTCTATAAGAAAACCCCAGATGGGCTCACAAAGAGTCACACACACCTGAAAAACTATTGTACAACAAAATCATGACTCCCCTCCATCAAGGTATCTCTTATGTATACATTATAATCATTCAAGATTCTATGAAAGATTTTTTTTAAAAAGACCAGAAGTGTCCCTGTTCAACAACTCTCTGATCATAATCATAAGGCATGGGCTCAAAAATGGAGATAAATGCTCACCAAAGGCATTCACTACTGTACAGAATTGCTGTGGATGGTGAGGTCCTTCTGCTTGCAGATATTATTGCACGGGTTCCATCAAATCCCATTACAATGAAGATCCTCCTGGGGGCAGCTAGGTGGCGCAGTGGATAGAGCACCGGCCCTGGAGTCAGGAGTACCCGAGTTCAAATCCGGCCTCAGACACTTAACACTTACTAGCTGTGTGACCCTGGGCAAGTCACTTAACCCCAATTGCCTCACTTAAAAAAAAAAAAAAAAGATCCTCCTGGAGGAAATCTATATCTACTTAAAAGGGTTTGGCCTGAACATCCACACAGTTGAACAGGCAGATGAGGAATATACATTGCTTAGATTTTGATGTGCAATTGAAAGGATAATCTATAGCAGCTGCCCATCAGTATGTATGTCTGGGACAGAAAATAAAAGTGGACAATGACATGGCCTAGAATTAAAAAGGAGGAGGAAAATAAGATGTATTGCCTTCAGGAAACTGCAAAATTGTGATGTTAGAATCTGAGTGTCTCTAATGTCCTTGACAGAAAATAATTATATATATATTTTTTAAATGCAGATCTTTTCATTCTTTCTTCTATTTGATACCATCAAGATGACTAAATTCTACCAGTGTTCTTATATTGATGGCGGAACACAAAACACAATAGTGTCTGAAGAACTGAACATGAATATCACACAGGAGATGAATGAGAGCACATGGCAGGTGAGAGAAGGCTGCAAAATATAAACAATGATGAATTTCAAGAAAGAACAAAAGTAAAAGAAGTCATCGTGAAATCGTATGATTGTTTTTCATCCTTTGTTTGCAAAGAGGACCAATGACACCAAGATGTTGGGGTATGGGTAAAGTCTTGACTTGAGCATAAATTTGATTTAAACAAGGCAGAGTTGCACAGTCTCTCTCTCTTCCAGGGTCATGTAAGTCCAGTGGCAAGATAAAAGTCCAGAAGAGGGACAAATTTATGGGAGGCGAGGAATAAGATTTGCATAGGATATGCAGGACAGGTCCATTTAAGTATCTTCAGTATGCAGTGTCTTTCGGCCTGATCCATGTTCTCCAGGGAGGACAGTAGTAAAAATAAAGGCAGCGGGGGCAGCTAGGTGGCATAGTGGATAAAGCACCAGCCTTGGATTTAGAAGTACCTGAGTTCAAATCTGGCCTCAGACACTTGACACTTACTAGCTGTGTGACCCTGGGCAAGTCACTTAACCCTCATTGCCCTACCAAAAATAAATAAATAAACAAACAAACAAATTAATTAATTAATAAATAAATAAAGGCAGCCTTTCCATTCTCATAAATTATTTCTTGCTTTACTTTATCAACTTAGGTCCTTATATTGCTCTATTCCTTTGCCCCTTTCCCTCAATACACACACACACACACACACACACACACACACACTTCAATCCTTTCTTTGAAGAACGATCATGTGGAAGAGAGATTGGATTGGACCCATTTCTTTATTGTTTGTGTCTAACTGTCCCAGTATAGTTTAGTACCATCCCCATACTTTTCACTTTGTTTTTGTATCAGGAAAGCTTCAAGCGATGCCCATTCTCACTCCCAGACACCTAGCTCTTCCTCACCTGGTATTCTGATTTCTCTCCTCTCAGAAAATCCCTGGAGAATCAGAATTGGTTCTCCCTCCACATTCATGCCAAAATCTCCCCCTGTGTCTGTTCTTCAGTTTAGGTGAGGATGAGTGCTCGTTCAAGTCAATACTCGCCCACCTTTTTAGAAAAGTTAGTTCTGAAGAAAGCATTGCAGAGGAGAGAACAGAGGACCTGACTTTTGGTGATGCTATCACTATTTCATTCAATTCAACAGCCAATTGTTAAGTACTTATGTGTAAGGTACTATGCTAAGCATTAAGGTTACCAAGTTTTTTTTTTTAAGGACAAAGTTGCTTCCCTGAGGGAACTTCCATTATGGTACTTAGGGCAGGATGTACACAGATAAATATAAGAAAAGGTGTAATAGGAGTAAAAGAGAAATCCAGATTAAGTGATCAAGAGAAATTTAAGGAGGGAGAAAACACATATAGGGGTATGTGTGGGGAAAGTCAGGAGGGAATTAGAGAAGGTTTCACAAAGTGGCATTTAAGCCAAACCTCCAAGGAAGAGAAGGATAGAAATAAGAAGGGTAGATTCCAAGTGTAGAAAAATGTGTGGAGGTAGGAAAAGGAACATTGAGGTCCGGCATAATATAGCTAGTAGTTCAATTTTGCCGAAATGTAGAGTAATGTGAGATAAGGCTGGAAAAAATAAGTTAGAGCCATATTATAGAGAGTTTATGACAGGCTAATGAGTTTGTATTTTTGCCTAGTTGCAAAAGTGAGTGACTAAAGGTTTAAATCAACATTTAAGATTAATTGGTGAGGTTGATTAAATGCTCAGAAAGTTGAAATTAGATATGCCTTCTGTGGTAGTCACAATTCAGTCAATCAACATGCATTTATTAAGTGCCTACTATGGGCCAGACCTTAGGTATAATGAAACAGTTTCTTTTCTTGAAAACTTTACTCTCTTAATTAGGGTATATATCTTTATAAGCATAAAATATATCTTATATACTTTATCTACACAAAACAGAAATAATATTGTTGTTAAGTTGTTTCAGTCATGTCTGATTCTTTGTGACCCCATTTGGGGTTTTCTGGGCAAAGATACTGGAGTATTTTGCCATTTCCTTCTCCAGCTCATTTTACATTATGTGGCATTGCCCAGGGTCCAATAGCTAGGAAGTATCTAAGGCCAGATTTGAACTCAGGAAGATGAGACTTCTGGACTCCAGGACCTGCTCTCTATTTACTTTGCCACCTAGCTTACCAAATAGTAATAGCAAACATGCCTATTGAACTTTAGGTTTGGCAAAGCACTCTGTCTCATTTTATCCTAATAACAAACTTATACGGTAAGTAGGATGACTATAATGCCCATTTCACAGATGGAGAAACTGAGTCTGAGAAAGGGTAAGTGACTTGCCCAAGGTCACACAGTGAGTGTTCAAACTGAGATCTTTGTGACTCTAGGTGTAGACTCCTCTACACTACTCAGCTGCCTGGTGATTTGGGTGGAGGGCATTAACAGTGAGGAAAATAAGCTATGGAAGGAACTAGAGTTAAGCCATGAAGGCTGGTAAGGATTCCAGTCCAGTGGAAAGGAATGGAGATGGAAGATGAAGTTCTACCTACAAGGAACAATTAAGAAGGACAGTTTGATTAGAGTGTAAGTGACTGGGAAGTATAAGCCAGAATGCTGGAAAGGTAGATTGGGGCCAGATTCTCAGTGCTCTGGAGATCTTTAATTTAACCCACAGATTGTTTCAGGAATGACTGCCAAGTTCCTGAAGGACACACTAGACTTCAGATCTAACACCTATGTTTTTTGGTCAACAACTATATTACATTGTTGGCAAATGAAGCGCCTATACAGCAGAATTCAGCAATGGCTTTCAGCTCCTGACAGCTGAAGCAAATGAAATCAAGGAGTAGAATAGATGAATGAGTAAGTTAATATCCATAAGGCTTTCAGGTGGCATGCAAAAAGGTACAAGTTGAAGATGAAGCATGACAGCAATTACTACAGCCTACCTTGTAGCAGCTGTGTCTACAAGTACCAAAAATGTATCCCAGTCTCCCATTTCCAGTCCACCTTTGCTCTGAGTAACACAGCCCCCTGTACAAATTGTGAACAAAATCCCCTTTCCTTATTACCAGACAGCCATAAATAAATACTATTCATGGGCACACAACTCTCTACACATCTGTATGGTGAGGGGCAGCTAGGTGGCTCAGTGGATAAAGCACTGGCCTTGGAGTCAGGAGGACCTGAGTTCAAATCTGGCCTCAGACACTTGACTCTGGGTAAGTCACTTAACCCCAATTTCCTCACCAAAAAGAAAGAAAGAAAGAAATCTGTATGGTGTCTTCATTTGAATGCCAACAAAATTGGAGGTAG
This sequence comes from Dromiciops gliroides, assembly GCF_019393635.1. Lineage (NCBI taxonomy): Eukaryota > Metazoa > Chordata > Mammalia > Microbiotheria > Microbiotheriidae > Dromiciops > Dromiciops gliroides. Next base: position 260,300,019 of record NC_057862.1, read on the forward strand.
ACAAGTTATCTGCCTCTCAGATTTGTGGTCTGGGGTTAGGATATGAAAAGTGTTTTATCTATCCAATAATACTGACAGGTAAACTAAATTAGCAAACATTTATTAAGTACCTATAGTGGACCTATAATGGGCCAAAGAGAGCCCAGTCACCCCATTACAAAGGAAATACTGAAGTGTGCATTTCTCCTCCAGTCAAATGTATTAGATGTTTTTCATATTGATGGAGATGACTCCAGTTCCTCTGCTGATTTTATGATTCTAGTAACCCTGGAAGGCCAGAAAATTATTTGAATGGTGGAATTCTGAAGCTGTTTCTAGGATAGAAGAAATGGTGGAAGGGGTGTATGTGTATGTGTATGTGTATATGTGTGTGCATGTGTGTTCATATGGGAGTGAGTATATGTATGTATGTGTGTGCATGTGTTTGTTTCCAAACCCATCAGCTCTTTCCTGTCAGAAGCACCAAATGGTGCATGAAAGGCCTTGCTTCATCTCTTGGTGAATGCTTTGCTCCGAGGAAGTGTTTGAAGTGTTTGCCAGGTCTCAGAGTGAAAATTACTCCTGCTCTGGGCTCACTCCCTCTGAGCTCCTTCGTTACCCATTGCTCCTTGTTCTTTTAATTACTACTTTCCCTTGGTGAGCAGGTCTCACTGATGGGGCTGGGATCAGCTTTCCCAGGGGCTCTGATGAACCCCCATCATGATGAAGCATTCCCACAGGAAGCCCCTAAGCTCCACAAAAGACAGTATTCTTTCATGGAAATCCCCACTCTAGCTTGAGAGACACGTTACCTCTTTGTGTTAAGTAAGAAGCTTCTCTATTCTGAGAATTGCTTTCTCCATCTGAAAGTGGCAACTTGCCACCTGATTTTCTAATCTAACAAGTTAGAAAAGTTCATGAGTCTCCTCTAGGAGAGTGGGAGCGACAATTGCTATGTTATCTTTTTTTGTCACAGGGTCCCGAGCATGATGGATGTAAATTACTCTAAAGGTATTGGAAGAAAAGGTATCTGTGCTGACATTAATTCTCTTATTTCCAACATCACAAGTTTTTATGCAGATCTTCAAAGGGGAATGGGGGAGGTCATTTCCTAAGATCTCTTTCCCTTCCATATTCAAAATACCATTCCCTAACTATAAACTAGGATAGGCAGGTGGTGCAAGGGATAGAGCACTTGGAATCAGGAAAACTTATCTTGATGAGTTCAAATCCAGCCTCAGAGACTTAGTAGCTGTGTTACTCAATTCACTTAACCCTGTTTGCCTCAGTTTCCACATCTGTGAAATGAGCTGGAAAAGGAAATGGCAAACCATTCCAGTATCTCTGCCAAGAAAACCTCAAATGGGGTCATGAAGAGTTGGACAAAATTGAAATAACTGAACAAAACTATGTCCTTTAGTTCACCCACGGACTCTGAACAACTTTAAAATGCTCCCCCCTTTTTTTTGTTTGTTTTAGTATGCAACATCTAGGGAAGGAAGGAGTCATTCCTAAACTAAACTTGTTAGAACTCTGAAATTTCAGCTTCCTTATGGGTGAATTGATTTTTTGTGAGGAAAGAATTGGATGCCCCCCAGGCTTACCTGAAACCAAGTGGACTGGAATCCAGGAACAGTAAAATCAATTAGTCAATTAGCAAACATTAATTAAATGTCTGCCATGGGCCAAACACTGGGAATACCAAGACAGAAATGAAAAAGTCCCTTACCTCAAGGAGTTTACATTTTACTGGGGAAGACAATGCATACATGTATTTACCAACACTTGGCTATTATGTGCTGAGCACTGGTGTTGCTGTTGTTTGTCCTTCATTTATTTATTTATTTTTTTTGCATGGGACAATGAGGGTTAAGTGACTTGCCCAAAGTTGTTCAGAGTCTGTGGGTGAACTAAAGGACATAGTTTTGTTCAGTTGTTTCAATTTTCTCCAACTCTTCATGACCCCATTTGAGGTTTTCTTGGCAGAGATACTGGAATGGTTTGCCATTTCCTTTTCCAGCTCATTTCACAGATGTGGAAACTGAGGCAAACAGGGTTAAGTGAATTGAGTAACACAGCTACTAAGTCTCTGAGGCTGGATTTGAACTCATCAAGATAAGTTTTCCTGATTCCAAGTGCTCTATCCCTTGCACCACCTGCCTATCCTAGCTTATAGTTAGGGAATGGCTTCCTGTCAAGTGTCTTGAGGCCGGATTTGAACTCAGGTGCTCCTGAATCTTGGGCCAGTGCTTTATCCACTGTGCCACCTAGCTGCCCCTGTCCTTCTTTCTTAAAGAGCACCATGATATCAGGGTAATGTCATGACTTTGCAGTGAATTGAATGTAAGGGAGGGCTGTGCAGGGTCACCAATCTCACTCTCTCCTCCAGAGCCATCTGGGTCCAGTGGCAAGATTTACATCATGATGACTGGAGATGGCTCTGGATGTTTGAGGCAATTGGGATTAAATGACTTGCCCAGCAAGTAAGTGTTAAGTGTTTGAGGCTGGATTTGAACTCGGTTCCTCCTGACTCCAGGACCAATGTTCTATCTATGCACTGTGCCACCTAGCACTGGTAGGTGCCAGGTAAAACTATCACAAAGAATGAAATAATTTCTCCTCAAAAGGAACTTGCAGGGGCAGCTAGGTGGCGCAGTGGATAGAGCACCGGCCCTGGAGTCAGGAGTACCTGAGTTCAAATCTGGACTCAGACACTTAACACTTATTAGCTATGTGACTCTGGGCAAGTCACTTAACCCCAATTGCCTCACCAAAAAAAAAAGGAACTTGCAGTCTAATTGGAGAGACAAGCACACATGAAAATATAAACAGCACAAATATAAAATGAATAATTACAAATACCTATAGATGTTCAATTCAAGGTGATTTGGGAGGGACAACACTAGTAGTTGGGGTTATTAGGAAAAGCTTTGTGCAGAAGATGGTGTTTGAGTCACATCTTAAAAGAGAGACTTGAGGCTGACCATGACTTACTTCCTGAGCTGACCAGTAAAGGAGTGAATTTCAGGCTTGGAGAGTGGTTAATACAAAGGTATGAAGCTGGATGGGGTGTTATGAATGGAGAACAGAGGAAAGATCAGTTTGGCTGGATCATGCAGAGTATGGGAGGGCAAATAATGTTTATTGAAGCTAAGAAAATAGGTCTGGGCCAGGATATAGGGCTTGGAATGCTAAACAGAAGAGTTTATATTTTAGCTTAGATTAGAAGTTTATATTATATCCTAAATTAGAAGGAAAATTACTTTAGCAGCTATACATCAATATTATAATTACTCATATATAATTATATATATATGTATATGTGTATATATAAAAATATATTATATAAATGCACATTTTATATATGTATACGTGTGTGTGTATATATATGTATATAAAAATAAATTACTACAGCCTCCTAATTGGTCTCCCTGCCTCAAATCTCTCCCTATTCCAGATGACCAATATTGTCTGGAGTGGGGAGAGACTTGAGGCAGGGAGACCAATTAGGATGCTGATGTAATAATCCAGGTGAAAAGTGATGAGTGTCTGAACTAAGATGTTAACTTTGTTAGTGGAGAGAAGGGGTAAGATGTGAAAGATGTTGTGAAGGTAGAAAGGGCAAGATTTGGTGGATATGTGGAGTGAGGGAGACTTAAGAGTCCAGGATAATTCTGAGGATAGGCTATATACAAGTAAATACAAAATATGTAAAAAAAAATACAAGGTCATTTGGAAGTAGGAAGGCATTAACAGCTGGGGGAATTGGAACAGGCTTCATGGCACTTGAGCTAAGCTTTCTTTCTAAAGAAAGGAAGGGATTCTAAGAGGCCCAAGTAAGGAGGGAGTGCATTCTAGACATCAGGATAGTGTATGCAAAAACATGAAGGAGAGAAATAGAATGTTGCGTGTGAAAAATAGTAGGGACAGTGTGGCTGGCCCATAGAGCTTCATGAAGGGAAATAAAGTATAATAAGCCTGGAAAAGTAGCTTGGATCCAGGTGAGAAAAGGAGAGATGGTCAAAGTTTGATGAACATCATCCAACCCAATGCTGAAAATCCATTCAAACACAGGGCAATAGGTAGGTAAAAAACAAGATGGCAAGAGAGATGGGGAAATGTGTTCCAACTAATCCAAGGGTTAGTTTGAAGCCATCTGTTTGAGATATGGCAAAAAAAAAAAAGAACAAAAAACAAAACAAAACCAAAACCCCAAACAACTAAATGGCATTAGATTAAGAGTCAGACATTCCTAGTTTAGCTACTCATTACCTTTGTGACTTTGAATGAGCCACTTAACCTTTCTGGTCTTCAGTGGATAAGCAATATATTCACTGATGTCCCTTTCAACTCTAAAATAGTTTGATTCTTTCCATGTAATGAGTAAAAGATTCAAAGCAGATCCTAGAATACCTGTTCTAGGCTGGAGTCAGGAAGACTAAAGTTCAATTTTGGCCTCTAACATTTACTTAGCTTTGTGATCCTGGTCAATTCATTTTAATTTCTGCATGCCTCCGTTTCCTCATTTGTAAAATGAGGATACTAAAAGCACCTACCTCCCAGGGTTATGGTGAGGATGAAATGAGAAAATTGTAAAGTGCTTAGCACACTATCTGGGATATAGTAGATGTTTAATAGATGTGTGTTTCCTTCCTTCCTTTCTTTTCTATCTGGTGATGGACTTTTAGCAATCTCAGTTTTTACAACTTGTTTTATTGGATCATAAATTTAGAGCTGGACGGGACTATAGAAGAGATCTAATCCATTGAGGCCAAGAGGAGTTGAATGTCTTGTCCAAGGTTATATGGGTGGCAAGTGGCAGAGGTAGGATTTGAACTCATTTCCTCTGACTTCAAATATATTCCTCTTTCTACTGCAACACAATGTCTGTTCCAACACAGGGCAGAAATACCATGTAGAATGTGGGACCAGTAAACAAGCCATTGCTTAACCATCAAAGCGGATGCATAAGCCCCCAGATGCATAAGCCCCCAGCCGAATTCCCTCCCTCCCAGCATTGACAGCCCACCTTTCTCCCTCAATTTGTCCACACTGCCATGCCTCTGCTATGACCTATGGAGGGACAGACTCCTGCCAGAACCAGAGTAAAGAAAATATGCTTCGAAGCTGCTTAAATAATGAACTGAGGCCGCTTGGACCTCTTGACTTCCCGAGTTGGGAGACTTAACACAAATCCAATGGATCAGTTGTATAACACAGCTTCTGATCAGCTTGCACAGAGAGATCAACATTAGCCCCAAGAGCCAGAGAGGATGGGCACGGGGTTGGGGTTTGGTCAGTTAGTGCTAAATGCCAGCAGAAGCTGGGGGTGGGGGGAGGCTATCTTGTCTGGAGCCCAACTTATGACCTAAGCTGTGCCCCCCCCAACTCACCCCCCACATTCCACCCCACAGGAGCTGGCACTGCCTTGTCCTTGTCCTCATGTGGGTAAAGAAAGTAGAAGGCGGGGGAAGTATTTAAGGCAGCTCTTCAGCGGTGATCCTGCCTCCGTCTCACTGCATTCATTGTTCATGAGAACAGAGGCTGGATTAGAATGGGGTTTAAAGTGTAGCCAGGCAGCAAGATTAATAACCGTTCTGAGATTCATTCAGGCTCAATCGAGTGTGTTTGAATCTGGGAAGGGCCTTCTCTAAACAATCAGACATGGGAGAAAAAGAGCTGGGCAGGGGAAAGGGGAGGGTGCCTGGAAGAGGAAAAGAAGCCCCAAGCTAAAGCCGGAGCTGAGCTTTGAGGAGGGGGCCTGGGTTCCATTGTGAAAGGCATGAGCTGTGTGAGGTATTAGATTCCCTCCCAAGGCTGCGCAGGTTCTTCCCGGCATAAGCCTGAGTCACAAAGTGGGGAAGGAAGAAGACTTTTCCCTTCCCCGCTTGAGTCAAAAAGTAACTGATAACTTTTGAGCTGCTTCCCAGCCTTGAGCCAGGCAGTGCCATCCATTGAGAGGGGTAGCACATTGGTGGGGAAAGACTCCTGGACTTGGAGTCAGAGTACCTTGCATGGAATCCCGAGGCTGCTGCTTACTACCTGGGTGACCAAATCACTGAACTGCTGTGGGCCCCAGGAAAATGAAGGGACCCAACCAGCTGATCTCTGGGATCTCTCCCAGCTAGGATGCTTTCTTTGTGTCATAGACCCCTTTGCTGAAGCCTATGGACCCCTTTTCATTGCTCAAAACGAAATACAAAGGATTACAAAGGAAACAATCATATTAAGATGCAGTTATAAAAAAAATTCCTTTTAAACACAGGTTCATCATGAAACCCAGGATTCAAAACCCACCTATAGACAGGTCATCACTGTCATGCCCTTGGAACTGTTTTAGATTATGTTTTAGATATGTGCAGAGCTTTGGGAAGCTGACCTTTAGACATTCTGTAAAGTGCCTCATTTATTTAATCTGGTAATCTGGAAAATGTTAGACTAGAAAATAAGGATCTCAGGGGCCACACAGAGTTAGAGCTTCAATACCCCCTAAAGGCCACCCAGTTCAAGGTCACATAGGTAAAAAGTGGTAGTGTCAGGGGTCTAACACAAATTCTCTGACTTTCCTACTATATCATGCCAATAATGGTTTGATATAGGCTGCATGCTGCATGCATGCTGCATGCCTGCTTTGTATAAAACTCTCATCTATAATTATATTCCTAAAAATAATTTTTCATAGCCTGTTTTTTTTCCTTTGAAAGAGATCTCATTTTGGGAATGTGGTCTATGTCTGAGAATGGTTCAAATATGGACCAATATGGTAGCACTGGCATTCCATGTGCACCTAGACCAAAGTAGCCACTTATCCATTAATTCTCCTCCCATGTCTGATTGATCTTTTTATAAGAACCAATTAGGGGCAGCTAGGTACACAGTGGATAGAGCAGCCAGCCCTGGAGTTAGGAGAACCCAAGTTCAATTCTGGCCTCAGATAGTTACATTTTATTAAGGGTCTGCTCTATATGAGACATTGTACTAGGTGTTGTTGGGACTACAAAGATGTGAACAACATTGCCCCTGCCCTCTTGAAACTTACAATCTAATAAGTATAAAAAACCAGATAAAGCTACATAAACAAAATACAAAGCAGAAAATATCTCCTGTGAAATGGTAGAGAGGATAAGTACTATAGGAATTCAGAGGAGGGAAACTTCTGGCAAGACTTCATGTACTAGGCCTTGAAAATGGGTAAGAAGGTTATTTTAAAAAAAATTAATGAAAATCATTAATGTGTGACTTAACTTCAAAAAAACCCAACAACAACAAACCAATTACCTGCTTCTCTGGAAGAACTCCCACCTGGAGGAAATACCATGTAAAATATACATGTTACATTTAGCAGAAAGAAAATCAGGCTTCTAACCTCAGAACTAGGGAACAATAGGGAGAGGGACTCACCTGCTGACATCATTTGCAGCAGGGTGAGTTAGAATTAAAGGGCAGGGGGCAGCTAGGTGGTGCAGTGGATAGAGCACCAGCCTTGGAGTCAGGAGTACCTGAATTCAAATCCGGCCTCAGACACTTAACACTTACTAGCTGTGTGACCCTGGGCAAATCACTTAACCCCAATTGCCTCACTAAAAAAAAAAAAAAAAGAATTAAAGGGCAGGGGTCTGGTGGCATGAGAACATGTGAGTAGGAAGCAATACCTTTTGAAGTATTCTCAAAGCATTTTTTTTTTGGCGGGGCAATGAGGGTTAAGTGACTTTCCTGGGGCCACACAGCTAGCAAGTGTCAAGTGTCTGAGGCCTCATTTGAACTCAGGTCCTCCTGAATCCAGGGCTGGTGCTTTATCCATTGTGCCACCTAGATGCCCCCCAAAGCATCTTTAAATTATACATATGACCTTCCCTATCATCAATACAAACCAAACCAATGTTCTCTCTTTGTAGACTATGGAAGTTGAATAACTTTGTGCCACTGGAATGCTTCTCAATCCCAACAGAAAATTGCTTCCCTGTCCTCTCAATCTCTAACTTTCATCTCCATTCCCCATTGCTGCCTGGCTGACCTTCCTGGCACATAGGTGACAGGTGTGCCCAGGAGATGTCTACATCAGCTCCTGCTTTAGAACAGAAACTGTTTTTGACTTGGTATCCCCATCATTTGATATATGGCAGTGGGGAGAGGGGAAGAATTGTGGGAGAGGTGAGGTCTGGATCTGTAATATCATTTGGTATAAGGAAATCCAGGTGAGGCTAGCCCTTCTGTCACTGAAGACTGGCAACCATTCTGCAATTTATCACTTGCCTTAAGTACCAGAAAGTCAAATGACTTGGCCAGAGTCATAGAGCCAGTATGGATCAGGGGAGGGACTTGAGCCCAGGCAGTTCTGACTCAAATCTAGTCCTCTCTTTCTATATGTGATACCATGTGAATTTCTTAAAAGAAGAGACTGTTATACTTTTCTGCTTGTATCTCTAGCTCTTAATACAATGTTTTACATATACATAATAAACAGTTAATGAATGTTCTGTTCATTCATTCTATCCATTATGCACCCTTGTCTCTCTGTCTGGCATATAGCAGAGCCTTAATCAATTAATTATAGTAAATTAGTACATACTATTAAATTATATATCTATAACTTTTATAATATTTTATACTATATATCATACTATATTTTTATTACACAAATTAATAAATTCTTGATGAATCAATGAATAAAAATGTGTTGATCTACCAAGACACAAAGGAAGTCCTCCTATATTAAGGTCAAAGCCTGCAGCTTCTCTATGTCAGGCTATATAAACAAATGACGGTTCCAGACTCCAAGGTTGATGCCTATTTTGTCCCCTTTCACTCCTTTCTGTTGTAGATTTGGATATTTGGGTTGGTGAGAAGAACTTTTTCAAAACTATTGAAGCTACTGAATTTACTAAATTAAGTCACAGACTCACTGATGGAGGGGATAGGACCTTCCAGGTTATCTCATCCAGCAGCCTCTTTGTTTCACATCACCTGAAGGATAAGCACTAGTGCACTCAGCTGGGTGGGGAAAAGGGTCACTTTTGCCTTCCATCCTACCACCTTTTCAGGGCCAATGGCCCAGAGAAATGCGCCTGGAGTTTGGGTCTGTTTTGCTTGTCCTTTTCAGCTCTAGGAGGAGGAAGTGGAGTTCTTATGCTAGAAGCTCAACCTATAGTGACCTTGGAGCCACAATCCCAGGTTTGATGTTGCTTCTAGCCCAGCAGAGAAACCGTGAAATGCCAGGGATGCTGGAATAAAAAAACAGGGAGGGGGGGGGGCTTTGAACTTGGAATTTGGTGGGACTGATTTTACATGGGAACTGAGCTAAACTGTGACCCTAATCTCTTAATTGAGCTGGTGTAGGGAAGGATTATGCCCCTCCCCCAGGTGTGTTGGTGTGGGGGGGGTGTATTTGTATGTTTGTTCTTGCTTTTCCTTTGAAGTAACGATTCCTTTGTAAAAGCTAGTCTGTTAAGTGGTTAAATCAAAGTGGAATGTTAGAAAACTACTAAAGTTGGGAGGAACTCAATCAGTGGGGGTTTGAGGCAATAGCAGAGACTCCCTAAACCACCTAAGCATACTGGAGAACCCTAGGGGAGGGGAGAAATGTAACACTTGGTTCTCAGGCAGTGGGGGGGTCACAATATGCAGTATACTGATGAGGAATCTGCCCCTCAAGAATGATGAAACACCTTGCCTAGGATCATACAGCTTACTAATAAAAACTGGCATTGACATATTTTAGAGTTTGTAAATTCTCACAGGCATGATTTCATTGGAGGCTCATAACAACCACATTAGGTAGGTATTATTTCCCCCATTTTATAGATGAGGAAACTAAGGTCATATTGTTAGTATGTACTGAAGGTGAGCTTTGAATACAGAGCATTCTAATTCCAAGTTTGGCACTCTATCCACTATACCAGTCTGAGATGGCTGGGAGAAGTTGAATTTAGTCTCTGCAGGTCATTGATGTCCTTTACCTTACACAGAAAATGATAGAAATCTCTGTTGTTTTTGTTTTGTTTTGCTTTGCTTTTTAAAAAATTAACTTTTTTATCACTGTGAACTTTAAGCATTAACACGAACATTTCTTTAAACAAAGGGAAGGTGGAGGAGAAGGAAGAAGAAGAAAAAAAGAAGGAAGAAGAAGAAGAGGAGGAGGAGGAGGAGGAGGAGAGGAAGTATATGAAACTGTGAATCTCCACTGAGTATAACTTGCAGTTTTTTATTTGTTTTTTTAACTTTTCAAATTAATATAGCAGTCTCAACACTGCCTCTTGTCTATATTCCCTGCTGAACTTTCTTTTCGTTTTCAAACTGACTCATTGACACTTTTCTTTCTTTTCTTCCTTATTTTATTATCAGCATTACCGTCTCTCCACTCCAACTCTTCCCTTAAAAAAAATAAGCTCTCCTTTTTTTTTTTTAAAGTTAGATCTTTTATTTTAATTGATTGGAGGGGGGGAGTTAATGAGGGTTAAGTGACTTGCTCAGGGTCACACAACTAGTAAGTGTCAAGTGTCTGAGGCCCCATTTGAACTCAGGTCCTCCTAAATCCAGGGCCAGTGCTCTATCCACTGTGCCACCTAGTTGCCCCAATTTTAATTGATTTTTAATCATATACTATCATTGACATTTCCCAACAATCCTTAACCCCACAAAATCCTCCCTTGTAACAAAGAAAAATAGGCAAACACTATAAGGCAAATCAACATAAGAATGCCTAACATAATGCCCTCCCTCTCAAACTGCCTTGAATTTCATACACACACACACACACAATTTATTCTTTATATTGATTTATTAAGTGGCATGAGGTTCATAACCACTTTTTTTGTTTGTTATGTGGATGGAGCTGAGTGAACTCAGGAAGAACTGAGTTCAAATCTGGCCTCAGATACTTAACCGTGTGATCCTGGGCAAGTCACTTAACCCTGTTTGCTTCAATTTTCTCATCTGTAAAATGAGCTAGAGAAGGAAATGGCAAACCACTCCAGTACCTTTACCTAGAACACCCCGCATGGGGTTACAAAGAGTTGGACAGGACTGAAATGAGTGAACACCATAAACAATCTGTTTAAATACATACTTGTTGTCCACTCCATAAAAACATATAAAGTTTCTCCTTTGTAATAATTTAGTCAAACAAAACCTGTTGGTCACGTCTGAAAATATTAGTCTAATTATACTCTTCTAGTCTATCACCTCTCCACCAAGAGGTGGAATAATATGATCAAACACTGATTCTCTGGAACAATGATTGGTCATTGCATTGATCACAGGATGTCTTTCACAGTTTTCCATTATAATATTGTAGTTATTGTATATTATTCTCCTGGTTTTGCTTACTTCCTTCTTGTTAGCTCATAAAGATGTCTTCCAAAGTTTCTATGAATCTGTCCCATTGACATTTATGTTAGAATAATATTACATTGCATTCTTCTACCATAATTCATTTATGATCATAATTAACTAATTTACTTATTATTCATTTAGCCATTCCCCAACTGATGAGTACCCACTTTATTTATATATCTTTGCTACAACAAGAAGTGCTTCTATATTTAATTTTGTGCACATAGATCCTCTTTCTTTGATCTATTTGGTCAATAAGCCTAGTTCTCATATTATTAGGTCAAGTGGTGTATACAATTTAATGACTTTTTAAAAAATATAGTTCCAAACTGCTTTCCAGAAATGGTTAGATTTCTTTGCAACTCTATCTACAATCTACCACTGTATTTACACTAGTGTGCCTGTTCTCTTAAAGCCTTTCCAATAATTGTAATTTTCCTTTTTTGTCATCTTTTCCAATTTGATGGGTTTGAGGTGGAACCAAAGGGCCATTTTGCATTTTTTCATTATTGTTTTAGAGCATTTAAAAAATATGATCATGAAAAGCTTTATTTCTTCTTTTGAGAATCCCCAGGCTCACCTAGGTGGCACAGTGAATAAAGCACTGGCCTTGGATTCAGGAGGACCTGAGTTCAAATCCGGCCTCAGACACTTAACACTTACTAGCTGTGTAACCTTGGCTAAGTCATTTAATCCTCATTGCCCCGCCCCCTCCCCCAATTTTTTTTTAAATGAAAACATCAGACCCCTTCATGACTTTTGGCATATAGGTCATATCTACTAGGAGTTTATTGTGGTATATGTTGTGAGTTATTGGCCTAAACCCAATTTCTGCCAGACAGCTTTCTAGTTTGCCCAATAGTTTTTACTGAATAAATGAACCCTTACATTAGTGGTTGGAGTACTTGGATTACCCAATATTAGACCACTATGTTCAACTTTTTCTGTGTCATGTGTTCTATTAACCAACTTTTCTATTTTTCAAAGAAGCACTAAAACTGTAGTTGAAGGGACTGATTTCTAACTCAAAATGCACACAAAAAAATTCTTCTACTATGTCTAGAGAGCTTCCTAAATTGTACTATGTATGGGAGACTTGTTGTAGAAAAAGAAACAATGAGATTTGTCAACTGATTGGATATGTGGAGTGGGGAAAAATGATTTGAGGATGATAGGGAGGTTGTTGAGTTGGTTTTCATTCATGCCTAACTCTTTGTGACCCCATTTGAAATTTTCTTGGCTGGAGTGGTTTGCCATTTCCTGCTCCAGCTCATTTTACAGATAAGGAAACTGAGGCAGGTGAAGTGACTTTCCCAGGGTCACACAGCTAATACCTATTAGCTCAGACGCTTGTCTAAGGCTGGATTTGAACTCATGAAGATGTCTTCCTGACTCCAGGCCCAGCATTCTATCCAATGTGCCACCACTAGGAAGTTGTCACCTGGGTAAATGGAAGGATAGTAATGCCCTGGATAGTAACAGGGAAGTTTAACTCCCTTGGCTTCAGTTTACTTATCTGTAAAATTAATTATTTTGGACTAGCTGGTCTCTGAAGTCTCTCACCATCCAAGCCAATTTAGGTCTCCCTTTATCCTTTGCTAGTCCTTAATTCCCAACCCATTTTACCGATAAGGAAACTGAGGCCAAAAGAAGGGAAGTACCTTGCCCAGATCTCTCTTTTATATTCCAATAGGAGAGCCTGCATGTATGAAAATAAATATGATATAGGGCAGGAGGCAAAGGGGGGCTCCAGGGAAATTTGGGGAGAAAGAATGATTATTTTCAACTGGGGGAGTCAGGGAAGGCTTCATAGATTGTGAACTCCTTGAGAACAGGGACCTGTTTTTGTTTTTTGTTTGGATTTCTTTCTTTCTTTCTCTCTTTCTTTATTTCTTTCTTTGTATCCCCAGGTCTTGTAATGAAATAAATGCCAGGTGACTGACTGAATTGTAGCAGAGATTAAGGCTGGTGAAACCTGAATTGCTCAGCCTGGGAGGAGCCTGAGACAACAGTCTTGAAGTCTAGCCTTTGGGAAACCACCATTAAATGGGAAAAAGTCACCAAGGAGTGATAGGGGAACATAAGGGGGAAAAGACTGAATGCCCAAAGATAAAGCAATGAAAATAAGGGAAAGATGAGAGAAAACTTCCAGCTAATAGGTACAACTTGCAGAAATACCCAAAAGCAAAAGAAAGCAGAATAAAATCAGGTAATTGTAGCCCAGTTTGGTTGAAATGCAGAGAGCATTAAAGAGAATTGTTGTTCTTGTTGTTCAGTCATTTCAGTTGTGTCTGACTCTTCATGATGACATTTGAGGTTTTCTTGGCAAAGATACTGGAGAAGTTAAGTCAGACCAAGTTAAGTAACTCGCCCAGGGTCACACACCTAGAAAGTGTCTAAGGTCAGATTTGAATTCAGGAAAATGAGACTTCCTGACCCTGGGCACAGAGCTCTATCCATTGAACCACCTAGCAGCCCCACTAAAGGGTATAGTATATATTTAGACTGGAAAGATTGATTGGATCTCAGTTGTGAAGGACCTTGAATGGAGTAAGTAAAGGAGTTTGTGTTTTGTTTTGTTTTTCTATAGCCCAATGGAAACCAATGTCATTTCTTGAGAGGGGTAATGAGACTGTCATGCCTTAGGAAGATTATTTTGGAAGCTTCATGAAGGAAGAGAGAAAGAAGGGAGAGATTTGGAGACCAATTAAAAGGCCTTAATTAGTGTAGGTAAGAAATGAGGATGGCTTGAACAAGAATAGTGGCTGTGTGAGTAGAAAGTAGGGAATAGGTAGCAGAGATATTATGGAGTAGAATTAGTCTTTAGAATCTAAGTGGAGGCAGAGGGAAAAGCCCCAAACCAATCTCAAGCTTGGGTGCCTGGGAGGATGGGGATACCAACAACATCCTAGCCCACTGGACTTTTTTGCTTCAGTAATAATGAGCCCAAGTCCTGAATTGATTCTATCCTGGGAGTAAAATGTATGAGCTTCACTTGACCCAAATCCCCCTAGTCCTTCACATATCCCCACTCCCTCCCTCCCCTCACATGCCATTTGCATGTTAGAAGCATAGAATTCACAGTGGCCCCATTCCCTCAGAGGCTTCCTTGGGAAGAGAAGGTCTTTGTGCTGAACTCTAGAAAGGGAAAGGATGCTTGGGGGATGGGTGGGAGCTGGCAAGCGCCTTCAGAGGAAAGGGAGAGAGGAGACTTAGATCTCAGCTTGAAGGAGGATAGGATAAACTAGAAAACAAACTATGAGGGGAAGGATGAGGGAGAGGGCATGTGGAACAGGGTGACCCTTATAAGTTTAGACCCTTCAACTCTGAGTGAACTCCTAAATCCAAAATCAACCCTAGTAGGGTAGAGTGTACTTTTTTTTCCCCCTCTCTCTCTCCCCCTCTGGTTTTTCCTTTCCCTCTGGTTGTCTTCCTCACTGAAAGGAAGAAAAACATAATGGGTCTTGTCTGAGAGCAGCTCAGGAAGAGAGTTGGCAGAAGCCTAACTGGGAGGCTGTCTTTTCCTGTTTCTGGTAGAGATTTTATAAATATTCAGGGAGTCTGATTTGAGGCTAGTTTGAGGGGGTGGGGAGGGAAGGAGAGCAGCAAAGGGGTACAATCACTCAGCCCACAGGGGCTCTCAGGCTTCTAGGAGGCCTGCTTTTCATTAGCATCACACAGCAACCAGCTCATCTGCTGCAAATCTCATCACGCCCCTGCAAAGCATCTCGGGCATGTTAATCTTTTCATTTAACAGCAAATCTGCTGTAATCTGTCTTCCTCCCTAAGGCACCCACACCAAACCCTTCCAAAAAAAAAAAAAGACTTAAAAAAATACAGTGGAACTTTGCTTATGATATCAGTGTCGAGGGAAAGGACTGTTAGCTTGGACAGTCCTGTTGCATGTTCTCTTTCAGGGGATCTGATTTGATCTGTGGTCTATTCAAATCTACAGGATAAAGAGCCAGGGTATAACTGGGTTTGACTGGAGTTATAATCCAGTCCCAGTCCCACAGATATCCCTCGGCTTTGCACACATGGTCATTCTTCTCAATATGCCTTTTACCAAAATAAATTTTCCCAGATGCATTCCTATGAATGACCAGGGTCTGTCCATTTATGCTAATAAATTGCAGCTGCCCATTGAAGTAGAAATTGATTGTGTGTGTGTGTGTGTGTGTGTGTGTGTGTGTGTGTGTGTGTGTGTATGTATTATGGATACTGACACAGATGCAGTGGGGGAGATGACCTAGAGAGGTGATTGAGGAATATACTGTGAACTTCTAAAGACATTTGATTGGGCCAAAGCAAAAGTAATTCCTGCTGAATCCCTCCTGTGAGATAAGGGCCAGTGTTTACTTAGCAGTAGGAGGGCCTTCATTTGATCCAATGTATATATAAGTTATGTGTTTCACATTTGTTTCCCCGTTTTTTTCATCCCAGTTCTAGCCTACCACAAAAACAAATGGTGCTGGGGAGAGACTACAATGAGTTAGTGAGGGCAGAGTATTAAGACTTTGGAGTTCTGTTTTCTGTTGTTTTCCTCCTCATCTTGGAGGACTCATTTGACCCTTTCCTTCCCTCCTCCAGTAGACTGAAGATTGCTCCTGCCTCTCTTAAGGATATTCACTCAAAAACCTTGAATGAGCTCAAGAGAAATGCAGTGTCCATTTCCCTCACAGTTATTAGTCAATTGAATTTAATTCTACAAGCATTTATTAAATGTCTACTATATGCCAGGCACTGTGTTAGACACTGGGAATTTTTGTGGTTCAGTCATTTCAATTGTGTTTGACTCTTCATGACCCCATTTGGGGTTTTCTTGGCAAAGATACTGGAGTGGTTTGCTGATTTTACAGAAAACTGAGGCAAACAGGGTTAAGTGACTTGCACAGGTAAACATCTGATGTTGGATTTGAACTCACACCACCTAGGTGCTGCAGACGCTGGGGATGCAGAAACAAAAACAAAACAAAAAAGCCACTTAACAGTCCCTGAGAAATTTGTATAGGCACTATGGGAAACCCAGAGAAGGAAAGCTACTGTTTGAGAACCATAAACTCTCTTCTTCAACTGATTCGGTCCCAGACCAGGAGGACCAAAGGGCTCTCCAAAATTTGCTGCATCGTACCAAAATAACAAGTTCTTTCATCATGGAGCCTCATGTGTCCTTGGTAGTAGCCAGGATGCAGGCTCAACACTGCATGAGGTATGTTCTAGCAGGAGGAGGAGATGGTGCTGTTAATCCCCATTACAAGTACAAAGTAGATAGAAAACAGTTTGAGAGGAGGACAAGGAGGGGACCACCAACAACTAGAAGAATCCAGGAAGGCTTCTTGGAGGAGGCTATACTTGAGCTGGGCTTTGATGGAAAGTGAGAATTCCATAGCTGGATCAAAGGGGAGCCAAGACATTAAAATGAAGCAGAATCAGGTCCCTCAATCATATTGGCCTAATGTGTTAAATGCAGCCTATCTCTTTCTCACTAAGAAGCTGCATGATTTTAGGTAAGCCCTTTCCCTTGCCCTGGCCCTCAATCTCCTTATTTGTAAAAGGAGGGGGCTAAACTAGGCCCCATTCAGCTCTAATATTAGATGACTTTTTGAGGCCTTACATGCTCCCAATACAACCATCTCACTAAAGAGATTTGCATTAAAATCTTATCATGACTTCTAAGATATAGCCATTTTTGGCCATCAATTGCTGACCTTGAGGTATGCCTCTACCAAAGCACTTCTTGCCTAATAAATGAAATGACAATCTTATTTTTAATCTTCCAACATTTAAAATAATTGGGAATTAAATGACTAATAAGATTTAGGCATGTGGGGTGCTGGCTACACAGTGTATCCTTACAGTTTTTTAGTCTGTTCTGCTAGGGGGAGGGGAGGGAAGCAGGGACCCAGAAGCTGTAAGAGATCCTAGCCAAAGCTGAAATGATTTCTCTGAGTTTGAATGGTTATCAGCTCCCAACAAAGATAGAATTTTTGTGAGTTTTGTCATTACTATTGTAGCCCTTTCTTGGGCATTTGGGATGAAGAGGAACCTTTCTTTTCCTTTCTCCCTTCCACCATCTGCACACTTTAGAGCAGTACAGATATCCTCTGATAGCTTCTTGTTGGCCATGAGATCTCTTATTTGGCTACCTACCCAGAACTCCAGAGATATAGAAAGTGGGCAATCCTTGCCCTTCAAGTCTGTCTGTCTGTCTGTCTGTCTGTCTCTCTCTCCACAACCCCTTTTTTGTCCCTTGCCAGTCTTCAAATGTAAGGAAAACTCTGAGGACTAGATGGTTGGTAGGGAGATGACCTTTCTCCCAGCAGGCTAGACTGATACATTGACCAATATTGTGTGTGTGTGTGTGTGTGTGTGTGTGTTTTAGTACAATCACTGCATAAATACATTCATTTTTTTCATGAAGCCAGAATTCATATCAAAGTTAACAAAAGTGAGTAAATTTGTTCCAATTGAGAATGAATGTAGTACATCTATTATTCTATATGGTGCAAAGTATGTATATTTGAAGTTAAACAGCCTTTGTGGGGGGCAGCTAGGTGGCGCAGTGGATAAAGCGCTGGCCTTGGATTCAGGAGGACCTGAGTTCAAATCCAGCCTCAGACACTTGACACTCAACTAGCTGTGTGACCCTGGGCAAGTCACTTAACCCTCATTGCCCTGCAAAATAAAACAAAACAAAAAAAACAGCCTTTGTGTAGGAGCTAAAAATATATTGTTATGCTAATATTATATAATATAAAATAATATATATTATTATCGTGTTACATTTCTTAGTGTCATTCATTTTGATAAACATATTTTTCTCCAAAAGTCAACTTTTCCAAAAAATGAAATAACTCAAGAATAGATATTTTGAATTTTCAACAATTAAATTTTAATTTAATTATCTTTTTTAACCATTTATTTTTTTAAAAGGAAATAATGTCCTTTCACAATGGATAAAAACCATTTGGAACAATTGAAACAAAGGCAGATGATTTAAGTAGCAAAAATAGAGACAAAGTCACAAAGCTCAAATCCATATACCATGATTCACTATATTTATCACTGGGTTTCGTAGACAATGTTATTAATAGAGAGGAAAGACTTTTGTTTTGTAAGAATTGCCATATCTGCAGATAGCATGATAGCCAATAAAGTGAAATTATATATTGAAACTGTACCTGCAAAATTTATTGGCAAGATGAAAATTTTTGCAGCAAAATCAGATGCTTTTAAATGAGAAAAAAAACTTTTAAAAAGATCTTTATTTGATTATCTATGAATATATTGCTAACACTGATTTTGGGGAAGATATATCATTTTGAAAATCTACTAGTGGCAATGCCACATAATGAAAAATGCCAATATAATTGCTAGATCTTTAAAATGATAATAATATCATAGGGGAGAATTGTACTGGACTGATACAGCTCAATCAATGTTAGATTGAAACACAGGTTGACAAGCATTCGTTAAACGTGTGATGCAATTTGAGCACCTTGTATACTTTACAGATAATCACTTATCTTAAGAAATATGAGTGGAGAGTTATAGACAGTTCTTCAGGTTGTTTTGAGAGTAATCAACTTTTTAAAAAAGAATATATTCTTAACTATTCTCAGCAATACAATGATCCAAGACATTCCCAAAGGATTAATGATGAAGCATACTATCCACTTCCAAAGAAAGAACTGATCTTAATGGAACATAGACTGAAGCATGCTATTTTTCGCTTTCTTTAATTTTTTTCTTTTATTCAAGTTTTCTTACACAAAATGACTAATATGGTAATGTTTTACATGATTGCACATGTATAACTTAAATCTGATTGCTTACTGCCTCAGGGAGGAAGGAGGGGAGGGAGAGAAAAAGGAATAGAATTTGGAACTCAAAACTTTAAATAAAAAATGTTTTATTATTATTTATTAAGAGGAGTCTATTAAAAGGAAGATCCTTTGCATAATTGTGGGATGATGTAGGGCAGACCTAAGGGCTCCATATATTATGAAACATACTAGCTTTTACAAGCCAAAAGGTCCTTTGAAATGTTATATGAACTAAAAGAAGAAATTGCTTTTTTAACGATAAAGATGAAACAAATTAATTTTATAACAAAAATGTTCCCCTCAAACTTTTTGAAAAACCCAGCAAGGTCCTCAAAGTCATACTCTGATCCAGAAAGATTAAATGATTACATTTAGTTAGAGCTATGGAAAATAAATATACAAAATACCATTTCATATACCTCCTAATGGTTTTTCAAAAATCTGACCTGAAATGAATTTTTTATAAGTTAAGCTATGGGGGGCAGCTAGGTGGCACAGTGGATAGAGCGCCAGCCCTGGAGTCAGGAGGACCTGAGTTCAAATCCGACCTCAGACACTTGACACTTACTAGCTGTGTGACCTTGGGCAAGTCACTTAACCCCAATTGCCTCACAAAAACAAAACAAACAAACAAAAAGTTAAGCTATGCTTATTAATCCTTCAACTGGTCAACAGAAACAGTTCTCATTTTATTTCAAAGGAATATATTTCTAAATATGAATGGATAAGGAACTCATTTTCCATGGGGGAAAAAAGTGTGATACATCTGATCTACTCTATCTGAGCAAGAACAGACTTTTTTTTTCCAGCATCCTTTTTCTCTTCTTTTCTCTTCCTAATCTTCTTCTCAAAAGCATGAAGTCTCTTCTTCCCTAGGATGGATAATTTCTTCTCTGGGGTTCTAAGAATCCCCCTGGTGATTTGTCTTGTGATTCTACATTAAAATATGCATTGGAATCTGAAAATCTTATTATATTTTGATTATGGGTGAACAGAGTTCTTTAGGTTGTCAAGTAACCTAGAGCAGGGCTTCTTAAACTTTTTCCACTCACAAACCCTTTTCCCCCAAGAAATTTTTATATGACCTTAGGCATAAAAAAGGTATACAAATCAAACCTTTACTGCCAAATTTTTCACAACCCCTACATTCAAGAAGCTCTGACCTACAGTACAAATTTATCATTCATAACATATTACTGTGTGTAATAATATCAAGCAGGTAATTTGCCTCTCTCCTCCCAGTTTGGGGTATCACTGTTCTGTCCCAGCCCTGAAGTGTTTGGAGCTTCAGGAAAAGGAGGTTGGTCTCTTGGCCCCTCCGAGTGATGGCAGCCAGGGGAGGAATATACTGCATCAGTTTAAAGGAACAGACATTCTCTCTCTGTCTCTGTCTCTGTCTCTCTTTCTTTCTCTTTCTCTCTCTCTTTCTCTCTCTGTCTCCTTTGCTTTCACTTTCTCTCTTCCACTTCCTTGAATGTATAGCTTGGGATTCCCTCTCTCTAGAACTTTTCATGAGGGGGTTTCCCCACTCCAGTAGAAATGTCAATGACTACTTGAACATGACCACTAGGATAGATACTCATCCAGGTTAATCTGAATTATGATTTCAAGGCCATTTTGTGTTTCTTTACATGTACATAGGTGACTGAATGCCAATCCTGACACATTTGCAGCCTTGAAGGCAATTTTGTGAATTCTAGTGGCTCAGAGCTCTTGGGTCCTTCAGTTGGAGCCAGCTACTCTATGGGAAGTGCCCTCTCTATCTCCTACTGCTTCTTGAAGGAAGAAAAATCATCTATCAGTTTAACAGACTTATGAGGTCTCTTTAAAGGCAGGTGAGGGGAAATGAAAGTCCCTCCAGCTACTCTAAATTCTCACCATACATTCCCCATCAGTTTTTGATTGGGCAGTGATCATTCCTCAGCTTCTGATTCTGATGATCTGTAACTAACCTAGTTGAGATGTGGAAGAAGAGATGAGGGAACTGGCACCCCGAAATCTGACTCAATTCTTCCTTCCATATCATAGGTTACAAGAATAGCTCTGCTTCCAACTCTCTCTCTCAGAAGCTTCTGGGAAAAAAAGTCTCAAAAATCCAAGTTCCAAAAAGTGTTTCCAACTAGTGAACTCTAAGATAGTTTCTACTTTGCTTTCTGGGAAGGAAGCCCATAAATCCAGTGTTACATTGGTGAAATGGTTTTCTATGCAACTATTATAAGGAACAAATTATATCAATCTCATTTTGCTTACTTGTAGGCTGATTGTTTTAATTATGAGTAGCAATCATCAATGATACTACAATTTGAGAAAGCCCACCTAACATTAATGTGATTATTATGGTGATTAATTTATGTTGTAACATAAAAATGTAAAGGATTCTTTCAATAAATATTTATGTATGTTATTTTATCATGTCTAAGATTTGTGTGGGTTATAAAATTGTCTTCAATATATGAATGAGCTAATAACTTGAGCAGATTACTCTATTTGTATAAAAATATTAATAGCAGCTCTTTTTGTGGTGGCTAAGAATTGGAAATCAGAGGAATACCCATCAATTGGGGAATGGCTAAACAAACTGTGGTATATGATGATGATGGAATATTATTGTGCTATAAGAAATGACAAGCAGGATGATTTCAGAAAGGCCTGGAAAGACTTGTATGAACTGATGTATAGTGAAGTGAGCAGAACCAAGAGAACATTGTGCACAGAGACAGCAATATTGTTTGATGAAAAACTATGAATTGAATGACAACTATTCTCAACAATACAATGATCCAAGACAATCCCAAAGGACTATTGATGAAACATAGTATCCACCTCCAAAGAAAGAACTGAAATTGCTGGAACACAAATTGAAGCATGCTATTTTTCACTTTCTTTCATTTTTTTCTTTTTTTCATTTTTTCTTTTACATGGTAATTTTTTACATAAATGTACATGTATAACCCATATCTGATTGCTTACTGCCTCAAGGAGGGGAGAGAGGAAGGAGGGAAGAAGGGATAACATTTGGAATTCAAAACTATAAATAAAAATGCTTATTACTTTTTTAAAAAGTGGAGGTTACTGCAAATTTTGTGTAAAAATATGTGTGGGGTGACTACATAAAGTATGGGAACCCCTGCAGATACCAACTTTGGGATCGTTCAGTTTGGCAGCACAAATCCTAAAATTGGAATGTTACAGTGGAGATTTGCATGGTCCCTACCCAAGAATGACTGATATCAGCTTTGGATAAAGAACAGAACGAAGCCCTACAGTGTGCCCAGTAGTGGGGGAAAGTCAGCCTCTGGGAGGCTGATTTGAAGTCAGATTTGGAAAATGCAGATAAAAAAACACACCCAGAAATGGCCAAAAGTAGGTTGGATTTGCAAACCACTGAATATAGTTTTGCCATTCCTGTACAAGTCTGAAACAGCTGCTTTGCTCCCAAATTTTCCTCTTTCTCCTCCTTTGCTTTTCCTCTCTGTATCAGCTGCAGCTGAGATATATGTTAGGAGGCTACTCCAGTGAGTTAAAATGGGAAATAAATACAATCTAGAAGCAATCCTGTTTCCAGCTTTGCTTCAATGCCTCAGTTCCCCCAGCCCTATTTGACTTCTTCTGATTTTGAGAAGTCTTTCCCTTTACCCTCTCTAAGAAGGAACCTGGACTGATGCATTGTGTAAGGTATCTCTGAAGCACGTATCCAAGTCCCAGGGGGATGAGTGTACAAGGCTGATGAGGGTAGCAGTGATACAGTACAGACTTTCCCGTTCCTGGGTTTGTTAAAGGCCAGACCAGGCCTGAAGTCTTATGACTTGAACAGATGTTTCTGCTTAAGGACCCCTGGCATCTTTATGGACTGTTTTTTCCATTCTTTCCCCTCTTCCTCTGTCCCAGAAGTCCTGAATGCTATTTGGACTTCATTTTCATTCTAATGGTTACATGGATAAAAGAGCTTATTTCTTTTCCTTTTCATTTTGTTCTTAAGCTGTCCACGGGATCTACACGCATGCCCATATGCACGATCTTATTTTTTATAGAATTCATGATATCAGCTTTGTATATTTGTACATTATATGTATGCTTGTTTATTTACCCACTTTCCTTATTAATACTTGGACACATTTTGAACATTTCTCTCTTCACACTTGTTTGGACACATCTCCACATATCTCTTGCTGTCCGTTTGCTCACAGGCCAACCCAAGGTATTTGATCAATGTGAGCCTCTGAGATGCTGATGTCGAAAGCTTCTCTTCCAGTCTGAGAGTCTTCTTGCTGATATTACGAACCTAACTTTACTGTCAATTGTGTTAGCCATGTGACTACAGAAATGTTTTAGCTAATTTACAGATTGAGAGCAGAGATTGAAGTTACTACCTCTACTAGTCACAGTCACCTGTTCTTAGGTGTGGTTTAGTTGACAGCTCTTTAAAAAGAGGAACCAGTTTTCTGTGGGTTGGTCACAGGCCTTAAACCAGTTTGGTTGCTCTCCAGATCAACCCCTAATAATCCCACAAAGCATATGGTCCCATCCAAGTGAAGAGTCCACACACTGTCTGACAGTATGAAATCCGCTTGCCTCCATGTCTGGGAAACTCATTTCATTTTGTTTCCCTCCAAAGGGTGGAGGGTTAAGATAACCATGCCCTGTATAGTGACAAAGCCTGAGTTTGGTTATAAAAGCAAAGAGAACCTAGAAACTGACAACTCAAGAATTGACACCTTATTAGGGAATAGCTAAACAAGCTGTGGTACATGATTGTGATGAAATATTATTGTGCTATAAGAAATGACAAGCAGGATGATTTCAGAAAGGTCTGGAAAGATTTGTATGAACTGATGGATAGTGAAGTGAGCAGAACCAGGAGAACATTGTATACAGTGACAGTAATATTTTTCAATAAAGAACTATGAATGACTTAACTATTCTCAGCATTACAATGATCCAAGACAATCCCAAAGAACTAATGATGAAGCATACTATCCACCTCCAAAGAAAGAACTGATATTGATTGAACACAGACTGAAGCATGCTATTTTTCACTTTCTTTTTTTCTTTTATTCAAGTTTTCTTATACAAAATAACTAATATGGTAATGTTTTACAAGATTGTACATGTATAACATATATCTGATTGCTTACTGCCTCAGGGAGAGGAGGGAGAGAAGGAGGGAAAACATTTGGAACTCAAAGCTTTAAATAAAAATGTTTATTATTTTTTTTAGTTGGCACCTTGGCCCCATATGCACCAAAATTTTTATAGGAGCCCTATTTGTAGTAATAAAGACCTGAAAATAGAGTAAATGCTCATCAGTTGGGGAATACTTAAAAAAGCATTCACAATATATTTCACAATATATCCTATATATATATGTATGTATATGTATACACACACACACACACACACACACACACACACATATATCACAATACCTCAATGGAATGGTCTATAACTGTGCTATAGGATGGGTCCAAAGTCACAAAGTCATGAAGGGGGTTCAATATTTAATAACTCCATTATTTTTTGTTTTTAATTTACAATACCATAACATCATATGTAATGTATATAGGATATATATGGGAAATAAAGAAAAAATAATTTTCAAAAAGTTATTAAAACATCAAACCCCTTGGTGACTTTTGGCCCACCCTATATAAGAAATTATTAATATGATTGTAGACAAGTAGGAGAAGTCTTATGGGAACAGATAAAAAGTGGAGTAAGCCAAACTAGGAAAACAATAGGCTGAATAATTAGAACAATGTAAATGGAAAGAACAACAATCAGTGAGATATTGGAACCTGAATGCTATGGAATTATAATGACCATGCTTGGTTCCCAAAGAGAGATATGAAAAGGTGCATTTCCTCCCTTCTTTGCAGAGATGGTGTCAGGGACTTTTTTGATGTGTTGGTTAGTTTTACACAACTGGTTTTTCCTCCCTCTTTTAAAAGTTTTTTGTTGTAAGGATGGCTCTTTGGGAGGTGGAGAGGGTCTACATTGTGAAGTATAAGTGATATATAAACCAAACAGAGCAATAAAAATTATTTAAATACAATTAGCTCTTTGGTTTGGGATTCCTTCTCTCTTAAGATCCTTCACTGCATAAGTATGCTTGTTACCTTTCAAAACTGTTCTCAAGAGTGGGGAGTTGTGGCCTCTTGTACCCTGGAATTGTTTGTTTTCTTCTCTGGATTTCTAAGAACCCCACTAGTTGGGGGCTTCACTCTGATTTTCTGACTCACTTTGGGCTAGTTCCATAATCTACTTGATAGCACCAGTAGTACACAGGTATAATTCTTCATTTAGGTCTTAGATGCTTTCTCTACCAATAAGAAAGGTGTTGCTAACCAGTCTATCTGAGTGTTTTTGCTGATAAAGTTAATCACTCAGTTGCTCTAGATCAAGATTTCTAAATCTGGGGTACACAGGCCCATTGGTAGATTTCAGGGCATCCATGAACCCAAATGTGAGGAAAAAATTCCATCCTTGTTTTCACTAATCTAACTGAAATTTCTCATCTCCTTCAATTATTTAAATTTATCATCTCTTTCAGTTGTTTAAAAAACAAATCATAGAAGAGATGCATAAGCCCTCTTTCACAAAAATGGATAAGAACCTTTGTTGTTGATTATGACATCCTGTTTTTGAACATCGAAAATATGGATGACATCTCCCATACCTCCCAACTCTAGCCGCTTTCCATTAAGTACACTCTTGGCCCTTTCGGCTACTAGCAGAAGGACTTACCTTGCCTGGTTAGCCCCATGATATATATAACAAGGTACTGGCCCAAATAGAGTAAAACTATGGATCTCTTGCACCATTCTGGAAGTATCATTTCAACCCCCCGCCCAAAAAAGTGTTACCACTGTGTACATTTCTTGTTTAGTGAACTATCTCTTTTCCCTTAATTTTTTTTTTTTTCTGGGCAATGGGGGTTAAGTGACTTGCCCAGGGTCACACAGCTAGTAAGTCAAGTGTCTGAGGCCAGATTTGAACTCAGGTACTCCTGAATCCAAGGCCGGTGCTTTATCCACTGTGCCACCTAGCCGCCTCCCTTAATTTTTAAATTTGGTTTTTATCATTTATTCTCTGGGGAAGGCTTCCTGGAAAAAGTGACGTTAGATACGCATTCTAATGCAGGACAGATGTGGTTATAAGCTGGTATGTCGAGGGAAGGGGAGGTAGAGAGATATGGAATAATAACAATAACAATAGCTAACATTTATGTAATGCTTTAAGATTTGCAAATGGTCTTAAAAATATCTCATTTTATTTTTTTTATTTTAATTTTAATTTTTTGGGCAGGGCAACAAGGGTGAAGTGACTTGCCCAGGGTCACACAGCTAGTAAGTGTCAAGTGTCTGAGGCCGCATTTGAACTCGGGTCCTCATGAATCCAGGACTGGTGCTTTATCCACTGCACCACCTAACTGCACCCTAAGAGGATTGTTTAAGGAAGTGTGGGACATCTATCACTTTTTTCTGTTTTTGGTTTTTGGGGTTTTTTTGTTTTGGTTTTGGGGTTTTTTTGCGGAGGCAGTGAGGGTTAAGTGACTTGCCTAGGGTCATACAGCTAGTAAGTGTCAAGTGTCTGAGGTCGCATTTGAACTCAGGTCCTCCTGAATTCAGGGCCGGTGCTTTATCCACTACACCACCTAGCTGCCCCCCATTTTATCTTTAAAAATATTCTGGGGGGGGGAGATGCCATTATTATCTCCACTTTACAGTTGAGGAAACTAAGGCAGACAGACATCAAAAGATTTACCTAGAATCAGACAACTAGTAAATGTCTGAGGCTGAATTTGAACTCTGGTCTTCCTGACTCTAAGCCCATTAATAATAATAATAATTTATTTTATTTATATAAGAATAATAAATAATAACAATAATCTATCCATTGTACCATTTAGCAGCCACTAACAATGTTGGAAGAAGGCAAAAAAGCCACGCAAAAGAAAATTAATTTGTTCCATCCTGGGTACCAAAGGGCAGGAGTCCCAAGATAAGTCAGATTTATAATCAGTCGTTTAGTCAAGAAACATTTATTAAGCACTTATTTATTGGGCACTGGGCAAGTCATGTACTCAGAGAACTTACCCGTGAATGTAAGATGTAGGCAAAATGGAAATCACAAGGTATTTCAGAGTATTGTGCACAGATTATGCTCTTTCATTTACAACTTGTTGAAGGGCTTCTGCTAACAAGAGGGATGGCCAAATTCCCTTAAAGCTAGGGATTGGAAGTCATGAGACTTCAAATCTCACCTATGTCCCACACTCCCTGTGCTAGACTGGGCAAGTCACAACCTCTCAGGGTCTCAGTTCCTGATCTACAAAATTAAAGGGGGTTGAGCTGGATGAGCTCTAAGGTTTCTTCCAACTCAAAAGCTATGAAATTCTCAGCCAGTCTAGCCACTCCTGGCAGTGCCTCCAGAAGGACTTGTTAGAGAAACAATGACCTTGTGGCATCACCATCCGAGTTAGAACCAAATCAACATCAAGGAGCCTTCCCCTTTCTCTGTTCCTGAGCAGACTCTCCTGTTTTTCTGATGCTCAGCAGTATTGATTCCAACAAGTTCTGCCAGAACATTAGGCATTTGCACACCAAGGGGAGATGGGTGCTATACTTCCTAGAGTCCAAATCAGCCCTGGGCTTACATGTGCCTTCTGGGGTCTCTTCTTTTCCATGGGCCAGGGAGGCAGGATTCCAGCTGGGTCTCTGGCTGCCTGGTGGGATGTTGATGACCCTCATGGTCAGAAATAGCCGCTTTTTACCGGGGCGTCTGAATCCTTTGGATCTGGAAGTGATTGAAAGAGCAAAAGCCTGGAACCCCAACAGCGTCCTCTTTATAGTTCCCTTTTTGCCTTTAACTGCATTTTAAATGCTCCGCCTATAGGAAACAGCCCCACCATCTCAGGCGTTCCAGGAGGCTGAGGTTGTTTTTACCTTTCTCTGTATCCCTCTGCTTAGCACAAGTTCCTGGCCCTCAGTAAGAGATTAATAAATGTTTGTTGATTGACTTCTGCCCAAGAGCTAAATAAGTTTTCAAATGACCAAAGGAGCATACTCTGACTTGATAAGTGGGTTTGACTCCACTGGCTGAAAACTTTCTGTCAAATCCCGTGAGTGGTAAGATTCCTTAGGCTAAGCCAACTGAGGAAGTCCTTTTGTCCCCACACCCCCCAGTGGTGGACGTGATGCAATTCCTCCCCCACCCCCATGACAACTGAGACAGTAAGCATTAGCTATCAAATTAAGAGTGAGGGAATGAATGTTTTGGAGAGCATTCAAGCGACAATATCTGCCTCCCTGCAGGAGGAGACTCTGTCTCAGCAGCTAAAAGGAAGGAGGGCTGAAACCTAAGTGGTCTTGCTTAATTGCTCTGCAGATGGGTGGGGGAGGGGCAGAAGGTTTCATGTTGCAATACACACGGGCGTGGGGGGGGGGGGAGACGAGGGGCTAGGAGAATTTCCTTGTGTGCTGTTGGGGAGGCCTATAAGTGAAGGTAAACTGGAAGGTTTGATCT
The DNA here is from genome assembly GCF_019393635.1 of Dromiciops gliroides. Classification (NCBI taxonomy): domain Eukaryota; kingdom Metazoa; phylum Chordata; class Mammalia; order Microbiotheria; family Microbiotheriidae; genus Dromiciops; species Dromiciops gliroides. Next base: position 260,328,680 of record NC_057862.1, read on the forward strand.
GGTGGCTCTCAAGGTTTTAAACATCTGCATCCTGGCTTTATACCCTCCACATTCCTACACTGCCTCTTGTCATTAGTCCAAAGCATCATTAATAGGCAAAAGATTCTTCCTTCTCAGTCACCCAGGGGTCAAGATGTTGGTCTCTGGAAAATGAGCTGGCTGGACAATGGGGATATTCTTTGAAGTGGACTGGACTTCACAGTTTGTTGTTCACTGCTGTCCAATTATGGTCAAAAGGAGAGATTCCTCCTGACCCTTGCCTACCCTCTCTCATGCTCAGGATGGGGAATATTCATCTTTTCTTAACACCTCTCACCAAGCTTCTTTATGGGGTGGGAGAAGGAAAAAATTGGGTAATGGAGAGGGGATGCCTATATGCATCAATTCTTTCTTAGAAACTCTGCTTACTTTCCTAGAAAGGGAGACAGCTGAGTTCATTGGTGATGGCTAGATCTGTTTGAAAAGAATTCCTCTCAACCACGGAAAGACCACTTGGCAGCTTGGGAAAGAAATGGCTCTCAGGAGCTCATGGGATTATCTGTATACAAGAGGCTGTCAGAACATGTACTGACTAGATGGGGTGTCTGCTGACATGTGGCGCAGCCTAGATGAGGGAGGGGAGGACCTATTGTAGACTGGGTGGGAAATATTTCCCCAGGGGAACACAAGACATGTGACTTTCTCCCACCCCACCAAGAGTTTGTGCTGGGACAAGCAGCTTTTTACACAATACTTGAAGCCGCAATTATCTTAATTTCCAGAAATCCCATTCAACTGGGCCAGCATGCCTATACCTTTAAAAAAGACTTATTCCTTCACACACACACACACACACACACATTTATTTATCCTTTTTATATCCATACAGCATTTCCCCAGGGCCACCTACTATTGATGGAGACATCTTCCATTGCCACCCTCATTCTGGGACTAGAAGGATGTGTGGAAGTTGTTCACTGAACAGCAAGCCTCGCACGAGTACTCCTAGAGTAGGCTTGTTTGGGGGCTCTTGTTTTTGTTTTTGTTTTTCACTACGTCCATTGGCTAGGTGGAAGAGAGTGCAGAGGAAGTGAGACAGCATGCAGGTTGGACTGTTTGTTCCAACTCTACTGAGACACGATCTACCAAGGCTTAAAACTATGTGGTCTTTTTTGAGTTTCCAACTGGTTTCCTGCTCAGACTAAAGAGCAAGGTTTCCAGAAACCCTGGGAACATTGAGACACAAAGCCATGTTACACATTGAGTTTCCTAATGTCAAGCTGAACTGGGAGCAGAAAGCCTGAATTCCATTCCTGATTCCTGACCCTAGATTTTCTTTATGCCCCTGAACAATTAGTTCTTCCACTCTGAATTTAAAAGGAAGCATAATTAATAGTTTGCTGTTGACTTGGAAGGTTTCTCTAGTGATCTGTGTTGGCTCGGTGCTCTAACGTCCTGGATTGAGACCTAGATGACATGCTTATCAAACTAGTAGATGTCACAAAGATGGGAGCCATAGCTATGAACATGGACAACAGAGTCTGAAACCAAGGGTAGAGCACTGATTCTGATCTAATGTAATGGAATTTAATGTGGATAAATAAAAAGTCCTACATTCAGATTAAAAAAAAAAAACTGGACAAGTACAAGATGGGGGAAGACCTGCAAGATGGCAGTATATGTGAAAACAATATGGGAGATTTAGTGGACTGCAAACTGAATGTGAAATCAACAGTGTGCTGTGGCAGCCAAAAGTCTAACACTATATGAAGCCATGTTAAGAGAGGCATAATGTCCAGAGAGTGGGCCATTATGATAAAATTGGCCTAAAAGATACAAAAAATTCAATTAAAAAAAGAAATGGTGCTTCTGAAATTGTTATGCAGGGGTTACTGGGAGCAAGACACCAAGGGAAGAAGCCAGATCAAGAATGCCAAGAGGGTTCCTCCAACTTGGAACCATGTGGATGAGACCTGGAGTTTATTGGCATTTTGCACCCTAGCTTCCCCATCCAAAAGAGCCTGCGACCAGTGGGTGCTGTTACGGCTGTTGGTGTGGACTGTGTTGGAAAGATGGCCCAGGGCCTCCCCCTCAAAGAGGTTCCTTCTTGTATCACTCCAAAATGAGGGAAGGAAGCAGCTGCTATTAATTGTCACCATTCTTTCAGGGTCTTGCCCCTAGTCCTCCCAGAAAAAGGAAGATGTCTAAAGTAGATAGTATTCCATTGAAACAGGAAGCACTAATCACTGACTACATATGAATAGATTGTCCACCCTCCTCTTTGCACTCTGTTCTTTTCCTTACTATGAGTTGCCCTCTGTTATAAAAGGAAAATAGTGGCTGCTAATCAGTCTTACAAACTAGAGAAAATGGTAACCTTAGTGCTTGGTGGCAGGGATGTAGCAGAATGGTGATCCCCACTGGGGAATCACAAATCCTGTGAAGTTACACTGCAATAGTATTTGTTAGACAATTACAAGTGAGAAACAGGAATGTTGGGAAGCAAAGAGAGATTAATAACTTAAATTGAATCAAAATGTCTAGGGCATAGTAGAATAAATTTTGTGAGACATCTTGGTCACTTGTGTAAAACTACTTTCCTTCTGGCTTACACACAGGTGAGATTAGATAGTTGAGTCAATGGGGAGGGAGGTGGCCCCTGTGACCATTTTTTCAGGAAAGAAAAAGGCTACCGTGCTATACCCTTCAAAAAATCCATCAATAAATAAACATTTATTAAGTACGTGATATGGGTCAGGCTCTATGCTAATCACCAGGGATACAAAAAGAGACAAAAAACAGCTCCTGCCCTCGGAGAGCTTAGAAACAAAGCTATAGAAAGCATGAATGTCTTCATTGTTGTTGCTATCTGTCCCTCATTTTTTTTCTTTTTTCTGGGGCAATGGGGGTTAAGTGACTTGCCCAGGGTCACACAGCTAGTGTCAAGTGTCTGAGGCCTCACTTGAACTCAGATCCTCCTGAATCCAGGGTTTGTGCTTTATCCACTGCACCACCTAGCTGCCCCATCTGTCCCTCATTTTTGAAGAAGACCAACAACCTCACAGGGTTGGTGATGATGTCTTCACTTGTATTTGCATGAGAAGTGATGTAGAATTGCACAAAGTCATCAGCCTTGCTCTCTCTTTCAGAGTCATCAAAGTTCTAAGCTTTGGTGACATGCTTCTCAGAGCCACATGTCAGAATTGGATGAAGGTGGACACCAAAGATGGATGGATGAGCAGCCCTGAAAGGAGTTTGACACCAGAGGTTCTAGTTCTCCCTGAACATCCTAAACACCTAAATATAAATAAAATAGGAATAAATAGGAAATAATTAACAGAGGGGAAGGATCGGAAAAGCCTTCCTATAGAAGGTTGGATTTTAATTGGGCCCTAAAATCACATCTTATCACTTGGGGGCTACTGTTCAGTAGGGCCACCAACTTCTTAAGCTGCAACATCCAGATTATCAGCTCTATTAGATCATCAGTCAGGGGATGCTCAGGAATGAATCCTGCCAGAAGCAGACATAACCGATCCCCTCTCCCCACCCTCCACCGCATCCCCCCACTCCAAGGCTCTACATGGTCCACTAGAAGGAGGCAGAGAATATTTGTGCATATTTGGGGAGGGAAGAGGGGACTGGGACAGTCTCATTACGCTAATAAATAAAATAGATACATGTGCTCCACTACACAAAGAGACTGGCTAATGAGTTAGGGGAACTAGTTCAGTATGGCAATCTTACCAGTAACAAATGGAATACATCTGGATGGATGTGTTAAAGATCCTCTCAGAAACAGATGCCAATTTCCTGTGCTCTTTCCACTCCTCCAGCCATTCTCATTATTTGGGAGATTGAAATCCCTCAGCACCCCACACAGCACATCTATATGAAGTGAAACAGACACAAAGATTAGGGATTTGTCTATATAAATGCTAACTAAATCAGATTTCTTATTTTTATTTATTTATTTTTTAAATTTTTTTTTTTTGCGGGGCAATGAGGGTTAAGTGACTTGCCCAGGGTCACACAGCTAGTAAGTGTCAAGTGTCTGAGGCTGGACTTGAACTCAGGTCCTCCTGAATCCAGGGCCAGTGCTTTATCTACTATGCCACCTAGCTGCCCCCTTAAATCAGATTTCTTAATGAATCAAACAGCATGGCGAAATTTTGTTCCCACCAGGTAGGGCCATTTCGACTAAGACTAGATCAGACCAAAAGATTGTTCTTTGGACCAAGTATTGTCATCCCTATGAATTCAAGGATAAACTTCTTGAGATTCTTGGAGGTCAGAGTTGAAGTCTCAGATAGAACCTGAATAAATGAAATCAGTTAGTAAATCAACAAGTAGTTAGTGCCTACTTTGTGCTAGATGCTGTTCTGAGTGCTAGGGATACCCAGGCAAAATGAAACAGTCCCTGCCCTCAGAGAGCTTACGTTCCATTGGAGGAAACAATATATGTATATACAAATTAATACAAGCGGGGTAAATACTGGTAAATGTTTAACAACCAGCTCTCTAGGGGGGAAATGTACCTACAACACATTAAATTTAATCTGAATTATTAACCTTTTCTCTACTACTTTCTTATGTCTAGACAATCAGCAAAACAATAAATCAAGCCCTAATTTGTAGTTTGTCATTTCTGAAGTTTAAATGCTCTCATTGAAATTTTAACAATGGGCTCTCTCTTGTGGGTAGGAGCTGGCTTCAACTCATATAGAAATAGAAATAGAAATAGAAATATATGATGTGATTTCAAGGCATCTGGGGGTGGACTCTGTAAAAGTCTCATCTAGGAAGTAGCTCTTGAGCTGAACCTTGAAGGAAGATAAGGATTCTAAGTACAGGGACGGCAGGGAATATATTCCAGGCTTACTCCTGTTTGCCTCAATTTTCTTATCTGTAAAATGAGTTGGAGAAGGAAATGGCAAACTCCAAAGAAATGCCAAGAAAGCCCCCAAAAGAGTCACAAAGAGTCAGACATGACTGGCATGACTGAAACGACGGAACAACAACATTCCAGGTATGGGAGGAAGGAGAGAAAGAGAGGCAACCCATGTAAAAACTCAAAGATGTAAGATACAATATAATGCATAAGGAACAGCAAGAAACCCAGAATGACTGGACCATAGAGTATATGAAGGGAAATAAAGTAGAATAAGGCTGGAGCCAGGATGTGAAGGGCTTAAAATAACTTAAAATTCAGCCTTCTTTACTTCCTTGTCTATCTTCCCTTATCCCATGCTTTATTTAGAGGGGGGGGGGATGAATTTTTGCCTATCCTCTTTATGCAAAAGTTGGTTGGGACAGTTAATGGGATGATAAAATTTTGATCAAATGGTGGATCTCTCTCTGGTGACCCCTATTTTAATCACAGGGTTCCAAGAACTCTTGGGGTCTTCTTTAGTGTCTTTCCATCACTACCATTATTTTTCTGGATCTCAAAATCAATCACAACCATCCTTCCCAGATTTTATGATCCTATGGTTCTATCTATCTTCTTCAAAGATAAGGACTTGGGGCAGCTAGATGGCGCAGTGGATGGAGCACCAGCCCTGGAGTCAGGAGTACCTGAGTTCAAATCCGGCCTCAGACACTTAACACTTACTAGCTGTGTGACCCTGGGCAAGTCACTTAACCCCAATTGCCTCACTAAAAAAAAAAAAAAAAAAGGCCAAAGATAAGCAAGTTTCCTAAGGCTAGCAGTTGAACCAGTGGCAGGTCTAGAAAACAGAGGGATGACTGACCTCTGGTTCTACTAGTCAAATTGCTGACCCCATAGTTCCACATTACCTTATTCAGGTGCATGGCCTACCACTGCCTTTTCTTATTCAGTCCTCTCCTATCCTATAGGGTCTTTTCTGGATCTAAACATCAAAAACAATTTCCCTTAATGGCATGTTGTCCTGGAAAATTCCACCCATCACTACAAATAAACAGGACACCAAGGTTTCAATTTTCTTAGAAGAAAGCTAGCTACCACTACTGCCACTAAGGACATGCCTTAGAATTTGTTATTCATTTCAAAACCCATTATCAGGAGGGGAAGAGGTCTGTGTCTTCCCAATGTGAATGAAACAAGCCAGGGCCAGTCTCAGAGTTAGAGGGATCAAAACACAGAGGGTGGGTGACCAAATAGGTTTTAAAAAAATGTAAAATAGATTTGCATATACAGCTTCCTGATTACCTGGAAAAACCCAGATGCAGGAGAATAGGAATCAGGAAGGGAAGAAAGCAGAGGACAAGCACAGCAGAATGTATTCTCCTTTTTTCCTTCCATCGAGGAAACACGACTCACCTCCTCATTCCTTATTTCCCCCACAATGGTTGAAATCCTCAAAGAAAAAGCATATAGTAAATGGCTGTTACAGGGAGGTAGAATGTTAACTCTTCCTTGCCAAACCACAAAGAATTCAGATTCCCTTTCAAGGTGACTCGAAACATAGAATTCTATCAAGAATCCTAAAGAGCAGAGCAGATAACCACAGCAAACTTCACTGCAGCAGCCATGTTTTTGTTTTGTTTTGCTTTTCACTCTCAGGGATTTTTTAATTAGAGAAATTATGCCAAAGAGGAGACTAAAAAATAGGATCCTTCTTTGTTCTTCTTGATATATTTAAAATTCTTTTCTGTCTTTATTATAAATAGTTATTATGATCAATCTATCTCTCTATCATTTATCTATCATCCATCCATCTATCAAGTTTTAGTTTTATCCCTTCTCTCCCTCTCTCTCTCCTTTTCCTTGCATAATCCCCAACTGGGAGTTTTCTCTGACCTCTGATACAACCTTGACAGACCCCAACCAGATGTCACAAGTTGTTCTGATTCAATGTGCTCTTTGCAAGGCCCCTGGTACTGAGGTTGCTCCAGTATCAAGCTGACCTTGTTTCTTTTTTTTTTTTTCTTTTTCTTTTCCTTTTTTTTTTTTGGTGAGGCAATTGGTGTTAAGTGACTTGCCCAGGGTCACACAGCTAGTAAGTGTTAAGTGTCTGAGGTCAGATTTGAACTCAGGTACTCCTGAATCCAGGGCCAGTGCTCTATCCACTGCGCCACCTAGCTGCCCCCAACCTTGTTTCTTGTAGTGGACAGCCAGAGGACCCTTCAATACAAGGGCTGGCTGGAGGATGCCATAGCCCTGTCTCCTTCTGTAGATATGATATAGGCTTCCTGGATACTCCATTCGTCCTGTTTCCTGCTGTAGATCCAGTAGGGACAGCCAGAGACCTCTGCTCTAGGACTCTTGGAAGGTTTTAAGTATGCATACACTGCCTGGCTGTGTCCCCTAATGTTCTGACAGGCCAGGCCCAAGACCCTACTGACTTTAGGCTCAAGGTTCCCACACTGGTTGCCTCCTCCCCTGACTTGTCCCCTGACTGCACACAGGTTTCAGGTAGTAGGTTTTTTTGTTTGTTTTACTTTGTTTTAGCAATCCTAGAGTTTATTGCCTTTTCTTTTTGTTGTTTTTGTTTATTAAACATTGTTCCTTCTGGCACATTTTTAGAACTTGCTGGAATGTTTGCAAGAAAGCTGGGCGGCTCTAAGCCCTTTCACGTAGCCATCTTAACTAGAAATCTGTGACTCAGTTTTAAACTGCTCATGTTAAGATAATTTTACTTTCCCAAGGTAAGATAATTCTTCTCTGTGCTTTATCACACTCTTGGTGCTGCTAGTGGGAACTATCTAGATTTGTGGGTGCTTTCATTTAAAAAATACATTTTCATTGCTAGCTTTCATTTTAATGTCACTTGCATCTCACAAGAAATCCTGCTGCCAGTGGCACATTTATTGCTGTTATTGTTCATCCCTTCTTGAAGAGGACCAATGACATCATGAAGGTGATGTCTTGACTTGTGAGTGAATTGGATTTAAGTGAAACAGAGCTGGGCAAATCTCAGGAAATGTTGCCAGCAGCAATCTCATTCTCAAATAAGAATGACAATTCAGGTCTAGCATCTAGGGAGCCCTTTGTGTGAAGATGCAATATATAATATTACAATATAACAACAATAACAAAAATGCTTTGTACTTGCATCCATAAATCTCAGTGGACCAAACCACGAGATACCTTAGTCTCCTCCAGGCAAGACACATCAAAGATGTCAAGAAGACTATGGCTAAATGTATTAAGATACTTATTGGTATCCTGAAAACAAAGTTGAAAAAGAAAAAAAGTATTTTAATAGAAACAAATACTTGTACATTCCCAATCTTACTGTACACTTTTATAAATGAATTATAAAAATTTGGAAAGTACCTTAATCCTAATTCATATAAGATAATATGTATATGTTATATGTATATAATATAACCCTAACTCATATATGTATACACACACACACATACATATATATATATATATATATATATATATAAACTCATATAACTCACATAAAGACACAGGGCCCATCACCCTAAGTCAATTATAGAAAAAGTAACAATTCTACACCAAAAAGGAGATTGATAAACTGAACTCATTATCTTTTCTCCTAAACCCCCTTTCCTTCTAAACTTCCCCATCCTCACAGTTTGTCAGACTCACAATCTGTGTAATACTCAATTCCTCACTATTCCTGGTGGGGGGCAAGACATCCAACATCTATATCCAGTAGGTTGCCAAGTCCTGTCAATTTCACCTTTGCAATATCTCTCAAGACCCTCATCACCTCATGCCTGGACTATTGCAATAACCTATTGGTGGGTCTGCTTGCTTCAAGTCTCTCCCTACTCTAGTCTCTAATCACTCCAAAGCAATTATCCTGAGCCACTGGTTTGATCATGTCTCCCCCATACTCAATAAAATCTAGTGGCTCCCTATCCTTTGCTTGGTATTCAAAACCATGACCTTCAAACCCCTCTAGGTATAGAATCCTCTGTTTGGTATTTAAAACCTTTGATAACCTAGCCCCTTCTTACCTTTCTAGTCTTCTTCTACCTACAATCCTTCAACCCTACCGTGTAGTCTTTGATCCAGTGACACTGGCCTCTTTGCTGTTGCATGAACAAGATACTCCATCTCTCGATTCTGGGCATTTTCTCTGACTGCCCCCTTACCCCATGCCTGGAATATTCTCCCTCCTCATCTCTGCCTACTGGCTTCCCTGGCTTCCTTTAAGTCCTAGCTAGAAGCTCACCTTCTATAGGAAACCTTTCCTAATTCCTCTTAATTCTAGTACCTTCCCTCTGTTAATTGTTTCTTTTTTATCCTCTGTGTATACATACACACACATATATATGGCTCATTTGTACATATATATGTATGTATATGTATATATGTACATATACTTATTTGTTTGTTTCTTTCATCTCCCCCATTAGATTGTGAGCTTCTCAAGGGCAGGGATTGTCTTTTTCTTTTCTTTTCTTTATTTTTTCTTTCTTTCTTTCTTTCTTTTTTTTTTTTTGGTGGGGCAATGAGGGTTGAGTGATGTGCCCAGGGTCACACAGCTAGTAAGTGTCAAGTGTCTGAGGCTGGGCTTGAACTCAGGTCCTCCTGAATCCAGGGCCAGTGCTCTATCCACTGTGCCACCTAGCTGCCCCCAGGGATTGTCTTTTATCTTTTATTTTATCCTCAGTGCTTAGGACAGTGCCTAACACATTGACTGAGACATTTTCTGAGCACAAGATAAATAGTTCAAAAACTTATATAAATACTTTTAGAACAAGCAGACATCACTTTCACCAGCAGAAAAGGCTTATAACAAAGGACACACTGTTGGATTTGGTCCAAGAATGGAATTAAAGAGCCTCCTCCCCACCATGGGTGATATTTGCATGAACTCAGATGATAATTTGTCAAAAAGAAGCAGTAAACAAATGTCTGTCATGAGAATTTGTTTGTGGAAAGGTTAATAAAGGTCAGTTAGGAGTAGGCCAATGACACCAGAACTTCAGAAAGATTATCTTTGAGCATCCTAGACGTAGGGATTCATGTAGATTATGCAAGGAAACAACAGAAACTGTCCAATATATACATATATTCATGTATATATATGTGTGTGTATACTATAAGCTGTAAAAAAATTAGCAACTACTAAATGCTTAGCAAGGTGTTAGAATTATACACACAAAACTTGTTGTCTTTTGTGGATTGGCAGACATCAAATCTCCGTAGTCCATACTCCTAGAAATATAGACCTCAAAATGTCCTGGAGAATTCAACCAGTAAATCGTACTGGACCTAGGCTGTTATCACAGACTGAACTTTACCCACAATTGTGCAGACAAAACATTAATCCATAAATACTTAAGAACAAGAGAAAAGAAGAGGAAGAGAATATATATGTATGTATGTATGTATGTATATATATATATATATATATATAATTTGTTCCTCACAATAGCTCCTTAAGGTAGGTGCTGTTATCATCCCCAAAAACATTTTTTAATAGATGCCACCATACAAAATAGTGATGACCTACAAGCTATAGGAAACAAAAAGATTCCAAAATATAGGGGCCTAGCAAAGGATATCAAAATCATGTGGAAACAAGATAAAGTTACATATCATTCCTGTTATCCTTTTTTGCTATTAGAGTTGTACCAAGTATGTTTTCAGTCAACATTTGTCAAGTGCCTGCTACATAGCAGGCACTGTGCTAAGGGCTGGTGGTCCAAAAAGAGGCAAAAGATAACCCTTGCCCTCAAGGATCTTACAATCAAATCGAGGAGGCAACACACAAATAAATATATTATAACAAAGCAAGCTATATATAAGATAAAGAGGAGATTATTAATATAGGGGTTGCACTGCAGTTTAGAGGAGTTGGAAAAGGCTTCCTGTAGAAGGTGAGATTTCACTGAGTTTACCAAGGGAAAACTTTAATTCAATTAAAAAGGCATCTTTTTTCCAGCTATGCAATTGTCTATAGAACATGAAATATAAAAATAAATAAATAAAAATATAACTTCCCTAGGACATGAAATATAAAAAATATAAATAACATAACTTCTACAGGATATGAAATATTAAAAAGTTCTGGATAGAACTTAATCTTCCAGGATCATTTCCATCTGAACCTCATCAAAAACAATGAGAACAAGATAATAATAATAGTAATAATAATAATCTCATATTGCATGACAAACAGGTTAAAAACTTACAGAAATACTTCTGGAACAAGTAGATAACGCTTTGCAAATCAATAGCAAAGGATGCAGTTGATACATGATACCTGCCAGACTTACTGAATATAATCCATATTGGATACCTCTGGATAATCTATGAAATCACTAAGATTTGGTAATGAAACCAGAAGGTTCTTCATGGGAAACACCCACATGAACTCAACCAACAATATGTTGACAGAGAGGTATCAAGCAAGAATCTAAATTATGAAGATTTGATTACAGAACCACAGGTGTTTATAATGGTAATTTAAAAAGCAATAGGTCACTACTATCAGAAATTTCAGAAAAGTTGTCATTGATAAGCCTGGACTTATTGATCAATACAGAATTTCCAAGGAAATGGTGGAAAATGTGAAACATCACTGCAAATTGAAAAAAATGTAGCACTTACTGAACACCTAAAAAGGGCACAAGCAAGTAGCCAGAAATATATACCAGAAACTTGCTGTCCTTCATAAACTAACAGATGACAAATCCCCAAATGTCCTTGAGAATGCAACAAATAAACTGTGCCGGCACTAGCACATCATCATAGACAAAGGAGTTGCCCATAACCTCCTAGACATAACATTGACCCATAAAAATTTAATAACAAAGTTTAAAATAGCTATTGTCCCACCAAACCCTCATAACTTTCAAAGTACATGGAATGAAAAATTGCCAAAACATAGAGACTTAGCAGAAGAAATCAAAATCAAAGGAACAGAATAAAGTGTATGTCATCCCTGTCATCTTATCTGCTCTTGGAATTGTCCCAAAGGTTCTTTCAATAAGTCTACAGAAGATGAGCTTACATCACTACCATTTTATCCCATCAAAGCAAAAAACAATCATTTTATCCTCCCAAGTAGTAGTCCACCAAATATTAGACATAACAGAACACTAGTAGAATAGTGACTTGTGCTAAGACCATTTCTATCTGAACTCCATTGGCTGGAGGATGAGAATAATGAGAACAATGAAACAATAATTACTCTCATCACTAACTCAAACGCTGAAGTCTCATGGTGGCATGGGGGAGATCCTGCACTCTTACTTTCAATGCCAGTGAAGTGCAAGCTCTTGTGGGCCTTAACAAGCTGGAAAAACTGAGCAAGAATTTGATACCAGGCTGTGGTCTGAGGACAAGCCTAGAATTTCCTTTAGCCATCACAACTCATGAAACCATCTAAGGCATTGAGGAGTTTATGGTCTGCATTTATGGAGGGAGTGCCCAGACTAATGAAATCACATGTCTTTTCAAGCACTGAATAATTGTAACTCATATTTACAGAGCACTTGAAAAGTCTGCAAAGTACTTTCCCCTCCACAACCCTTGAGTAGTGTGAATATTATCCTCATTTTACATATAAGGATACTGAAGCTCAGAGGGTTAATAGCTTGGAAGAGGTAGAACTATAATGAAAACCTAGGTCTTCTGACATTTTTCCATTGCTATACACTACTTCATTAACTCTTATTTGGGGGGCAGCTAGGTGGCGCAGTGGATAGAGCACCGGCCCTGGAGTCAGGAGTACCTGAGTTCAAATCCGGCCTCAGACACTTAACACTTACTAGCTGTGTGACCCTGGGCAAGTCACTTAACCCCAATTGCCTCACTAAAAAAAGAAACCCAAAAATCCAAACAAAAAAAAAAAAAAACACCTCTTATTTGAAGAGTACAGTAAAGAACTAAGATGATAGAGCAAGGGTAAAGAAGATATAGTCCTTGTCCTCATGAAGCTTCTAAGAGAGCGCTTTGGGCTTCCCATTAACAGTATCTGACACACTTGTGTACATAGCCATCAGTGGCATCATCTTCACAATATGGCGGTGATATCAGAATGACAAAATCCTCTCTAATAACAACATGTGGTAGATAGAGTCCTTGGGATACCATCTATTTTAGCAGTAAAGCTAAAATAATACTGAGATCTCTGGTGCAACCTAGCTGGGAATGAACTATGTCCTGATGTTGTTTATTCAAATTCAGCTAGCATCTCTTCTGATATGTACCATTCAGTAGTGCTAGAAGAAATACAGAAATAAATAAGAACCATTTCCTGCCCTCATGGAATCTTCCTAAGGCATTCAGCAGTCACCCAGGGACAGAAGAAGCTGAGACTCCCCCAAGGCCCCCAAAAAAGAAATCCTGAGAAGCTGCTTAGAAACCATACTGTTCTCTGTCTCATGTCACCAGTAGCCTCTTGTACTTTTTGAACTGGATATTCCATAGGCGTCTCAAACTCCTCCTATCCAAAATAGAGCTCTTTTCCCCTTTCCTCTTCCAAAGTTCCTTATTACTAGGCTCACAACTTCAAGGGCATCTTCCAGTCCTCTCCTGCACTCACCCCGCATATGCAATCTGTTGCTAAGTCTTAGCTTCACAACACCCCTTCTCTCCATTTCACACAGCAACTGCCCTGGTGCAGGCTCTCCTCACCTCATGTTCTCCCTACTTCAGATCTCTCCCTCTAAACCATCCTTCTCTCAGCTTCCAAAGTGGTTTTCTGGTGTAGGCTTGATTATGTCACCTCTCTACTCAATAATCACTAGAAGCTCCCTAGTCACTCCAGGATTCCATATAATATACCCTGCTTGGCCTTTACAGCCTTTCACAGCCTGGCCCCTTCCTCCATTCTGGTCTTCTCACACTGTACTCCCCTCAATATAGTCCATGAGCCAGTGATACTAGTCTTCTCATTTCCTAACTCCAGGCATTTGCACTGGATGTCCCCCTTGCCAGGGAATGTTCCCCTTCCTCACCTCTGCCTTCTTTCAAGACAGCTCAAATCCCACCTTCTGCATGAGGCTCTTCTCGGTTCTCTTGGTTTTCCCCCTCACCTTGAGCCTTTCCTCTTCCACTCCCTACCTCCCTTTCAAGTGTCTTGCCCCTAATTTTACCTTTTGTCTACTCTATATCCATCGTCTACTCTATATCCATCTTGTGTGTACCTAAATGTTTGCATTTTCTCTCCTGTGTTAGAATGTGAGCTCTTTGAGTACAAAGACAGTATATTTGTCATTCTTTGTTTCCTAGCACTTAACACTGTGCCTGGCACTTAATAAGCTCCTAATAAAAGCTTGTCGAATGGAATCTAACACTAGTATAGCCCTAGGCCGCCATACTACAGGTCAGTGTTATACATAGGAGGCACCCGGGCAAGAACAATCTTTGGGTCCAACAGTATTAAGTTTTCATTTTACTATCAACAGGAATAGAAAACATCTCCATTTTTTGAAGCGGAATAGGAGGAAATATATATGTGTATATATGTATATATGTGATACATGTATATATAATATATGTTTTTACAATTTTGAAATGCATTAAAATCCACTTAGAAATAAGGAAAACAAAAGATTGCCAATAGGTAGAAATGTGCTAGAAATTTGCCTCTTAAGTTATCACTAAAAATAATTGGAAAGTAAAGAAAACCAAGCATAGAAACCTATAGACTTTCATGAGTACAGTGTCTCTAATGGAAAAGAAAACATAGCCCCTGGTTTATTTTAAGGTCCATATCTTAGTTTTGTCTCTCTTCTTGCCACTGGACACTGGACTTAGAGTCAGGAAGACTTGGGTTCACAATCTGTTTCAGACATTTATTGGTTATGTGACCCTGCAAAAGTCACTTAACCCTTCTGTGTCTCAGTTTCCTAATATGTCAAAATGAGTTTAACATCTGGCATCACAGTAGTCAATGGGCAGTTGAGAGAATTACCCTTGGGGGAGAGGATCTAGTTTTTTTTTCCTCTACCTCCTCCCTTCCATTTACCAGGTCACAACCTTGTAAACTTTGAAAGGTCAGGAGATTTAGAGTTCCCATTGGTATAAAGAGCAGTGTCCACTGAAGCTGGTAGCAGTATCCCACAGTAGTATTGGCTGATGGCAACATCTGCATCAGGAGCTGAGAGACAAACGAGACAAGGCAAGGGAAGGAAACTTCATGACTCTACTAGGTTACCAACCCTAGGAGCCCAGCGGAGAGCTATATCTAAAGGGCACTTCATAAGACTCCCACAAAGGGTTAGAAAAAGACTTCTAACAATAAAAATCTGCTAAATTTGCTTTTTGGCCACACAAGCTCCTCTAGGTTTGATCCCAATTTCCCTAGGGATCTTATATAAGTAAAAGAAGGGTCTACCCCTCATTTGGGGGGATATTTTTGTAGTGGCAACTATCCTCGATACACACACATAGGAAATACCCCACTAGCTCATTAAGTCTATCTGGCTGATAATCAATAGGGAGCACACTGGATGGGGGCTTGAAAATGCCCATACTTGAAGCCACAGCTCCTTAGTAATACTCCTGGAACCCTGAGGGGAGGAGTAATTAGCTAATAAGGGTCCCAACCTAACAATATGAGTGCCAGTTAGGAAATTAGCCCCAGAGGGAGATGGTATGACAATGGGACTATAAATATAGAGTCAAAAGGATCCTTAGAGATTATTAAATACAATCTCCTCATTTTACAAAGAATCTGAGCCCCCAAGGAAGTTAAATGATTTACCCAAGGTTACACAGATATTAAGTATAAAACCTTAGATTTGGATCCAACCATTCTGGAGAGCAATTTGGAATTATGCCCAAAGGGCAATAAAGCTGTCCATACCCTTTGACCCAGCAATACCACTTTTGGGTCTTTTTCCCAAAGAAATCATGGAAAGGGGAAAGGGACCCACATGTACAAAAATATTTATAGCTGCTCTTTATGTGGTGGCAAGGAATTGGAAGTTGAGGGGGTGCCCATCAATTGGGGAATGGCTGGACAAGTTGTGGTATATGAATACAATGGAATACTATGTGCTGTAAGAAATGATGAGCAGGAGGAGTTCAGAGAAACGTGGAGGGTCTTACGTGAGCTGATGATGAGTGAGATGAGCAGGACCAGACGAACACTGTACACAGTATCATCAACATTGAGTGTTGATCTACTGTGATGGACTATATTCTTCTCACCAATGCAATGGTACAGAAGAGTTCCAGGGAACTCATGATAGAAGAGGATCTCCAAATCCAAGAAAAAAAAAAAAAGAACTGTGGAGTATAGATGTTGAATGAACCATACTATTTCTTTTGTTTTTGGTGCTGTTGTTTTGTCTATTTTGAGGTTTTTCATCATTGCTCTGATTTTTCTCTTATAACATCACTAATGCAGAAATAGGATTAATGTTATTATGTGTATATATAACCTATATCAGATTACTTGCTGTCTAGGGGAGGGTGAAGGAGGGGAGGGAGGGAGAAAAATCTGAAATTGTAAAGCCTGTATAAACAAAAGTTGAGAACTACCTTTACATGTAACAGGAAAAAATAAAAAAATACTTTATTAATAAAAAATTTTTTAAAAAACAAAAAAAAAACCCTTAGATTTGAACCCTAGTCCCCTAACTACAAATCCAGCCTTTCCCAGCTCTAAAACCCATGATTCTGTAATGAAAAGAGTTCTTAACCTAGAGTCCATGCATTTATTCTTTTAAAAATATTTTTATAATTGTATTTTAATATAATTGATTTTCTCTATAATCCTATGTGTTCATTTTATGCATTAAAATATTTTTTTGATGTTTAATGTGATTGTACATATATAACCTACATCATATTGCTTTCTGTCTTGGAGAGGGAAGGGAGGGGGGGAGAAAACTTTGGATCTAAAAATCTTATAAAAACAAATGTTTAAAACTATCTCTACATGTAACTGGAAAATAATAAAATACTTGTAAGATAAAAAATATTATTTTGAGAAGGGGTCTTCATCAGACTGTCAAAGGGATTCATACCCCCCCCAAAAAAGGTGAAAAACCCCTGAAATGACTTGTGAAGATTCAGGCATAGGTGGGTATTGAGGCATGGACCGGACAGTGCTTTGGAGTTGTAATGAATGACTTGCTATATTTTCAGTCATCATTCAAATATAATATTTACTGTCTTGAATTTGGGCTTAAAATCCCTGTATGTTTTGATATATACTCAAGGTAGATTAGGAATGAAATAAATTGGGGAGAAAGAAATAAGGGAGAAGATGGGAAAGGAAGGCAGGCAAGGTCACATGGTTCTTCTGCTCCCATACCTACTCAGCTCCTCCCACGTTAAACTGGCTCCATGTCTTTTTCCCTAATAATCTCAGTTAAGACTCAGCTCTATTTATCATTACTTAAAGGAAACTTGTTGTGCAACTGTTGTTCTAACTTTGTCCCTTTTTGTCAGCACTGTAAGTCATTGTGATTTTCCCCCACTCTGTGTCAAGGGAGCAGGAAGGGAGATTGTGAAGGGGGGAGTCTATTCTCCATGTATTTCTGGGCCCAATGCAGGGCTGTGCCACATAACAAAATCCTTGTTGGTTGCATTGGTTTCCATTCGTGGGTAGCTTCTGCCCCCTCGCCAATGTCTCTGAATTATCCTGCTTCATTCCTAACCCCATTGCCTCTCATTTGGGAAAACAAGGAGCAGAGCCAGAGCCTCCCATAGCAGAGGCCTGTGAGCATGATTGGAGGACAGAAGTTAGCCTAGACCTAAAACTCTACAGGTGTTACAAGCTCCCTGAGTGTAACAAATTGCCTCTTGTAATTCCTCAGCCCCTTCATTTGACCTGACCCAGGACCCATTTTGTTGCCCTTTTCTTTCATCCTGGATTGTTGATATTATCTCTTCCCTCGGATCACATTGTTTCTTTGCTGTTGAATGCCTCTGTCCCATGGACCGACATTGTCTTTGTCTTTAGACAATCTTAGTTTCTATTATGGAAAATTGCAGTTGATATCCTCTATGTTGAATGGGCACACCCTTTGACCATGACTCTCTGTATTGACTTTTCCTGCTATTAATTGCCTCGCTACAAGCAAATCCCAGGGTTCTCTGTCCTCCCTGGCTCTGAGTGGAACCAGTGGGTAGGGCTGGGCAGGGTTTTGATCTGAGGTATCTCCCAGTTGAACTACCTGTAGGACTGGGCTAGGAAATCCCAAACAGTAAAAATCTCCGTGTATGAAGGGCCAGAAATAAGAGGTGGGGCATATGCAGCAAGAATTACAGTTACAATAGGTAGCTAGGTGGTGCAGTAGATAAAGTACCAGCCTTGGATTCAGGAGGACCTGAGTTCAAATCCAACCTCAGACACTTGACACTTACTAGCTGTGTGACCTTGGGCAAGTCACTTAACCCTCAATGCCCTACCAAAAAAATTACAGTTACAGGAGTATACAATATAAAACAAATCAAATACAAAGCAAACACATCCCAACATCTCAGGATAGGCCAAGTATTTTGTCAAGAAGGGCCTTCATAAGACCCAAGGAGTAAGCCCAAAATGCAGTCCAAAATCAGGCTATAGTATTAAATAGTCCAGGTTTTCAGCAAAATCTGAGCTTGACAGAAGAGATCTTAGTCAATTTGTCACATTCAACATGGTCAGTCTTAGATGTAGGCAGATGTGAGGTTGGAGGTATTTAGAATAGCAGAAAACTAACTACTCCTACTTGAACGGTCTCTACTTTTGTGTGGGCAGATCCACTCTGTCCCAAATCCTCAGTGTCCCTAGGGAAATGACTCTCCCTTAGTTGATGGCTTCACAGGTTGCCTGAGGCACCTGCCTTGGAGAGAAGCTCTCCTGTTCTTTATTCGTTTTTGTTCTACCCTGGAAATGTGTTTACTTAGTCTTAGACATGGACTAGAACTAATGGTTTAGATTCAAATAGTTTGTTACCCCACTGGGAGGTTTATAAAATATAATGATTATCAATATCAATAAATGCCTTTCTCATTTGACTCAAGACCCCAGCCAGGATAGTGTCCTAGCAATTTAAGAAAGTCAAATCTGTTACTTTTCCTCTATATACTAACACAGTTTCATCCTTCCTCTTCTTCTTCTTCTTCTTCTTCTTCTTCTTCTTCTTCTTCTTCTTCTTCTTCTTCTTCTTCTCTCCTTCTCTCTGGAACTCAAAATAATTATTTTATTTATGCTCCAATTCTTTACAAAATAGGAACAAAATGGAAAATTCCATCTGATAACTTGTAACTTTACATTTAAAATAGTAAATATAATAACACTACTTATTTGGAGATCAGTTTTCCCGCAATGTCTCCATATGGAGCACAGATAAGAATCTGGAAGAAAGTAAAAACAACCTCTGAAAAGATTCACCCTTTCTTTTCATACATAATGAAGAATGCAACCAGGAACGGTTGGATCAACCCTTTCTCTAACTTTGATATTAATTAGGACAGCAAGTAAACTTTATAATTTTTTTTTTTTGGCAGGGCAATGGGGATTAAGTGACTTGCCCAGGGTCCCACAGCTAGTAAGCATCAAGTATCTGAGGCCGGATTTGAACTCAGATACTCCTGAATCCAGAGCCAGTGCTTTATCCACTGCGCCACCTAGCTGCCCCAGCAAGTAAACTTTAAAGAACAGAAAAACGCTGGATTAGACATTTATTATCTAGCACTGAAAGGGTTAGTAAAAGGTATTTTAATATCTAAGCAAATTCTTAGGAGAAAGTTTGCCCCTAGTCAGCCACACCCCACACTCCAGGTTTGGTGGACCAAAGTCATAATGAAACTGAGTGGTATTCAGCACCAGCCACTTTTCCTTACTCTGTCTCTCTAGTATCCATCTCTTCAAATTTTCAATCTATGAACTCCAATCAAATCACCCACTCAACCAGTGAAACTGAAAATGAAACACTCAAATTATCCATGCTATCACACTGACTCTCAGTTAAAACTCATATTTCTTTGCCCAGAGAGTCTCTCATGAGAATTTCTTGATCTCTCCCAGAGTGGAAGAAAACAATACTGTCTGCCTACTACTATGTCTCCCAGAAAATAAACAGCTACGTACCAAGTACCTTCTCTCTCTGCCCACAGCAAAATCGGTCTCCCCAAACTTTATTTCCAATAGAGTACCAGAAACAGAGCTGAAAAGAATCTCGAGGCCACCTGATCCAACCCCCTCACCTTCCAGATAAGAACACCATAGCCAAGAAAGGTGAAATAACTTGTCTAGAGTACTGGAGGTACTTCCAACAAGATTTCAGAGGTGGTGGGCAGCTAGGTGGCACAGTGGATAAAGCACCGGCCCTGGATTCAGGAGGACCTGAGTTCAAATACAGCATCAGACACTTGACACTTACTAGCTGTGTGACCCTGGGCAAGTCACTTAACCCTCATTGCCCCACCAAAAAAATTTTTTAAAAGAGTCAGAGGTGGGATTTGAATCCACATTTTCTGATAGCAGAGATAGTGTTCTTTCCACTGAGCCAGTTCGTCTTTACCTTTGTCATCAAAAATTCAACACTGTTGCTTGGTTCCTTCAATGGGGGATGGATCTGGAGATTTCTGACTAAATAGTTCTTTAATGGAAAGACAAAAAGATTTGTTGCAGGAAGATGATGTTCTAATCTGTCATCTGATTTCTCATGTATTTCCATTTTCACATGATACAGCTTTGGGGGTTTGAGAAACATTCAGTTACTCTTAATAGCCAGACTGCTTCCCTGAATGTCTTATGGTTCTCTGGATTTCTTTATTAAAGCTAAATAGCTGGTGGGATTACTTACACTGACAAGTAATGTCTCCAAAATCAACATGGGGTGAGTCTCAGAAAGGCATCCCCCTTAAGTCAGCTTCACACAGGAATTTGGGAGCCTTGTTGTCAAGTGTTCACACTGAGATCTAGTGCCTAATTAGAAGACAAGCTTGGAGTCAAAATACTAGTGGTCCCCTGAGTATCTCATAATCCCCCAAATGGCACAAGTATCACATTGGGTGATTTTCTTTGCTGATGTCACAAAGACCGCATGTCCTTGTTAAAGGATTGCAAGTTATCCAGATAATTTATGCTCTTTTGTAAAAAAACATCACTGCCATTTCCTAGACTCCTCTCTGATCCTCAAAAATATAACCCTTCTTTTTGTGCAATTATGTAAAACATTTATGTATTAGTAGTTTTGTACAAGAAGACTCAAAAGAAAAAGATGAAAGAAAGAAAGAAAATGAAAAAATAGCATGCTTCAGTCTGTATTCAATCAATATCAGTTCTTTCTCTGGAGGCAGAGAGCATGTTTCATGATGAGTCCTTAGGGATTGTCTTGGATTGTTATATTGCTGAGAACAGCTAAGTCCATCATAGTTGATCATTGCACAATGCTTCTATTACTGTGTGCAACATTCTCCTGGTCCTGTTCACTTCACTATGCATCAGTTCATGCAAGTTTTTCCAGGTTTTTTCTGAAATCATCTTGCTTGTCATTTCTTACAGCACAATAATATTTCATTTCAATCACAGACCACAGCTTATTCAGTCATTCCCCAATTGATGGGCATTCCTTTAATTTCTAATTCTTAGCCACCACAAAAAGAGCTGCTATAAATATTTTTGTACAAATAGGTCCTTTCCCCTTTTTTTGGATTCCTTTGATAACCTTCCCTTCTAACAATTACAGTTAATGAGTACAATTGATAAAAAGAAATCAATACTTGGCCATATCTAACAACAAAAGCATCATTCAGCAACTATATTCCACCACCTCTTTGCAGAGAGGTGGAGTCACACTTCACTGTCAGTCTTCTGAAGCCACAACAGTAACCAAAATATCTTCATATGGGGCCTTCCCTCATTAAGATGTACTTTGTGATTAGACTTTTCTTCCATGTATGCCGTTTGATCTCCTGACCCTGGGAATACATTCATGTTGTATTTTCATGTTGTACATAATAGAGCCACAGGGCTACTGACTGTCACATCCTTTCCAGTAGCAATGGCTGTATTGATTTTATTAGAGTTTCCCAAAGTAAGAAGTAGGAAAGTAGGGTAGCTGGCAAGATTTCCTGGTTTCCTGTGGATGACTGGATGAGATGACAAACTATTTGGGAATGTTACAGCACTTTCAGTGCTAGCTTTAAAAGATAATAGCTGTCGGGGGCAACCAAGTCTCACAGTGGATAAAGCACCACCCCTGGATTCAGGAGAACCTGAGTTCAAATCCACCCTCAGACATTGACACTTACTAGCTTTGTGACCCTGGGCAAGTTACTTAACCCTCATTTCCATGTCCAAAAATAAAATAAATAAAAATAAAGTTAATAGTATTTTTAAATGGGGGCAGCTAGGTGGCACAGTGGATAAAGCACTGGCCCTGGATTCAAGAAGACGTGAGTTCAAATCTGGCCTCAGACACTTGACACTTACTAGCTGTGTGACCTCAGGCAAGTCACTTAAACCTCATTACTCTGCAAAAAAAAAACAAAAAACAAAAACAAAACCAAAACCAAAACCAAAACAAACAAACAAAAAAAGATAATAGCTGTCAACTACTTATCTCCAAAGGATAGCTATAATTGATGGGTGTCCCATTTGTTTCCAGTTCTTTGCTACAACAACAACAAAGCTGCTATAAATAATTTGCATGTATGTGTACTTTTCCTCTTTCTTAGAGCTCTTTGGAGCATAAACCTGGTGATGGTTTCACTTAGTCAAAGATATGCACAGTTGGGGGTGGCTAGGTGGCACAGTGGATAAAGCACCGGCCCTGGATTCAGGAGTACCTGAGTTCAAATCTGGCCTCAGACACTTGACACTTACTAGCTGTGTGACCCTGGGCAAGTCACTTAACCCCCATTGCCCTGCAAAAAACAAAAACCAAACAAAGATATGCACAGTTTAGATAATTTGGGGGGCATAATTCCAAATTTCTTTCCAAAATGGTCAGATCAGTTCAAAGCTCCTTCAATAGTGTACACACACACACACACACCTCCTTGCCCCCCACTTCTACTTCTAGACTTCTTTTGCTACTGTCACTCAGCAAACTTTTCTCATGGTATCAAAATTTCCCACCCAATTTAGAAAATGGTGTCTGTTGTATATCCTCTCCCAGGTCATTATTCTTCCTTTTTTTTTTTTTTAAAGGAGGTCATCATTTTTCTCATCTCATGCCTTTATACTAAGAAACTTAGGTTGGCACAGTAGATATGGATTCAGGAAGGCCTGAGCTACAATCCATCCTCAGTCACTTACTAGCTGTGTGACCCTAGGCAAGTCATTTAACTCCTGTTTGCCTTGGTTTCCTCACCTGTAAAATGGGGATAATAATATCACCTACCTCTCAGGTTTGTTGTGAGAACTAAACGAGATAATCATTATAAAGCACATGGCACATAGTAAGTGCTATATAAGTGTTAGCTATAATTAGTATTATATATCCATATTGATACTCCCTCAAATTCTCTAACCTCCTAGTTTCTTGGTCTCCTTAAATTTC
The DNA here is from genome assembly GCF_019393635.1 of Dromiciops gliroides. Taxonomy (NCBI): domain Eukaryota; kingdom Metazoa; phylum Chordata; class Mammalia; order Microbiotheria; family Microbiotheriidae; genus Dromiciops; species Dromiciops gliroides. The sequence continues at coordinate 260,352,038 of NC_057862.1, forward strand.
ATATTCTGCTCCTTCCACTTGATGTTGGTCACATAAAGGAATGGTCAGATTCTAAATTTCACCATTACCCAGAAGAATTCCATTTCCCCATTTAAGAAACCGGCATTCCTCTATCTGATCATAACTTCCTCTTATTCCACCTTTTCCTATGCTTCCCTAACTTTCACAAAGTAGTCATATTTTACCTTCATGTTACCTCTCATCCCTCCTTCTCAGGTCTTTCCTCATCTCTTACTTTATTTCCTTCCCTTTCCAATGGAATTAGCTAGCTCAACTCTATACCTTCGAATTCTTTTGAATCTCCTGTCTTATCACTGATCAACCCTTTCAAAATTATCAGTCTTGGGTTATTCCCATCATCCAACTCCTTAGCTCCTACTTGCACACTAAGAGGAAGTTATCCAAATGAGGCTGATAAAAACTTATGTTATCCAAATTCACCTAGGCCCTCACTAAATCAAGATCTTTATTCTTTATTCCTCCCTAATTGGTTCCCAACCAGCAAACTATGGCCTATTTTTGATATGGCCAATAAGCTAAGAATATTTTTTACACTTTTTAAATACAATAAAACTTTTTTTTTAAATGTAGAATTCATTCTCAGCTTTCAGGTATACAAAAACAGGCAGTAGCTTGCAGGGCCCTAACCAGCTACTCACAAAAGATTTTCCACACCTTCTCTTCCCTCCTACAAACCTCCCACAACTCCAACCCCACCTCACAGCCCGGGTCTCCTACTTTGCTGAGAATTGAAACCAGTTGACATAAGCACTCTCTTCTACATTTATCTTCATCTCAAAACCCCTTAACATCACCCCCTCACCACTCTCTTCTCTTTTTCCTATCTCTGACAATAAGGTAGTCCTTCTTGCCAAGTTTCCTCAACTATAAAATGGGGAAGTCATGGGACTGCAGCAAAAATTAATAATTTCTGCTTTCTCATCTCTCCACATCTTACCTTCCCAACAAGAATATGTATTATTATTCCATACACCATACCTTTTTGTAACAGGAGGGACAATCTTGTGTTAACAGAGATGTTATCAGTTGCTTCCTAATATCAAAATTACCTTAAAAATAACAAAAGGTTAGGGCACAATTTTTTCATTGTGAACTGCATTATGAACTGCTACAAACATCTTTGTACATAAAGCATATTTTTCATTTTCTTTGATCTCTTTTGGGTATAAGCCTACCTCTTTGGCATAGCTAGGTCAAAGGGCATATACTGTTTAATAACTTTTTGTGTGTATAATTCCAAATTGCTTTCTAAAAAGACCATATCCATTCATAGGCCTACCAATGTGCCTGTTTTCCTATGGCCCCTCCAACATTTTAAAAATTCTTTTTTAATTACTCTTTATTGTATTCTTTATTTTTAATCTTTGCTCATGAACTTCATTTTTATCAGTGAATAATACATTTTTGTTTTTAAATTGAGAGGGGTTGTTTTGAGAGGTTTTTTAAAAAATCTTTTCATTTATGGAAGTCAGGAGATTTGGATCCAAATCCCACTTCCCCTTCCATGAGTCACCAGACAATCCTGAGAAACTTACCCTACTAGGATTCCTCTGAAATTAGGTGGACTTTAAAGAGCTTGCTTATAAAAGGTTTTGAGGTCATTAAAGAGAAAGTTAACTACAAATTGTTGTTATATTATAATTATGTTTAAATGTCAAATAACCTGAAATTTACTTGTGAAGGTGTTTGGAGAACTAATGATGGCTTTTCTTTTGGGAATGGCTGATGCTGGGCCTAAGGAGACAGGAAGGAACCAATTCTAAGCTTCATCTCCCTGGGATCTGCCTCTCCCCAGTCAATACAGGTTTGTCTGATTACCACCGAGATGTCTATCATCATACTGTCAAGCTGAATCTGCTCTTAGACAAACAACACCCAAGGATGGTGAGGTGACTGTTTGTTGAACTTTGCTTCAGACTCAGGGTTCAGACTGCCTGCCAAGGCCTCAGGAGAGAGGCATTCACCTCTAACCCAAATAGGAGAAAGCTTCAGACAAACCACAGTTGGGTTCATGGAGGCCCCCGGCCCTGAACTTTGTATTCACTTGCTGCCTAGCGTCATATAACTCCCAAATATTTGCCAGGGGAAACCAGAAGCCCAGGGAAATGAAGGCCTTTTTTGGCGAAAGATTCTGCCTAGAAAGTTGCCTTGGACTTGGTGTGTATAGGTGTGCTCGAAGAAGTCTGTGGCTATTGAATTGGGTACCGCTGAATTCATATGTGCATGGGGGTAGTGGGGGTCGAGAAGGGTTTAGGAAGAAGTAAGAAGGCAGAAGTCTCTGGAAATTATGTCTATAAAAGGGATGGGTCTGGGTTTGTTTTTGAAATCCACCTCATTCTGGAAAGAATCCTATTCAAACTGCTGGGCCTTCTGAAATGATATTTGATAAGTGCAAATGGGCTGAAAATGTTTTAGAAATATTTCGGGTTTGTATGACCAGTGGTGGCTGCTGGAGCCAAGTCCACTTCTGGAGGTCCCCTGCCATTGGCTGTATAGCCAAATGAGGCCAGCATCTGCCCTTGACCCCAGTTTGCCACTTCCCAGATAAACATGCTGAACCCAGTTTTTGTCTGCCAAGGAAAGCAATGAACGGGCATTGCTCTCACAGGGTCTCCTGTGAGCTGTTTCTGTCAATCTATCTCCTTTCCTTGTTCCAAATGACAAGGCCACTCCTTCCTTCCCTCCCTCATTCATTTCATAAGTATTTGTTAAGCTCCCATTCTAAGCCAGGTGTTTTGAGATTCATGGTCAATATAACACAAACCCTGCCCTCAAAGAGCTAGGATCTAAAGGGGAGAAATGACATGAAATAAGTATATAAATATGAGAGTGTGATGGCACAAAGGAAAGGTCCAGGACAAGTGCCATGACAAATTTGAGGAGATAAAAAATAAAACCGCTTTCAGCTAAAAGGGAAGAGAATAAGAGAAGGAGTTGATGACTTCATGGAGGAAGTGGTATCTGAGCTGGGTCTCTAAAGAAGGGAGGGATTTCAACAGGTGGGGATCTATCCAGAGAGGACCAGTTCATACCATTTGTGAGGGACACCATTGCAAAGGCACAGAAACAGAAGACAATGGGACAAGAATGAGGGAGGCTGAGAGTAGAAGTTTTCCTTTAAGTCTCAACTAAAATCCCATCTTCTCCAGGAAGTCTCTCAATTCTAGGGCTGTCTCTGTGTTAATTATTTCCTATTTATCTGGTATATAGCTGACTAATATATATTTGTTTGCATGTTATCTCCCCCATTAGACTGAAAGTTCCTTGAAGGCAGGGACTACTTTTTGCCTCTTTTTGTATCCCCAGTGCTTAGCAGAATGTCTGGCATATAGTCGATGCTTAACAAATATTTCTTGATTGATTATTGATTGCTGGAATACAAAATACACCCTGTCCTGCTAAGGGGCTCCCACTCTGGACTCTCTAGGTAGTAGACGAGGCTTAAAATCTTTATATACTTATTCCAGAGGCTCAGGAAAAAATTGCTTAAAGCTTAGATTTGGCCCAGACCTCGAGACTCCCTAAAAAGTGTCTAACAAGATCCCTACTAAAAAGGTAGTCTGTGTACAAAGTAGGTCAGCTAAAGGGCAGATATTTATTTCCTCAATTACAAGAGAAATACCGAAAGCATATAAGATTCGTGAGAGCATTGACAAAGACTTGAAAAATGAAATGAAAGCATAAAGCACAAACAAGCATTTCATCTTCACCTCAACTCTGCACTGTCCAAACAACTCCCTCAAGGTTGATATCAACTTGGGCAAGCCAGATAATGGCTTGGGCTCATCATCCTGCCAGAATTCATTTTCTACCCAGAGAAAAGTTGTAATAGCTATGGAAAACTCCTATCATCACTTAGCACTGGCTGAGGAACCCAGAAACTCCTAAACTCCCAACATAAACACAAGGCTTGAATAATTTGCCTCTCATGGTTGTTTTATAGTCACGTGTGCTCAGGGAAAGAATTTGTTGTTCATTTGCTTCAGTTGTCTAACTCTTCATGACCCCATTTGAGGAGGGTTGTTGTTGTTGGCAAAGATACTGGAGTGGTTTGCCATTTCCTTCTCCAGCTCATTTACAGATGGGGAAACTGAGGCAAACTGGGTTAAGTGACTTGCCCCAGGTCATACAGCTAGTAAGTGTCTAAGATCAGATTTGAACTGAGGAAGAGGAGTCTTCCTGACTCCAGACCCAGCACTTTATCCACTGCACCTTGTAGCTGCCCCAGAGAAAGAAGTATGAAACAGAAAAAGCTTGGAAATCGTGTCTCAGCTTCACCCAGGCCAGTACATATGTTTGTCATCACGTGTCAACAGCTGCTGCCATAGCTGGGGGAAGGAAAGGAGTAGGAGGAGAGGAGGAGAAGAAGGAAAAGGAGGAGGAGGAGGAGGAAGAGGAGGAGGAGAAGGAAGAGGAGGAGAAGAAAAGCAACCCCTTCCTCATGAGAAGTCCAAAGTCCCAAGCCACATGTTCAGAAGAGAGAAAGTACTTGATAATACTGAGTTACTCTTTTTAAGGTCCACAAAGTGGGCTGCTCTTCCTAGCTTATCAGCCAATCCTCTTTGATGCAGCCCCTCCCTCTTCTGCCAACCCCAAGAACTAAGGGATTTCTATGACATCCCAAAATCCTTCAGTGCCAAGGATGTGTGTCCCTGGAAGTGGCCAGAGGAACTCAGATCGGCTGCACTCATGTTCCATTGCTTATACTCTACTGAGAGCAGATGGTGAGGGGACAGTTGGGGGGGAGGAGGGGGACAGATCTCCCTTAATTACCCCCAGTACCACAGAATAAGGGAGGGAGTGTATGCAATAAATCTGTATAGGTAGGTTAGAGCCTGGCTATTGAGGGTCTTGAATGTCAGGATCAGTTCCTATTTTACTTGGTAGAAAATAGAGAGCCAAATGAAGGTTTTTAATTAGAAGAATAAAGTGATCAGAGCAATATAAAAGGAGGTAGGTGGTATAAGTCAAGATAAAGCTCTTGACTTAGAATGAGGAAGATTTCAGTTTGAATCTTGTGTCAGAGATGTACTAGCTGTGTGATCCCAGTCAGGTTATTTAACCCTTCTCAGCTTTGGTTTTCTCATCTATAAAATGGGGGTAATAATAGCACCTGCTTCCCAGGGTTGTTAGGATCAAATGAGATACTATTTGTCAAACAGGCAGACAGGTGGTGCAGCAAACAGAGCGTTGGGTCTGAAGTCAGGAAGATTCATCTTCCTGGGTTTGAATCTGGCCTCAGATACTTCCTAGCTTTGTGACCCTGGGCAAGTCACTTCACCCTGTGTGTCTCAGTTTCCTCATTTGTAAAATGAGCCAGAGATGAAAATGGCAAATCACTCCAGTATCTTTGCCAAGAAAACCTTGGTAATAACTGAACAACAACAACCTTAAAGTACTATAATAAATGTTAGCCATTATAATGATTAAATTGCCTGGGCCTCTATAAGACGGATGAATTAGAGGCAGGAATACCCCCTAGGAGGCTATTATAATAACAGTCTAAATGAGAAGAAATAAGTACCTAAACTAATGTACTGACAGTGGGACTAAACAGGAAGACAGCTAAAAGAAATAGTTATCCCTTCCACATCGTGACATTCCCCAAGGTTTCAATATATCGCCAGTAGGCAAGAGAAATTAAATGGGAATTTTGGGAGAGTTTTGTGGCAGCTGCAGACGTCATACGAAAGCTAGCAGAGAGAAGGTTAGAAACTCAGAAATGCATAAAATATATGTATAATATTGTATATCAACCCAAATTTTACAATAACTGGAAATACACCATAAAAGAAAAAGAAAAAAATTGAGACTCCTTCTCTGGTATAAAGGAAGGGCCAAAACATTTTATACAGATTTTCCAGATTGCAGGGATGCCATACCCCTGCAGTGTGGACAGGATAACTGTAGGGAAAAGGTAGAATCAAAAAACTTGACCACTAAAAGTGTACAACTAGACACTAGCCAGAAAATGGTAGCCTTCTTTCTGCTTCAGGCCTCTCTCTTTGCTTCATTCAGGGGTCCAAGTGTTTGACCTTAGAGCAAATGTATACCCCAACCGTCTCAGTCTGCAGAACTTCCTCACTCCAAATTCACCAGTTACAAGGAAGTGAACCAAGGACAAGTCTGGCCTAGATGACCTCTGAGGTCCCTTTAGACTGGGAGAATCTGTGATTCTGTGAAATCTCTGCCCTTTGTTTGTTTGCTCCTCTTTAAAATGGGGTTAGAAGTGGCCTGTACGGGAACAGCTAGATGGCGCAGTGGATAGAGCACCGGCCCTGGAGTCAGGAGTACCTGAGTTCAAATCCGGCCTCAGACACTTGACACTTACTAGCTGTGTGACCCTGGGCAAGTCACTTAACCCCAATTGCCTCACTAAAAAAACAAACAAACAAAAAAAGAAGTGGCCTGTACTCATGGAGGGATTTGCTACTCTTTATAGAGAGATGCAGTTGGGATTGCCAATCTTCTTTCAATTATTCCCTGAGTGGATTATTCACAACAAATGTTTTTATCCCAGGCTAACCTCTCCCTGACATTTGGTTTCCTCTGCTATCAGTGCTCAGGGAATTCAACCTAACAAATTCAATAAGCAGAACACTCTGCTAGGCACTGGAGAAAATGCAGAATTAGGTCCCTATCTTCATGTAGTTTACAATTTAATCAAAGAATAAGATGCAAATATAGTTACAATATTACATAATAAATGAAGAGGAAATGTGATGTAATAATCATTGATAACATTTATAATGTTATCATCATAACGTTAAGGCCTACAAGATACTTTGCAAACATCTCATTTGACGATCTTGACAATCCTGTGAGGTAGGGGACATTGCTACCCCCATCTTAGAGATGCATATACTGAGGCTGAGAGAGATTAAGTGACTTGCTCAGCATCACACAGATAGGAAGTCATGTCTCCTTGACTCCACACATTTTGTTCTATCCCCTATACCTCTGTGTACCACAACCACGGAGAGAACGTTGAATTTGATGTTAGAGCACCTGGCTTAGGATTTTAACTCTGCAATTATGTTCCCTTAAGCAAATCATTTCATTTCTCTGAACTTTCTTGTCCATAAAATAAAGGAGTTGGACTGGGTCCTTTTTGGCAGATTGGAGAAATGTACTGACCTCTTCTGAGAATGTTTTTAAATATATAAAATAAAAATACAGAGGAATACAAAGGAAATCAATTACATTTAAAAAGTGATCAAAATATTTTTTAAAATATGTTTATATATCCCCAAAAAGAGAAAAAGACCTATTTGTACAAAATATTTATAGCAGCTCTTTTTGTAGTAGTTAAGAATTGGAAATCAAAGGAATGCCCATCAATTGGGGAATGGCTAAACAAACTGTGGTATATGATGGTGATGGAATATTACTGTGCAATAAGAAATTACAAGCAGGAATGATTTCAGAAAGGCCTGGAAAGACTTGCATGAACTGATGTATAGTGAAGTGAGAAGAACCAAGAGAACATTGTGCACAGAGACAGCAATATTGTTTGATGAAGAACTGTGAATGACTTGACTTTTCTCAACAATACAATGATCCAAGACAATCCCAAAGGACTATTGATGAAACATACTATCCACCTCCAAAGAAAGAACTGATATTGATAGAACAGACTGAAGCATGCTATTTTTCACTTTCTTTCATTTTTTTTCTTCTAATCAAGTTTTCTTATACAAAATGACAAATATGGTAATACTTTGCATAATCATATCTGATTACTTGCTGCCTCAGGGAGGGGGGAGGGGAGAGAGGGAAAGAGGGATAAAAATTGGAACCCAAAACTATAAGTAAAAATGTTTATTACATAAAAAATTTAAAAATAGAAAAATATATTCATAGATCCCAGATTGAGAACCCATGGAACAATTTCTAAGGTCTCTTCCATCTATAATTTTTTTTTTTTTGCGGGGCAATGGGGGTTAAGTGACTTGCCCAGGGTCACACAGCTAGTAAGTGTCAAGTGTCTGAGGCCGGATTTGAACTCAGGTACTCCTGAATTCAGGGCCAGTGCTTTATCCACTGCGCCACCTAGCCACCCCCCCATCTATAAATTTTATAAGGGCATTAGAGAGAGAGATTTTAAAATACTGTGATAACTTTAAACAAAACATGCTTAGGAAGGGGAAAGAAGGTTGAATGACTGATGAATGACTCTTTTAAAACCAAGCTTAAAATGAATGAGTAGGGACCTGTGTACAGAACCACTCCCTTCTATAAGGTTAGACAATTGTATACTATTGGATGATTCTAAAACAGCTATCTTTTTTGGTGAATGATTCAAACTGTTTTGTGGTCATAAGCCTGGCTGGAAAGAAATATTAGAAAGGCCCTTCATGCCACTGTCTAGAACAGAGGTTTTTAAACTTTCTTTTGTATCATGGCCATCCAGCGAAGCCTATGGATGGATCCCTTCTCAGAATAAGGTTTTTAAGTGTATAAAATACAACACATAGGATTACAAAGGAAACCAAATTTAGAAACAATTTGAATATAATTTTCCCTCTTTCCTAGTGCATGGACCTTCTGGAATCTATCCATAGACTCCTAAGCAGACCCCTGGTCCAGAACAAGCCAGGGTATATGCACTTTCTGTGAAGAAAGATCTTGAAAAACAGACAAACCCTGGAAGTGCTGGATGGGTCCTCTTAGACACCCCATATAGGCAGAGGAATCTTTGTCTCTTAGGGGCTACCATTATGGGCCTGTTCAGTTGTATCTTCCTGGAGCAGCTGTTAACACGTTTGACCTAAGCAGATCCCAAGACCCTTCCCCTATAGACAACTCAATGATAATTCTAGCTACTGACCAATGAATGATATAAATGACTTAATGTAAAATAAAGCAGAATGGCATTGTGGAAAGAGCCCTGAAATTTGGAGACCAGAGGAGCTGAGTTCAAATCCTAAACTTGACACTTATCTCTCAGAACCTCAATTTCTCCATCTTTAAAATAAAGTTCTAACTAAAAGCCTCTAAAGGTACATGCAACTTTAAATCTTGTGATCCTTGGTGACAAGGGAAAAACCCAAATGCATTTGCTGTATGCATTGTGCACTAGAATATGGAGTCAGAGGCCCTGAGTTTGAATCCAGGCTCTGCTGAATTCTGTGTGACCCTGGACAAGTCACTTAAACCTTCAGTGACCCAGGCCACTCTCAAAGACTGGAAATTGCAAAATTATGGGCTGATATGGATGTTCTCACCAGGAATTCCTTATATGGATGTACCACTGGGTATATATATGTCTGGACCACTTTTTCCCCAAATGATTATATTGTATTTAAACACACTCTTTATAAATGAACTTGATAAGAAAAATATCCCAACTACTAAGTGATATTACAGGGACATTCTTCTGGCCAACGTTGTTGGAATCTCCTTCTTCTTGTCTTCCTTCCTATTGCTTCTACGAAGAAAACAGAATGAGGAGGAATCAATTCAAATTTCCCAGAATTATACATCCTGGGATTGACTAAGGATTTGGGGCCTCATTTCACGTCCTTTAAAAATTATTGTTATTATTATTGCTGTTGTTGTTATTCAGCAATCAGTCCACCATTCCAGTGCACACATCTCTCCCAGAACAGCAACATGTTAGGCCTCAGGCCCTGTGCTAAGGAGCAAAAAGTCTTTATATAAAAAAATCCAACTTTCCTGCCTTGCTCCAAAGTAGTTGTTTTACTTTTTTAAGCTGTAAATCAAGGGGAAATGAGTAGAAAAGTTATGGGAACCCCTTTCCTGTTTCAAACGCCAGAGGCAATGCCCTTCTCTCCCCTAAGAAGCCAGGCTGGGGAGCAGACTGTGGCTTCTTGTCCACACTAAATCCCCTCCTGAGGGGGCTTCTCTTTTACTGATTTTTAAGAGTGTCACAGGATCTTTTTGCCCATTTAGGCCTTTTTTCTGTTTACATTGGGAGATGTGTTTTTTTTCTGGGCTTAAGTGCAGTCTTGGCCCTTTTGTTTGTTTTTAAGTCAGGTTACAACTCTGCTCCTGGATTTATTGCAAAATCCATTCATCTTCATCTCCTCGGGGTCTCTGCTCAGATCCATCTGAGTTTTTCACCCTCTCTGCTGACAAATAAAGGGGGAGGGGGAGAGACAGATTCACACTAAGTAGACAGACACACAAAGGGAGGTCCTGAAGGCACATACACAGCTCAGTAGGGTTGGGGTGGGGGGGGGGACGGGAGTCATATATCAGCCTAGGAAGGGTGATGTCAAAGAGAGAGTTTGTCCTCCCCTCCCCCCCCACCCCCCACCAAGTAGTGTACAGGAAGACCTAGCCATTTATTTATACAGAGCTAAAGCATCTCAGCAAAGAGGGGGAGATACCAATTTAGAGGAAAAAGAAGGCAATGCCCGTTTATAAGGTAGACAAAAAATGGCGGCAGAGTATCAAATGGACAGGGTGATGTACACGGGGCCTTTGAAAGGAAGGTTTATGGGAGACATCTTCACATATGGCAACAGGTTGTCACTAGTGAGGGGGGAGATTGGGATGGACCAAAACTGAGCAGGAAAGAAGGAGGAAAGGGAAGCACAGACAGCCCGAGGTGGTTGGGGCTCCCTTTCTCTCCCTCCCTTCAGCCTTCCCTCCCCCACTCCTTTCCAGGCATAGTCGGGAAAGTCTAAAAACAACCAGAGCTAAACCTCTTGAGGGTGAAAGAAACCAAGCAAACCAAATAAATTGGTAGCAAGGAGTCAACAGTACTGTTTGCTTGGACTTCTAAGACAGGATATGTGTTTGGCCCTCCCATGAGAGCTCTGGGACACTCTGCTTCAGCATAACCAGATTGGTTCAGTATAAATTCTCAGGTAGCCACAGAACTGAAGTTTGGGAATAGGAGCTGCGGTAATCCAGGGTCCAATTAATGAGTCAGCATGCTAAAGAAGATCTTACCTCCCCCACTCCCAAAGCTTTGCCTCCATTCTCTTCTCTGGATCAGGAATCTGCAATCAGGTGCAATCTGCTGTGGTGGGTGGAAAACTTTTTTTTTCTTCAGGAACAAAGGTTCAGCAACTAGAGAAATACTTTTTCAATTAGTTTGCTTTAGTGGATGACAGATAGTACTCACTGTATTAGCATGTAAATAAACAAGAAAAGGAAGCATGAAAGGGAAGAAAAAGAAAGCATAGGAAAGAAAGGGAAAGAGAAAAGAGAGAAGGAAAGAGAAAGGGAAAGATAAAGAGAAACAGAAGGAGGAGGAGGAGGGAGAGAAGGAGAGAGAGAGAGAGAGAGAGAGAGAGAGAGAGAGAGAGAGAGAAAGAGTGCGAGCAGACCTTCAAGTGATTTGATTTAGGCTTTCAATAATAACTAGAGGAATTTTTCATGCAGTCCTCTTGTAGAATCTTGACCCAGAAAGGAACCTCAAGAGATGACCTAGTCCAATCCCTTCATTTTTTAAATAAAAAAAAAAAAATGGAGGCCCTGAAAGGGTAAGTGACTCACCCAAGGTAACACAGCTAATTAACAACCCAGTCTAGATCCCTGATCTCCTTGCTCTTTCCACTAAGCTACACTTCCTCCTAGGAGTCAGAAAATCCTTGGCTTTGCTGCCAAATACCTCTACCTAGACATGTTATTTACTGGGTTGCTTAATCTCTCTCTTCTTCCTTTCATACTCTTATAAAATGAGACTAGATTTAGACTTCCAAAGGTCACCTAACCCAGTTTTTCCTAACCCCCTGAGCTGCTAGATCCTCCCTCAAAAAATTGCTTTGTACTTACTTTTGTGTGTGTGTATATATACACACATGCATATATCCATGTTGTTTCATCCAATAATAGACAGTCAATGCTTATTGTTAGGTTGATCGACCTGTGTACAAACAGGATGACAACCAACACCATCCTGAAACTGATGTATTTTATCCATTTTCTTCAAAATCTCCATGGAAAGAAATTCCTCAACCTCTGTTAGTAAATTGTTCCATTGTTCCTCACAATCTCTATGACTAGAAAATCTCTTTTATCTGAGATCCAAATCCCTCCCTCCCAATCCTTGCAATGTAAACTTATTTCCTATAGTTCCATGGAGAGTGGGGAATCACTACCCACCCCCAACACTCCCTAGGCAGGATTTTTGTTTTGAGTTGATTCATGAGATTATGTTTACTAAGAGCAAGGAGATCCAAGAAGGAATTTTGCCTCACGCAAATAAATACACAAAATAGATACATGGTTTAGATGGTTTTCTAAAAGTCATTTGAGTCTTCTTATTCCCAGTGGAAGTGGTTTTATACAGGATTTTGAAGAAAACTAGAGAAGTTATCTTTTCCTTTGGGATGTTTGTGTCTTCCCTCTACACTCACCTCGAGGGAGAAAACTTGGACTGGACCTGTTTTTAAATACCAGTATAGAGCTGCCTTCATTTCCTGCTCTTCCATACAACCTCACCTATCCCTAGTACTCCCCTGGGGGCAGAGGAAAGTTAAGGGGTCCAAGCCTTAGACCTTGGTTCACTCACATTTAAAAAAGAAAAGGAAAGGCTCCTTTCTGGGTTGCTTATAAGTTCCAAATAATAAATCTCTGGAAAAAATAAAAGTGGAACTGTTGAGTCATCCTTAGAGAATTTAGATTATCGGAATTATTATTAGCACTAATAATAATGACATATCCTGCCAGCACCCTCAGTACAGCACACAAAGGCATCCAGTACTCTGAAGGAGTTTACTTTTCCTTCCAAAGTCATCTGGGGAGGCTTGACAGAATGACAGGGTGCTCACAATCGAACAGTTGAGAATGCAAAGGGGAAATACCGGTGTGTCTGAGTAGGACCCAGGAGACAGACTGAGGTGGGGGAATTCCAGCATTTGAGAATGGGCTTGGAAACCCCACTGTTCCCAACACTCAACTCCAAGAACATCGGAAAAGAGATCCCAGCAGACCTTTAGACAAGAAAAGATCCCCTCTCCTCACCCATCCTCCACCCTTGTGTGCGTGCATCCTGACACCTCTGACTCCGAGGGAGGGACTTCCTGGATGGAAGCTGGATGACTATAGAAAGCCCAAGTAATATGATCTGGCTATGTAATTACACAGTCCCTTTCCCACTGAGGAGTAAATAAATATGCTTTACAAATGTTAACTCATCCATGGGCACAGCAGCCTTGCTGTGGAGACCTGATTCTTGGAATGGGAGGGAGGAGAGCATCTCTACTTTAGGGCCCTCAATTCTGTGGAAGCTTCTTCAACTGTGCCCCATGGTAGGAACATCTGCCTTGTGCAGTCTTACCAGAGATAATATGGACTGATAGGCAGGCCACCAGACCTCGACTCAGAAGTCCCTAGCTGTCACTTTCGCCACTGGGACACTCAAGGAACTTGAATAAGCTAGTCTGCCTCTTAGGACCTCCCCCACGTGTAAAATAAGTTGAGCTGTGTGAAACCACCAGGGATCAGTGATTTATAAATACACAATTTATAGGTATTCAAAGACAGGGCCCTGGACCTGGAGTCAGGAAAATCTGAGTTCAAATCTGGCTTCAGACTCTTACTTAGCTGTGTGAGCCTTGAGCAAGTCACTTACCCTCTGTCTACCTCAGTTACTCATCCGTAAAATGGGGATAATAATGGTGCCTACCTCCCAGGGTTACTGTGAAGACAAAATGAGGTAATATTTATAAAGCACTTGCAAACTTTATAATACTATATAAATGCTAGCTTTTGTTATTGTCATTGTCATCATCATTATCATCATTTTGCCTGTACAATAGCCTTCAAAGGTTTGGTAGAATGCTCTTTTCCCTATGCATGATTTGTTTGCAAAACTTTCTGTCCCAAGGAAGTCTAAAGGTCATCCTTCCTAAGCTATTCCCCTTGCCTGAAAGCCTTTTCTTCCTCATGTCCATCTCCTGGCTCCCTGCATGACTCAAGCCTTCTGCAGGAGGCCTTTTTCAGTTTTCCCCATTACTTTTGCCTTCCCTCTGAGATGATCTTGCATTTATACTTAACCTATCCATGTATATGGTGCTTTTTCATCTTGTCTCTCCTGTTAGAATAGGAGCTTTAAGAAGGCAGGAACCATGTTTTTTGCATTAATTTGTGTCCTTAGCCCTTAGCACAGTGCCTAGAACAAGCACTAAATAAATATTTGTTGGTTAATTGCTTGACTTTAGTTTAAGGCTGCACAAGTTCACATGCATAGACATAGAAGAATCTGAATTTCAGATACATATTGATAAAAATACTCAGTACAAACTGTAGAAAACAGCTCAGTGTCTCTTCAGGCTTCCACTCCATCTTGAGATGTATGGGAGACATCCATGGTATTATGGACAGAGGACCTTGAACTTGGAGTCAGAAGGCTAGCTCTTCTATTTACTTTCAGTATAACTTTTAGGCAACTTACTTAATCTCTCTAAGCTTCAGTCTCCTCATCTGTAAGATAGGAACAAAGGTCTTTGCACATTTACCATATAGGTTTCTTTCCAGGGATAAAAGAGTTATGTATTTAAGGAGCTTTGTAAATCTTATTACCTATACACATTTCAGCTACATTATCAGCAGCAGCAGCAGCAGCATGACCATGCCCATCACCATCACTATCATGTCCATCACCATCATCATGGTCATCGTCATCGTCATCATCATTGTCTTGAGGCTGCTGTTATGAGAGAGGATGAAAATGATGGCGGGCAAATGGGATTCTGAAACTTGTGCACTCTTAGAGCTTGCGGGGGAGTGGAAAAGTCCTCCTTCTTAAACCTTGCTTTCCCCAGGTGGATCAAGACCATAGAACCAGACTCTAAAGCAGCCACGACTCAGCTAGTGTTCATCTCCCAGCCCCCACCTCTGCTGTGCCTCCACATTCCTTGGCTCATCTGGTAGATTTCTAATGGTAACCTAAGCCCCTCCATCTATGCTCTTAGCAACATATGCAGTCCCTCCGAGGCTAAGAGGGCAACGGGACAGATGCAATCAATTCTAATGGAGTGACCAAGGCTTGGGGTTTATAGCCAAGGTCAAGCACAAAAGAAAGAGAAGTCTCTTCAGTCTGACCATCAGGATTCTGGGACTGAGTTCAGTGTAGCTCCAGTTCTGCTGACCTGGACATTGTAGACGGGCTGAAAGGTGCTCATTTTCTTCTAGAAAGCCCTCTGTGTTCTCTAAATATATCTTCTACTCACTAGTCCACCCCTCCCACCCCACCCCCCAGCCCTAAGCATCTTAACCTGAACACAGTCCCATAAGGGAAGAAATCCCAGGTACCTTGAGCAACTAGAAACTTAGAATGACAAGTTGTAAGGCCCAACTAACCCTTTTGTTTGAATTTAGTTTGGTTCTTCTTCCCAGAAAGAGTTTAAAGTCTCCAGAGGTTAGCAGATATTCTCATGCTTGAAAGGTTGTCCTGCTCTGCTTTTAAATTGCTTTTAAAAATATTTTTCCCCTAGGAAGGTGATCCAGAGTGGGAACTTTTTAAGGATTAGTCCATGTTGTTATTCAGTTGTTTCAGTCACATCTGACTCTTTGTGACCCCATTGTGAGATTTTCTTGGCAGAGATGCTGGAGCAGTTTTCCATTTCCTTCTCCAGCTCATTTTACAGACAAGAAACTAAGGCAAATAGGGTTAAATGACTTGCCCAGGGTAACACAGCTAATGTCTGAAACCAGATTTGAACTGGAGAAGAAGAGTCTTCCTGATTCAAGCTTGGCACTCTATCCACTGTGCTGCCTAGCACAGTGCTGCCTAGAGTTGGGCAAAGGAAATTGGGCACATACCATCTCTGCCAGACTTGCCACTGGTGAGGGATCAGGAAACCAAGAAGAATGAACCTGGAGACATCGACAACAGGGATTGACACAAATGTAGAGTGGAAGAATGTTTCAGGAGACATGTCTCTAGCTCCCTATTTCATCTTTGGAAAAATGGAGAGGGAACTCAATGCTACTAAAAATAAAAACTGCCTTTCTAAAGCAGCAAAAGATGAAATTGTTTTCTTTTTCTTCCTAGTTCATTTAAAATTTTTTTTTCCTTGGTCAAAGGAGCATTTGAAGAACTTTTATCTCTAGTAATAAACAAACTCATACACCCAACATGATGAATTCACCCCAAGGCTTCTCTGTCTCTCTATGTTACGATTCAGGTCCAGAGCTAACCAAAATTTCCACCTCACATTGGCCAGACTATTATTTCTGATAAGGTTTGGAATTCACAGGACTCACACTTCTTTTGCATGGGTTTAAGCATGAACTTTCTTCTTTGTCAGGGAACACATAAAAGCTATACTTTTGTTCCTTTATTTGGCTGAAATAAAATGTTGCATCATCCTAGCTGAAAGGCCTATGGTTAAAGTTCTTTGGTTGGATATGTCCCAAGCCTCTGTTTCCCCACACAAGTCTTCAGAAGCCAGGAGAAAGAGTAGCACCCCCTTCCCTACAGCCTGCCTTCCCCACCTCCCAACCTCAATGTACAACCCCTTACTCCCATGCTCACTGTTGTAACTTGATTCACTGGGTCCCACAGCACAGCTCTGGTTTCTAACAAGAGGGCCTTCCATGAAAGAAGAGCCATTCTTTCCCTTTCCCTCCAGCCCATACCATTGGCTCAAAGCTGAAGGAGTGTCACCCTTTGACCTCTAACCCTTGACACTAACCCCAATGGACTATTCCTACTAGGCCTTCTCTGAAAGCAGGCAAACCCCCTCTTTTTTTTTTCTTTTTTTTTGCTAAGGGAAGAGTGTGAGACAATCCTCCATAATGACTGGCTATTGTTGGAAGAGTAATCAATATCCTAAATCCCTGAGCTGCAGTGACAGGAGGAAGGTTTAAAGACCTTTAACCCTTTCCATGCCTATGGGTCAAACTCTCCTGGGGCTTTTTCTCTCTCTTCCTCCAGTAGTCACCTTTCATTTCTTCACCTCTCAGGTCTACAACCACTATTCACTTACTGTGGGAAGCTATTTGGAAGGGGCAAAGGAAAGTAGAGTTGAAGATTACAGTGTCTTTCTTAGGCAATTTTTCACTTCCTTGTTCTCTCTCTCTCTTTCTCTTTCCTCTCTCTTTCACCTTTGTCTTTGATTGTCTCTGACTCACTTTCTGTCTCTCATTCTTTGTCTCTCTATCTCTGTCTCTCTCTGTTCCTAGAGAGCCCTGCCCCATTGGCTTCCTACTGTTCTTTATACTTTCTATCTTACTGTCTATGCTGGTAGCACCCCTCCTCCTTCTCCCAGTGAAAAAAGTCTCAACCAAAAGACCTATCAGCACCATAATATATATTTTTAATCAGACAGTACAGCAGAGAAATTCATGTTGACCAATGAGTGACACCTAAGGTGACTGGTAGTACGCTACCACTTTCTAACGAAAATACAAATAATAATAATGTTAACTCACATTTCTATAGCACTTTAATGTTGACAGAATGCTCTTTTCAAAACACTGTGAGATAAGTAGAACAAACATTAGTCTTCCAATTTGACTAATTAGGAAACTGAGGCTCTTCCTTCTTTTTTTCTTCTTTCTCAACTCTCCCTCTTCTTCTCCTATTCCTCTTTACTCTTAATGCTCCCTTTATTTTTTTTCTCCTTCCTTTCTTCTACATTCTTTGATCTCCACTCTTCATGTCTTGGGCCTGACAAAAGAAGTCATCATGACTGCTTAACTGCACCACTCAAAGCTATAGAGGTTGTTGGTAACCTCATCCCACTAGAGGAATACTGTTAATTTCTTCCCTCCTGCTCATGTTAGCTTTATATATATATATATATATACATATATATATGTATGTATGTATGTATATATATATGTATATATACATATATATACGTATATATATATATACATATATATATATATATATATATATATATATATATATATATATATATATATATATATATATATTCAGGTTTCTATTAGAGAAGGTTTGTAAGATGTGAACTCAAATCTCCATTGGGGAATTTTTTGAACTTGAAACTGTGGACCACCATATACTGGATTCTTCAACTTACCGAAACAAAAAGATTGAGGAAAATTGTCCACTAGGGTTAAACCAATAAACACAGAATTAAAGACCAAAGGGGGGGGAAAAAAGCAAGAGTTATCAGAAACAAAGACCCAGATAATGAGTATGTAGGAATGTCTGTCTTGCCATTCTTGCCTCTTAATACTTATTTAAATGAATTGAATCTAAATCATTAACAGACGGTCTGGAGGTCAGAGAAAGGTTAGTCATTCATTTATCTCACCTAGGGAATGTGGTGTGTCATACTGGCCTGTCAGTGTGTGTAAGTTATTTATAACCATAATAACTTCTTTAAAGAGTGATATCCAGCTTGGAAGCTGAGGCATGAAGAAAAGACTATGGACATTTGAGATTCTTCATTTCCTGTGGAGGTACAACAGTTCTGCAAAACAACTTCTAACTTGTCCATGTTAGCATCATATAAAACAATGTTAGAACTGGGAGATATCATACTCTAACTCCTGTTTGGGGATCTGTGGGGGAGGGTGCCCTTCCCCCATCCACCTCCTTCAGAGCACTCACACATATGCTCTGACTACTTCCTATTCAACCATGATGACACTTCTAATTGACTGCTGAGCTGGAATTTCATGGACATACCAAAAGGCCAACCCCCATCCCTCAGGTCTATCCTTCCCATCGGCCTCAGGGAGTGAGGATAACTCTTTGAGCTCTAGAGGGTAGGTGGGAAGATGCCCTTCCCCAAACTAGGTCCAGTCCATGAGTATGTGACCTCCTAGACACACCTGTGTCTGGACTGGGACTGTCTCCTATTTGTGCTTTCTTTTTAATTTGGTACAGGAACACCTGAGCAACAGGGTATTAGCTGCTGCTATTGTTTCTAGTTGCCAATGGGACTTACTTTTATTATTACTACTCCTAATAATAATACTAGTATATTGTTATTAGTATATGTTATATATACTATATATTACAATTATTGTCTCATTTGATCCTTACAACAACCCTGAGAAGTGGGTGCTATTATTATCCCCATTTTACAAATGAGGAAACTGAGGCAAACAGAAATTAAGTGACTTGCCCAAGGTCACACAGCTAATAAGCCTCGATTTGAACTTGGTCTTCCTGACTACAGGCCCAAACTCTCTATCCACTGCCCCACCTCAATGCCCACCTTTCATGACTCATCCCATCTTTCAAAGCTCACAAGGTCATAACCTGTTCTGTTTCATCTCTTCTAGTCATTCCATTAACATCAGTAAACATGCAGAGACAGAAGGAAACAGAGGCACTATACATTCACTGTCACATGTAGGCCCAGTAAGGGAGTGACTCCCTCACCCAGCAATTCTTCTCTCAAAAACCAGGTCTCCTCCATCCATCAGTCATGCTACATTTGGAAATTAACTTGCTTTGCAGAAACTGTGTTAAATCTGATTGTACTCTCCCTAAGACCAAGACGATTCAGGGGAGAGTGTGCCCCAAGGTGTTGGGTGAAATGTTTGTAACTTCTGTTCTCCCTATAACTTCATGGGGTAAAAAAAGCTAAAAGCTAAAACATTTTTTAAAAATATCAATGGGAAAGAGTTTGTCTAATCCAGCCCTTTGTATGCGCACTTATTTCTGGTTCAGCAACTAATTAAAAAGGTTTTTCATCACCACAAAATAAGGTGAGAAGAAACAGAAGATATTTTCATCATCTTTGAAGCAGAAAGACAAAGGGCCTCTCCATTACTCATTTTGTCAAACAAGTTCCCCAAGCTTCCTTGCTAGATTGGTGGCCAACAGAGTTCTAAGCACTGAGCCCCCCCCCCCCCCATGGTCAGTCTCTCATTAAAAGTGGATTGTAGGAAAAATTGAAGTATGTATATAATGATTTTAAACACACACACACACACACACACACACACACACGCACACACATCTAATGGTAGCCATCTCCAGGGTGGGTTTGGGGGAAAAGGAAAAAGAGGAAAAGACATTTACTCATATATGAACTTTACTATATATTTAAAAGGAATAGCGAGTTGTACGTAATAGATTCTCAATTTCATGTTCAATCATCTTTTTAAAATTATACTATTATGGAAATTTTTGTTTTATTCCATAAATTTAAAAAATAATTAAAAAAAAAAGTAGATTGTAAGAACATCGATTTAGAGTTGGAAGGGACCTTAAAGGTTATTTAGTCCAATACCTTGCTTTTCTTTCCAGATGAGGAATTGAAACCCAGAGAGATTATGACCTGGCCAAGGTAAAATGGATAGCAAGAAACAGATGTGGGATTCAAATCATAGTCAGTCAGTCAATCAACTAGCATTTATTAAGCATCTATTATGTGCCAAGAACTGCTAAATTCTGGGACACAGAGAAAGGCCAAAGACTATCCCTGCTCTTAAGGAACTCATAGTCAACAGCGGGGAGATCATTTACACCTTGGAAATCAGCAAGCACTTTAAATCAAGGCTTGATTTATTGTTTCATTGATTGTCTATACTTAAGAAAGTGAAGGGAAAATGCTAATGAAGTAAATTAAATTTAAAAGTGCCTTGTATATATTTTTTTTATGTATTAATAATTTCTTTTTTTTGTTTGGTTTTTTGTTTGGTTTTTAGTGAGGCAATTGGGGTTAAGTGACTTGCCCAGGGTCACACAGCTAGTAAGTGTCAAGTGTCTGAGGCCAATTTTTTTTTTTAATGTATAAGGTATTTTATTTTTTCCATTACATGTAAAGATAGTTCTCAACTTTTGTTTATACAAGCTTTACAATTTCAGATTTTTCTCCCTCCCTTCCCTCCCTCCCCCCTCCCCTAGACAGCAGGTAATCTGATATAGGTTATGTCTATATATCTCTATACATATACATATAGATATAGATATATACACACACATATATATACACATAATAACATTAATCCTATTTCTGCATTAATCCTGTTACAAGAGAAAGAATCAGAGCAGTGATGCAAAACCTCAAAATAGAAAAAAAAAAACCAACAGCACCCAAAACAAAAGAAATAATATTGTTCAATCAGCATCTATACTCCACAGTTCTTTCTTTCTTTTTTTTTTCTTGGATTTGGAGATCCTTTTCTATCATGAGTTCCCTGGAACTCTTCTGTACCATTGCATTGGTGAGAAGAATATAGTCCATCACAGTAGGTCAACACTCAATGTTGATGATACTGTGTACAATGTTCTTCTGGTTCTGCTCATCTCACTCATCATCGGCTCACGTAAGACCCTCCAGGTTTCTCTGAACTCTTCCTGCTCATCATTTCTTACAGCACAATAGTATTCCATTGTATTCATATACCACAACTTGTCCAGCCATTCCCCAATTGATGGGCACCCCCTCAACTTCCAATTCCTTGCTACCACGTAAAGAGCAGCTATAAATATTTTTGTACATGTGGGTCCCTTTCCCCCTTCCATGATTTCTTTGGGCAAAAGACCTAAAAGTGGAATTGCTGGGTCAAAGGGTATGCACAGCTTTATTGCCCTTTGGGCATAATTCCAAATTGCTCTCCAGAATGGTTGGATCAGCTCACAGCTCCACCAACAATGCATTAGTGTTCCAATTTTCCCACAGCCTCTCCAACATTTATTATCTACCTTTTTTGTCATTTTAGCCAATCTGATAGGTGTCAGGTGGTACGTCTGAGGCCAATTTGAACTCAGGTCCTCCTGACTCCAGGGCCGGTGCTCTATCCACTGTGCCACCTAGCTGCCCCTTGTATATTTTTTGAGAGCTGATTGTTAAACATTTACCTCCTCCTTGCCCCCACCAAAGTTTCCTAGATGAAAAAAGTAGAAGGAAACATGGTATAGTTAAAAAAAAAAGAAGAAGAATTTTTTTTTAAATGCTGGATTTGGAGGAAACTAGATGAAAACATAGTAGAGTAAAAAATAAAAAATGTAAATGCTAGATTTGGAATCAGAGAACCTGAATTCAAATCTGAGCTCTGATACCACTTATTGCCTACATGACTTTGGGCAAGTCACTTAACATCACTAGGCCTCAGTTTCTTCTTGGAAAATGAGGTCAAATTTGATAACTTCTAATCTCCCTCTAGCTCTAAAATGTCAATTCTATGAGAAATGTATACTTTTGAAGCAAAGATTCCTTGAGACCAGAGAGCAAATTCTTTGTACTTGTTCCCATAAGACTTAATACCCTAAATAATGCTATGGTAGTCTCTCCAGGGTGAGACCTATTATGAGTCACCACACCTACATTATTTTTTAATTGCTCTCAGTTAATTATGACAAGATCATGTACATATTTTACAAAAGACCTTTATGTATTTTATTTTATTAATCCTCATAAAGTCTCTGTTAAGGGCAGGAAGGTGTTAAGTGTTGCTCATTCTATTTTATAGATGAGGAAACTGAGTCAGTGAAGGGAATGATAAATCACCTTTGGTTATAGAGTAAGTCTTTGGCATTTTTCCCACTAATATCACACTTTATAGAATTTAACTTAGCAAGGAAAGGAAGAAAAAGCACTTGTTAGGTGACTGGAATTAAATATGAAGCAGAGTTCAGTTAAAACTTTCTAAGCCTTCTCAGATGTTTTTACCACAGATCAAAGATTAAGAAAGATTTTTCTTTTGTAAAAAATCTTCTTCCCTCCCTTCCTTCTTTCCTTCCTACCTTACTTTCTTCCTTCCCTCCCTCCCTCCTTCCTCTCTCTTTTTCCTTTTCTTTCTTCCTTATTTTTTCTCTTATTTTATTTTTTATTTTTCAAGTCTAAAAACTTTAAAAATTTTTTCATGTCTTTCCTACTATCCTGCCTCCCCTCAAATTGGACAAATTAAAAAACAAAAACAAAAAACAAATCCTCCAATATATATATATATATATATATGTATATATATATATATATATATGGGCACCCCCTCAACTTCCAATTCCTTGCTACCACGTAAAGAGCAGCTATAAATATATATATATATATATATATATTATGTGGGTAAGATTTTCTGCCTTCTGTTCTAAGTTATTTCTTCTCTCTTTCTGCTCCTTCATAACTCATTTCATTTGTTATCTCTTGCTTCATTTCTTCAATTCAATTCAACAAATATTTATTAATCATCTGCAATGTGCTAAGCACTGTTCTTCTAAGTATTCTTCTAGTACTTCTAAATAAATAAAATAAATATATATATATACCTAGTTAGGCCAAAAAAAATCACATGTGGGCCATGCCAAAAAAAAGTGTCTCTTTCTCAATTTTAAGTTCATCACATCTCTGGCAAGAGGCGAGTGGCATGTTTCGTCTTCATCCTTTTGGACTTGTGCTTTATCATAACATTGATCAGAGTTCTACAGGTTCCCTAGGTTCTTTTTTTTCTGTAATGTCATGGTCATTGTATAAACAGTTCTTCCAGTTCTCTTCACTATGTTCTGCCTCCATTCATAAAGGTCTTCCCAGTTTCCTCTGGACTTGTCCATTACGTCATTTCCTATGGCACAATAGCATTCCATTATAGTCATACAACATAATTTGTTTAGCCATTTCCCACTCGGATGACACTCTGTAAGGAGCTCTTTCTAACAATCACAGCTGTCTGAAAGTGGAATGGGCTGCCTGAGAGGTGGTGGATTCTCCCTCCTTAAAGATCTTCAAGAAGAGGCTGGATGACCATTTGTCACATATGTTTTAGAAGGGGTTCTTTGTGGGTATGTGTTAAAATAATGGTCACTGAGACCCCTTCCAACTCTCAGATTTTATGATTCCATGAAACTATCCAGAAGCCCCCAAACACTTGTTGTTGTTGTTGTTGTTGTTATTGGGTTTTTGGGGGGGGGGCAATGAGGATTAAGTGACTTGCCCAGGGTCACACAGCTAGTAAGTGTCAAGTGTCTGAGGTCAAATTTGAACTCAGGTCCTCCTGAATCCAGGGCCAGCGCTTTATCCACTGCACCACCTAGCTGCCCCAAAACACTTCTTTTTCAGAAGAACCTAAGGGATTACCGGAAAGGATCCCCTCAAAAGTGATCAAATAAAAAAGTCTTTTACTATAGACTTCCAGTTAAGATGGTGAAATAAAAGGTCATGAGGAGCCTAGCTCTTCCACACAGGCTTCAACAAAGATCAAAACAAGTCACCAGATTGGAGAGTGATTAAGATATCCAAAGAAAAACAATAGTAAGCATCTTCATCCAGACCAGGACTGATGGAGATGACACATAGAAGCTTCCAGATTCCTAACAGAAAACAGGCCAGAAGTCTGCCAGCACTGTAATAAGAGACACTCCAGGGTCATATGAAGTCTGTAGGCCTCTATTCCTAAGAGGCTGGAGTGCCATAATGATTGGTCAGAGTTGGAAACTTCTCTGATTCCAGTGTGACTAAGCTCTGATGACAACGTGACTGGGACCCCTCAGAACCAGAAGTTCTCAGCACTCCAAATACAGCAGCATCCTGATCTCCAGGTCTCTCTAGGAGAGCCTGAAAACCTCAGTGCTCTATCCCAAGATGATCCAGGGAGGCCCAAAAACTGACAGTGAGACATGTGAGGGGAGTTAGAAGCCAATGGCAAGAGTCCAATCAATCAAGCTTAGGACCAAACAGGGAGTGAATGCCACAGCCAATATGGAAGGGAGGGGTGGGAGGAATATAGAAGTTGCCCTGGGTGCAAAGTCCCAAATCAAGAACTGAAACTGTAGAAGAATACCTTGGAGAAATACCATATGGGTCACGAGATAAAATCTGAAGAAAAGGGTAAGTCTATAACAAGAACAAGCAGAACCTCAGGAGAAAAATAAATGGTTTATTTAGAAGTACTAGAAGAATACTTAGAAGAACAGTGCTTAGCACATTGCAGATGATTAATAAATATTTGTTGAATTGAATTGAAGAAATGAAGCAAGAGATAACAAATGAAATGAGTTATGAAGGAGCAGAAAGAGAGAAGAAATAACTTAGAACAGAAGGCAGAAAATCTTACCCACATAATGAACTCTCTGAAAATTAGGAGGGAGCAAACAGAATTCAATGACTGGAAGAAAACAAGAAATATTTTCATCAACAAAACAAAATATTATTATAATTGGCTTTTGGGAAGGACCCTGTGAGATTTAAAGCCTGGATAGATGTCTTCTCCCATTAGAACATGAGCTCCTTGAGGGCAGAGACAAAACTTTTGCCTTTTCTTGTTACTTTAGAGCACAATGCTTGGTATATAATAAGCACTTAATAAATGCTTGTTGACTGACTGAAATAGATAAAATGTTTTGTAAATCTTAAAGGGCTACATAAATGCTAACTATTAAGTTCAGAGGAGTACACAGACATGCAGGACAGCTTTGGAACAAACATGTTGAATTTGTTATATACTTTTAAAAGCCAAATGAATAGAGATCCACAGATTCATATTTTTGTTGTTGTTTAATTATTTCAGTCATGTCCAACTTTTCATGACCTCATTTGGGATTGTATTGGCAAAGATACTGAAGTAGTTTACCATTTCTTTCTCCAGCTCATTTTACAGATGAAGAGACTACGACAAGCAGGATTAAGTGACTTGTCCAGGGTCACGCAGCTAATTAAGTGTTTGCGGGAAGATTTGAACTAAGGTTTTCCTAACTTCTGACTCCAGGCTCAATCCACTGCACCACCTAGCCACCTCTATTGATTCATAAGAATCCTCTTTTTCTGTTCTTCTTTGTATATTGAAGTATTTGTGTTTGTTGGTATTTGTCAAATTCAGAATAACAAAGAAGAAAAAGAAAACAATGGCAAAAAAGTAACTTACAATCATCCTAACAAGTCCAGACCATAAAACCATAAAAAGACCATAAAACAGTTCCAGTCCTCAGGAAGCTTACGCTCTACTGGATCCAATATTGTGCCCTTGGAACGGATATTAACAAGTTATTAATAGGACAAACTATGTTGGAGAGATATGTAAAATAACAGACATTGCAAGAGAACCTGGAAATCTGAATACAATCTATGTGAGAAAGTATTAGAATTGGGAACGTCTTAAGTAAACTCTTTGCTATGGCCTGAATATAAATAACCATAAAAAGGTTGACCATATAGCTGGTTTTAAGGATTTTTACTTCTCAGGACAATGGAAATAGTAAATTATAGGTGAATACTTCCAGCCCTCAACACATACATACTTCCCATCATACGCCTGAAGAACCTCAAGACTTGTTGTCACTATATAAATGGTAATACTTCTCCCTCAAATTTTATCTCCCTATAAATCCTCCTTTCAAGAGGTGGGAACTGAGCTGACATTGTGATGGCAGACACATGGAATTCTGGAGCAGGTCAGGCAATCTTGCCTTCTTGAATCTCTTGAAAGTAAAACCTCCTGTCACCTATTCATATCAATACCTATTCATATCAAAGACCTCCTTTTGGCAAGGCACTATGTTAAGTGCCAAAGAAACAAAAGAAAAAAAACCGTTCCAGTCCTCAGGAAACTTACACTCTACTGGATCCAATATTGTGCCCTTGGACCAGATATTAACAAATTATTAATAGGACAAACTATGTTGGAGAGAGATGTAAAATAACAGACATTGCAAGAGAACCTGGAAATCTGAATACAATCTATGTGAGAAAGTATTAGAATTGGGAATGTCTTAAGTAAACTCTTTGCTATGGCCTGAATATAAATAAAAGTGAGAATGACAATAGTGAAATAAATTTAAGTCAAGTCAAATATAATTGATTCATTAGACTCCTTTAAGGAAAGAATGCCAGGCACTTTGCAAATGAGTATAATCCACTTTTTGTTGGAAATACTAAGGGTTTAGCCTCTCTCCCAGGTGCCAGGCTCTACATTACTTTATCTTTGGCCTCCTGAGTGAGCCCCATTTGATATGAAATAGGCCCCTGTCACTATATGACCCCAAATAGCTAAGGGTTGGGTAAGCATCTCTGAAAAACTATCCTCCCCACTTGGAAGTGAGATGCTAACCAGAGAATACATTCCATACTTAGAGTGTGACAGGGCTTTAAATGTAGTTTGAAGACTGACACAGCCTACTGTGTACTGGTTGGAAAATAAGCCGAGGTTTAAAGCATGTGTTTGATAGATGCTGAAAACCGGGCTGCATTCTCAGACATTAATCTCTTTAAACTGTGGATAAATTTTAACTTTAAACTGTGGATAAATTTTGGCCAAGCCAACTCATTCCAATCGGGAGTTAGCTACAACTCCCCCTTCTTTCAAGAATGCTTCACCAGCATGATAGCTTTTATCCACCCCCAGACTTCAATGAGGAAGAGAGAGGAAAACAATATTATGCTCACTTTAAAGACGGGGAAACTGAGACTTCCTGTTTGACATGAGGGACATAAAGTGAGTGAGTGACAGATGAGGCTGGGAATAGAATCTGGCTCTCCTGGTTTAACAGCTTCCTCTTACCTTTTTTTTTTTTTTTTTTAACCAGCAGAGAAGAAACAGAATCCAAATACTTTCTCATACTCTCCAGGTTTGGAGAAGAAAAGGAAAAGAGAGGATGGTCTTCTCATGGGTAGTTTTAGCTGCTTAGTGGTGGTGGAATAGAGTTAAAATCCCCAAAGAAACCAGAAATCCCTTCTCCTGGACTACTTTTGCAAGGAACAGGCTTCTTACAAGGTTTACTAAGATGTGATCTTTCAGAGAAATTCCCCCTTCTCTATGACTGAGTGAGGAGGTAGGAAGGGCATGGCCAAGCTCTTAGTTTCCAGGGTATTGCTATACTCTGCCACATTTTATTCCTACTGTATACATTCAGCTCATCCTAAAGCAGTTCCTAATGGTTAGACAGAGGTCTTAGTCTTAGCCAGGAAAATCAAATACAGGTAATTTTGGTAAAGTCTAATACCTCTCTGGAAATTAGAGGGGTTTTGTTTTTCATCTTGGCCCGTGACCAATTTTTGTCCTGGTACAAAGTTTTAGAGGAAAATATTCTTTGCACCATATCGTGTGTTCTGAAGTGTTCCTTTTAAGGACCCAAATAGAAGAAATCTAATGGAAGAAATTAAAGGACATTCATTTTCTATTCCATCGCTTTTCTCCTAATGACACAGACTCCTTAGCCACCCTACCCAATGATAGTTACATTTTCACTCATTTCCCAGCTCACTGGTGGAGGTGGGGGAGCTAGAACACTCCTTTGCTCTCCATCATCACTTCCAAGTTCCCCCTCCACTATCATCATTGAGGAACTTTTCCTTTGATGACCTCTTAATCCACATCTACCAACCAATCAAAATTCTGGTAGCTGTTTTTACAAAACTCCAGGACATTCTTTTCTTCAGTGAGTTCGGTGCTTGGCTCATAGACTTCCTTCCTCTCCAACTCCTCCCCTGGTACTTGAGGAATTCAGTATTTGTACTGATACACCCTAACTTCACAGTTCCTCGGCTTCTTCATTTTGTATAACCTATTCTTCCATTGCACCTCGGCTACACCATCCACAAATCCACCACTTCCAGGTTCAACTCTGAAATTCTCTATCTGATGCTTGTTGTTTGTGCTTTTTTGAAGAGGACTGGTGATATCATGGGGCGATGTCTTGACTTGAGCACGAATTGGATTTAAGTGAGGCATCGTTGCAGAAAGTTGTTAAGTTCACTCTGTTCCAGAGTCATCAAAGCCTAGTGGCAAGACGAGAGTCAAGCTGCCTGGTAATGGCCCAGGATGAAGTGAATGACCCTGGCTTCTTTGATGTCTGACCAAGCTTAGAGCCCTTAGAGGGCTCCACAGCACCTGCTTCAGCTGCCTTCATGGCTGTTAGAACAGATTATTTTCATCTCCCCATTCTACCAGGGGGAGTCTTACATCCTTGGGGTAGGCATCCTTCTGCATTCCACCTCTCTCTGCCTTGCATTCTCTAACTCGCTGTGACCTTGGGTCCCTCCACCCCTCATTGTTTTCCCAGGCCATCAGCCTTGCTATCCTCTCTCCTTCCTTCCCCATCTTTGCCCCTTGAGGAACCAGTTCAATTTAATACTCTCCTTTCTCTCTAGTTCCCAGTTCTCTAGTCCTGTTGCTGATCTTGTCCTGCTAAGCCTCAACCTTGGATTACTCCCACCATCTGCTGCCTTTCTTCCTACTCCCAAGCCACTGAAAAAGCTGGAGAAAATCATGAAACTGTTTTAACTGGATCCATTACAAATTTATGTTACATAATCTCAACTGGACCCTCACTGTGGCTAGGCAATCCTTTTACACCTCTCTACCCACAGTGGCTTTTCCAAACCTTTTCATCCCTCCTCAAGCTCTCCCTGCCCCTACCCCAACAGCTGAGAACTCTGTCTCATATTTCGTGGAAAAAATTGAAGCCATTCCCTGAGAGCTTTCATTTCTCCCCTCTTTATCTCACATGAAATCTCTCTGCCTGAGGTCTCTCTCCACTACAACCCCACCCCCTCCACTCAGCTGTCAAACTGATCTTCCTAAAGTGCAGGTTTGACCAAGTCAAACCCTCCCCTCCCCTAATTCAATAAACTATAATGGCTCCCTATAACTTGCAGGTTTAAATATAAAAATCCTCTTTTCTGGCATTCAAAGCCCCTCAGACCTCTTCAGACCTTTTACACTTTAAACATCCCCTACCATCTAGTGACACTGCTGTCCTTGCTGTTGCTTGAACAAGATACTCTGTCAGGTGATATAGATCAGGAGAGAGGCATTGTATATTTTTATTGGTCATCCCTCATGCCTGGAATTCTCTCCCTCCTCAATCCTTCCTCCTGGTTTTTCTGGTTTCTTTCAAGTTCCCACTAAAATCCCACTCTCTACAAGAACCCTCTCTTCTCCCTTAATACCTTTCCTCTAATTGATCATTTCCATTTTATTCTCTCTCTATATTTTGTCTGTCCATGGTTGTTTGTATGTTGTCTGTGTTAGATTGTGAGCTTTTTGAGAGCTTTGTATCCTCAGAACTTAACACAGTGTCTGACGCAGTAGGGGTTTTTCGGTTGTTTCAGTCATGTCTGATGCTTTGTGATCCCATTTGGGGTTTTCTTTTTTTTTTTCTCCAGCTCATTTTACAGATGAGGAAAATGAAGAAAACAGGGGTAGGTGACCTGCCCAAGGTCTGAGGTTGAATTTAAACTCATGAAGATGAGTCTTTCTGACTTCAGGCCTGGCATTCTATCCACTGCGCCACCTGTCACATAGTAGGATCTTAATAAATTCTTGTTGACCAGGTAACTACAACATTATCTCATTTACCCAGTATGGATGGGTTCCGGGTTTGCCTGGTGCCTGATTATGTCCTGGATGATCAATTGCATGGAGAGAGCCCTGCTCTCTATAGAACTTTCACCTCAATCAGAAGCCATTCGAGCACCATACCAGACATGCAGAAGTTGATCGTTCCCCAACATGGTTAACCACTAAGCATTTATTGCACCCAGCATTATGCTAGTTACTGTGGGAGAGACGCAAGAAATGGAAGATGTGGAAGACACAGTGCAATTAGGGAGATAACCCACATAGTCCAAATAAAACAATTAGTAAATGACACAAGAAGATATCATGCATCATTAAAATAAATTTAACATCACATATATGATAATGTTTGATATGAACCAAGTTTGAAAAGTTGATCTAGGGTGAGAGGTAGGGCAGAACCAGGAAACATACCTTCTACTTAATAAGGGTTCTTCACCTGGGGGTCTGTGAACCTGGTGGGCTTTTTCATATGATATATTTCAATATAATATGTCATATTTCAATATAATATGCCATATTTCAATAGAATGTATTAAATTTTAATATAATAGGCTATATTTCAGTAGAATGCATTATATTTCAATATAATATGCTATATTTTGATGTAATTTCCTAAGCATTTTATTTTATTTCTTTTAAAACATTATTCTAGTGGATAGAGCACCGGCCCTGGAGTCAGGAGTACCTGAGTTCAAATCCGGCCTCAGACACTTAACACTTACTAGCTGTGTGACCCTGGGCAAGTCACTTAATCCCAATTGCCTCACTAAAACAAAACAAAACAAAACAAAACAAAACAAAAACAAGCATTATTCTGAGAAGAGATTCATAGATTTCCCAATTGCTAAACACTGAGATTGCAGATGCCAAAGGAGTCTGGGCAGGGATGTGCTCTTTAGCCAATTAAATTTTCAGTGTAAGCATTTACATCTTGGAAATTAACAAACACTATCAATCAAGGCTTAATTTATTGTTTTGCTCATTATCTAGGCTTAAAGTATTGGAGAAAAATCTGTTTTGCATATATACATATACATGCACATGTATGTGGGTATATACACATAAATATACACATATGTATGTCCTAGTCTATACATGTGTATGTATAGGTATGCACACTGGTATATACATGTGTGCATATATACGTACATGCACATATGCATCTGTATGTGTGTGTACACACATGCATATGGGGAGGGAGGGAAGGGGAAAGAGAGAGAAAGAGACAGAGACAGAGACAGAGAGACAGAGACAGAGACAGAAAGACAGACAAACAGACAGAAACTGGCTGTTAACCGTTTACCAGCACACTCCTAGATCCATGGCACCCAGAAAGGTTAAAAACCTCTGGCCTTTTAAGACAGGAAAACCTATCCCTTCCCCAACCTCCCTCCCCTCAACACATACCCACACCAGCCAGCCTTGAGGGTGGGAGAGGGCGCAGCATTCTGCTTCCTGAGTAAAGAAACAATCTCCTGCTCCCAGTGCCAGGGGGGATTGGGATTCCATTCCCCCTTCCAACTACCTCCATCTAGGAACAGAGTTCTTGGAACCTGGCCCAGGCACAAAATCATGCCAGCCCCAGTCTTTGGAGGGGGGGGGGGTAGAAAATCCCCTTTACATCATCCTAGCTAACCAGGCCCTGTTTGAGAACTACGTGACTGGTGCTTCAAGGTTGTTGATCTGCCCGGGCTGCTTAGCATTAAGGGATGTAATCTAGTGTTGGTGATGTCAGAGGCCTCTAGTTGCCCTGGGGATGATTGGGAAATGACAAGAAAGGGGTTCTTACTGGAGATGGCTAATGAACCACTAGCAAAAAATGAGGCTCCCAATAAAAGTCATTCTGCTTTCTTAGGAGGAAGAAAAAAAGTCATAAATTCTTAGACTACATATACAAGCTACGCTGTCAGCTTATTGCTAAGGGGCAGTGTGGTCTAATGAGCAGAGAGTCAAGGCATTCAAGTCCAGAGATGTCTCTTCAGTTTCCTTCTTCTATTCTCTGATTTGGGGGGATAATGGGCAAAAATCCTTTAACCTCTCCATAACTATGTCTCCATGACAATTTCAGAAGCTTATACTGGGGGTTTAGGAACTATCCCAGCAGCGGGTCTGAATAACTCATAGATTTAGAACTGAAAAAGACTTTAGAAGTCATATAATCCAACCCCTTCATTTTGCAAGACAAATGAGGAAATTAAGGTTTAGTAACATGTTCCAGATATTGCAGGTAATAAGTGGCAGAGCTAGAATTTGAACACAAGTCCTTTGACTACAGACTCAGTTCTCTTTCTAGTGCATAATTCACTTTTCCCTCAAACACCCAGATTGACCAAATGGATGGTCCCTTACTCATACAGCTCCCTCTCCTTGTCCTTGCTACATCCCAGTGGAATATACAAGGCAGAATGACTCATCTGGGGCCTTAGGGTATGTCATCTGCAGAGTTGGAATGAAAACCTCAGATTCTCCATCTCTTACCCCTGTATCTATTCACCATCCTCCCTCACCCCCACCTCAGACCAAGCTAACTACCTTTCAGTACCTTTCTGCCCCAGTGAAAACGGGTTTGTCCAATATACCACCCACCTCCTCCAGTACTGAGAAATCAGATCCAGAACAGGGCCAGTGTGTGGGAAATCCCCACCATAAAACTCCCAGTAAACAGGAAAATGAAATGGACTGTGTTGCTTACACTCCCACCAGGGCAAACTAAAGAAGCAAATCACAGGGGAAAAATGCAAAGGGGATGGGCTTTTCAAAAGAGACTTTCACTTCTGGAGATTAGGGGGAAGAATTCAACTCAAAGATTCTTTTTGCCAAACTTTGATTTTTATATTGCCCGAGTGTCCAATTTACCCTAGCCATTTATTGATTGAAATCTCAATGGGTCTGTCATTTTATCTTAATGATCTGCTGTTATAGGAACCTGGAAAACATGAGTTTCCTAGAGAAATGTGCAGTGGCTGGGAAAGCATTAACCAGCATCCCTTTCAACTTACCAAAGAGGACAGCCAAAGGAAGGGTTAAGAAAAACTCCCCCATGTACCTGGTATATAAAACTGTCATGTAATCAAATGTGAGGAATGCACTCTGCTGTGTACATTAGCAAACACTCCTTGCAAGCTGGCTGGCTGGGGCTCCGGGCTTTCAGGGCTGCTTCTCACCACAAAGCCCTCCTTTGTTCTCTTGGCTCTGTTTTAAATATCTGATGAATATTCCCCACCATCTCAGAGCCAAATCTCCTAGCCTGGCTACAGCCTCTGCACAACAGCACATTGTGGGGATTGGGGTGTGGGGGAAAGGGGGCTGGGGCTGGGGCGGTGGGGAGGGGACAGGCAGTGTTCAAGGAAACGAGTAGGTCCGGGGAAAGTCTCACTCTTTTGCTCTAAAGCTTATCACTTGCTTGACTCAGCCATTTTGGGGTCACCCCCTTGTGTGTGAGCCCATCAAGTCCAAAAAGGAAAATGGGAACCCAGGAAAAACTGGAATTAAATAGAGAATCGAATTTCAAACATGGCCCTCAAGTGGGGTGGCAAAATCTAGAGAGAGAAGAAAAAAAACCTGAGTCAGGAATTAAATTCCCTAAGCCTCAGTTACCTTATCTGTTAAGAAAAAAAAGTTTGGGGGTTTGGCCTTGATGTCCTCTGAGGTGCCTTTCAGTTCTAAAGTCATAGGATTTCTCCTCTAGATCCCATTAAAAGGGACAGCCTATGACTCCACAGCCTGGGAAAATACTTCATTTTTATCGACCTTATTTATTACACATTTAGAATATGTCTGCTGCATAGGCATTTTGAGAAGGGAACATTCCGGCACAAACCTATAGGGGAGGAGAAAAAAATCTTTGCTATTCCCTGAAATCCAACTGTTGTAAAGAAGGTGGCATGATTTACACCAGGACTGGCAGATGGGCCTCACCACTCTTTTCCTCCAGCAGCCACCTCCATTTGGGGATTGAGTTGGTTGGTTTAAAAAAAAAAATTGCTTGTTTTTTTGGACCAATCCTGTGATTTCATTGTCATAAAGAACTCCTGATAGGGAAAATCCTTTTTTTTTTCCATCAGAACTTGTCTTTCAACTTAAAGTCTTAGAGAGTTGCCTTGGACACTTAGAGGTTAAGATGTCCAGTATCCCATTAGAATGGGTCAGAGGGAATCAAGGTCTTCCTGGCCTTGAAGGGCAGTTCTTTGTTCACCACACCACGCTGTCTCTTGACTTTCAGTTGGTTGGTTGTTGGTTGGTTGCTTGGTTGGGAGATAGTAGTCATTTTATGAAAGTCCCCAGAGGATAATTATAAAGGGCTTTTGTTGTCATTATTATTATTTTGAAACATGCCTCCTCTAGCAGGGAGTAAATTAGAAAGTGGGGCAGCTATGTGACAAAGTAGATAAAGCACTAGACCTGAAGTTGGTAGGACTTGAGTTCAAATCTCACCTCAGACACTTACTTGCTGTGTGACCTTGGGCAAGTCACTTAACCCCAATTGCCTTAAAACAAACATCCAGGGCCATTTCCAGTCATCCTGGTGTATATATTGCCACTGGACCCAGATGGCTCTGGAGGAGAAAGTGAGGCTGGTGACTTTGCACAGTCCTCCCTCACTTAAATCCAATTCATTGCAAGCCATGACATCCTCTTCGAGAATGAAGGACAAACAACAACTTCGAAAATGACTAGAGCAAAAGCATGTTTTCAGTTATGGAATTTCCTCATTTTTTTACTCTTTCCTATGGCTACCCACCTCCCCACTCCCATTTCCCCTCTTTCTTCTTTTTTCTTTCTTCCTTCCTTCCTTCCTTTTAGATAATTAACATTTTTATTTAAAGTTTTGAGTTCCAGATTCTATCCCTCCTTCCCACCCTCCCTAACCCCCTCCCTGATGTGGTAAGTAATCAGATGCAGCACATACTTACTTTCTCACCTCCAACTTTCCCCCCATCCCCTCTCCCCCACCCCAGTTTATGAGTTTACCTGAAGCTGTAGAACCAAGCTCTCCACACTTCCTCAGAGGAGGTTTACAAAGCAACAGACCTAGAAATCACTGTCCTTTCCACTTTTATTCTTATTGTTTTTTAAGTTGGAGAAAAGTCTTCCTGTCAGGCTCAGTCTTGAAGTCTCCTTTAAACAAAACCTGAAATGTATGTCTGGCGTTAGGAACCCTTTTGATTTTAGCACTTGGGTAGCCTTTTGCTAACTAAATCAGTAGGAAGTCTTCGAACTCCAGCCTGTGAAAAACAGCCATCCTATGTACACTTCAAAAATCTTGGAGGGGAAACAGGAAGCCCTGTAGCAGGTGAATAAAGGAAGAACTGATTTGTAAATATTTTCTTTTAAAAGCATAATGATCGGGGCAGCTAGGTAGTGCAGTGAATAAAGCACCGGCCCTGAATTTAGGAGTACCTGAGTTCAAATCCGTCCTCAGACACTTGACAATTACTAGCTGTGTGACCCTGGGCAAGTCACTTAACCCTCATTGCCCCGCAAAAAAACAAAAACAAAAACAAACCATAATGATTACTATAGATTAGTACACTTGCTTATGGAATCCTTATGCAACTCAAGTTAAATATAATCTCTCTACTTTATTAAGTCACAAAATAATGGCTATAAATATTGTATTTGTGTGTATATATGTATGATCATTTGAATAAATGAAATATAAGCAATAAAATGCATATTCTTTTATATGTTTTGTTCTGGATCCTAGCTTAAGATCCTAGATTCTCCGGCTCCCCAACACACACACACCTCCATATTTCAGGTTATAAACAGTGCCTTCTTTGACCTTTGCCTTTGACCTTTTTCAATGCCTAGCTTCTATTCTTCCTTAATGTCTCATTTCTGTGACTCCATTTACTATTTCTCAGTAAAGTAGTATAGAATAGTAGAAAAGACAAAGGATTTAGAGTCAGAGGACCTAGCTTGGATTCCTGGTTAAGTGATTTGGGGCAAATCACTCAAGTCATCTGGGTCTCAGTTTCCTCATGTGTAAACATGATGGAGTTTGGGGCAGTCTGGATGACCCCTAAGTTCCCTTCATAGGGGTCAGAGGATCTGGGTTTGAATCATAGTTCCATCACTTACATCCTAAAGTAAGTCATTTAACTTCTATGATTCTCAGTTTACTCATCTCTAAAGTGAAGAAATTGGACCAGATTATCTTTAATGTCCCTTCTACCTCTGAGTCCTATGATTGGGAGGCAGCTTGGTACAGTGGCACAGGCCCCAAACTTAGAATATTGAACTTGGATTTACAGCACATGAGATCAAGTCCGGCCGGGGTCTGGGGCCATATGACCTTGGACAAATCATTTCACATCTCTGAGCACCACTTTTCTTTGTGTGTAAAATGAGAGGATTGGGCTCAATAACCTCTAAGGTCTCTTTGGTTCTAGCTTTATTATCTAGACTATAAGGCAAAATAATTACCCTTTATATTTCTATCATATTTTATTTGCTTCCAAGCATGTTTATGTACCTTATTTCACTTGATCTTCACTGGGAAAGGTAAGGTAGGTAGTACTATCTACATTTTACAGATAAAGAAAACAAGATTCCCAAAAGTTAAATGACTTGTCCAAGGACACACAACTAGCTAGGGGTAGAACCAGTGCCAGACTTCTACTGCTGGCACTTTGTTGATCACAGTTTAAAAGACCAATAGGGGGCAGCTAGGTGGTGCAGTGCATAAAGCACGGGCCCTGAATTCAGAAGGACCTGAATTCAAATCCAGCCTCAGACACTTAACACTCACTAGCTGTATGACCCTGGGCAAGTCACCTAACCCTCACTGCCCCGCAAAAAAGACCCCCCCAAAACAAAATAAAACAATAAAAGACCAATAGGTATTGGTGTTTTGCCAGCTTCTCCCCAAAAAACATTTTTCCAGGTGAGATGTTCAATCTCTGTTTAAGAATCTTTGAGAAAGGATTCCTAGAATTCAGTAATTGTGATGATGAGTGCTCTCTCTCTCCCCTCCCCCCCATTTCTCAGTCTCTGTGTGTCTGTGTGTGTGTCTCTCTCTTTTATCTTTCTTTCTCTATCTATTTCTTTCACTCACTCACTCGTTTCCTAGGATTATTCAAGTTTGCAAGGACCAAGCTCCATTCATTCTCCATTAGGTTGGGAAAGTATATAATTTTCCATTGGAAACCAAGAGGGCAATAAACCCAAGATGTTTCTAGACATAAATAAACCTCCTGCAGAATGTCAAGGACTATCATTGTGGTTTTCTTCAAATCTCAGATTAAAATCCCACCTTCTGTTAATAAGCCTTTCCTTTCCCATCTGCCTTAAGGCTAATGCCTTCCCTCTGATGTTACCTTCTTAATACCCTCTATATATCCTGTTGTCTGCACATTGTTTCCCTCATTCGAATATGAACTCCTTGAGGGGAGGAACTGTTTTTGCCTTTCTTTGTATTTGCTGTGTTTACATGGATGCCTGCCATATAAGTGATTAATAAATGTCTGTTGACTAACTGTAAGCTCCAGTTAATGATACCATCTCTGCCTAAGCACTTGAAATCCCAAGCAGATCCCTGTGATGTCTCTTCCTTTAAAAAAAAAAAAAAAGGTTTCTGTAAGTACATTTCCGTTTTCTTATATATTTGAAGGTTGTGCCTAAAAGTTCTAACTGCAGTGCAGCAAGGTGGCACAGTGGATAAAGCACCAGCCCTGGATTCAGGAGGACCCAAGTTCAAATGCGACCTCAGACACTTGACACTTACTAGCTGTGTGACCCTGGGCAAGTCACTTAAACTTCATTGCCCTGCAAAAAAACACAAATTTTTTTTTAAAAAAAAATTCTAACTGAGCGGCTAGGTGGCGCAGTGGTTAAAGCACCGGCCCTGGATTCAGGAGTACCTGAGTTCAAATCCGGCCTCAGACACTTGACACTTACTAGCTGTGTGACCCTGGGCAAGTCACTTAACCCCCATTGCCCTGCAAACCACCACCCCAAAAAACAAAAACAAAAAAAATTCTAACTGCAAAAAGGGAATAATAATCGTGATGGATACAAAGGCCTGGACCTGAGTTCAAATTGGCCTCAGATACCTACTGATCAAGTCACTCTGTCTGCTTCAGTATCCTCAAATGTAAAATGGGAGTAAAAATAGTACTTACACAAAAGGGTTGTTGTGTGGATCAAATCAGATATTTGTAAAGCATTCAACACAGTGCCTGGCACATAGTATGTCTTTAACAATGCTTCTTCTCTTCCCCCAGTGGTCCGTGTCCAACATTATGGAGATATGAAGAAATTCACTGGAACACATGCTTCCAACTCCTTGGGCAAAGATCTTCACTTTCTGCAAAGTGTTAGACATACTTTCATCATATTTGAGATGAGTGAGTACCTTGTCTGGCTGGTCAAACAACAGCACCTGCTCCATAGTGTCTCAGAATCAAGGAACACTATTAACGTTTCTCATTCAGGAGTCACCACAGGCACCTAAATCCAGAGCCATATCCTCCTGAACCTGCCTCCTGGATAGAAGCTTGGCTAGGAAAATGGTCTATGACAACCTCACGGTCCCAAGAGAATATCCCAGAATCCTAGAGCCTGGGAGTTGGAAGGAACCTCAGAAGCCATCTAGTCTAACCCATACTTGAACAAGAATCCTCTCTACAATAGACATTACAATTGTTCAGTCAAGTTTTTCCTGAACACCTCCATTAAGACAGAGACTACAAAAAATAAAATTTAATTTAAATTAAAAAAAAAAAGACAGAGTCCACCAGTCAACTGAGGCAGTCTTGTCTCCTTCAGGTAACACTCATTGTTAGGAAATGTTTTCAGACATCTAGACTAACTTTGCCTCTTTCCAATTTCCATTCCTTACTCCCACTTCTGCCTTCTGGGGCCAAATGGAACAAGTTTAACCTCACTTTCACATGACAATTGTTCAAACATTGGAAGAGACAGCTATCATGTCTCTCCTAAGTCCTCTCTTCTCCAAGCTAAGCATCCCAAAGACCTTCAGATCCAACCCCAGGGATTTTTTTTTTTTTTACCTCTGAGAGGCAACTAACGTGGTGGTACCATTATACATAGGCATAGGGAATTTATGTAATTTAGTCAGAATCGTATAGCTAGAAAATATCTAAAGCTAGATCTTAGCATCAGGAGCTAGAATGGACCTCAGAAGCAATCTAGTCTAGCTCTCTTATATTTTTTTACAGATAAAGAAATTGAGACCCAGGGAAATTAAGTGACTTGCATGAGGTCCCCCACCCTCAAAGGCAAGATATTTATTTATTTATTCATTCATTCATTTGTTTGTTTATTTATTTATTCATTCATTCATTTAGTTAGTTTCTTGTTTGTTTGGTTTTGGTTTTTTGTTTGTTTGTTTGTTGTGGGGTTTTTTTTTTTGGTGGGATAATGAGGGTAATGACTTGCCCAGGGTCACACAGCTAGTGTCAAGTGTTTGAGGTTGGATTTGAATTCAGGTCCTCCTGAATCCAAGGCCAGTGCTTTATCCACTGTGCCACCTAGCTGCCCCAAATGCAAGATATTTAAACCCAGGTGTTCCTGATCCCAAATCCAGGTCTCTAACCAATAAGTGACACTGTCTCAGGCATCCATGAAGCCATCTTAGAATCCCTAGCTGTTCTTAAGGTTCAACTCATGTGCCATTTTTCATAGGAAGCCTTGGCCAGTTCCTCTGCTCAGTGGTGTTCTTTCCTTCTTTCTCAAATGTTCGTGTATATATTTCTGTGTGCATTTTTTAATCTCAGAAAAACATAAGTTTCTTCATGGCAAGGGCCATTTTCATTTTGTCTTTGCCCAGGACCTTCTACACAGTAAGTGTTTAATAAATGCTTTTGTATTGGATTATGTGCACACCCTAGTGGGCCTTATTTGATGTTGGCCATTAATGTGAAATGGGTGAAATGGGTCCGCTTTGCCCCTGGCACTATATTGGGAAATAGGTTGCAGCATGGTCTAGGGAAACCCATTTTAAACTTTATAGGCCTTATGAACTTTAGGTCTTTGCTATAATTTACAATGATTTGAAAGTAAGGTCCACTGCTTGACAAAAAAAAAAAAATTCTGAATTCCCATCCAATTTTACCTAGAGTATAAATGTCTTCGTTCCCCTATTGCACTTGTGTGTCTAAGTATTTTTCTGACACCAAGAACCCCAGTACAAGAGCATTGCCCTTTGCAAAATGAGGATGTTCCTCTCCTAGCCCTGTTAGTAAATAGGCCAGTCGACTCTTCTCCCAACCGTGGGACTCTCGATGAATTCTCACCACTTTTCCTCAGGCAAGAACAACCTCAGAAATACTGTCTGGTCCAAAGCATTTCACAGCCAAGTAAATGCAAGAATGGCTTGACTGTCTGAAGCTGTGATGTGATGTCTGAACCCAGCCTCTTTAGGAACACTCCTGTCTTTTTTCACCAATTGTAGCCAACCTCCCCCCACCCTCCGTCCCCCACCTCCCACCCCTACGCTGTACAATCTCCTTGGTTTAAAACCCAGATATTCAGGAGAACCCACCCAATGGGTTTACTTTAAATCTATTTCACCAAGTCAGATAATAGACCTGGTCTCCTGACTAGGGAACCAATTGAGAAGGGTCCCTGGTTCATCTTTCCAGAGCTTGCTGCTAATGTTTCTGTGACCTGAGGTCAGCTATTTCCCTTTTCTACCCCTCAGCTGTTGTGAGGATTGTAAGCAAATGGCTAGAAAGCCCTTGGAGACACTGTTGGTTCTTGGAACCACAATAACCCACCTCTTGCCCCACCCCAAAGAATGAAAGGTGTCTCTTTCCTCAGTCACCAATACACATCACCTCCAGGCTGAATTACTCTCAGTAAAATTTAGTTCCCACTTACCACAAAATACTTTGAACCAAACAGAGACTGAGGGGGCAATGCCCAGAGCCCTCTTTATGGTTTGCTAAACTATTTTTCTGTAGGGCAAACAGTCTTGATCAGGATGTACCCGCCAGTTGGCATGCTGACAGAGCCAAGTATTAAGGCTCAAGCACATCCTTTTTTGTGTGAATTGCCTAATGACAGACAGGGGAAAAAACACTCTCCCATTGAACAACAGCACAGCTCCCTCCCCACATGCATTTGCATTACAGAGATGATATATAAAAGGGTATAGTAGATGTCCCCCAAGTGAGGACAAGGCTGTAATTCACTCAGAGGGCTCCAATGATATCCTGAACCGTGAGACCACAGCTGGAGCAGTTTATGAACGGTTCTCTGAGTCCCAAGAGGGAAGTTGGCCCTGTTCTTCAGTCTACAATCATCTATTGTTTGGCTTCTTGTTTTTCTCCAAATGTTTAGATGTGTTTAGAGTGCAGGAAAGTGAAGGGCTGGGAGTATCAGCCAGGGCCAGGCATTAGGCAAGCAAGCTTCCTCCACATGGACGCGGTGCTGTGACTGGGTCTTGACCCCCACCCCACCCCAGCCAATCCCAACTAGGCCTCCTGTTCCCACTGCCATTTAATCTGATAGCATTGATCAAGGATGTCTTTTTCCTGTGTCTTTCTGGGCAGCCCATGGGACTGCTAGCATGTACTCACTCACTCACCAGGGATAAGTAAGAAACCACCAGTCTCAGTTTACTTGACATAGCAGTCTGGGGTGACTGCCTGTGCCTCCTTGGAGCTGCTCCAGGTTTAAAATGTGACAGCCTTACTTGATTTTACATTCAATCACTCAGTTATTCTAATCCCTAACCATAAAATCAACTACTCCAGCTCTTACCTGAAGCCTGGATATCATTAAAATAGCATTTAATCTGTTATTCATTCATTCATTCATTTATTCAACAAGCATTTAATAAGGTCCCAATGTGTGTCAGGCATTGTGCTAGACCTGCTGGGGAATTCAAAGACAAAAATAAAACTATTGGCAGTTTTTAAAAATCATTTATTGTCTCTGCATTTAAAAAGCAAATGAAAAATGCTGGTCTGTCCAGCAGAATTGACTAGGGCTAAAAGAATTCACCATAACCCATGTGGACAACCTTGTTACAAGGACTGTTATTTTGGGGTTTGTGCCACTCAAATTGCTGTGCAGACTGACCACAACTATTCCGACTGGCCAAACCTTTCTATCACATCCAATTCTACTGTACTCCCTGTAGTCCAAGCATATACTTTTCTCAATTGGTGTTCTCCCTCTTGAACCATTAAATCAAGCTCCTGGAAGGCACAGGCTGGATCTATGCTTTGCACATAGTAGAGACTCAGTGAATGAAATATCAAATGGAAGTTGGTTGGACTCTTTCATACTAGTGATCTTCTACAAAAAGCTAACCACTTAAGGAGTGGAAAAACCACTGGCTTCGAAGACAAAGGGCCTAGATTTAAATGCAAGCCCTGTATCTTGCTAGCTGTTTACCCTTGAATTTACCCTTCTGGGGTAAATTCTCTCAGTTTCCTGATGTGTAAAATGAGAGTATTAGGTTAGGCGATCTCTCAGATCTTTGTGGTTCTAAATGTACAGTTCTTTGAAGGGGTGTGTACTTTTGCTTTGTCCATGCAAGACAAAGTGGGGCAAAGTATCCAGGTTGACATCTGGAAAGAATACATCCTGAAGTATGCCAGTCACAGGGCACAGGAACAGCTTTGTCCCAGAGGAATGAGGAATGAGGTGCCTTGTAACATATCAGGGGCAGGTTCATTTTTGCCTCTGTCTCCAGTGCTTAGCACAATACTTAATAAATGCTTGTTGATTGATCAACTGATACCAAGGGAGGAAGGGAGGCATGCTCAGAAATCCCTCTGTCTCTTCCTCTATCTCTACCTCCTGCTCAGACCCTGGGATTCATTTTCCGGAATGCTCAAGTTTCGTGTCCCCTCCCCCCTCCTCTTTCAAGTCCTAGGCACAGGACAATATGTCCTGGTATAGACATATGTTGTGTGTCCCAGGTAGTGCTGAGCCACCTCATTTTGCACTGAAGAGAAGGAAGAAAAATCTCAACCTCCAATGGGGTGAACCCTGATGAATAGAGACATCTAAAGGACTCATCCCTAGCTTTTCTCCCCGAGTTCTCACCCACACTAAAAACTGAGAGTGAGTAGCAACTAGCCATATAAAAGATAAAGAAACATGTTTGTCTTTGAAAATAAAAGTTAAATCAGTGTTTTGGGAAGGGAGGGAGTCAAGACTTCATTAAACTAACTCCCAGGTTGTGAATAGCGTATCATCTCTTAAATACCAGGAGCTCATTTAAACCAACTTTGATGTGAAGGGAAAGTCTTGTGTGGTGGGAGGGTTAGAGGATGGGGGAGGGGGTGGGACGCGTAGTTTAGGAATAGAGGCGTTCAACCCTCTGCTTTAGGGAAGTTTACTTCATTCACCCTCTCATGTTTCTGTCTCCTAAATAAGCAGGATAGTGAGCCTCCCCTTTCTTATTAATTAATCCTTCATTAAAAAAAAAAAAGCCAAACTGAGCCATATGGCTTCCTTATCTTCTTATCTCCTAGCATTTACCTTCCAGCTGAAACGTTTATCCCAAGATAGAAATCAAATTCCACTTAGAGTGATTGCAAAGGGCCCTTCTTAAATTTTCCCTGCAGTCTCAGCTGGGTATAAGAGAGCCTTCCCAGTCTCACCTGGGAGGTACGGCTTTGAAAGGTCTCATCCTTGTTATTGTCCCTGCTGTTAGCAGTCGTAGCAAAAGCCTATGAGGCAGAAATAAACAATGAAAGAAAGAGTAGGATGGAGGAAAGAGCTAGATTTGGAAGTCAAGGAATTTCCGTTCAAATCCACTTGTATGACTTTGGGGAAGTCACTTCACCCGATGTGGGCTTTCATTTCCCCAGCTATATAAGATGAGGGAGTTGAACTAGATAGCTTTTACCCTCCCTTCTACCTCTAAATCTATGATCCTGTGATC
Source organism: Dromiciops gliroides (assembly GCF_019393635.1). Classification (NCBI taxonomy): domain Eukaryota; kingdom Metazoa; phylum Chordata; class Mammalia; order Microbiotheria; family Microbiotheriidae; genus Dromiciops; species Dromiciops gliroides. Next base: position 260,396,079 of record NC_057862.1, read on the forward strand.
ATATGGCAAAGGAGTTGTGGGAATGAAATTACATAAAAATTAGACTCTCTTCAATGGTGGAGAGAATGACAAGTAATCACCCATAAGAAGAGTCTTATGCAAATGCTCAGGATTGAGCCCTGGGTTATATCAGTACTATTCTGCCTCTCCTAATTTCTTCGTATCTTCACAGTGGGAGGTACTTAAAACACATTTATCATTATAGCACAGTATAGTATAGTACAGTATAGTATTAATTAATCTCATTGTCAATAAACGTTTAATAAATGCTTATCTTGTCAAGTATTGTGCTAAGAAAGGCAAAAACATAGTCATTGTTCTCAACGACCTCACATAGGGGAGACACGTTAAATGTCTGTGTGCATACAAGCTATACACAGAGCAGATGGAAGAAAATTGAAGAAAGAAGGCAGGGGATAGTGAGAGAGAGGGGGAAGGAGGGAAAGAGATGGGGAAAGGCCTTCTACAGAAAGGGAGCTGAGTTTTGAAGGAAGCCAGAGAAGCTAAGAGAAAGAGGTGAGAAAGGAGAGTATTCCAGGCATAGCAGACAGCTGCTTGGTCCAAAGTCATGGAGTCTAGTGGAGGATTATGTGCAAAGAACAGCAAGGAGGCTTGTAGAGTATAATATGGGTCACCATCTGTTCTTGGATACTCTATCCTCTCTAGGTTTCATAACACTTTTCTCTCCTGGTTTTCCTTGTGAAGGGATTCCAAATGTATCAAAGGCATATCCAACTCAACATGCCAAATAGAACTCATTATCTTTTTGTCCAAACCCTCCCCTCTTCCCAACTTTTCTATTACTATCAAAAACACCACCATCTTGGAGTCACCTTAGACTTCTCACTCTCACTTACTCCACATATCCAATTATTGTCAAATGTTGCCACTTCTATCTTCGCCACATCACTCATATATATCTGATTCTCTTGACTTGCACAGCCAATATCTGAGTACAAGTCCTCATCCTCTCATACCTGGACCATAGTCTCCTAATCAGTCTCACATCTCTCCATCTTCCAATTCATTCTCCACTCCCTAGGTCTGACCATAGTAGCACCCTCCACTATTACTATATACAGTTTTATCTCCAGAATCAAATGTAAAAATGACTTTTAAAGCTTTTTGCAACCTGCCTTCTTACCTTTCCAGTCTTCTGACACTTCACTCCCCTCCAAATACCTGATAATCCAGAAACACTGACCTTCTTACTATTCTTTGAGCATGATATTCTATCTCCCAACTCTGGGTCTTTTCACTCTTTAACCTGGATGAAGATCCAGCAAAGGGAGAATAAGAAGGAACAGGTAGGTAGACAGAAGGTAGACAGGTAGGAGGAAAACCAGGAGAGAGCAGTATTTTAAAAACTGGAAGAGGATAAAGTATCCAGGAGGAGATGGTGACCCATAGTGTCAAAGGCTACTGCAGAAAAGTCAAGGATGAAGACTGAGAAAAGACCATAAGATTTGGCAATTAATATAATTTCATTATTTAATTATCATTAATATCAATACTCATTGGTAACTTTGAAGATGGTAGTTTGTGTTAAATGATAGCCAGAGCCAGACACTACAGGGAGCTTATAGAAGTGAAAGAAGAGAAAAATGGGACATATATAGTATAGACAGCTTTCTCAAAGGGTTTAGCTCAGAAAGGGAGGGAAAATACCAAGCAATAACTAGAGGAAATGGGTGAATCAATCAAATAATGGCTTTTTAAGGATAGGGGAATACACAGGTACCTTTGTAGACAGAAAGGATGAAGTCAGTACATAGGAAGTGTAACGATTGGAATGACGCTACCTGCTGGAGACTTACTGTAGAAGAGTTCTGCCCATGAAGTGAAGGTCTTTGAGGGCAAGACCAGGAGTCTTTTCTTTGGCATCAGGAAGTGACGTTGGCTAGTGGGAGGAAGAAGGAAGAGCTGGGTGCTCTGACTGGGTCTCTTTCCTGGGGATGCTGGTAGAGAAGGGAGCTAGAAATGCACTCTCCCTAGAATAGATAGAGGAATCTAGGCCTTTCTTCTCTCTTTACCAAATTCTTATTCTCCTTAATAAATGCTTAAAAGTCTAACTCTTGCTAAAGCTTATAATTTATTGGTGACCACTCATTAGATATTTTAGACAGTTTAGCTAGAATTTTAGCCCTTAACAGAAGAGATAGGAAATTAGAGAGAGAAGGGAGCTCTCAGCAAATGGCCTCAATTTTTAGATGAAATCTGAAGTGTTCTCAGATGAGAGGGTGGGAGGGGAAAGATGCAGTGGGTGGCTTGATAAGTTTCCTGATTTTCTCCATTTCTTCCTGATTTTCTTCACATTTTTTATGTACCATTAATAGAAGCTCAGGAAGCACATGGTGGGAGTAATTAAGGGCTGGGATTTGGCAAAATATGATTGGTGATCAGACTAGGGGGCGAGGGAATCAAGAGGAAAGGGTAGTACAGAGTGGAAAAGTTTCACTAAGAAATCAAGACTGGGAAGAGAGGAAAACATAGCTAGTACAAGGCTGATGGCCTGGGAAAAAACTGAAGGGCAGAAAAAATAGAGGCCAAGATGGGGATGAAGAACAAAATTAGAGACCATAATGCATGGGGAAAGACAGAATGATAAAAGATTATGATCAGGTAAAGGAATTTCAGAGTGGAAGTAGAAGTCATGATGAAGTGGGTTGTAATCAGTCAACTAGCATTTATTAAGTACCTATGATATGTTGGGCACTCCAGATAGTCAGTAGTTCATTTTGGACATAGAATACAATATATGTAAAGGTGTACATTTGTGTCTATGTGTATATAAACCTGTGTATGTGTGTATATGTGCATGTATATACTGATACATACATATATTTGTATATATATCCATACATACATATGGATATTTATATATACACATAAAACAGAAAGAGAGAGAACGAGCTCACCTTCTTGTCTAGGCAACCAATGACAGATTAGATAGATAGATAGATAGATAGATAGATAGATAGATAGATAGATAGATAGATAGATAGATAGATAGACAGGCAGACAGATTCAGTCCTTTCAATTTCAGTCCTGTCTGACTCTCATGATCCCATTTTGGGTTTTCTTGGCAAAGATACTGGAGTGGTTTGCCATTTTCTTCTCCAGCTTATTTTACAGATGAGGAAACTGAGGCAAAACAAGGATAAGTGACTTGCCCAGGGTCACACAGCCAAATATCTGAGGCTAGATTTGAACTCAGGTCTTCCTGACGCCAGGCCAGAGCTCTATCTAGCTGCACCTATGTATAGATTAGGTATAGATAATCTGAGCTAAACCCTTCGAAAAAGCTGTCTATACTAGATATGTCCCATTTTTCTCCTCTCTTACTTCTATGCCCACTGTAGTCTCTGTCTCCAGATACATACATACATATACACACATATATGTACATATAAATCAATTCTACATAATTATATATCAATATTTCTATATAAATTCTATTTTATGTGTATGTGGAGAGAGAGAGAGAGCAAGGAAAGTCTGGCATAACACTGTGGAGAGAATGCTAGTCTAAGGCTTTTACTATGTTCTATGGCTGCAGACTTAACCAAGTTGAATCATCTTATTTAAACATGTAACTGATCATGAAAGGGAACCAGGAGGGAGAACAGATGGATCAATACTCCTTTTTTGTTTTGTCTTTGGTGGGGCACTTAGGGTTAAGTGACTTGCCCAGGGTCACACAGCTATTAAGTGGCAAGTGTCTGAGACCATATTTGAACTCAGGTCCTCCTGAATCCAGGGCCGGTGCTTTATCCACTGCAACACCTAGCTGCCCCTCAATACTCCTTTTTAAATAAATAGTATTTTTTTCCAATTACATGTAATTTCAATTTTTAACATTCATTTAAAAAAAAATTGAATTCTGAGGGGCACCAGCCCTGGATTCTGGAGTACCTGAATTCAAATCCAGCCTCAGACACTTTACACTTACTAGCTGTGTGACCCTGGGCAAGTCACTTAACCCCAATTGCCCCGCCAAAAAAAATAAAATAAATAAATAAAAATTTGAATTCCAAATTTTGTCCCACCTACTGCTAATTGACATGAGCTAGGGCTTGAACTCAAGTCCCTGAATCTCTATAAATGGTAGAGACCATTCTATACTATCATTGGTGCACAGTGTAAGGGCAAAGTTTAAATTACCTTTCTTGGAACTTAAGGCTCTCCACAATGCCATGCCTCTCTACCTTGACAGCTTTATCTCATATGTATCACTCTCTTCCACATATTGTACACTCTATCCAAATTGGACTGTTGGCTTCCCCTTTGAATATACTCTGTATTTTCCTACCTCCATGCCTTTGTCCACACTATTCTCTATTCCTTAAATGCCTTTACTTTCCCTTTCACCTGTTGAATTCTTGCCTGTCCTTTAAAAATTATCTCAACTATTTCCTCTCTTCCTAATGGACCCTGTCACTAAGAACTTTCCACTATCAGATCTCATAGAGAATGTTGTTCTTCATCTTTTATCATATAATATTGTGATGGTACTTGTGTTTGTTTTTTTCATCTCCCTAGCCTGAGAGCAGAAATAATGAGTGTGTGTTCCAGAAGATAGGGATGATGGAAAGAGGAGCTAAGGAATTATTCCAGTCACACTATACTGAGTCACATAACAGAACAGAAGTAGATAGAGCTATACCTAGGACAGGTGAGATAGCCTTTTCCCTGGATGATGAAATTCAGAGCGTGCACCTACAACCCCTTCAGCAATGTGAAAACACCAGTTTAGCACATAGTAAGAATAATTAGTTAAAAGAGGAAGCTGCCAAATGATGTGCACTTCCTTTCCCCAACTACAAAGCTGGGTGAGCTCCCCAACCCCCATCCCTTCCCTCCCCATACAACTGAATTTGTTTTATAAAAGTAGATCTAAGGATTCTTTTCACTATGCTTGCCCCCGGTGCGTTTTGTGAAGTTTGTCCCAGGAGCCAAAATTGTGAGTTATAGCTCTGGCCAGAGGAGAAACAGCTCAAGGGAAATGGCTTAAACAGAATGAGATTTTGAGCACAGTCAGTAAGACATGCCAGTAGAAAGAGACCAGTGAGAGACAGAGGAAAACAAAGGGTTTAAAAATATAGGTAGAGGGATGATGGTATTTGAAAGTGAAGGCAATTTAGTTTCGATTCTCACGGCAATGGGGAGACAGGGTGGGGACTTGAAAAGTGAAGAAATGTGGTGACAGCACAAAGATGGGTAGATTATTCTGTCAGCCACCTTTTGGATTGATGAGTGAGGAGTGATATGAGAGACAGCAAAGAAAAAGGCCAATTGCACTAGTCAAGACAAAAAATAAGACATAAAAAAGCATCTCAGTTGTAGAAATGGAGAAGAACCAATGTTCAATAAAGGTGTAAAGAAAAAGGAGGGGGTTTTGTTTGTTTTAGTATTTTGTTACATACTCAGAATGTTTCTAGCAACATTAAGAACAAATCGTACCTGGCCTCTACTTTCCATACAAAAATACTCTTTTTGAATTTATTATTGGTCTGTCTCAGTATATGGTAAATGGGGAAGGGAAGGAGTTAGGAGAGGGGAATCAGTGCAATTTAAAGCTCATCCACTTAATTTGAATGTGAGCCCTGCATTTTGCCTTGCTTTTTTCTTTCTTCCTTTCCTTCCTTCCTCCCTCTCTCCTGTCTTTCCTTTTTTCCTTCCTTTTTTCTTTCTCTTCTTCTCATTTGTTTCTTTCCTTCCTTCCTTCCTTCCTTTCCTGTCTCCTCTTTGCTTAGAATAGTGCCTTGCATACTTAATAAATGCTTGTTGACTGACATTTCTATAGTTTTCATTTTTCTCATCTTTAAAAATAAAAGAGGGGGGGAAGCTAGGTGGCACAGTGGATAAAGCACTGGCCCTGGATTCAGGAGTACCTGAGTTCAAATCTGGCCTCAGATACTTGACACATACTAGCTGTGTGACCCTGGGCAAGTCACTTAACCCCCATTGCCCCGCCCAAAAAAAATAGATAAAGGAGGGGCAGCTAGGTGACACAGTGGATAAAGCACCGGCCCTGGAGTCAGGAGAACCTGAGTTCAAATCCGGCCTCAGACACTTAACACTAGCTGTGTGACCCTGGGCAAGTCACTTAACCCCAATTGCCTCACCAAAAAAAAAAAAAAAAGAAAAATAGAAAAAAAAAATAATAAAGGAGCTGGACTAGGTAGCCTTCAAGTTTCCTTCCCACTGTGACTGTCTGTTCCTTTGATAGTGGAAAAAACCCAGAAGCCAAAGGTTTGGGGAGATTTTGAAGAGAACAGGGTTTGGTTGGGGGGGGGTGGTATTAAAGGAAGAAAGAATTCAAAGCTAGCCCCAGTATTGTCTGTGGAAGAAGGAGTTCTAAAAGATGAATTTAGAAGAGGAGAGAAAGTGAAAAGAAGTCATTTGCCCCCATCCATTCATATGATATCAGAGCAACACTGTTTGCCAATTCATGGCAGAGTGTAAATTTTACTGGTTCCAGAGATGAAGTTTGAAATTGAATTCAAATCTCAACTCTACTTGTGTTACCTTGAGTAAGTCACTTAATTAACAACCCTGGGTCTCAGTGTCCCCATCTGTAAAATGATGGGGTTGGACTAGATGTCATCCAAGGCAAATTCAGCCATGTGTGGGCTAAATAAAAGGAATGTAGCTGGGGGGGAAGGGGTGGGGTTAAAAAAAGTCTCTGGTGAAGAGAAGGTGTAAGAGAATTAAGTTATGCTCAGGAAAAGAGATTAAAGCTCTTTATTCTTCCCTTCTCTTCGTCTCAAAACATATCTCTTTTCTTTTCCCCAGTTACTGACAGTAAGGTGGACCAGACTTGTCTAAGCAAGGCAAACCTCCTTTTTTTTTTTAAGTCATCCTTCTCAGCCCATCTGCTTCATTTAAAACTTCTCCTGTATATTTTCTCCTTTGGAGACTTTTGGAACATTATTGCCCTGGTTTTCCTCTTACCAAACAACTCAGTCTCCTTTGCTGGTTCATCATTCATATCACACCCCCTAACTAGGGGTGTTTCCCCAGGGCTCTATCTTAGTCCTATAATCTCTCATAGGTTCAATTATTATTTTTATTGAGATAATTCCCAAATCTTTACAGGGTATCTGAAAAGTGTTAGTGTAGTTTTAAGCTTTAATAACTTTGGAAGCATAAATGCTACAAACTTACATAAAAACAACATTTGAAAGGTTAATTACTAACATTTTAAAATATTGATATGTTTAGTTAATTTTTGAATTTCATAAAAATGTAGAAGGATTACATTTGTAATACTAGCCTTAAAATCAACCAGAGAATGGAGTTTTGACCCTATAAGGAAAAGTCTAAGGGAGATAGATCGTATAGACCTGAGAAGACTTATATGAACTGATGTAAAGTGAAATGAGAAGAACCAAGGAAACAATTTACAAAGTAACAGTAATATTGTTCAAGATAATCAATTGTAAAAGACTTACTAACTCTAATCTTTAACACAATATTTTACCACAAATCTAAAGAATTCATGCTCCTAAAGCACTAAAGACCTTTTCCTCCTCTATTCCCCACCTTTAAGATTTATTTTGTGTGTTGTCTTCCCTATTAAATTGTAAGTTCCTTGAGGGCAGGGATTTTTCTTTCTTTCTTTTTTTTGTATCCCCAGCACTTAGCACATACTAGGTACTTAATAATTGCTTTTTGACTATTGACTCCTGGGACCAGTTATGGTCCAGAGCCTGAAGAATGTGGAAATCTTAAAAAGGGAACTCCACTGAAGCCCTATTCTGATTAACTTCATCATGGCACTGACCTGGCGTTCTCAAAAGGCCATGTTTTTAAAGTACTATCTATGTCTGGCATACAATAAGCGCACAGTAGGCACTTAAATGCTAGTTGACTAATGGACGGGTTCTATGAACCTGGAAGGACTTTGAGTGTAGGCTCCAGTGATGAATGGGGCTATGTAATTATTATCTAAAAGCCAGGTAGGTAAAAGTAGGAATCATCACCAGGTTGGCTACAGAGTGATGAAGGCTTTTGCCACAGGAACTCTGGAAGATCACTACTAAATTAGAAGGACCAAGATCAATATTAACCAACCAAGTACCTTTGAAGACAGAAATCCTTGCAATAAGGAGAAAGGTGACAGAGAAGAACAATGATAGTAATCTCTTTGAGAACAGGGATTGGGTTTGGGGTATTTTTGTTTGTTTGTTTGGGAGGGGGGGTGCGGTTTTGGAGAGAGTGGTGCAGGGCCAAGGAGATTTTCCTTTCTTTATATAAGACCTGGCACCAAGGATGTAGTTAATAAATGCTTGTTGACTTGACTTGTTGACTTAATTAAAAGAATGGAAAATAAGTCTTAGATCATAGACCAGGTTATAGAATGTTAAAGTTAAAAGGGGTAAAAAAAATTTTAATAAAAAAAAAGTTAAAAGGGGTCTTTGGGGTCATCCATCCTAATTTTAGAAGGGATTTTAAAATATTTCTATATTTTACATTACCTTCATTTCTGAATATATTCTCTCCTCTTCCCTAGAGAGCCACTACTTGTAACAGATATTTTAAAAATAAAGAAAAAAAAGGTATTTAGTGTAACTAAAAAACACATCAACAGTCTGTTACATATTCCACCCCATAGCCTCCCACCTTCACAAAGAGGGGAAAGATATTTTTTCTCATCCTTTATGACTGGTTATTATTCTTTAGCATATAGATGAAACATTGAGAGTCCTACTAATAACTTCCCATTTGCTGAGATTTTTGAGAGTACAAAATTAATTTCTTTGACACCAAGAAGAGAATAAGCAAGAGGAATTTGGGTTTAAAATAAGGAAGATCTTTCTGGGATTGGAGTTGTTGAAGAATGCTGTAAATTATTTTTCTCTAATAAACCTTTAGGATAAGTTAAGGGTTATACAGCAACCTGGATCTGGAGTAAAACTTTTGGAGGTCACTTCTAGACTTAATATTACATTAATATATTAAATAGTTTCAAGAGTCAGCATAGCATAGTTGATACTTGGAGTCAGGAAAACCTGAGTTCAAACCCTGTGACTTTGGACAAGTTGGTTAACTTCCAAGAACCCAGGGCAGCTCTCAAAGTTTCAGGATAATTGATGGTCTGCATTAATAGAGGGCATTTCCTCAGTGGTAGCTCCATATACCAATGAAATAAAATCTGGAACCACCCACCCACCCAAAAAAAGGATTGGAAGTGAATGAGAAAAGGGGAGGAGAGGGGGTGGTCACTGCTTCACTAACCTGATTTCCCCCTATCTATCGAATGAAATTTTGGCCTTATGATGATTAGCTAAGTGAAATTATTATACAAGTTTAATTAACCATGGGGAGTGTTTCATTTCAGATTGAAGATACAAAAATAACACAACAAAGTCTTCAAAATGTAGCTGTTCATCTTGGACAATTAAATAAAAATCCCAGGTGGCCATTTTCTGGGTACAATTGAGTATTATACAGGATGGGCCAAAAGTCACCAAGGAGTTTCAATATTTAATAACTCTTTTATTTTTTGTTTTTAATTTATAATACCTTAGCATCATATTCAATATATATGAAATGAATTTATATTATGTGTGGAAAAATCAAATTTCATAAATGGGGGAAATAAAGAAAAAATATTTTTCGAAAAGTTATTAAGACATGATGACTTTTGGCCCACCCTGTGCTTGTAGTCAGGAAGACAGATTCAATTACCACCTCACTTACTAGCTATATGACTAGCTCTGTCACTTAAAGGATGAACATAATGAGAGCATCTAAGTCTTGAGGTTGTAAAAAATAGCTCAGGCAGCTGAATGGAACAGTAGACAGAGCCCTAGATTGGGAGTCAGGAAGACCTGAGTTTAAGTCCTGCCTTCGACACTTAGCTATATAACCCTGGGCACCATCATTTAGCCTCTTTCAAACTTAGTTTCCTCATTTGTAAAGATAATCTACTTTGCAGATTGTTGTGAAGATCAAATTAAATAATACATAAAGTCTTTTACAAATCTTAAAGTACTATGTCAATGTTAGATATTGTTAAACAAATAAAGTGTATGTAATAATATATATAAATAATATGTAAATGTATATAAAAATATAAACAAATAATGTATATAAAAAGTTTTGTAAATTTTAAAGAACCATAGAAATATGATTTAGTAATAGTAGTAGTAGTAGTAATGGTAGTAGTTGTTGTATCAATGAACCAGAGATCATGAGTCTGAGTTGTAATGGCCAGTTTCTTAGTGCCTCCTTGAACTAATTCAATGCCTTTTCCATATCTGCTTTGATACTTCTGGATTTCTTTCCCTGTATTCAGTCTGTTCTCAGGACAACTCCATCTTATTCCAATGTATAAAACAACACTTGTGACCCAAATTGGCAAACCATCTCACTCTATTTAATTTACACCACAACACAAATATAAAAAATACAGAAGCCTGAAGACATAGACTTCAAATTAAATTATCCTCTTAGGAACACAAAATATAGAAAAGACCTGGAAGGAAGCAAACTAGTGGTCACAAACTCTACTCATTAAGTCTCAAATGCTATATTTATGGGAGAGCCCCTCAGGTTCTCATTTGGAGCCAATTTTAATCTCTAAAAAACTTAATGATCTGGTTCCAACCCTATAGAGAATTGAAAATGGGCAAAATGCTGCTACAGGCAGGCGCAATAATGGTCAACAAAAACAGACAGACAACATGACGTCAGGGGAAGAGATAGAAAAATCACAAAAAGCAGATACAAGAACTCGAAGAGCCCAGGAAGCTGAGGCCACACTTGGTATAGGGGAATCTTTGGGGTATAATAACTGATGTTTACCATAATAATCTGGAATAATCAAGAAAAGGTTCTGATTATTCTTTTTTTTTTTTTTTGGTGAGGCAATTGGGGTTAAGTGATTTGCCCAGGGTCACACAGCTAGTAAGTGTCAAATGTCTGAGTCTGGATTTGAACTCAGGTCCTCCTGACTCCAGGGCTGGTGCTCTATCCACTGTGCCACCTAGCTGCCCCCTGATTATTCTTAAGAATGAAAATAAGTGTGTAATATATTTGTCCGGCAACAAGCATTACTATTACTATTATATATTAAGAGCGTACTATGTACCAAGTATATAAGCCCTAGTAATTCAAAGAAAAGCCAAAATATGTTTCCTGCCTTCACGGAGTTCATGTTCTAATGGGGGAAGACAATGTACAAACAACTAGGTATATACAAGATATATCCAGGATAAATTGGTAGTTTCAAAGGGAAGGAATGATTTCCATCCAAAATGCACATACTTTAAAAAAAAAGTTTTAGTATTTAGGAGCATTGAAACTTATTCGTTTCCATTAGTTGAGGGTATCAAAACCCTCAACTATCTGGAAAACTCAGCTGCCCAGAACAACTCATTCCCTGAAGGTTTCAGACTGTTGAGACTTCACTGTGGATGTACTTGGACTATCCAGTGTTTTTATTAAAGGACAAAAGGGCATCTAGTCTGGGGAATCACAGTTGCTTTGAATTACATGCTTTTTTGAATAAAACCAACATAAGCTTTAAGGAGGTTTTACTGTGTTTGGTTTGCAGTCTTTGTTTGGCAGTGTCCTTTCAAAAAGTTGACTCCCTTTGAACTAATCTTCTATTTATAACCTAGCTGGAGAAAGGATACAGCAATGTATACATACTTTAAAATTTTACAGAGCATTGCTAGCCTGGGTCAGTATCCCTGCCCAGAATCCCCGCTGTTAGACTTTCTCTACAGTGAGATTTTCTCAGATCATCCAGGAAACACATGTGGAGTCACTGTCAGTGCCCCAACTGGCATGTCCAGGAATGATCCTGACATTCTTTGAGGGAAGTATCCCAGAGTGTATATGGAACAAAACATTATCTTTGACATCTTTGTAAATATCTCAATTTGTTCTGTTCAACTTTCTGTCCAGACTCCCTTAAAAGAACAGGGCGAGAGCTGTTTTCTTTCATTTGTTACTTTTCCCTATCAAGCCGTTCCTTTCTTATAACTCATTCCCTCCCCGAGATGATGCCAACTCCATATTTCACTCTTTTTCTTCCCCTCCCTCACACAAATTATTGCAAGTCATTGCAGGCTAAATATAACCCCCAAGTCTGTTTTCCAGATGCTCAGGTCTCACCATGCAGCCACGATATTTTCCTTATGGTTTTTCAGCCTCCTCTTTTTTCCCTCTCTTGCTTTATTTTCTCCTTTCTCACCTATTCTTTATACCTTCCACCTCCTCTCCTCTCTCCAGGCTCCCCTCTACTTTCTTTTCTCCTAGTTCAAAGGAAAGTGCTTGGTGATAGGAATGGCTTTTGCATTATTTGAGAGTGGAAATCGGGAAAGCAAGCTAACAATCTGGATGGAACTTGTCTCCCCCTCCCTCTCATCCTTATAGAATTGGTTCATGGGTCCCATCCTGCCCATTTCAGGAACTTGCTGCCTTTTTTAGAAAAAAGTATCTGAAAGAGTAAATTCAACAAACATTACTTAGGAGTAGAGCAAGATAAAGCTGGAAATGCAAGGATAAGGCTCAGATCTTTTGCCTCACTCTATCTCCAACAAATATTCAATTAGAATTTGTGAAACAAATGATTAGTGATAACCAAATGATTAGAGAGATGATGAGATATATCAAATGGATCATAATCATTCGAGCTGAAGAGGACCTCAGAAATCATTTTGTTCAAACCAATTATTTTTCACATGAGGAAACTGAAACCCCACGAGGTGAAGAGTGACCCAAGGTCACAAAGGTAGTAAGAAATAGGACCGATGACTCCAAATGCAGTGCTATTTGTTCCATGCAGTATACTAGTTCATCCAAGCTTCACTCATTTTGGGGCAAGTGGATATCCCTTCTGTTCCTAAAAATCCTTTTCTCGAGCTTTCTACCAGTCATTCCTATGCATATATACCCTGTCAAAAAGTTCCTTCAGTGATTTAAGGCAAATCCCGCCCCTAGAAATTTCAACATATTTCTTCTTCCCTAGCCCTTAATGAAGGATGAACAACTGGTCACCTCCCTCCATTTTAATAAATATTTACTAAATCATTTATTTTAACTAATTAATTAGTCATGTGTTCCCTATTTATTAGGAAAAAGCTATTCGGTTACATCTTAGTCAACTTTCTTGAGTTTAAGTTATCTCAAATTCTTTTTGTCATTTCTTATTGGTCCTATTTTCCAAATCTTTGATCATTTTTATTGCTCTCCTCTGCATATCTTGAAATCCTCTCCCATTCACTTTATATGTTCAGTCTTTGAAGAAGGGACTCTTCTCCTTACCACGATCAATCCCTCTACTTGTACTTTTGGTTCCATATCTCCTGCGTCCTCTAGCAGATCAAGCCAGAAATTATCCCCATTCTCTCTCATCTGGATTTTCTTGATACTCTTCTCTCCTTGAAATCTTCAAGACCTGTCTGACTACTCCCTTAGGTGGAACAACATCTATATTCCACCCTCTAATTATAGGTGTACCCAGGGTTGTGCTGGAGCCAGCTCTTACCAGCTCATGAGAGTTGATTGTTCAATTTTCAGTGTGATACAAATTAGGGCCTGTTTTATTATTTTGTGTATTATATAGATCAGGATTAAGCAAACAACTGCCCCGGACTCAATCTGGTCCTGTTTTTATAAGACCCTGAGCTAATTTTATTCTTTACATTTTAAAATACAAAAATCATTGCTCACTGCAATACAAAAACAGGTGGCTGGGCTGGGATTTGACCCATGGGTTTGCCAAATCCTTGTCTAGACTTAAGAAAGTTATTGAGAAAATTTTAATATAGATTAAACTTAAAAGTTTGTCAAGCATACTTCTCCCCCAACCCTGGAAAGCCAATTGTTAAACATTTGCCAACACACCCCTGGGTATACGTCAAGTCTCTGCGTAGGCCCCTCTTCTCTCTCTATGCTCTTTTACTTAGAAATTACATCAACTTTTATGGGTTCAATTACATCTACAAAGATGACTTCCAGATCTCTCTATATAGCTCTGGTCAGTATATTCAAAGCCTAATTCATTATCTTTACTCTTTCTGACAAGGGCACAATCATTCTTCTAGTCATAGTTCTAATTCACAACTTTAATGTTATCCTCAACTCCTCATTCTCCCTCACCCTAATATGTGTGTGTATGTGTGTACACACACACACACACACACACACACACACACACACACACACACACACAGGGGCTATATGCATGTACATATATTTACACATAATATATGTATATGTTTGTGTGTATATGTATATATATGTGTGTCTGTATGTGTGTATGTGTGTATCTACAGTTGCTGAGTTGCCAATTACCTCTTCAGCATCTCTCATATCTGTCCCTCTCTTTCCATTTACAGGACTACTGCCCATGTTCTGGTTCTCATCATCTCTCTTTTCTACTTTTGTCATGGCCTCTTTATGTTCTCCTTGGTCAAATTTCTCCCCACTTCCATCCATGTCTCCCAAAGCTGCCAAAGTGATAGCTCTGACCATACTTCTTTCCTGCTCAAAAAGGTCCAATGGTCCCACAGAAAATTTGTGCAAGAATGTGAGTAAATTCAAATAAAAAGGTGTTATGAATTGTCATAATCATGTGAAATATAACAATGATCCATGGGAAGCCCATTTTGGTTAGTTGTTTCAATCTGCCAAGTTGATTTTTAGGGTGCTCAATTCCCATAAAGCAGTATTACAGGAGACTTCCAGTTCTTGGATTCTTAAGGAACCTCTTTGGCCGTGGATCTTATTGACCCCTTCACCCTCTCAGAGTGTCAACCATACTGGCCTCTGCAGTTTGATGGAAAATGTGACAACCCTACCACCTTCTGCTTTGTACATACACACACACACACACACACATAGACACACACAGACTCCGTTCACCCTCAACCCCTCATGTCACTCCATTCCCCCCCACACACACACACACAAAAATAGGATGTTGAAGAGAGAAGTGATTTGGAATTAGATCAGCCTAAATGACCAACACCTAGGCCATATTATATTACTCTTCCCCCTCATATTCCTCAAAAACCTTGAAGTGAATGGTGCACGCTGTGTGTGTGTATGTGTACGTGTATGTTTCTGCATGTGTCTCTTTGTGTGTGTGTGTGTGTGTGACAGACAGACAGACAGACAGACAGACAGACAGACAGACAGAGGAGAGAGGAGAGAGAGAGGGGAGAGAGAGGGGAGAGAGAGAGGGGAGAGAGGAGAGAGAGAGAGAGAGAGAGAGAGAGAGAGAGAGAGAGAGAGAGAGAGAGAGAGAGAGATGGCGCTCTACTGATGGTGATCTCTCTCAAAGCCATAACAAGACCCACATTGTTCGCCGGGCTATCTGCTGGTTTCTGATTCACCCTCTGCCAAGGCAGCCTGAGCAGGTTCCCAGCTGGCCCAGGGATATGCTTTCCAGCACATTCAGGACTTGGAACAGCCCCAGGTTTCAGGAACACATGGGGGAGGGGGAGAAGAGTAAAGTGAGGAGGGAGCCTTGGGGACCAGGAGATCGGAGTCAACATCTTTGTTTCTTCAAGGTGACTCTCCTTTTTCACCATCTGATAGTGAGAACAGCATCTGAGGACGTGGGCTAAATTGAAAACCTGCACAGGTTTGGGAAGAGGGCAAGGGGGAAAGGGAGAGATAGGCGGATTTATTTAATTCTGATTGAGGTCTTCTTGTACAGTGCGTGGTCCCCTCTGACACAACAATCTCAATCCAATTCCACTCTCACCACTCAGGTGTGATCCTGCCAGGGTTGCTGAGAAATGGAATCATTACAGCTCTTGGTTGGCCTGGAGTACTGTATTGTGTTCCCCCAAGCACCCACTACTTCAGAAATAAGGAAGAAAAAGATTGAAATAGAATTCCCAAGATGACCAGTGGTCTGGACTGGGCCTGGTCTTTAAAACTTTTTCGATTCTTTGGTCCTTTCTAGCTCTAAATCTATAATCCTATTGTAGCAAATATAATCTGCCTCACTGTCCCCCAAGACAAGCTTGCCACATCTCCCTCTCTGGGTCCTGGGGGTTGCTAAGAGGTTTGGACTGTCTCTTCTCTGATGCTATCAGCTTAAGTCCCCACAAACTATGTCATCCTCACTGTTAAGTGCCAGTGAGTAGTGCTCCAATTCCATTTAACAATTTAACATTAACATCTTAAAAAGGATATTTACTTTAAAGATATAGCAAGAGCAAATATATAAACATTTTCACACACACATGCATGCATGTACACATACAACAGAGTTCAGGGGAACTCTCTCCCCTAGACCAACTTGGTTTCTGGGGAGAGTAGGCTCACAGCACAATTTCTACATAGTTTGGTGCTGCCAAGTTCAAAGTCCACATGAGGCACGACTATGAGATGAATCCTTGTCTTTGCTAACTGCTGAGCCCCAACAAAAGTCTCTCCCAAAGGTCCTCCTTGCTCCTTGAGGCACTGATGCCTCTGTCAGCTGCAAAATGTGGACAATGGGATGTAAGGGTATGGAGCTCCTCAGAGGCTTGTTCTCTTGACTTTTTGAAATTCACAAGGTTCAAATGTCCAATCCCTTCAGCTACAATGGAAAAGAATGTTAAAAAAAAAAAAAAAGGACAGGGGCAGCTAGGTGGTGCAATGGATGGAGCGCCAGCCCTGGAGTCAGGAGTGCCTGAGTTCAAATCCAGCCTCGGACACTTGACACTTACTGGTTGTGTCACCCTGGGCAAGTCACTTAACCCCAATTGCCTCACTAAAAAAAAAAAAAAAGGACAAAGGTCCATCTCCAGAAGTCCATTTGTTGGCCTCTGTAGGCATGATCCAAGGTCTCTCCCCTTATATCATTGTCACTTTCTCGAAGCCATTAATGAAGGCATCAAACAAAAACAGAGCAGTCAAGAGAGAATGACGTAGGTAGCTGAAAAGAAAATGGTTAATGAGAATGAGCCAAGGCCTACTAAATCCCTTTGAAGGTATACCTGTTTCCAGCTATGCAGCCAATCAGAAATGCTCTTCCTGATGAACCAACCAGAACTGATTAGAAAACATCTATAACGTGTTCCAAAGTCTTTCCAAGACACTTCCATTACATGTCATCACAATTCTCTCCAGGCTCTCTACACGATGAGACGCTGTTAGAGGCATTCTGGGCATGTGCCAGTCCCCATTACAACATGATCTCCTATATCCTATTTCTGGAAGAAATCAGAGCCAAATAGTAGAGGCCAATTGTTGGGAATAGCTAGAGCTGGCGTTCCAAATCCATCCCAACCCAGATCATGACCTTTGCAAGAAAAAATGCCCACTTTACTTGATGGGATTTAACCTTGGATCTAAAGCAATTTAGGATTGTAGCTAAAGTGCAACTGAGCACACTGTCTTCTATGTTCAATATACTTTCAGCCTGGACATCTTCAAGCACTTTGGTGTTGTCTGGTTTGGGTAAAGCTGGCGACCCACATTTAAGTGTGACCTTGAACAAACCATTTTACTTCTCTATTCTTCGGTTTCTTCCTCAGTCAAGTAGGCATACCCTGTAGCCCAACTCCATGGGAGAGCTTGTCATTCCAGCAAATCGGTCATTCTCTTGATTTCCCACCCCCACCTTCTACCCCCCTCCATATGTAATATACATTAATAGAATCTGTTTCTTTTTTGTCTTTGTATACCCAGCATCTAGGACAGTGCCTTGCACACAGTAGTCACTTAATAAATGTTTGTTGGATGAATGAATGTACAAATGAATACACCCTATACCTATCTCATAGAGTTGTTCTAAGACTGGAAATTTTAAAATGTGGAAGGTTTTGGGAAAAGTGTAAAAGTACTGCACAAATATTAGTTGATATCCTTCTTATTTTATAGATGGGGAAACTGAGAAATAGAAACCCTCCTCTTCCTAATGCTATCGACTAGTCACACCAAGGACTCCAACAGAATAGGGACTGGAATCTAGGATGCCCAATCTGTCTGCTGGAACTCACTGACCCTGTGTAGTTTTGACTTCTTTAAGTCTCTAGTGCCTCTGTTTGGGCTCCACAGAAATCCCAATCTCCTGTCTGTGAAGACAGTTTCAGTCAATGATCACTGAGCCTGTTTCAGTCATGAATTTAGGTTTGACTTACCAATACATCAGGAAACTGGGTTCAAGGCCAAGCTCTGGCATTTCTGAGCTGGGCTCTGGACTTCACAACTAATTGATTTCCGCGGCTCCTTCCATCCTTATATTTGTATGGCTCTTTCATTTGAAAACTCAATACACTTTGTATATATAACAAATTGATAACCTCCCTACGAAGACACGGGAGATGAAGACATTTCAGCTCAACTTTATGGAGGGAAAATAGAGGTGCAGAGAGACCCCACTATATATTGAGAGTCCTAGTCTTTCTCCAATTCCCTCCTCCATCCTTCAGGACCAAGTTCACTTTCCCTGTCATTGCAAGTAACATCAGATTGGATAATGGATTGATTAATGGAGTAAGAGGAAGAAAGGGTAGAGGATGGGCACTGTTGCTTTTCTGTAAGCTATAAGCTTACAGAGTCTATAAGCTAACACTGCCTCTTGTCTGAACTTGCCCTGGGACTAGAATCAGGCTAGGAATGTGTTGTTGTTGTTGTTTGTCCATGACTTGCGATGAATTAGATTTAAGTGAGGGAGGGCTATGCAAAGTCAGCAGCCTCACATTCTCCTCCAGAGCCATCTGGGTCCAGTGGCAGGATATACATGAAGATGACTGGAGATGGCCCGATGTTGGAGGCAATTGGGTTAAGTGACTTGCCCAGGATCACACAGCTAGTAAGTGTCAAGTGTCTGAGGCTTGATTTGAACTTCTGTCTCCAGGGCCCATGCTCTATCCACTGTGCCACTAGCTACGCAGCTAGGCTAGGGATGTGAGTGGTGGGGTGGGATTGGGTGGGGAGGGAGTTGGATGAACAACTTATGGAGTCTTCTGATGATGAATAAACAATATATAGGAATCAATTGCACAAAGACACACAGAGTACAGACTTTTTCTCCTGGGGAATGTTTCACTAGAAAAATAATCTCTCCCACAAAGGGATTCTTGGATCCCAAAAGGAGATTCTTGGGTTCCCATTTGTTCCATCTACATTCAGGTCTCATTTCCCCGTTCTCTGGGGGCTAGGGAGGGAAGAAGTTATGCTAGAGAAAGGAAGGGCAAGGCTGAAATCTTCAGTTGCCTACTTTAAGCCAAGCAAATAAAAATAGCCCTTCGCCAAGATCTTTTATATTGGCCATTTACTTTCAGAGATATTTTTTCTGTCATATAAATAAGGAACAAAGAATGTTGGGGAGGAGAACAAGAAGGGAGGAAGTAATGGGGAGGGCAAGAGAGGGTGGAAGGAAAAATCAACAGCTTTAAATATCTAGGTCTACAATCCTACAAGAGGTGAAGGAGGAGCCAGCCAACTGAACTCCCTTGCCAGAAATGACCTAGGCAGCCCTAGACCCACTTGTCTTCTTTCTCTTAGAAAGAATGCCCCAGGGGGCAGCTAGGTGATGCAGTGGATAAAGCAGGAGGACCTGAGTTCAAATGTGGCCTCAGACACTTGATACTTATTAGCTGTGTGACCATGGGCAAGTCACTTAACCCTCATTGCCCCCCCAAAAAAATTAAAATTAAAAAAATAAAGTACATAGGCTGACTGGTTACTCATTGAAGGGGAAGAAAACCATGAAGGTTTATTTCTGGCTCTCTCTGATTAAAGAATAAGGAGAGGGGCAGCTAGATAAAGTATCGGCCCTGGATTCAGGAGTACCTGAGGTCAAATCCAGCCTCGGACACTTGACACTTACCAGCTGTGTGACCCTGGGCAAGTCACTTAACCCTTATTGCCCAGCAAAAAATAAAAATTAAAAAAAAGAATAAGGAGAATTTGAAAACACAAGCAATGAATCAATAAGCATCAAATACCTCCTACCTAATACTCTACTAAGCACTTGGGGATTGGAAGAACTTTTTATAAGCTTCTTGATAACAGGCACGGGCCTTATACCATATAGGTGTAAGGTCTTTGTACCTCCCAACCTTCCTGGGCAGAGTGAACATTGGAAGGGCTTAAGGCAGTGGTTTCCAAACTTTAGGTGGTGACAATACTATTTTTTTCCCCTTCAAAAATTCTCACAACATACCACACTTCATAAAACAATCTATGCAAATAATTTTATTGCCTCATATTTTATCCTAATAAAATTAAGAATTTATTACCATTTTATAACAACACAATCAAATCTTAAACATGCAATAAAACCATTATATGTACAGATATTTATTGTTTAAAATCTTTTACAGTTTTTTATGTTTATAATATAAAAAGAGAAAGCATGGAAGACTTGAGTTCAGCTCCTTCTTGTTGGCTGCGTGACTCTATATAAGTCACTTAAGTTCTTAGTGCCCTGAACAGCTCTCTAACACCATAAAGTGTGGACTATCTGCATTAGTAGCAGGAGTTTTCTCATCAGGAATTCCCTATACCTATGGAATCACATGTCTAGTCTCCTAAAAGCTCTTATAAAATTAATAGACATTCAAATAATAATGTGTTGAGTAGGCTGAGGAAAAAAAGTTTCTTGGAATACAGATAACTGATGATTTTGCAATGACTAATTCTTTTTTAAACATTAATCAGAATTAATATTTTGTCTTTTAGCTAGAGTAGAAAATCTTGTTTCACACAAACTATATTACCAATGACACCAAAATTCGCAACATTTTGCTTATTCTTTATATAATTCTTTTATTTATTCTTTATTTAATTCTTCCTTAAAAAGAAGGCCCCAGACTAGCATGTTGACTGGGTAGACACTCCCTCTATGTCATTCCCCAACTCACTTGCCCAGGACCCCTTCCCCAAACAGACTCCAATTTACAAGGAGTCTAAAACACCAATCACTGAAGGTGCCAAATGGCCCAAATATAAAACAAATAGTTCAACCCCCACCCTCCCACTTTGTGTACCTAACCTTTTTTTTTTTTTTAAGTGAGGCAATTGAGGTTAAGTGACTTGCCCAGGGTCACATAGCTAGTAAGTGTTAAGTGTCTGAGGCCGGATTTGAACTCAGGTCCTCCTGAATCCAGGGCCGGTGCTCTATCCACTGTGCCACCTAGCTGCCCCTGTGTACCTAACCTTATAGCTCTCGACCAAGATGGGTATGGTCCTGGATAAAAAAATGGGAACTTCAGTCTGACATCCCTTGGGAAATTCAATAAAGAATAATCATAAATGCCAAATATATATTTGGCTTCAATGGAGTGTTCACAAGTTCAAAGTTTATTTCTATGTACAAGTATATTAATCTCTATTACTCATTTCTTTTACAGTGGACTAAGACCAATGTATCATATCCGTCCATGGCGAACAAGTTCCTTATTTGATGATATTTAGACATATCTGGGTCTTTTAAAAAGAGAATTGTTTCTGTAGACAAATAAAATGAGTAATAAGCAGACCTACGCTTTTACATTTTACTTGCAGAACAGGTATTTTTTAAAATTGGGAATCATTTTAAATGGTATTTTGTGAATGTATTATACATAGCTCTAACTTTCATCTTTTTATTTTTTAATTATTTATTTAAGTTTTCAACCTTTGTTTAGATAAGATTTCCAATTTCAAATTTTTTCGCCCTCCCTGCCCTCCCTGCCCCCCTCCCCTAGACAGTGGGTAATCTGACATTAACATTAAAGATATTTCTGCATTAGTCATGTTATACAAGAAGAATCAGAGCAAGAAGGAAAAACCTCAAAAAAGAAAAACAACATCACCAAAACCAAAAGAGATAGTATGGTCCAATCAGCGTCCATATTCCATAGTTTCTTTTTTTTTCTGGATTTGGAGAGCCTTTTCCATCATGAGTCCTTTGGAACTTTCTTGTACCATTGAATTGGTGAGAAGAATCTAGTCTATCACAGTTGAACAACACACAATGTTGATAATACTGTGCACAATGTTCTCCTGGTTCTGCTCATCTCACTCATCATCAGCCCATGCAAGACCCTCCAAACTTCTCTGAACTCCTGCTCATCATTTCTTACAGCACAATAGTATTCCAGTACATTCATATACCACAGCTTGTCCAGCCATTCCCCAATTAATGGGCATCCCCTCAACTTCCAATTGCTTGCCACCAGAAAAAGAGCAGCTATAAATATTTTTGTACATGTGGGTCCTTTCCCCTTTTCCATGATCTCTTTGGGAAAAAGACCCAAAAGTGGTATTGCTGGGTCAAAGGGTATGCACAGCTTTATAGCCCTTTGGGCATAATTCCAGATTGCTCTCCAGAATGTTTGGATCAGTTCACAGCTCCACCAATAATGCATTAGTGTTCCAATTTTTCCACAGCTTCTCCAACATTTATTATTTCCCTTTTTTTTGTGATTTTAGCCAATCTGATAGGTGTCAGGTGGTACATCAGAGTTCTTTTTAATTTGCATCTCTCTAATCAGTAGTGATTTAGAGCATTTTTTCATATGGGAATAGATAGCTTTGATTTCTTCATCAGAAAACTACCTATTCATATCCTTTGACCATTTCTCAATTGGGGAATGACTTGGATTCTTATAAATTTGATTTAGTTCCTTATATATTTTAGAAATGAGGCCTTTATCAGAAGTACTGGCCATAAAAATTGTTTCCCAGCTTTCTGCTTCCCTTCTAATTTTGGATGCATTGCTTCTGTTTGTACAAAACCTTTTTAATTTAATGTAATCAAAATGATCCATTTTGCATTTCATAATATTCTCTATCTCTTGTTTGGTCATAAACTTTTCTCCTTTCCAAAGATCTGAAAGGTAGACTATTCCTTCCTCTCCTAATTTACCTATGGTATCACCTCTTATGTCTAAATCATGTATCCATTTTGACCTTATTTTAGTATAAGGTGTAAAATGCTGGTCTATGCCTAATTTCTGCCATACTATCTTCCAGTTTTCCCAGCAGTTTTTGTCAAATACTGAGTTCCTATCCCAGAAGCTGGAGTCTTTGAGTTTATCAAACACTACATTACTAATGTCATTTACTACTGTGTCTCCTGTGCCTAGCCTATTCCATTGATCCTCCACTCTATTTCTTATCCAGTACCAGATAGTTTTGATGACTGCTGCTTTATAGTAAAGCTCCAGATTTGGTACAGCTAACCTACCTTCCTGTGCATGTTTTTCATGATTTCCCTTGATATTCTTGACTTTTTGTGTTTCCAGATGAATTTTGTTATTATTTTTTCTAGCTCTATAAAATAATTTTTAGGTAGTCTGATTGGTATGGCACTGAATAAGTAAATTAATTTAGGTAGAATTGTCATTTTTATTATATTGGCTCTGTCTATCCATGAGCTATTGATATCTTTCCAATTATTTAGATCTGATTTGATTTGTGTGAAAAGTGTTTGGTAATTGTGTTCATAGAGTTCCTGGGTTTGTCTTGGCAAGTAGACTCCCAATTATTTTATATTATCTACTGTTACTTTAAATGGAATTTCTCTATCTCTTGGTGCTGGACTTTGTTGTTCATGTATAGAAATGCTGATGATTTATGTGTATTTATTTTATATCCTGCTACTTTGCTAAAGTTGTTAATTGTTTCAAGTAATTTTTGAGTTGATTCTCCAGGATTCTCTACATATACCATCATATCATCTGCAAAGAGTGATAGTTTCGTTTCTTCCTTGCCTATTCTAATTCCTTTAATTCCTTTTTCTTCTCTGATTGCTAAAGCTAACATTTCTAGTACAATATTAAATAATAGAGGTGATAATGGACATCCCTGTTTCACCCCTGATCTTTTTGGGAAGGCCTCTAACTTATCTCCATTAATTATAATGCTTACTGATAGTTTTAGGTAGATACTGCTTATTATTTTAAGGAAAGCTCCACCTATTCCTAAGCTCTCTAGCATTTTAATTAGGAATGGGTGCTGTATTTTGTCAAAAGCTTTCTCTACATCTATTGAGATGAACCCCCACTAGTATAGTATTACTGTCTAATTCCTCTTGTAACTCATTTAACTTCTCCTCTAAGAATTTGGATGCTATACCACTTGGTGCATACATATTTAATATTGATGTTATTTCATTATCTATAGTACCTTTTAGCAAGATGTAGTTTCCTTCCTTATCTCTTTTAATGAGATCTATTTTTGCCTGTGCTTTGTCTGAGATAAGGATTGCTACCCCTGCTTTTTTTTATTTTAGCTGAAGCATAATATATTCTGCTCCAGACTTTTACCTTTACTCTGTGTGTATCTCTCTGCTTCAAATGTGTTTCTTGTAAACAGCATATTGTAGGATTCTGGTTTTTAATCCATTCTACAATTCGCTTCCGTTTTGTAGCAGAGTTCATCCCATTCACATTCACAGTTATTATTACTGTCTATTCCCCTCCAGTCTATTTACCCCCTTTGTACTTTTTCCCCCTTCTTTCACCCTATTCCTCCTCACCAATGTTTTGCTTCTTACCCCTGCCTCCCCCAATCTGCCCTCCCTTTTTATCACCCCCCCTCTTTTCTTTACCCTTTTCTCCCTTGCTTTTGCCCTCCCTTCTATCAGTCCCCCCCTTTCCCTTCCCCTTTACTTCCCTAAAGAATGAGCTAAGTTTCTTTATCCAAATGAACGTATATGTTATTCCCTCTTTGAATCAAATCTGGTGAGAGTAGGGTTGAAACAATGTTCACCCCTCCCTTCTTTCCCTCTATTGTAATAGGGTTTTTTTCACCTCTTCATATGATGTAATTCACCCCATTCCACCTCCCCTTTCTTCTTCTCCCCATAGACTCCCTTTTTAACCCCTTAATTTTCTTTGTATCATCACATCAAAGACAATTTATATTATGCCCTCTGTGTATAGTCCTTCTGTCTGCCCAAATACATTTACAGTTCTCAAGAGTTTTAAGTATTATCTTCCTGTGTAGGGATGTAAACAGTTTAAGCTAACTGAGTAACTTTTTTTCCCTCTGTTTACCTTTTTAAACTTCTCTTGAGTCTTATATGTTAAGATTGAATTTTCTATTCAGTTCTGGTCTTTTCCTCAGGAAACCTTGAAAGTCCCCAAAGTCATTGAATGTCCATCTTTTCCCCTGAAAGAGAATGATCAGTTTTTCTGGGTAATAGATTCTTGTCTGCAATCCAAGCTCCTTTGCCTTCCGGAATATCATATTCCAAGCCTTGTGATCCTTTAATGTTGAAGCTGCCAGGTCCTGAGCAATCCTGATTGTGGCTCCATGATATTTAAATTGCTTCTTTCTGGCTGCTTGGAGTATTTTTTCCTTCACCTAATAATTCTTGAATTTGGCTACAATATTCCTTGGGGTTTTCCTTTTGGGGGTCTCTTTTAGGAGGTGATCAGTGGATTCTTTCAATGATGATTTTATCCTCTGATTCTATAATATCAGGAAAGTTCTCCTTAATAATTTCCTGGAATATGGTGTCTAGACTCTTTTTCTGATCATGCCTTTCAGGCAGTCCAATAATTCACAAATTATCTCTCCTAGATCTCTTTTCCAGGTCAGTTGTCTTTCCAATGAGGTATTCCACATTTTCTTCTATTTTTTCATTCTTTTGATTCAATTTGACTGATTCCTGGTGTCTCATGGATTCCTTATCTTCCAACTGACCAATTTTAATTTTTAAGGCATTGTTTTCTTCAGTGAAATTATGCACCCTTTTTTCCATTTGGCCAGATGAAGTTTTTAAGGAATTGTTTTCTTCAGTCAATCTTTGTGCTTCTTTTTCCAAGCTGCTGATTCTTTTTTCATAATTTTCTTGTTTTGCTTTCATTTCTCTCCCCATTTTTTTCTCCTACCTCTCTTAATTGACTTTGGAAATCCTTTTTGAGCTCTCTTCCCATTTTTTCTTCTGCCTCTTTCAATTGATTTTAAAAATCCTTTTTGAGTTCTTCCAAGAATGCTTTTTGTTCTTGAGACTAAATTCAATTTCCCTCTTGAGGCTTCACATGTAGGCAATTTGAGACTATTGTCCTCATCTGAGTTTGTGTTTGCCTCTTCCCTTTTGATACAGAAGCTCTCAATGGTGAGGACTCTTTTCTGCTTCTTACTCATATTGAAGCTTATTTATTTATTTATTAAGTTGAGGTCAGCTCTGGGGGCACCAGGGTCCCTGTTCTGAGCTTCTTGTGCTGGGGTATAGGGGCTGTGTCACCGGCTTTTTACACTGAGGCCTCTATGGTGTGTGGATTTCCCCTGCCCTGGACTTCCTGTCTGAGCGCACTGGGATCAGTGGGCCTAGTCATACCTATCCTGTCCATGGCCCTCCAGCTGGCAACCTGCCCTCTTGGCTGGTACAGGTGGGTTTTGCCACTGTCCTGCTGTGCCACCAGTTTGCTGAGTCAGGATTCAGGGGCCTCAGTTGCTCAGCTATGGCCCACAGCTTCCTGCTGACTTGCCCTGACCCCCTCGGTGTTGCGCTCCCACCCTGCACTCTCTGTCTCTTTGCAGGTTCTGTAGTTTCAGAATCCTTTCAGAGGCTTGATTTAATGTTCTTTTTGAGGGAAAAGAAGGAGAGCTCAGGCATCTTGCCGATTCCTCTCCGCCATCTTGGCTCCCCCCCCCCAACTTTCATCTTTTTAGGCGCATTATCTTTCTAGATCAAAGTTGCATTTCATTGATTTGTATTCAGTTTTTTCAAAAATATCCAGTGGTAATAGAGAGTACATTTTTATTGTAAAATGAATTTGCATTATCTTTATTATTGTCACTAAGAAAACTGGTCTTTGGCACAAGAAAGCCCAGGCACTGTGCAATAATATAGAGTTATCCTGTCCTCTTCCCCTATATTTTCATACAGTTTTACAAAGAGACTTCTTTTTTTTAAGCTGATTATTCTTATAACAATGTGAAAAACTGTATGTGGCTCCTCACCAATTTTTTTTCATTGTAAGTAATTGTGAAGCATGCAGTATTTCTAAATTGCTAAATTTAAATTCTTAATTTCTAAATTAAAGGATTATGTTTTAAATTAAATCTTATACACCTGGGTTTCATCCAGACATTGACCGAGTTGCATCATTTTAGAGTTCAATACAATTCTCCCACATTATATCACTTTAATTTTTAAAATCTATCAATTTATATTGAAAATTTCTTATGGGGGTTGGGGTGGAGCCAAGATGGCAGAGGAAAGGCAGTGACTTCCCTGAGCTCTCCCTAAGACCCCTCCAAATACCTTCAAATAATGCCATAAGACAATTCCTGGAGTAGCAGAACCCACAAAAGGACAGGGTGAAATCATGTTCCATCCAAAGACTGCTTAGAAAGTTGGCAGGAAAGATGTGTTGTACCAGGGTGAGAGTGGATCACAGCCCTATGCAGGCTGTGGTGGCAGAGACCCAACCCCAACATAGGCCGTGCCAGTGAACCAGGATTTGGGAGTTTCTGAATCAGCTATGGTATCAGCTGCTTCTGGATGGTGAGGAGGTTGAGCAGTTGGCCAAGGGGAGATTACAGGGGTTTCTTTGCTGGTGCTGAGGCAGGACTCTGTTGTTTTACCCATGTTCAGGTCTAGGTCACAATCTTGGGTGGCAGCCCAGGCAGGGGAGGGGTGCAGGCATGCTACAGTTTGTAGCCACAGTGCAGCAAGATTCTATTCCGGGTGGGGGGCAGAGAAGCGGACCTCTGGTTGCTTCCAGACCAGAGCACAGGACAGGGGAGTGGTGAACGTGCCTCTCCTTGAATCATTCCACCTTGGAGGAACTAGGGACTTACAAATTCCTAGAAGTATCTTAGAAAACAGCTGCTCAAACCCCCTGAAGCTTGGAACAGTGGGCCCTCCACTCTGGAAGCAGTGCCCCACTTTAAGGAGTTAAAAGTCAAGAAAAAGGATAGGAAAATGAGCAAACAAACAAACAAAAAAATGCTGACTCTAGAAAGTCTCTGTGGTGACAAGGAAGATCAAAGTACACCCTTAGAAGAAGATAACAAAGTCAAAGATCCTACAACCAAAGTTTCCAGAAAAATATGAATTGGTTTCAGGCCATAGAAGCCCTCAAAAAGGACTTTGAAAATAAAGTAAGACAGGTAGAGGGGAAAATGGAAAGAGAAATGAGAGCGATGCATGAAAATCATGAAAAAAAGTCAACAGCTTTCAAAGCTGAATTGGACAAATGGAAAAGGAGGTATAAAAGCTCTCTGAAGAAAATCCGTAAAAATTAGGATTGAGCAAATGGAAGCTAATGACTTTATGAGAAATCAAGACACAATAAAGCAAAACCAAAAGAATGAAAAAATAGAAGGCAATGTGAAATATCTCCTTGGAAAAACAACTGACCTGAAAAATAGATATAGGAGAGATAATTTGAAAATTATTAGACTACCTGAAAGCCATGATCAGAAAAAGAGCCTAGACATCATCTTCTGAGAAATGATCAGGGAACATTGCCCTGATATTCTAGAGGCAGAAGGTAAAATATAAATTGAAAGAATCCACTGATCACCTCCTAAAAGAGATCCCAAAATGAAAACTTCCAGGAATATTATAGCCAAATTCCAGAACTCCCAGGTCAAGGAGAAAATATTGCAAGCAGCCAGAAAGAAACAATTCAAGTATTGTGGAGCCACAGTCAGGATAACACAAGACTTAGCAGCTTTTACATTAAAGGGTTAAAATTAAGGGGTGAGAGTAATGCACTGGGAGGAAGGGAAAGGGAGAGGTGGAATGAGTTAAAGTATCTCATATAAAAGAAGCAAGAAAAAACTTATGGAGTAGGGGAGAAGATGGGGGAGATACAGGGGAGTGAGTGAGCCTTACTCATCAGAATTGGCTCAAAGAGGGAATAACATACACATTCAATTGGGTATAGTAATCTATCTTACCCTGCAGGATAGTAGGAAAGGAAGGGGATGGGGGGGGGGAATTAAAGAAGGGAGGGCAGATTGGGGGAGGGGGTAGTCAGAAGCAAAACACTTTTGAGGAGGGATAGGGTGAAAGAAGATTGAAAATAGAGTAAATGTCATGGGGAGGGAATAGGATGGAGAGAAATACAGTTAGCAATAGTAACTGTGAAAAAACATTTGAAGCAAGTTTGTTTGATAGGCCAACACATAGAGAACTGAGTCAGATTTGTTAAAATAAGAGACATTTCCCCAATTTATAGATGATCAAAAGACATGAAGTTTTCAGATGAAATAATCAAAATTACCTATAGCCATATGAAAAAAAATGTTCTAACTCAAACATTCTATAGAGCAGTTTGGAACTGTGGTCAAAAGTCTATAAAACCTAGTAATACCACAACTATGGCCTATAGTTCCAAACTGCTCCATAGAATGTTTGAGTTAGAGCATTTTTTATCTCAAAAAGAGATAAAAAACAAAAAGTTGAATTCGAAATTGAGTAGATGCCCATCAATTGGGGAATAGCTGAACAAACTGTAAGATGAGATTATGATGGAACTCTATTGTGTTATAATAAATGATGAGCAGGATGCTATCAGAAAAGCCTAAAAAGACTTACATGAGTAAAGTGAAATATACTGTATACAAAGTAACAGCAATATTGTAAGATGATCAGCTGTGAATGACTTCGCTATCTACAACAATACAATGATCCAAAACAACTCTGAAGGACTTATGAAAAATGAAATCCATCTTCAAAGAAAGAACTGGTGATGTCTGAATACAGATTGAAGCAGAATTTTTTTTTAGTTCTTTTTTCCAAAGTTTTTTTTGGACTGTTTTCTTTTACAACCTGACAAATGTGGAAACTACACATAACTACACATGTATAACATATTGAATTGCTTGCATTCTTAAGGGGGGTGGGGAGGGAGGAAGAGAATTTGGAACACAAAGTTTTAAAAATTGACATTTAAAATTGTTTTTACATGTATTTTGGGAAAAAATAAAATTCTAAATAAATGGGAAAAAAAATTTTTTTTAATCCAATCCATGCACTCTAACATCAGCTTCAAAAACACATACATATGTAATCAGATAAGTATCTTTAACCACATCTGCTGATTTTTCAATTTGCAGTAAGAAAGAGAATGTCATGATTGATTACTAAGTGGACAATTCTTACATATTACTGAATCTGCAAAGGGGAACCCTTCAGAGTTGCTTTTCATATGATTTGCCAAGCAACTTTTTAAACATATCAATACATTTTCTTTTATCAAATAAGGCTTTTATATGCTTAGCAATTGTGTAAGCAACCTTACATGATACAAGCAATCCTCTTGATGTCATAGGCATTGTTCATAAACAAAGCATTATTTTGCTTTATTTTTCCCAGGGAAAGTTCTGTTTCCTTGCCAAAATATTCTGCATGTATACTTTCAAAGTATAACTTTAATTTGTTAGGTCTAATTCTATCTGCATCCAAAGTATTCATAAAAAGCAAACAAGGGGCAGCTAGATGGCGCAGTGGTTAAAGCACCGGCCCTGGATTCAGGAGTACCTGAGTTCAAATCCAGCCTCAGACACTTGATACTTACTAGCTGTGTGACCCTGGGCAAGTCACTTAACCCCCATTGCCTAAAAAAAAAAAAAAGCAAACAATATTCTTCCCTCTTCACTGATAATGGTACTCATGGATCCCACTGATAAATATAATGTATCATGTTTTCTGGATTTAGGAGCTTTTTCCTTCTGTTTATTTCTGTTCCTTAAACTGTCTCTATTATTTGTGCTTATAGTAGTTTTGACTGTTTCAATTAGTTTTCTCTTCAAACCAGTTATCTATTTTACCCATCACAAAAAGATATCATTTTACTTTTTAAAGTTATAGATTAAACAATTTAAGGCAAACAAACTTAACGATTTAATGATTGAAAATTTCAATGGACTATAACTTATCTTGAGTTATTTCAATGTTTTGAAAGTTGAATTTTTTTGGAAACTAGGTTATTACATTTTATTTAACAAAATGAATGATGCTGACACAAACAGTATTTTAAATAGCCACATAAAGATTGCTTAAATTTAAGTTTAAACATACTCAATGTTCAAATGTAACAAATAGTTTGATAACAAAACTCATCTGTGTCATGAGCCTATGCCTACTAACTGAAAAAAATGGTGTCTAACTCAAATTTGCCCCTTTTTTGTACATTTTTTGGACTGAATATATGGTTTTATCAATATAGGGAACTCCCCCTACCAATGTAGATTGGCACACACTCTACAATTTAGATATTATCTGAATCTTAGGGAGTTGTCCAGAGCACTGAGAGGTTAAGTGATTTATCTGATCAGTATGTCAATCAGTCAACAAGTATTTATTAAGTGCTTCTGTTATTGTTCAGTTGTTTTAGTCATCAGTTAGTCTGACAGACTTAATTAGGAAGAGTTATTCACTAAGGAATTGTAGTAAGAATAGTTGGTATCCCTCCAGAAGTCTGTGGCACCTTGTAACACTAGGACATACAAAGCCAGCCCAGGGGAAAGTGGGCTCAAGCTTAATAGAACACATGTAGCAGGGAGGTAGCTCACAGGTTCTGATTTTGGGGAGTTTCTTTTCTCCCTTTTGTGGTTCACCTTAGTCATGATAGAGCTTTTCTGCTGGCTCCTTGTAAAATACTGAACTTGTCTGTATTCAGTTTGTCCTCAGCTCCTGATGTGGACACAGCTGCTAGTGACTGCTGTTCCAGGAACACTTTGAGGACACTGATAAAAAATTCCAAAAACAGGGCAGCTAGGTGGTGCAGTGGATAAAGCACCAGACCTGGATTCAGGAGGACCTGAGTTCAAATCCGGCCTCAGACACTTGACACTTACTAGCTGTGTGTGACCTTGGGCAAGTCACTTAACCCTCATTGTCCCACCAAAAAAAAAAAATTTTTTTTTTAAAATTCCAAATACTCTTGAGTCTCCCAAATTGACATGGTCCTCTTCTGATCAATGGAATGGGGAAGATACCAAGGCTCTTCTCTGGCCTCCCTCTCTCCCCCTCTGCCTCCCCTCTGGGACTTGGTTGGGACTGCTCTCTCTTCACTCAACTCTAGAATCTCCAGGGTTCTGAATTGGTCTGCTATTTTATACAAAACCCACAGGGTGTTACCAAGTTTCTTCAGTCAATCCCAACATACTTTATCCAATGACTGCCATTTTTTCCAAATTGACCAAGGACTTCTCCACACCTAGTAAAATTGCTTTCCATTGGTTGGTTGATTCACTAGAGCTACCTAGACCTTGTTCACACCTAGTTCATACCTCTGATTGACTGATTGACTCAACTGCAAAGTCTGGGCTCTCTGTCATTATAGAGGTCAGGGCATGGGACACTGCTCTTACTCTATGATCTATTCTCATTTCTACCAAGCTATGCTTCCCATATTAGTGTTTCCCATACTAGTAGAGAGGTGAGGTACAATAAAATAAGATATAAAGATTGTGACATGTCCAGGATATTTATTTAATCTAGAGGCATTTATTCAATTACCACAAGAACTAAGCTGGACTACCGGTTCAATGTCAATCCAAATCTTAACCATGTGCTGATAAATGTTTCAACAACTGGGTCTCCAAAGAAAATGTATATCTGACACAATCTGAATTATTAACATCTTCTTCATCCCTTTTGGGGGGGGGCGGGGCAATGAGGGTTAAGTGACTTCCCCAGAGTCACACAGCTAGTAAGTGTCAAGTGTCTGAGGCCAGATTTGAACTCAGATCCTCCTGAATCTAGGGCTGATGCTTTATCTACTGCACCACCTGCCCCCTCATCACTTTCTTAAGTCTAGACAATGAATAAAACAATAAATCATGCCCTGATTTGTAGTGTCCACCAATTTCCAAGGTGTAAATGCTCAAAGTGAAATTGTAACAATTAACTGGAGAGAACAGGCAGGAATGTGATTTCAGCATACCCTTGTCTCTGAGTTAATATCATTTCATGAAGTTGGAAAGAAAGCTGATAGCATTTGAATTCACTGAGCTCCCTAAAACAAAGGTCCTTGATTTTGTAGTGATAAGTATAATGTCTTACATTTGTATAGTGCTATTATAGTTTACAAAGCACTTTCCCCCACTTCATTTCATTTTTATAAACAACCCTGTGAGCTTGCAGCAGATTGAAGTCAGCTATTACTCTGAGCTACTGAATCTGTGATTATTTGATTGCTTCACCTCCTCTTACCTCTTACTCCCATTTTACAAGTGAGAAAATAGAGGTTCAGGGAACTGTCCAATAGGGGATGCAGTTAGGAAATTTCAAGTGATTATTTGACCTCAGGTCTTGTGCCTTCTAACACAGTACTCTTTTCATAACATCTCCAGTGCTTTATATTTTTCTTCTCATTTTGAAAAAAAAAAATGTGCTTCAGAGAATTCAGAGAAGACTAAGAAAACATATGAACTGATACAGAGTGAAATAAGCAGAACCAGCAGAACGCCATGACTACAATAATGCAAATGGAAACAACAACCAAACTGAATGTTGTGTAAGTATAAAGACCAAATTTGTTCCTGGAGAGAGGAGAAAATGCAATTCTTTTGCTTCTTTGAAGAGGCAAGAGACTATGGATATGAAACATTGCATATCATCAGATGCTTAATGTGTTGGTTTTCCTTTGTTACAAGGGATGATTTCTCATATCAAGGGAGGGAGATAGGATACATTAAAAAATGAAGGTGACATAAAAACAGAATATATAATAAAATTAAGAATTCATACACACATATATATATACATGTGTGTATGTATGTATATATGTATGTATGTGTATGTTTGAGGATTATTAAAGACAAGGATTCCTTAAAGTGGAAATCTTCAGCTTATAAGTTCCAATGAACAAAATGATGGTTAATTCCAGTTAATTCACTTTATAGGGTTACTTGTATTTTTAGGCATTATTATGCAGCAGAAAAGCATAGAAGAGCAAATGTTGTTAATGTAGCTGGAGATTCCCTAAATATTACTATTTTCATGGGGCAGGTCAAGAAGCTGGCTAATATTATAAGTCCTGCCTACCATCACATTGCTCAAAGGCTCATACCCAAAGATCCTAAAGTAACAATTTTTACTGTCTTTAGTTTCTGCACAGACTGATCAGTCAGGGTCAAGATATAATACTTTTCTGGAGTGTAGCCAGACTCATTTAAAGAATTTTCCATGTATAATCATAGTAAAAAGGAGTCCTGAACAATCAATAAGAAACCCACTCTCAAAGAAGTATCATTTTTGTTATTATTCATGGTAATAATAATTTACATTGATCTAGGACTTTAATAAAGTATTCTTCAAAACTAAGCTATATGGTAGGTATTGTAAGTATTATTTCCATTTTAAAGACAAGAAAACTGAAGTTCAGGAAAACTGAATGAGATACCCCTGCTTAAACAGCTTGCAAATATTGGGGCCAGGATTCAATTCCATGTTTCCTAATTCCATTCCTACTATGCCCTACTGCCTCTTATAATAACTGTTACAGTGTTCTCTTGATCCTCCCAGGTAAAACTGATCTCTCTGGTCTCCAATTTCTCACTTTGCCTGGACTTCTCATTGGTACATACTTCACTCTCCCCTATGGGTTAGGGTTTTTTGGTACTTGTCTTTCCCTCCATTATCATATCTCCACAACTTGGAACTACACCCTCTCTCCCCATTAAATTTTAAGTTGTATCCTCCTTGAGAGTAGAGTTTATGTCAATTCTATCTTAGTATCTCCAGTACTTCGCATAGGCATTTCATAAATGTTTGTTGCTCATTTGCATTGCTAGATATGGAAGGTGGCTGATATTGTTATTAGGTAATATTATTGAAGATTTCTATTCCAAATTTACCCTCCACTTCTTCTCCTTTTAATGTCTCCTCTAGAAGATACTATGATAGCTCACCTTCCATTCACCAAGAGCAATTGATTGATACCTCTTCCGTATAAACAAAGGACAGGTAGTATTTGTTACCTTTCCCTCACTCCCTAAAGACTAATAGAAAAATAGTTCCCACCAAAACAGAATTCAGAAGGCTTCCTAACTCATTCCAAATGCTCAAACGAAGGTCCCTTAAGGACAAAAGGAGGCTTCCTGGGTAGTGGTCAGGGGAGAGGGGGGAAGCTTTGGCCTCTGCCAAAGATGGAAATCAATCCAGTATAGAGGGATACAGCAGGGAGAAAACAGCCCAACCTTTCATCTTCCCAAGATATCCCATTGGCTGCCAAAGGAAACTATGGCCTGCCCTATCTTGTTTATGTTTTACATTATATTAAATTTGTAACCAGGACTCATGCTGTGTCCTCTTATCTTGGAATTATTATTTACACCAGGGCCCATGGTGATGGTAATTTGGGTTCCTGCAGAAAGATAACTATGCCCTTCCCCTGCTCTGAATTTCAGGGAAATGCAAAGGAACAGCAGTCAAGAAGCCAGGCAAGAAGTGATTTTTTTTGCCTAGGAGGGAGCCTGCTTTGGAACAGGAAGACACTCTATGGGAGAAGAGTGAGATCTCTTTTGCCTTTCATTTTCTCCTGAGAGAGACTTCCCCTTCCACCATATGGGGTGCAGGGAGCAAAAAGCTGCTGCAGGTGGACTGTGGCTCCCTTCCTGGCATATGGTCAAGTGGCTGTTGATTGCTGAGACTCCATCTGCTGGTGGTCAAAAATCAGATGAGGAAGAGTCAAGCAAAAGACCAGCATGCCCCAAAGCCACAGTGCTCTGGAGCAGAAGGCAAAGACTAGTGAGGCAAGCCAGGTCTGGAGAGCGGACAATCAGGGATCAATGCCCAGAGACAAGATCGGAGCATATAATTTGCTCACTAGGTGGCACTGTATTAAAGCCACCAGCCAAAGGGTCTTTCCAGGGTCTCTCTGGCTCATGCCCAAGAGATTATCCTCTTAACTCACCATAGTAGGCTATAAGTTGCGGGGAGGGGTGTCCAAAGATATAGATATAATGTTTTATTTTTTGATATTTTGAATATTATATTTTATTCCTTAAATTAATGTTTAATCCAGCCAGTAAATTTTGCTTTTTTACCAAACCAGTTTAGCCATACAAGCCTAATGTAGCAAAGTGAAAGAGGAACCTCTGGGACATGTACCAAAGAGACTTTGACAAGAACACTGGGCTGGCTCTTGAATATAGTGCCATTGATGGCAAATGATACTCCCTCAATGATTAATTAATAAAATGATACCTAATCTTCTTGTAGGTTTAAGGAAAGCAACAAATGTAGGTGGCTTGCACCATTTTGGTACCTTATATGTCACATGAGATACCTACCAAATAGACACATACTACACATGTGTCATAAATTGTTGTACTTAGCCTAGGCTCTCCTTCTCCATCCCAGAGCCCATTACCCAAGCATTTAGCTGTTGAACAGTACATCACCTCATTCTCTAAACCCTTGTTTGCTGCTACTACATAAGCCTCAGAGCACTTTCCAGATTTTCTTCAGGTGTTAAGTAATCATGAAAATGAGTGACTAAGTCTTTTGGCTACACAATCTAAGCATGTGTCAGACAAACTTTTCTGAAATACTTCTGCTGACATCCCACACATCTGAGTCCCTTAAGTCCTTGCTATCCAGGACCACCAAGGTGCCCATGCATTGTTATTAAATCTTTCCTACAATGCTTTTCTCATTGATGTTCTATGAATTAGGGTCCTCCTCAGTTAAATTTGTTGCTTTTTCAACAAATGTCTCATGTGACCTCTCACTTTTACCTCTATCCCTGGAATACTTTTTTTTTTTTTTTTGCTGGGCAATGAGGGTTAAGTGACTTGCCCAGAGTCACACAGCTAGTAAGTGTCAAGTGTCTGAGGCCGGATTTGAACTCAGGCACTCCTGAATCCAGGGCCGGTGCTTTATCCACTGTACCACCTAGCTGCCCCCTTTTTTTTGTTGTTGTTGTTGGTGGTGGTGGTGGGGTTTTTTTTGTTTTTTGTTTTTTTTAGTGAGGCAATTGGGGTTAAGTGACTTGCCCAGGGTCACACAGCTAGTTAAGTGTCTGAGGCCGGATTTGAACTCAGGTACTCCTGACTCCAGGGCCGGTGCTCTATCCACTGTGCCATCTAGCTGCCCCTATCCCTGGAATACTTTGAGTTGGATGAAGGAAGATATTTCCACAGGCATTAAAGTTTTCTGTTAGCAGTGCAATCCCAGATTGCTGATCAATACATTTACAATCAATCAATCCAATTACTTAAGTGCCTACTGTGTATATTAGGCACTGGTGATGCAATTCTAAAATGGAGCATGTCAAGGAAAAGTGAGGTTTTTGTAGGTCCACAAGGTGTCCCAACTGGATAATACCATTGGAAGAGTCAATACAGAGCATCTTCCATTGATTGGCTTTATACTCACACAAAATGTTAGACAGATAGAGACCAAATCATGAGATTCAAAGTGGAGGCAAAGGATAGAACTCAACTCACTGATTTATATCAGAGCCTCTGAATTTTTTTCCTCTTATCCAGGCCAAATTTCTCATTGGTAAGTTGTATGAAATGGAAACATGATTCTATAAGAACCAATAGAGAACATTTCCCCCCATCTTCATAGCTCTTCTCTGAATAGAAAGAATTGGTGAAGGTGTTGGTGCTTGAGCTTGTTCTTAGTCAGATTAACTTGATTTGCAGTATCATTCAATAGTCAAAGAAGCCAATGGATAAGCTTCTTCCCTGGTTGCCACTGGAATTTAAACTGTAACTGATCTAATTTCTTGGTAGCTGTTATCCCTACTCTGACACCTGGTCTAGTGCCTATCTTACAGGTTAACATAGTGATGGTAACTAAGGGTTACACAGCAACCTGGCTGGACCAAACTG
Source organism: Dromiciops gliroides (assembly GCF_019393635.1). NCBI lineage: Eukaryota > Metazoa > Chordata > Mammalia > Microbiotheria > Microbiotheriidae > Dromiciops > Dromiciops gliroides. The sequence continues at coordinate 260,433,798 of NC_057862.1, forward strand.
CCAAAGTTGGACTACCCAGGTGCCTTACCACAGTCCCTATGAAGGGGTGTTTCATGGTGCCCTGCTTCCATCTTTCCCCTGCTTGCCCTCAACTGCCTGTCCACCTTATTAGCAAAGTACCATGGTGCTCCAGGCTCAGTTCTGATAGCTCTAACTCCATGGGGAGCTGGGGAGAAGCCTCCCAGTCTAATAGCAGACTAAGCTTGTCCCATTCTTCCTCTCTGTTTTTATTTCCTGGCCATTTGTTTCTATCATCACCACCACCACCACCACCATTGCCACCACCATCATCATCACAATAAACAACAACCAAAATAATGGCTAGGATTTATATAGCACTTTGAGGCTTACAAAGAAATTTACAAATACTCTCTCATTTGACCTCTCTTTAAGGAGTAGCCTTGGGACAATCCCCCTTGTAAGCTTCTAGACCCTCTCCTTACAGATCCATCAGTATATGTGTTGTGTCCCATTCTACATCCCTCCACTCACCCTTGGACAGGACATCCTTGTTTGTTTTCACTTTTTAATCCACAAACCCAAATTTCTTGTTCAACTGGCCACCAAGCACTGGCACCAGGCATCTCAGCATCTGAGTGTCATCCTGACTACCTCCCTCTCTGAAATGCAAGGCCTTTGTATCACCTCCTGTCCCATTCTGTATGTTGTTTCAGATGAGGATCATACCTAGAGTAATGAAGTATTTGGATTATAGGTGTGCCAGTAAGTGATTTTCTTTCCTGATATTCAAATGGTATAGTCATTAAGCAGAGATATAAGAAGACATGGGGAGCATTCCAATATTCCTGTTACTGTGCCAGCATGAGCTCAGTGTTTCTCAGTGACTCCAAGTGGAGGCAGTCCAAATGAAGTTAGGAATTTCACCAGGTCTGAGAAGCCCAAGAGGAATAGGTTGGGTGTTGTCATTTTTCAGTTATGTTTGACTCTTTGTAACCCCATTTGAGGTTTTCTTGTCTGAGATACTAGAGTGCTTTGCCTTTTCCTTTTCTAGCTCATTTTACAGATAAGGAAACTAAGGGCAACAAAATTAAATAACTTGCCCAGGCCTGTATAGCTAGTAAATGTCTGAGGCCAGATTTGAACTCAGATTTGAACTTCCTGATAATAGGCCCTATACTCTATCCACTATGTCACCTAGCTTTGAGGTAGGGTGGGTAGACTTTATATACTTCTCCAGAGATCTCTCCCTGGTAGATGATTATTATACAAAAGCCTGTCCCTTAGGGCAATTCCTAGGGGAATTTCCTTATTAGCTCATACTAATTATACCATGCTTATTATCTTATTATTATTATTAAGGAATGGTTATTCCTTAGTCTCATTCAAATTCTCCACCTTTTGAAATCACCATCATAGGTGATGGAGTAATGGTTAAATCACTACACACTCCCACACTTGTCTTTGAGGCTGTCTGACCTATAATTTCTATGCCCTGGTTTGAATTGTGGTCTATGGAGAGACCAAAGAACCCAGTAAAGGTAATTACTCTAACAAGTATCATAGTATGGATTTGTAAGCCCCTAAAAGGCAAGGACTTTTACTTTGGTTTTTAGTTAATACAGTACCTTTCACAACATCATATTTATGTCAACACAAATAAATAAGAAAAGGTGTATTGTTTCAAATATGGGCTACACTTTTTGCCCAAGTCTGAGCTACATAAAACCTAAGCATGGCTAAAATGATATTCAATGAAATTAGGTGTATAATACCTGTAAGACACATATTTCCCTTCATTCAAAAGGACAGCTAGGGGCAGCTAGGTGGCACAGAGGATAGAGCGCTGGTCCTGGAGTCAGGAGTACCTGAGTTCAAATCCAGCCTCAGACACTTAACAATTGCCTCACTTAAAAAAAAAAAGAACAGCTAAAGGTTAAGATCAGAGTCAGAAACAGAAGCAACAAAAACAAAAAAGTTTTTTAGGTTTTTAAAGCTAAATTATGAAAAACAAAGAGAATCAGAGAAAGGATGGGTTTGCTGCTTAGAGGTGGGGTGGGGGTAGAAAATCAACAACTAAGGGAACAGAAAACAGAAAAGCTCAACTTTTATTTTGCTTTTGCAAAAAAGAGTTATTTTTTGGATTGTAGTGGATTAATCAAAAACAGCTCCTAAGGTAAAGAAAGGGTTAGTAGGAGAATGTTTCACTGCCCTTAATGAGTTTAAGTCAACAAGTCCACATGAGCTACATCCCATGGTACTGAAAGAATTGGTAGCTATAACTGCTTAATGATCCTTAAAAGATAGTAGAAGGGGCAGCTAGGTGGTGCAGTAGATAAAGTACTGGCCCTGGATTCAGGAGGACCTTAGTTCAAATCTGACTTCAGATACTTGACACTTACTAGCTGTGTGACCCTGGGCAAGTCACTTAACCTTCACTGCCCCACAGGAAGAAAAAAAAAAGAAAAAAGAAAGAAAAAAAAGTAGCTCATGCCAGTCTAAATTTAATTTCCCTTTTTTGGTAAGGTTATTAGATTAAGGATTCTTAACCTGTGTTCATGGACAGATTTCAGGGGGTCTGTGAACTTGGATGGAAAAAAGTTACATCTTTATCTTCACTAATGTCTAACTGAAATATATAACATTTCCTTCCATTATGAATGTAGGCAAAAGACTTTCTGAGAAAGGGTCCATAGGCTTCACCAGACTGCCAAAGATCTCCATGATACAAAAAAAATCAAGAATCTCTGCCATAGACATAGTTTACCTAGACCCTAACAAAGCATTTGACAGTCTCTTAGGTTCTTCTCCTGAACTGGACAGTGAGATGTGAACTAGACAACAGAACAATTTAGTGAATCTAGAATTGGTTGAATGGCTAGTGCAGTCATTAACAATTTGGAGTCAACTTGGAAGGTGTCTAGTGTAATGCTACAAGAATCTGTTTGGTTTGTGCTTTATAACATTCATGACAAGTTTTTGCTTTTGTTTCTTTGTTTTTTGACAGATGACACAAAGCTAGGAAGGCTATCAAATGCATTGGTTGACAAAGTCAGTATCCAAAGAGATAAGAACAAGACATCATGTTGAGTCAATTCTAATAAGATGAAGTTTAACAGCGATAAATGTAAATTCCTAGACATGGGTTCAAAAACTCAACTTTAAAAGTTCAAGATGTGGGAGGTATAACCAGATAAGTACCTGAAAAAGATCTAGCGAGCTCAACGTGCTAGCTCAATGTGAGTCAATAGTGTTTTGTCATCAAAACGACTAATGTGAACTTAGCCATCATTATTAGAAGACATAATGCCTAGAAGAACTAAAAGAATGATAGTCCCGTTGTATTCAGACCACATAAGATTATAATTAGATTACTGTGTTCAGTTATAGGCATCACATTTTAAGAAGGACATTGAGAAGTTGGGGAGCATCCAGAAGAAGGTAACCAGGGTAATGAAAGGCCTTTAGATCATGCTATATGGGAATGCATTGAAGAACCTGCAGATGTTTGGCTTGGAAAAGAAAAGACTTAGTGGGGACATAATAGATGTCTTCAAATCTTTTAGGGGCTGTCATGTGGAAGAAAGATTAGATTTGTTTTGCTTGGCCATAGAGGGCAGAAGTAGGAGTAATTGGTGAAAGTTGAAAAATGACAAATATAAGATGGTGTTCGAAAGAGATAGATTTAAGCCTGATGTAAGGGAAACCTTCATAATAATAGAGCTCCCCAGAAGTGGAATGGAACTACTTGGAAGTAGGTTCTTCCTTATTGGATATCTTCAAGCAAAGGCTAGTTGGCCATCTACTAGATATGCTGTAGAATGAATTCTGCTTTCTTCTGAAGTCCTTCTAACAGATTTGGTGAAAATGAGGATATTGGTAATTACATTAGCTACTTCATATTATTTTGAGGCAATAACTTGATGAACTGTAAGTTGCTATAGCAATATCAGCTATTTTTGGTGTCTGTAGAAGGTTAGGTCTTTCAGTTAGGATGCTCTGCTAGGTCTCATTCAGCTTCATTGCCCATAGTTCATTCTTTTCCCTGCCATGGTCACAGACTACACCCCTGAACCTGACTATCCTGTTGATGGATGCTTTGGGTCATAAATGGAGCCAAGTCAGAAAGTATGGATGACAGTGAAATATATCCCACACTATGGGAAAAAAAAACAACATGAAGCACATATTCTACTGGTGGTGAGTTTTGCCTGTGCTGTGTGTACACAAATGCTTAAATTGATTCTGGAGTAAGTAATGTGGCTAGATTCACATAGGGGTTGTCTGGGAAAATTTCATGAAGAGGGAGAGATTTGAGCAATATTTAGAAGGTAGGTAAAGGGATTTTAGACTCGACATCACCTTGAGTAGAAGCTGAAAAAAGGAAGAAGCCCAGAAACACCATCTTAAGAGCTAAGAATTTGATTGTAACCTCAAATCCATTCATTAAGGAAAACTTAAATGGCCCATCCACCCAGTGTGTGAACCATCCATGAGGGAGGGACAGCTTGATAGTCTCATTCTGTTGGAAACAGTGGCCTTGTTTATCTCAGACAGCCCTAGATTAAGCTGATTTTGCTATTTTTAATCTCTCCGGAAATAAGCAAAGAAGAGAGGCTTAATTGCAAACAGACTGAACTTTACATAGGAAATATGTAGGTCCCTTGAGGCACCTAGAAAGTGAAGGTTTGAAACTCAAACCCAATCCCTCCCTCCCCTGCTTCCGTCTCCAAGGCACGTAGTCCAAGGACCAGAGAAAAGCGGTGTGCTTAGCTGAGCGTGGGTATCAGAGGGTCTGATTGGCAAATGCCTCAGCTGCCTTGGACTGGACAAGTCCTATCCAGATCATCCCCCTCCTCCACTTTTCCGGAGAGACGGTGCAGAACTGCCATGGATGTGGAGAAGGTGGTAAATGAGAAACAAGAAGACCTTATAACTAACAAAGTACAGCTTCAGAAAGCCTCTTACAAGAGCCATATCCATGCAGGAACAGGTCCTAAGTACCCCCTCCTCACTCTTTGGCACACAGTTAAGGGATCTACAGCCCTTTTAGTACAGAGTTCAAATATATGGGACTAGGGACCACTTCCCTTGGCTGGAGCTAAGTAATCTAATGGTTAAAATGCTGGCTGGATTCCTGGGTCTCACTCACAGCTGCATTGCTTGCTTCACTGTGGGAGACTGGGCAAGTCACTATGGCATGCTGTGCCTCAGTTTCCCTACCTGTCAGTTTAGACAACCATGACTGATGCTAATTCTGAATAGTTAGCGTGATGGTGGGACTAGGCATTGGGGGAAGTGGCAGGAATTGGGGGCGGGGAGTTTGAGCAAGAGGGTCTTTTAGATTTATGGCTTGTAAGTCAAATGGGAGAGATAAAAATAGACAAGAATCCTAAGGCCTGGAAAGGCAGCCAGGGGAGATTAGATACGCTGCCATCAGGATCATCCCAATGACTTTATTGAATACTCTCTCTTATAAACAGTCACTGTGTTATTTTAACTGACATGGACAGGGCCAACCCTTGCTTGGGATTGGATGTTTGGGTTCTAAGCCTCTTGTGGGTACTGCTGTTGCTGAGGACACTCCAGGAGCTGGGCCTCTTCCAAGGGAAATCCATGTGGGACTCCAGGTCTTGGCCGAATCACTTGACAGATGGTGGTGGGTCCTTGAGCGAAGGAGTCACGGCTATAAGGAAAGGAAAGTCACAGAGGGAAGAACAGAAACTTTCTTCTTGTCATCTCCTTGACAGGAAACGTTTGTGGGGTTTGAAGAGCCACTTCTACCCAGAAGTCCACTCAGTGACTGAAGGATTCCGTGAGGACGGTTAAGAATTCAGACACAAATTCTTCCTCTTATAGTTTGGTTTAAACAATCTATAATCTCCCATGAAATCTCATGGCCTTTTCTCGGTCTTCATTCTTCTTGACCTAGCTCTCTGTTGCACTAGACACTCTCTCCTCCTGGATGCCCACTCCCCTCTGTATTTCTGTGATACTTTTCTCTTGGTTCTCCCCCTAATTGATTATTTCTCAGTCTCCTTTGCTCTTTCATCACCAGGTCCCAGACTCTGAATGTAGATGTGCTCCCAAAGTTGTACCCTGGGCTCCCTTTTCTTCTCTTTTCTATACCTCTCTCAGAAGTCATCTCAGTTCCCAGGAATTCAATGATCATTTCTTTTGTTTTGTTTTGTTTTGTTTTTGTTTTTTGGTGAGGCAATTGGGGTTAAGTGATTTGCCCAGGGTCACACAGCTAGTAAGTGTTAAGTGTCTGAGGCCGGATTTGAACTCAGGTCCTCCTGAATCCAGGACCTGCTCTATCCACTGCACCACCTAGCTGCCCCCTCAATGATCATTTCTATGCAAAGAATTGTCAAACCCATAAAGCCAACCTTAATCTCTCTTCTTAACTCTATCCACTTCCTCATGGCTAACCAACTACTGTAAGCTTCTATTTGGAAGTTGTATCAGTACTTGAAATTCAATGTGGGGGGCAGCTAGGTGACGCAGTGGATAAATCGTCGGCCCTGGATTCAGGAGTAGCTGAGTTCAAATATGGCCTCAGACACTTGACACTTGCTAGCTGTGTGACCCTGGGCAAGTTACTTGACCCTCACTGCCCCGCAAAAAAAGAAGAAAGAAAGAAATTCAATGTGTCCAAAATAGAGCTCACTCCTTTCTCCCCAGACCACTCTGTGTCTGAACTGCCCTAAATCTGTTGAGAATACCACCATCCTTCTGGCTGTCACATTCATAACCTCAGAGTCATCCTTGACCTTTCATTCTCCCTCATACAATCATTTGCCAAGATTTGAAGATTCTACCTCCAGAAAAATTATCTTTTATGTCCTCCTCTCTCCACTCACATGGCCATCACCCTAATTCAGGCCTTTACCATCTTTCTCCTCCACTATTTCAAAAGCCTCTACCTCAAGTATCTCTCCTCTACACCGCTACCAAAGTAATATTCCCAATACACATCTGGCCACATTATGTCCTGCTCACAGATCTCTAGTGACTCCCTGTTGACTCTATGGTCAAAGACAGCCTCTTTTGTTTCCCTTTTAAAGACCTTCACATGATCTGGCCCTAGCCCACTTTTTCAGGTTTAATCTCATTATTCCTCTTAAACTAGCTTTCTTGGTGTTCCTCACACAAAATATTCCATCTTCAATCTTGATGCCTTTTTATAGGCTGTCCCCCATGCCTGGATTGCATTCTCTCCAAATTTTTGTTTCTTAGAATCTCTAGTTTCCTTCAAAGTACAGTTGAGGGGGCAGCTAGGTGGCGCAGTGAATAGAGCACCAGCCCTGGAGTCAGGAGGACCTGAGTTCAAATCCGACCTCAGACACTTAACACTTCCTGGCTGTGTGACCCTGGGCAAGTCACTTAACCCCAATTGCCTTGCCAAAAAAAAAAAAAGTACAGTTGAGATAGCCTCCTATATGATGCCTTTTCTACCTTGAATTTATTTAGAGACCTATATCCCAAAAAGACCAAAGAAAGAGGAAAGGGATCTATAGAACTGATAAATAGATGTATGCATAGAAAAATTTTACATATATATGTAAATATATGTGTGTGTGTGTGTGTGTGTGCATGTGTGTATATACACACATATCTATTTCTGTCTAATGGTAGCCATCTCTAGAGTGGGGTGGGGTGAGGGGAAAAAAGAAATCTACATGATAACTTTGTTGTATATTTGGAGGGAATAGCAAGTTGTACATGGTAGATTCGAAGTTTCATGAGCAATCATCTTTTTTATTGTACTGTGTTATGGAAATGCTTGTCTTGTTCCATGAATTAAAAATAAATTTTTAAAAAGTATTTATAGTATATTTTTTGTAGCATGCAAAAAAAATAATGAAAACTAAGAGGGCATCCTATTGGAGAATAGTTAAACAAGTTATGACATATAAATGTAATAAAATATCATTGTGTTGTAAGAAATTATGAAAATGATAGTTCCATGGAAACTACAAAGGTCTTTATGAACTGATGTAGAATTAAGTGAGCAGAACTAAGAAAGCAATTTATACAATGACAAGAACATTATTTAGAGAAAAAAATTGAAGCAGTTTAAAACTCTGATAAATGCAATAACAATCAATGATTCTACAAGACTAAAGATGAAACATGCCATTCACCTCCTGCCAGAGAAGTAAAATTAAAATGGGGAGAGAGAAAGAGACAGAGACGGAGAGAAACATACATTTTTGGAAATGGCCAATATGGGAATTGATTTTGCTGAACTATGATGAGGATTTATGATAAGAATTTTTGTTTTTTCAGGTTTTTTCATTGTTTGGAGATGATGAGAAGGATGTAGTTGAAAGAAAAATTATAAATACATATACAACTAAATAATTTATTTTAATGTTTAAAAATGAAAGTATATTATTAAATTGCCTAAAAGAGGTTAAAAATGAATCCTAACATTGACAGACTCCCCTTGGCAAAGAAGAGGTGAGGAGGGTCTTAGCAGAAAAGAGTAAGAAGGTTAAGTAGATTTAAGTAGGTAAGTAGAGAGGTAGTTCTTTCTCTCAGAGACACTTTGCCTCAGTGTCTTCAGGCATATCTTCTTCCTGTTGTCCCATTCCAGGAAACCTCTCCTCCCAGGGGTGGAGAGCAGGGTGGGCCCTAGAGAGACTGGAGACAGTTGGGAAAGACAGCTGGCTCCACCTAGATGAGGATGGGGGCAAGAGAGAGGGAGTAAGCAGTTACCTTGCTACACCAAATACTTCCACAGGTTCTTTTGGGGACAAATTTTTTAACTATATTTTTTTTCTCTATTTGGGAATTTAAATTCTGCTTTAATTCTTTCTATTGTTTTAAGCAGATTTATTTTTCCTACATTACTGATAGGAATTAGGAATATCTATATTTAGTGGCAAATATAACAAAAAAGGACAATATTGGGGGCAGCTAGGTGGTGCAGTGGATAGAGCACCAGCCCTGGAGTCAGGAAGACCTGAGTTCAAGTCCAACCTCAGATACTTAATACTTACTACCTGTGTGACCCTGGGCAAGTTACTTAACCCCAATTGCCACACACACACACACACACACACACACACACACACACACACACACACAGGACAATATTGGATGTTTATGGGGATGTGGGAAAACTGAGATGTTAATCCACTGTTGGTTGGAGTTGTGAACTGATTCAACCATTCTGGAGAACAATTTGGAGCTATGCCCAAAGGGCTACAGAAATGCGCATACACTTTGATGCAGCAATACCACAGCTAGGTTTATATCCCAAAGACATCCCCAAAAAGAGAAAAAGGCCTATTTGTACAAAAATATTTATAGCAGCTCTTTTTGTGGTGGCTAAGAATTGGGAATCAAAGGAATGCCCATCAATTGGAGAATGAATAAACAAACTGTGGTATATGATGGTGATGGAATATTATTGTGCTATAAGAAATGACAAGCAGGATGACTTCAGAAAGGCCTGGAAAGACATGTATGAAATGATGTATAGTGAAGTGAGCAGAATCAAGAGAACATTGTGCACAGTGACAACAATATTGCTTGATGAAGAACTGTGAATGACTTAACTATTCCCAACAATACAATGATCCAGGACAGTCCCAAAGGACTAATGATGAAGCATACTATCCACCTCCAAAGAAAGAACTAATGTTGATTGAATACAGACTAAATAAAGCATGATATTTTTCACTTTCTTGCATTTTTTCTTTTATTCAAGTTTTCTTGTACAAAATGACTCATAATTCCACATGCATAACCTACATATGATTACTTACCACCTCAAAGAAGGGGAGGGGAGGGAGAAAAGGAGGGATAAAATTTGGAACTCAAAACTATAAATAAAAATGTTTTTGTTTAAGTAAGGCTTGAAAAAATTGTATTTTACATTTTTAAATTATTAAAACGTTTCCATTTTTTGCATTGTCATTTCATTCTTTTAATTCTTAGAATTAAGGATTAAATTTAACTCATTGGTTTTGCTGTTACTTGAAACACATTTATAATTTTAACATGCATATTTGTTTCTCTTGACATATACTTTTATTTCCTTTGTGTTAAATTTTATTTTTCTCTCTTGCTTAAGTTTTCCTGTTTGATGTTTAAATCCAATTTCTATGTATTAATTTTATTTGTTTGGGTTCTATTTTTTAAAAATTATCCTCTCTATGTAATTGTCTCCACTGTACCTACTTTGCTGTAACCTTGGGTTATATTTCCATATGAATACTTTTACTTGGTGGTGCTATCTGGAATACTTATTTTCTTGCCTGTCAATGTGCAAATGGAATGCTGTTTTTGTTACTCCTATTTATTTTCATATTTGTCTTATTCTTTCTTGGTATATATTAATTGCTTTCTGGACTTATAGTGTCATTGTGGTATATGACGGCATGACTAGTTAGTTCAATTTCATATTGTGATCAGTTGAATATTGTTATTATGGATCAACATTTTGAAAATATGGCTGTTGCATTTGAAATGTATCATTGATTATTGGGTGCTAATGTGCATGTTGATGTTATTGTTCAGTCATTTATCAGTCACATCTGACTCTTTGTGACTCTATCTGGTGTTTTCTTGGCAAAGAGTGGTTTGCCATTTCCTTCTCCAGCTCATTTTACAGATGAGGAAACTGAGGCAAACAGGGTTAAGTGACTTGCCCACTGTCACACAGCTACTAAGTTGTCTGAGGCCAGATTTAAACTCAGGAAGATGAGTCTTTCTGACTCCAGGTCCAGCAGTCTCTCCACTATGCCATCTAGCTGCTCTGCTGATGTGCATAAGAGACTACTAATATTTGGAATAGGCCCTGGTTATGAAACTGAGGATATTACAAAAGTACTGAAGTACATGGCAGAAGAGTGAGGAAGACTGTGGAATAGTTTATAGTGGAAGAAGGACAGAAGAATTCACTACCTTTGTGTTCTGTAAATTATCAACTTATTTGAATACCATACAGAAAAAAATCTGTTGAAATCCATGTAAGGAGAAAGGGCCTAGGAATTGGATTAGAATTTGAGTTCCTGGCAGCTCATGTCTAATATTAGAATGAAATTAAACCCTCATAAATCATTTAATAGTTTACAAAAACATGCTTACTTAGCCATATCATGGAAAGGATATTACTCAAGGACACGGTACTAATCTCATGGAGATGCACCCCAAGCCTCATCTCTAATACAGAAACATGTCTGCTCATCAGTATAGTGACTCCTGTGGCCTTTCGGCATCCTCCAAGTTTGAAGAGTCTCAAACCCACATGAGTGGGCCTCTTTTATACCCTTAGGTAACCAGGAAACGGCTTCACTGACCAAGCCTTAATCCCTTGAGCAATCAAATCTCCAGAATGGATTCCATAACTTTTAAGGAGGAACTAATTTCATTTGTATGAGGTGAGGTCTTAGGAAAACCTACTCCAGTCCTCGTGCCAGTAGATAATATTGCTCTCATCATACATCACCTTTTAATGACAGTCTTAAAGATCTTCTAGAGATCTTCCACCCTGGTTTTAGGACCATTATTGACCAACCATAATCTCAGAGATGCCAGGAGTCTGGCATAGGCAGTATTAAAGGAAAAAGAAGAGCCCGAAAGTGAAACTATCAAAATTCAAAAACAAAACTACTACAACAAAAACGAAGACCAGAAATTCCAGGCTTTGATTGCCCTTTTGGCAGGACTAGTTGCTGGATTTCAGAGTTCTGGTCTATGTGGTCGATGGTGCCAACTCTTCACAGTCCACAATGGGTCTTCTGATATATTTATTAATAGGGGTAACACCAGGAAGATCGGGCCACAACACAAATGATGGCATTTCTGGAATAATCACATATTCATCATAGATTAGGGTCATCTGTAGTAAAGTAGCTAAGAAGTCATGAGCCTTTTGCAGAAAACATGTCGCACTGGGAAAACCTGACAGCACCCCAGTCCTACAGATATCTCCTGCTACCTGATAAATGACTACTGAAGTCCAGTTGCATATTCCTTTCTCATTGCAGGAGCGACCAACAGTAATATAGGCAATATGGCATCCCTTGGGAGCCAGGTTCTCATAAGTATGGGTCCATTGGGCTATTAGAGCCAGCATGGAACCTACCACCTGATCTATAGCCTAGGTATTGTGGCCTCCTTCAGCCAAGTCAATATTATATCATAAATGTAGTGTTGTGTATCAGTGCCCTCAAGAAGGGAAACTTCTTTTATTTAGGCCTCTGTCCACCAGAGTGTGGTGGTACCAGGGAGAATTTAAGTAGCCCTGGGGAAAGATGATGTTGTTCTGCTGGACTTGGCAAGTAAAAGCAAAGTGCTCCTAACTAGTCTTAGCCACAAGAATAGAGAAAAAGAATTTACATTTATCACTTACCTTGGGCCTAGACTACTTAGTCCACCATACTAATAAAGTCAAGAAAGGCTATAGTGCTGGGCATAATAAGAGTGTTCAGCTCCCTGTAAGCTACCAAGTGCCATCTGATTTCCTCATGGGCCATACAGAGTTGTGATAAGGGTAAAGTACCTCCCTCATCTTCATCACCACCACCACCACCCTGCTAAGGACCCTATATTGTTTAGTATTAATTACATGACCTGGCTTGAACAACTGCAAGAGTCCCAACCACAATAATAGAATAGATGTTGGTGAAAGGGCTTTCACCAGTATAGACTCCCACCAGTTCATAATGCCCCTTCTTTTAGTGGTCTGCCTTCAAAATTGCTCCCCTCTCCCTTAATCATGAGAATAGGAATCTCCCAATAAGGGCCCTATTGTAATCACCTGCTATGATAGTAGCCTGGCTGCCAATGTCCAACTTCCCCTAATATCAAAATGGGATAAAGGCTTTAGACTAAGATATTAACAAGATACAATGAACAAGCTTTATCTTTGACCTAAAGTTTCACTTTACAGAGGAAGATGGTGGCAGTGAGCATTACAATATCACTGGCTCCACAACATCAGAAGTGAATCCCAAGAAAATCTACTTTGGTGACTCTCCAATACCAAAAGAATGGAAGGAATTGTTAAATCAAAAGCTCAGCAAGAAAGTAAGCATGTTTTCACTGCATGAGTGGGATGTGGGATGTGCCTGAGGAGCAACCCACAGGATCCAGCTCATTGAACCCTGACAATTCCAGAAATGATTCAGGAAAATTTCTTTGCCTGCAATGGATGACTTCAGAGATCATCTCAAGAATCCACAACTCAGTGGCAGCATTGCAAGTCCAAGAGCCCACACACATCACCTGTAGCAGTGGTACCAAGGGATAGAAGATAGCAAAAGAACCCAAGTGGGCTAGTACACAATGCCAAGAATTCAAGATACCCTGAAGTATTAATTACCTAACAGCAATAACTGATTCTCAAGAATGGATTTATGCAGAGAAAAATAAGATTTCTTTTTATTTGATAAACTGGATTTAACCAAGTTACTAATGATCTCCTAACTGCTAAATCTGATGGCCTTTGCTCAATTCTTAACCTTCTTGACCTCTCTGGCAACCTTTGACACTGTCAATCACCCTCTCTCCTCACTATTCTCTTCTCTGGGTTTTCATGACACTGACCTCTCCTGGTTATTATTTTTTAACTACCTGTCTGACAACTCCATGTCTGCCTCCTTTGCTGGCTCTTCATCCATGTCATGCCCACATTTATCCATGTCCCTAGACTTCTTATAGAAAGTGGCATTTTAGCAAGGACTCACAGGAAGGTAGGGAAGCCAAGAGGCGGAAATGAGGAGGGAAGAGTGTTCTAATCATAGGGGATAGCCGGCAAAAAGGCCTAGAGTCAGGAGATGGAGTGTCTCCTGTGAGGAACAGCAAAAAAGCCCACGTCCCTGGATCACAGGGTAAGTGTGGGAGTTGGGGATAGGAATGCAGCATAAGAAGACTGAGAAGGTGAGAGCAAGGGCCAAGTTGTGAAGGGGTTTCAATGCTAAACAGAGGAGTTTCTATTTGATCTTGGAAGGGGGCTACTGGAGTTTGTTGAGCAGAGTTAAATATATGCATTAGGAAGATTAGTTTGACAGCTGAGTAGAGAATGAACCACAATGGCAGGGAGACCAACCAACAGGCTATTGAAATAGTATGGGAGTCATCAGCTAGATGGCACAGTGGATAAAGCATTGGCCTTAGATTCAGGAGAACCTGAGTTCAAATCCAGTCTCAGACACTTGACACTTACTAGCTGTGTGACCCTGGGCAAGTCACTTAACCCTCATTGTCCTGCAAAAAAAAAGAATCCTATGAAATAGTATGGGAGTGGGGTAATGAGGGTCTGCACTAGGGTGATGATGTCAGAAGAGAAGAAGACATAAATGAGAGATGTTACAAAGGTAAAAATCAACAGGACTTGGCAATAGCTTGGATGTGGGGGTGAGTGAAGAGTCAAAGATGAGACCTAGGTTTCAGAACTAGGTGATTGGAAATATACCCTAAACATTAATAGGAAGGTTTAGAAGGGAGCAGTTTAAAGGGAGAGCGATGAGTTTAGTTTTTAACATGTTGAATTTAAGATGTCTGTGGGATATCCATTTTGAAATGTGAGACTAGAGGTCAGCAGTAGGGTTTGGCTGGATAAAATATGAGTATCATCAGCATGAAGGTAATAATTGAATCCTTGGGAACAGATAAGATCACCAAGTAAAATGGTATGGAAGAAGAAGAGAAAAGGGCCCCTGAGAGAGAGTCCTGGGGACATGACCTTGGATGAAGATTTGGTTTAAGAGACAGGAGTGGTCAGACAGGTAAGAAGAGAACCAGAGGGGCAGCTAAGTGGTGCAGTGGATAAAGCACCAGCCCTGGATTCAGGAGGACCTGAGTTCAAATCCAGTATCAGATACTTGACACTAGCTGTGTGACCCTGGGCAGATCACTTAACCCCCATTGCCCCACAAAAAAAAACAACCAACAAAAACAACAAAAAGAAAGAAAGAAAGAAAAGAAGAAAATCAGGAAAGAACAACATCCATACTACTCTACTTGTCCTTTCAAGTTTCTCTTCTCATGTCTCCTTCCAACAGAGTTCATATGGTACAGATTCCAATGGTCTCCCAACTGCCATATAAAAAAAAAATAAAAAAAACAAAAACCACCAAGCAGTTCTTTTAGTATAATAGTTACACAATCCCAAAGTTTTTGTCTTTAGAGATGGTCCAAGCTTACCAGAATTGGTGAGCCTGAAGAGCGTAATCACCTCCAAACACAAAAATTAGGAAAATTCAACAACAATGTTTCAGGCTGGACCTAATTCAGGTCAGTTGGGTGCTTCAGGTTCAGAATTAGAATGAAATAGTCTTGAAGACAATCTAACAATTAACAAAAGGAGGTTGTTTTACTTCACCATAGCATGGGAAAAATAGGCAGCAAGGATACAGCAGTCATTAATGCAACAGGGCATGATTCCTCTGTTTCTTTGTTGGATATGCTGGTCCACTGGCCAGAAACCTGAGGGAGAAGAGCAAATTTTTCTGGTTCTCCTTATGAGTTGCCTTTGTACTTAGGTCACCAGGAAGCTATACCAATAATGGCCTAAGTCTAGTCATCTGAACAAATTAAATTTCAAGGTTGTTTTCAATAGTTTTTAATGAAAAAAAAATGAGCCTGGAAATTACAAATTAAAACAACTCTGAGGTACTAACTCATACCCATCAGATTGGTTAAGGTGACAGAAAAGGAAAATGACAAATGCTGGAGAGGATTTGTGAAAAATTGGTACACCAAGGCTCTATTGGTAGAGCTATGAACTAATTTAACCATTCTGGAGAACAACTTAGAACTATGCTCAAAGTGCTATAAAACTATGCATACTTTTTGATCCAGAAATACTAATTCTAGATCTATACCTCAAAAAGACCAAAGCAAAAGAAAAAGGACTCATGTACAAAAATATAACAGTTCTTTTTATGGTAGCAAAAATTTGGAAATTGAGGGATGCCCATCAATTGGGGAATGTATATGAAAGTGATGGAATACTCTTATGCTATAAGAAGTTATCAAAAGGATAGTTTTAGAAAAACCTAGGAAGACCTATATGAACTGATTCAAAGTGAAGCGAGCATAACCAGGATAGCAATTTACATAGTAACAGCAATATTATAAGGAAAATCAACTTCGAAAGATTTAGTGATTCTAATTGATATGATAATCCACCACAACTCCAGAAGACTCATAATAAAAAATGCTATCCTTCCTCCAGATTGAGACCTGGTTCAGTCAGAGATTGAAGGATATTTTTTTCTTTCATTATTTTTCTTGTTTTTTTTTAAAAAAACAAAACATGGCTAATGTAGAAATATGTTTTGAATGACTTTAATAATAGGTATTGAATTTCATGTGTTCTCAGTGGGTAGGGCAGGAGATGGAGGAAGAAAGAGAATGTGGTACTGAAAATAAAAATCAATTTTTTTTTAAATTAAGAAAACTGATCACAACTAGAGAATTTGAAAGCAAAAGAAAAAATTTAAAAATTAGCCTAGCCCACATGGTAGTAATAGTTCCTACCATACCCATCCAGTATCCAGAAAATTTCCACTTTTGCTTGAGTGCTATGGGAAAAGTCTCAACATATGGTCCTTCTTCCTGCCAGAATACATTCAGACTAAGGCAGAGATTTTAAAAGCAGATGTTAGCTTTGACTGACATCAGGAAGTCCAGAACTGCACCTTACCACCCGTTACAGGACCCACAACTTGAACATGTGAGGGACACTAAGTGCAGAGCAAAGATTTCAGTGAAATAAATATATAACATTTCTAGTATGCACATACAATTCCACCTGGAATGAGCCACCATCTTTACACCCTACCTGATGTTTAAATGAGAACCACATCTATCTATTAATGTGTGCTTTGGAGTCTCTGAGCATAAGGAGCCTAAAGACACAACTAGTATACCTCTCTGGGAGGTAAGCTAAAACAACTCAGAAGAGCACAGAAAGAAACAAATGAAAGTATGATGTCCACATTTGTGGTCAAGACCTTCAACAAGGAGACAGAGTGTTACTGAGTTACCTTGGTGTTTATGGACAGAGAGGTTATCAAATCACTGGGAAGATACTCTCTGCCTAGCTCTGGAGAGACTGGGCAACTTGCCTATTTACAGAATAGTCCAAGACTGGCAGAGGCTCTGTAAAACAGCTGTGTTCAGAGCAGCTAGTTGGCACAGTGGATAAAGCACTGGCCCTGGATTCAGAAGGACCTGAGTTCAAATCCAGCCCCAGACATTTGACACTTACTAGCTGTGTGACCCTGGGCAAGTCACTTAACCTTCATTGCCCCACTTAAAAAACAAACAAACAAAAAAACAACAGCTGTGTTCCCTTCATTTATTAGGAACCAGTAACTAGCAACCCAGTTCCATTTAACTTCTTAATACCTAGTGAAACTCATCTTCATAAATTCAAATCTGGCCTCAGACACTTACCGAGTGTGTGACCTGGGCAAGTCACTTACTCTTGTTTGCCTCAGTTCCTCATGGAAAAATGAGTGAGCCAGAAAAAGAAAAGGCAAACCACTCCAGTATCTGTATCAAACCACAAATGGAGCCATAAAGAGTCAGACATGACTGAGATGACTGAACAACAACAACAAAACAAAAACAACATTTATTTCCCAGATATAACAAGAATATACAAACATTTTCCCCAATATCTCAAGACTATACTTTCCCCTATACTACCTTGTCCTCAAAAGGCCAAAGATGCAGGCCTGTTTCTTGGAGGCCTCAGATTGGGAAGGCCCTAAGGCCCTTCTCTTTACCACATAGTCTCTCACTGAATACTATGAGAGAGTCACCAAGCTCCCCCAGATGCAAATGGAGCAAAGAGTAGCCAAAGCTGACTTGGGTCTTTTTGAAGATGCCAGAAGTCCCCAGCTACATGGCCAATCAAAAAAGTTTCCTCCCTACCATGCATGGAACCAATTACAGAATGTCCATGCATGTGACACAGTTTCTCCTACACACCACCCTTACATGTCATCATGATTCTCCCAGAAGCAACTCCCCGGCATCTTCCATAAGGAGGTTACATTAACCAAGCAAGCTAATGAAGTTTGCATATGTGCCAGACGCCTATTACACTCTCCCTCTTGTTTAAAAATTTTGCTGTTCTCAGCAAATAGGCAGGAGTGCATTTTGAACACATTAACCATGTCTCCAATCCAGAATAATCTTCTGGTGTCTCTGGGGAAGCATAAGCAGTGTCCTTTCACTTGCTTCCCCAGTGCCATATGGGAAAAGAGTCTCAAAACAGTCAATGTGGCACAAGTCATGCATTCCTACATATATGAGGCAAACATCACAATCATGTTCAAATGCAACATTTTCCAGATTTGATAAACAAGAAAAATTTCACAAAATTTACCAGGGATTACTGAGGTTTGGGGTACTCTTTAAGTACCTGACTTGGTGCTTTCAAGGCCCTGCTTAACACAAAATCAAACAATAAACATTTATTAAGCACCTACTATGTCCAGGTACTATGCTAAGTCCTGGGGATACAGAAAGAAGCAAAAGACAGTCCCTGCCCTCAAGAAGCTTGTGATCTAATGAGAGAGACACATACAAACAAATATATTCAAAGCAAGCTATATAAAAAATAAATAGGAAATAATTAAAAGAAGGAAGACCCTGAAATTAAGAGAGATTAGGGAAGGCTTCCTGTAGAAGGTAGGATTTTAGCTGGGACTTAAAGGAAGCCAGGGAGGTCAGTAGTTGGAGTGGAGGAGGGAGGAAGCATGGGGAATGGTCAGAGAGAATGTCCAGACTTCAGCGATGGAGTGTCTTATTTGTGGAACAACCTGGTGTCACTGGATCGAAAAGCATGTGTTAGGTAATGAGGTGTAGAAAGACTGGAGAGGTAGGAGGGAGCTAAATCATGAAGGGCTTTGAATGCCAAGCAGAGGATTTTGCATCTGTTCCTGGAGGCAATTTTACAAAAAAGAAAAAGTAAAGTCGAAACCAGCTTCCTTTCTTGGAAGGGTTTAAGCCTCCAAGACCATTTGGAGCTCTCTCAAGAGGGATTTAAGATACACATGAACCAGACCTCCATTACATTGTGATATGTATTGCAGACAGCAAGTGCACCGTAGCTGATTTTTCAAGAGACTGAAAGGTTTTTGAACCTAGGTAGGAAATTTACATTTACAATGTTTGTCTGTTTAAAGAACTGGCTAAGAATGGAAGTTCAGCTGTTCCTCTCTTCCCTAAGAGAGAGTTGAAAAACAAGGAGCCCCCAGGGGCTCCAGACAAGGAGAGATATTGAGGCAGAAGAAGATGATAGCAGGGAGAGAAAGAGAGAGAGAGAAAGAGAGTGAGAGAGAGAGAGAGAGAGAGAGAGAGAGAGAGAGAGAGAGAGAGAGAGAGAAACATCAGAGGAATTTTGAGATCACATAGCTGCTGTAATGAAAAAAGGTGTGGAGGCCAGGGAGTCTGCTGCCAATTCCATCTCCTCCCCTCCCCCCATAGCCTTTATAAACTAAACTACAAAGCAACTGTAGGCTAAAGAACAAGAGAGATGGGCAGAGTTCTTAGAGACTAGCTCCCACCACCATTACTCCTGCCACTATTGGAACTAAACTATGTAGAAGCCACCCAGGGTCAATGCAAGAGAGACTAAATCTTTTTGTGGTTGTTCCTCTTCTCCCAGATAGAGTATCCGTCTATTCCAAAGCTTATCTCTGTTTTTTTAACCATTTTTTCCATTCACTTACTCTCTAAAATCTGGTATTAAGATAAAACCATGCTTAATCCAAATGCATCATTGGCTTGCTCAAAGGCAACTGAAAGAGAGGTTATGGTCAGCTTTACTGAGAAAGAAGGGCAGAGAAAAGAAGAGAAGGGAGTGGAGGGAGAAGGAAATGCTCTTTCCAGTCCAATGGAATGTATAACTGGGGGTTCAAAAAAATCAAAGAGCTTTTTCTTGAAAGCATATTATTAAATTCCCTAATAGCAGAGATTAAAAATGAATCCAAGCCATTCATGGATTCCCCTGGGCTAAGAATGAGCTAATGGTGGTATTAGGAGAAAGGAGGCTGGGTCATTTCCCTCTGAGGCAGTTGCCCCAGACATCTCCTATTTTGTTTCATTTCCTAAGGCAGGTTCAAGGAATTCTCTCCTCCATAGGGTGGAGACTAGAGCAGGAACTAGAAAGAGTTATACCTGAAGGAAGTTGGGAATGGGTGGGGGCCACAGAGAGGGAACAGACAGTTCTCCTATTAAGCCAAACACTTCCAACTCTAGCCATCATTACTTTTACATGTTGTTTCCCCCATAAATGTAAGCTCCTGAGGGGCAGGAACTGATTGTTTATTTGTTTTGTACTTGTATCTCTATCACTCTGCACATAAGAGGCCTTCAAAAATGCTTATGGAACTGGACTGAAGTGAATACTACCATAAGAACCTCCTGTGCTTCAGTGCCTGGTAGTGAAGGTGTCCCAAGGCTTGACTGATTCCAAATAGTCCACAATTGCTTTTTCTTTTTTATGTAAAAGACTACTATCCCAGGGTTTGGTCTTCTTCTTTCTAGAATTGGCACCAGGGCAGGACAAATTGACCAGTAAACTTCTTAAATTATTTCAAATCTCTTTCCTCTATGAGTTCAAATGAAGGAGGCAAGCTTCTTTTTTTTTCCCTTCCTGTTAATTGAAGCGTATGTTTCCCTTTGTGATGTCCACATTCCTTTGTTAAATAGCACTGGCTATTTCAGGTCCACATGGAGCAATAGAATATTAGTTAATGCTCAGCTTCTCCAAATAAACAATGTTGAAGGCTACAGTCCAGTGAAGTGACTTAATGATCTGTTTCCTTCAATAAAGACTGTGATTTCTGAACTGAATTCAGATACCTGAGTGTTGGTATAAGCTGAGAGAGAGGCCTGAGGGCGTTCATGATGTAATATACTAGTTTTAAACTTGGCAAGCAACTGACATTATGAGGAATAGGTTTTCTTAAGCTGGTTTTAGAGGGTTAGGGTGTTTTTTTAAGAGTTAAGTCAAAGCAAAAATAAAATAAAATAAAATAAAATAAAATAACCCTTATTGCACATCCCTTGACAGCCAGTCAACCTGGGAGATAGATAATCTGCTTGTGTCTCCCATTACTTAAAGGTAAGATGTCCAATTCAAAGTTGAGGCAAGTTACAATGAAGATCTTTTCTCTATTTCTGGGTCTGCCACTAGTTCCAGGAAGTCAAATACCTTATGTTTCAGTTTGTCCTTCTGTCAAGTCAATCACCCAACCTTAGCAAAGGGCTCACTGCATGCCCAAGACTATATTTGGAGTTGTTGAAGGATAAAAGGAAAACAATTAAACCTGGTCCTTGCCCTTGAGGAACTTACAATAATAATAGTATTTATATGAGCTTTGCAAAGCACTTTATAATCTAAAGGGGATGAGCTTCTATTCAAAAATTTCTTTTAAAAAAAAGACAGAATCAAATAATCAAATCACTTAATCTTTCTGATCCTAAATTTCCTCATCTGTAAAATAAGATAGTTGAAATAACTGGATTCTAATGTCCTTTCCAGCCCTAAATCTAACACCCAAAAAATAACACACAAACTTAAAACAAAGGAGAAATTATAGAATTACCAGGGTAGGAGCCTGGGCCCTATATGGGCCCTATGTGTTGGTGGGATCACAAGATTTAGATCTGAAAATCAGCCCTCCCCAATTTAAAAGATGAGGAAACTGAGACTTCAAGAAATAAAGTGACTTGCCCAAGGTCACACAAGTAACAAATAGCCAACCCAAGTCATTTGAGTCCAAATCCAATGTTATTTCTAAAATCCAGTATTCTAGTCTCATATGGAATGACCAAACTAAGGGACACTACATCAGAGAAGTCTTCATGTAGAAGGCAAATTTGGGGCAGTTTTCCAGGAGGTGATAGACATATTTTGAGGTAGAAGAAGAGGAGGAAAGATATCATTGACCACCTTTTTTGTGAGGAGAGCTCAGTGAAAATGGGAAGGAGTATCCAGCAAGTTGGATAGAGTGAATAGGAACTCGGTTTCCTCAGCTAGAATGAATAGTTTTCATAGAAAGATTGAGGGGAGAATGGAAGCCAAGCTGGGGAAAGGGCCAAAAGTCTGAATTGATATAGGAGATGGTTGAGAGACTTTAGATCAGAAAAGGGATATAATCAAAATGCTGATTACATAGAAGATAATTATGGAAGATGGTTCTGAGAACTGGAGGGAGGAAAAGGCCATTGTTGGAAGCAGCCAGTGCTGGCCTCATCCAATCTCCCTGTGAAAGTCTCTCCCCCAACAAATGGCATGGGGGGAAAAAAACAGTTGGGCCAGAATCTATTCTATAACATTTTCTCACTGTGAAGCCTGTTTTGATGCATAAAAAATGTTTTCTGCCCCAAATGTTACGGCATGCCAGCTCCCCCACTCCACCCCACCCCACCCACTTTGAATTAATAAGCAAACAAATAAGTAAGTTACTCAGATAAATTAACCCATTGGGCACTCAGCATTCCCCTCCAACCTGGCTGGCTAGTTAGCCATCCCCATAGATAGAACAATTATCTTTTGAAATTCAAAGGCACTAGCATGATCTGAAGGAAGATCTAAAAATGCATTCCCCCTTTGCTAACTTTACCAAGCTTAGCCTTTCCCATAAGTTACTCTAAAAAGCCCAAAGATTTCTGAATTCCAAAGTCAGCCACATTTGGATTTCCCAGTTAAAGAGACAGCCCTTCCCTATTTAGAATATGCTCTTCCTGGATAATCTAGTTCTCTGTTTTGTAATAACTTTTGCTTATACCACAAAATTGTTATAAATTATGGAAACACAAAGGCCTTGGGGGAAAAAAACAATGCACTGAGATCTGAGTCCCTGGAAGTCATTATTCCTTCCTTTAGCAATTGCTGAGTTAAGCACTGTAAATATGGTTCCCTACCACCTTCCCTTCCCCCATACTAAATACAGATGCACACAGATCTGCTGAACATATGTTCTGAAGGAAGCAGAGATGTGGGGGTGGGGGGTGGAGGTTCACATGACGTGAGTCAATAGATTGGAAATTTGAAAGGAGAGGAGAGAGGGGAGGAGAGTGCAGCTCTGGAATATCTGAGGGATTTATTGCTTCTGAGTATCTCACAAGGCATTTTTTTCCCCTAAAAACTTGTAGCTTATGGCATTTGGGGGAGTTGGGGGTGTGAGGGTATAGGGCAGTAAACAAGAGCTCTGAAAGGGGAAGGAAGCCAGGAGAAAGTCAGCTCCATTAGTCACGCAGCTGTATTTCCTGTCACAAAGGACCCCAGTTGAGTAATCGCCCAAAATATGCCTGTTATTTTTTTCTGACAGAAAAAAAAAAAAATAAAGCTTGCCAAAATGTACTGTAAAAGAGAGAAAAAAAAAAATAAAAAAGAAGTCTCAACCCCAGAGTGGGAAAATAAAAAGAAACAGACAATTTCTCGGAGCTCTCCTCACTCCCTGCCCCCTCCCCAACTTCTCTTTTAAAAGGGGAGTGGGAGAAGGAGAGAGAGAAAGAGAGAGAGAATCTCTGTGAATGGTCTTCGATGACTTCACAAAAATAAACACATCGTGAAAGAAGCAGGCTTAGATACCCTGTGTCTTGAAGACCCTGGGAACATGTGGTACTGAGAAAGCTCTAGAAATAGGTGGGATAGAAAGTCTAGTCCAAAGTCCTTTAGGAAACAAATTCTTAATAGAAGTAGGATCAGGTCCATTCGATATTGAGAGACTTCCTTTTTAAGGACAAGTTATTTGGGTCAGAGGATGCCAGAGGCAGGCTGCACTAGTCTTAGCAACCTTGGGGTGAGAGATGGGAGAGAGAAGAGTTGTCTCCTCCCTCTGACTTCCAAAATACCTCCCAGCTGTCCTTTGGCATCCCTGGAAGTACATTTTAAATTTCCTTGACCACACTAGCAGAGTAAATTCTATGTCTACTACTTACCATCTCATTGGCACGATAAAATATGAGAGCTTTGATGGCAGAACATTTCTATTGTTGGGGTTCTACTCCTGACTTGCCAGAGTTCCATGACTTCTGACATGGGAAAATTATGGATTATGGATTATGGAAGGGCTCTGAGGGTATGATCAAGGATGAGTTCCTAATCTCATAAAACAGAGTCATTACTGCATAACCCTTTTTTTTTTCAAGGTGGGGAGGGGAAAGGTTGTTTTTTGTTTTTGTTTTTTTAATGTGCCTAAGATCTCAAACACCTCAGACAACATTCCAATGCATGAGATATTCCTCAGGGACAAATACAAAACCAGGGAAAATCGGACCCATAGGAAAAGCTTCTCAGGCAACCAGACTCCCTAAAGACAATAATAAGTCCTTACCTTCTTTTCCTTTTTTCTCCTTTCAATGGACTCAGTTCTACAGTCACAGTACAAGGAATGCCTGTCCAAAGGCCTGAGCTACCTGCTTTCAGTTGCTGACTTCGGTAGGCTATCAGCCCAGTTGTTGCCTTTTTGTCCTCAAAGCTCACCTTTCCCTGACTCCAAGATTTTGGTAAATAGGCTGACGTTGGTGAAGAATGAAAAATCAAGGGAAAGGACTGTGACCAGGTGAATTAATTTTGGAACAGCCTTACCATAGTTGTCAGGATTCATTTTTCAACACTTCTAAAAGAAGGTGGGTAAGAAGCTACCTATGGGTAAGTGGAGGCATGCAATAGTTAACCATACATAAATGTAGCAAAAGCCTGGACTAGAATACTTGAGCCTGATACTCTCTATACAATTTATTTAATTCTCTGAATCAGGGGCATAAAGAAAACAAACTTTTCATGGAAGTAATCTGGGCAGTGGAGTCATATGATCTCAGTTTCTTCATCCATAAAATGAGGGGGAGCTGTCATTTTCTTGAGCTCTTATTTCTTGGGTTCAAAGCCAAGTCAATTTGGTCTCTTCTAAGCTCTAAGTCTCTGGTTTAATGGCCCTGTGATCAGTAAAAGAAACTCCTCTCTTCTGGGCTCCTTCAGCCAAAAAGTTCTGCTGAGATTTTGCCAAATTGTATGACCAAACCATTTGATTCATCTTAACTAAGACACTCCTTAGTCCACTATTAAGAACCATCACTACCACATATAACAAAAATAGATTTTTATCTGGAAATAGATTTTACATTTCCTTAACCATATTGGCAATGTAAATCCTTTATCCATTACTTACCATTTCATTGGCAAGATGAAATATGAAAACTTTTGATGATAGAACACTCTTACTAGTGCCGCTACCAGACCCTATCTCTAAACCAATAACTGCCACCTCCCTTTGAACCTCAGGAGCCATAATTGACACCTAAAGCAACTTAAATGGTACCTTAAAAAGAGTCAGGGTATTCTACAGTATAGAACATTTGTTTGGGAGTTAGGAGGATTGGAATATTTTCTTGGTGCCACTACTTGCTGTGGAATTTCAGCTAACCACTCTGTGACTTGGGTTTTTCTCTCTCCATTTTTTTTTTTACTCTAGGAATTAGATAATTCTAATGTTTAGCCCTGTGAAGCCAGCTTCTTAAGAGAAAGGACTACTTGACTCATATTGCATTATGGGACAGCAACTCAAGATGGCAGTCAGCAGGAATATAGATAATGAAAAACTTCTGTAGCATCCAATTGATGAAGGCCATTTTTGACTTAGCAAGAACTTAACATTCCTGATCACCCCTCTATATAATAAAGGAGCCTTCATAATTAGAACAAACTTCCCAACAAAGAATCGATTCCAACTACCTAACAAAGAGAAAAGGGGCAGGTGTATTTACCAACAACAAGTGCTAGAAGTCAATAGCCCAAATTGACTAATCTAGACTTTGTGAATGATCCCCAACCTTTGTTAGGCAATAAAGCTGGAGGATACTCTATATAGACCATAAAAACTCTATAAAAACCACTAAAAAATTATAAAGAAATATTGGTTAAAGCAACTAAGGGACTACAATCATCCATTATTAATTCCAATATGTTTAACAAATGATGAAAGTAGTGGATTTCAAACACCTTACGAAGGAAGAATATTTGGAAAATTGACAAGTATCACTGCCTCATGTTAACTTGTGTCATTTACTAACTTTCTAACTTTCTTAATGAGGTTGTCTAAGGCAGAAGTGTTGAACTTGCTGAGTACAAAACTCCTGAGTGAGCCCTAAACTACATTAAAATGTAAATGGGAAATTTTTTTTTTAATTTTAACACAACATAGATAATGTTAATTTGTGATTTTCTAAGTCAATTTGGGCCATCAGGGATCAGTTTCTACTTGAAGTTGACTCTATTAGTCTAAGATAAACCTATATTGTGTGATGTTTAAAATCTAACCGTTGTGACTAAAATCTAATGTGTGGTCGCCTTAAATTAGAAGCTTATAGCACCATTCTTTGGACATTAAGCATTTATTAAAGTATATGAGAAGTTATCAAAAGAGAAAGGAAGAACACGTGGAGTTCAGAAAGAAAAAGCCTAGGTACCCTGGCCCCTGCCGCTGCTACCACGACCTCCAACCGAAAGGAGGATCCCCGTTCTCCTAGAGCGGAAGCTCCCTGCGGACTGCAAGAGGGGTGGTCCCCATGCATAGCTCCAAGCTAATTGGCTGGTAACATTGATTGACATGACTTACAGGTGGTTCTATGAATAGATGTATTTTCCAGACGCTAACCACATGCTTTCTCCTCAGGGTGGCGCTGCCCTGGTTCTCACAATGTCTTTATCAGCAGGGAGGTGGCACCCTGATTCTCACAATAGAAAGGATGACAAATTTTAGGACTTTTTCTTAAGAAAAAGAAAAGGTCTAAGAAAAGTTCTTCACAGCAACCTGGAGATAATGAAAATCTTTGAGGTTCTAGCTTCAGATGGGAAAAAAATAAAATCCATAAAAACATCTACATAGTCAAGACTAGCAGCCTTCAAATAGCAAGTATCCGACTATTAATACCAAATTACTATATTAAGCTTCTGTTGATCCACCCATTTTTAACCATACTGCATTATGGGACAGTAATCCAAGATTGCAGCCAGTAGGAAGCTGTCAAAGGAGCTAGAAGAAAAAAATTTAAAAAAAATAAAACTTCTGTAGCATCCAAGTGATGAAGTTAATTTTTGACTTGGCAAGAACTTACCGTTCCTGAGCACCCCTCCCTATACTAAGGGAGCCTTGGAATCGTGTTCTTTTAAAATTTACCTGTTGACTGCTGTCTTCATTAAGGGCCATTTGCACATCAAAATAGTATCTGTTGAGTATGACAAAGTGGTAAATTGTTCTTGCACTTCCTCTTTTGTTCCCAGAGCTAATTCTTTTCTAAAACAAACAAAACAGAAAACCTTAGAACCTCTAATGTGTGGTAAACTGATAACAGAAATGTCAGCACAGGAACAATTCAGCTGATTGCCAATTCTCGATTGGCTGGCCCTGCTATCTGCAATCATAAGGGTTATTATCCTTTGAATCTGCACTTGGGTATTGTTGGAGAAGCTAGCTTTTGTGCTAGATTTCTTTATGGTAGAACTCTTACCTGAGTCACTTGTTGTGGGGAGGGCTAGATCAGTATACAGGCTCCCCCTCCTCCCTCTTCCTGTTGCCCTTGCTAGGGGCAAGGCTGCTGTTGTCTTATGCCTGAAAGAGACTGTTTCCTACATGCTCTGACCAATGGAGCTCAGATGTGTCAGTTTTTCCAGTCTGTGGTTGAAGGGCACCTGGGTCAGCAGGCCTTTCTCTTGTTTCTCATTGTTCTCTTCTTGTTACCTCTTTAATGTTAAAAACCCCAAAGCCTTGATAGTTCCCAGACTGGCCAGACATCTTTTAGGCAGACACTATTTAATAGGTCAGGCAGTCTTGTCAAAGAGAGAGTGGGGGGATGGTACTATGGGGTGGTACTGAAATGACCTACCAACTCTGCCCCCTTCTCTTTTGTTATATGCAATAAAGTCAATACTTTCTTAGCCTCTGAGTTCAGATGTGGATTTATGATCTATCTCTAAAAACTAATTACTCCCTTTTAAACCCCAGAGTGCCACAAACCTAAGTATATAGCATTTTAGAGGCAAGAGGTATGCTTACAGATAGATCTCTTAACCTTGAAAAAAGAAACCAAGGCTCATTGTATTAGGTATACTCAGGGCAGAAGAATTTTAAATAAGTGAACTCCTTGAGGGCAGGGATTGTATTTTTGCCTTTTTTTTTTTTTAATCCCTAGCCATTAGAATTAGTTCCTGGTACACAGGAATCACTTATTGCATGCTTGTTGACTGACTGAATGACAGAGGAGCCAAAGCCCAGTAATGTTTATGAATAACGTTATTAAACAATTAGGAAAGCAAGCTCCCCCCACGTTCTCCAAATTCTATTTATCAACAATCACTATGCATGTTACGTGCTATCTTCAAATGATGAGGATGAAGTATAACATAACAGTCTTCCAGTATTTGAAAGGTTATTGGACAGAGGGAAGGGTCCAGCTGTTTTCCATCTCTGCTGAGGACAGACTAAAGGAAAACGAATTTAAATTTCAGCAAGAAGGATTTAGGTTAGAGGAATTTCCTGACTAGTGGTTGTAAGATACTGGCACCAGCCGCCAAGTGAGGTTAGGAAATCTTCAAGACTAGGCTAAATACTCATCTCTCTGGAAGGAGTCACTTTTGTCTTGACATAGGAGCTAAAAGGATGGGAAGGGGAAGGTCTCTTCTGCTCCTTTCATAAGGTGCAATTTTAAAGGAAATCAATTCAATTAAATTCAATCTAAGAAATGACAGGAAGTGTGATAGGTGCTAAGTATACAAAAATTAACAAGGGTCCCTGTCTTGAAGGGGCTTTCACTCTATTAGGAAGAAAAAACATGTATGCAAATTTTAAAATCTAAGGGATGAAGAGTAATTTTGTGTCTCCTGGTAGATGCTGTAACTCCAAAGAAAATATAACTCTAGAAGAAAATTTCAGAAAACAGTAAAAATCTGTCTTGCAGAGATGTCAACCTGCATTGGTGGAGGAAGCTTCTCCACCTGGCAACTCTCTATAACAACAAAATTGAAGGTTCAGTCCCTATCTCTATGCTGCCCAAAGGCAGGGGATGGATAAACAACTTTCAGATTGATTAAACCATTGTACTTGGCCATGGCATTGAAGAATTTCAAAGAACTTGGCAATATTTCTCTTCAAAGACCCCTTCAGGTATAATTTTTATCTCTGTTCTGTAAAAAAGATAAAAAGTGGGGTGGGGGGAAGTGCAAAGAGTGGTCACAGGAAGTAAATAAAGGTACAGATAGAAAAAGGAGTCACACACAATGACAGACTCATGGTCTCAGAGTTAGAAGGGGCCTCACAGATAATCTAGTCCAGTTCATATTTGAACAGTAACCCCATTCTACAAGCTCCTTGACAAGTGTTCATTCAGCTTTCATTTGAAGACCCCCTAAGAGTAAGGCACTCATTACCTCTTAAGGCAGCTCATTTCTACTTGAGAACAGCTTTTTGTTGGTAAAGAAACTTTTTCTTACATTGAGCCAAAATCTCTCAACAAAAATGCCTGATCTGGGGTGCTGAACCTCCATCTCTTTGGAATTGCAGAGGAATGATGCATAACCAAAACCTTCAGCAAGATACCCAGCCACAGAGGGTTAACACTGGCGATGGTACGATTTCACTGAGCATGAGGGGGAGGAGAAGGGAGGAGTGGGACTTGGTGCAATGACACACAGCTTTAATAAAATGCAGGTGTTTTTACAGTTGCTTTTAGAGAGGGGGGTGAAGCTAGTATGCAGCAAGCATGTAGAGACAAGAACTAAGCGTGGCAGGGGGAAAATGTGCCTTAGAATAATAAGAAAGCATTTTAGAAAGAGGACTGTGCAGTCAATGGCAAAGATCTACCTTAGGGCTCAGTGTTACACAAACACACACACACACACACACACACCAGCAGCTCCTCTGGCAATGTGAATTTTATTTCCCCTCTATTTTATATGGGATTAGCTTTGACAATTCTCCATAGGCAGAACAGTCTGACTTTTTATACTCTTCCTTTTTCTGTTGATTCTCCACCTGCCTCTGACCCCCCCCCCACTCCCTCCTTTTTCATTCCACTTTCTCTCAGGAGCCTTTTCAGAAACCACATTTCTGTTTGGTCTGGCTGTGTTGTTTTATTCACCTTCACAGGGTTCCAAAATGTGAACAGGCTTTCCCACTTCACCAAGTCCCATTGACCAACTTCCATACTATAGTTAGAGAAAGAGAAGGGAAGGGAACAAGCATTTATTGAGTGCCTACTGTGAGCCAGGCACAGTGCTAAATATTATCTCATCTGATCCTCATAACAACCCTGTGAAGTAGCTACTGTTATAATCCCTATAGTTGAGGAAACTAAGGCAGACAGCTTTAAAATGACCTATCCAGCGTCACACAGCTAGTACCTGTCCAAGGCCAGACTTGAGCACAAGTCCTCCTGGCTCCAGGTCCAGGAGACTTTATCTTTGTCTTGATCATCATGAAGTGATAGGATTCAGAGCTGAGAAGGGCCTTAGAAATAATTTCATCCAACATTCTCATTTTACAGTTGAAGAAGCTGAGGCCTAAAATCATATAAGTAGGAAGCAGCCAAGCTAGTAACCAAACCAGGCTCTTGTTTTTTGTTTTATATTTTGTTTTCATAACTGTACTTCAATTAAATTGATTTCCTATGTATTTCATTTATGCATTTCAAAGCATTATTTTGAGAAGTGGGATGACACAAAAATACTGAGTCTTTCATCTGTAGATTCTGAATGCAATGTGTTGTTTTTTTTTCTATTATACCTTGCTGAATCTCAATTTTCTCTGGTCCTGCCCTTATTCCCAAGGCAAGAGGGAACCTCTAAATATAAGTGATTGAGTAAAAGCTTCCTGAAAATCATTCCCCACAAAGATTCTTTGAAATTCAGTTACTATCAGATACTTTCCCTCCCTTCTTGTCAACTCCTCACAGGAAGGGAAGTAGGAAGTGTAGGGTCATAATATTGATAGGCGAAATGTGAGGAGAGGGAGATGAGAGAGTTCTATAGGGTCTGCTTCTTTCCCATTTCCCCCCAAGGTAAGCAGTGATATCAGAGAAGGGATAGCAACAAGCGCTAGACCTAGGCTTTTAGGGACGGGCCTTATTGGCATGGCAAAGTTTAAAGGAGAATATTTTAAAGTAAATTGTTTTATTTGTAATTCCACCCCCCCCCCAAGAAGATATTATGGGAGGACCAAGATACAGGGTGCAGAAACTATAGATCTTTACAGTGTGTTCTTTGAGCTTGAGAGATTTCTGTGGAGAAGTAGGGTGGTCATTCAGGATAAATGGAAGACAGTAGGAAGTCCTTCTGGTACTCCATTTTGTAGCAACCAATCAGGAGTGATGTCCAGAGGTCACTGTTTACTTTCTGAGGGCACAAGCAGAAGATGATTGGAGATCTAAACCATGACTGGAACTGAGATGGAGACCAAACATGAGGGAGGTACAGATGGACTAGGGCAAAGGTCAAAGAAAGTAGAAACTTCAGATGAGTGGACAGAGAGATGCTGAAATCTATTCCACCACACCTTTCTTCTCCTACCCTCCTTGCCTATGACTGATAAGAAGTAGACATGGGGTTAAGGAAGATATTCTTCTCCTGGCAACGATCCATAAAGATAATATGTAGAAGCTTTATTACTTTTAGTTACTTATTCAGGTTTCTATGTTACTTGAAGTTGCTATTAAACTATATGGCCATCTATGTATAAATGCATGGAGTAGAATTGAGAGAAAGGAACCAAACTTAAGAGGGAAAAAAGAGGTTTTTTCCTTAGTGAAAACTGGGGCTGAGTTTATTGAGCCAATGAAAAAGAGAGTCTGCTATTTTAATAACATTCTAAAGTGCATATGTGTTCAGATTGTAACGATTGGAATGACGACACCTGCTGGAGACTTACTGTAGAAGAGTTCCGCCCATGAAGCGAAGGTCTTTGAGGGCAAGACCAGGAGTCTTTTCTTTGGCGTCAGGAAGTGACGCGGGCTAGTGGGAGGAGGAAGGAAGAGACTGGCACTCGCTCTGACTCTCTGGCCTTTGGACTCTGGTGGAAAGCGGAGCTAGAAATGTGCTCTCCCTTTAATAGATAGGAATCTAGGCCTTTCTCTCTCTTTACCAAATTCTTATTCTCCTTAATAAATGCTTAAAAGTCTAACTCTTGCTAAAGCTTATAATTTATTGACGACCACTCATTAGATATTTTAGACAGTTTAGCTAGAATTTTAGCCCTTAACAAGATCATATCCTAGGATTTTCCTTTTTTTAAGTTGGGCAGCTGAGTTTTTGCCTGAGGGCACCTTAGCACTTCTGGAGCTGAAGATATTACTGTTGATGCTAGTCTTTCCTGGCTTTAGAGGATTAGTGGCATACATACACCCTACAGCACCTCTAAGGAAGAGGGGACCATTCTGACACCACCATTTATTTGCTAAATCTCAACTTCTTGTGCTTTGAATTTTTGGAATGAAAGAAACACACCATAGAATGAATTTATAAGCCTGTGCTCTCATGTAAAAAAGTTTGGAGAAAGTTGAAGACCTGATAGGAGATGCCAAAGTTTATGTTGCAACTCTTCTTTCATCAAAGAGATAACAAATAAGAGATATAAACAAATAAAAGACAAAGTAGCCCAACACAAATATCCAGGAAATTAGAAAAGACCAGAGAACCAAGGGAGTCTATAATGTTTGGCCAATGAATTGAAAATCTTAATCAAAGCTTGACTGAATGTTTTTGATGGCTGGTGGAAATGGAGCTTCCCTAGATCCACCTGGGTTCCTGTTAATCAAATGGTTTCAAGGACAGTCACCATTAGAATTCTGTCTAGTGCAGAGCCTCTGCCAAGGGCATTGACCTTAATAGAATGTGGCCTCGAGGTTAGAGCAAGAGCGGTGAAATAAAGCTGTTGTAGGTACTACTTCTAGTTTCACGGCTGCCTTAAGTAGCTCCTAAATCAATTAGTCAACCATTAAGCATTTATTAAGTGCTTAATATGTGCCAGGAATTGTGTGAGGCACTGGGGATCACAGTATGCAGGAAGGTAGTTTATGCTAACATAGCTGCTTAAGAAGGTTGTATCTGAGAATGGAATTTGGATTTCTGGACTATAATTTATAATATAGGGATAACAGTTTCCGGATAGAGATAGAATGAAACTAACAAAGGATGGTAAGACTATATTTTCCATTTGCATTTCATTTGTGAAATAAGATGCAAATCTCATCAAATTGGCTTTAAACTGAAAAAGAATGGGGAGAGAGTAGACTGCCTGTCGATAGAGGATAGACGTGAAGAAAGAAGAGCAATTGAGAAACCCTAAGATGCACAGAATGCAAAAATTCAAGAAAAAAAGAAATATAAAAACATGACCATATAAATACAGAAAATAGCCATATGAAAGTACTTAAAGTTTAGGCAAATTTGAACTCATGAGTATCGCTGAGACTTGGTGAGATGAAACCCATAACTGAACTATGGCTCTGGATGGGTATATCTTATTCAAAATTTACAAAGTGGGTAAAAATGCTGTATATTAAAAGATATACTCATATGACTCTCAAGGAACCAGTGGGGAAATATGTGATATGGAGTGTGATGAAGAGTATCTGGGTAGAGATCAACAGAGGAAGAAACAAAAGTGATTTTGTTGTTTGAGTAGACTAAGGACCAACTGGACAGAAAGAAGAAATAGACGAGGAATTTGGGGAATAATATAGACCTGGAAGAGAGGTATGTTATAGTGGTGACTTCAACTATCCAGACATCTGCTGGCTCTCTCTCTGTCAAAAGTAGAATGGGTAATAATTTATTGAGTTGCCTTAGTGATAATTTCATCTTTCAAAAGGTGAAAAAACAAACAAAAAAAAGGAAAATCTATTCTTAATATGTTTTTCATGAACTGAAGGAACTGGTTTGAAGGTGGTGATAGAAATGACAGGAGTATTATGGTGAAGTGACCACTCCATCCAAGAGTTTACGGTAGAGAAAGAAAAGAAATCTGGACATACTCTGGCATAAACCATGGATTTTTGCGTGTGTGTGAAAAAAATTTCAAAAGTTTCAGAGGAAAGATATATATCCCAAGGACTTAAATGCTTCAGGGAAAGTCAGCACAGGAGAAATGGGAGGGGCTCAAGAATGAAATTCTTGTCTTGTCTTAAGAAGACACAAAGGCAAATAATTCCAATGAGAAGGAAAATGGTATTTGTTTGAAGAGACCAATATGGGTCTCACAAGTAAACTCAACAACTAACTTAGATTAAAAAGATAAAAGTACAAAAGAGAGAAAGCAAAGCCAGGCAACAGAGAATGAATATGAGTATGAATGAATGAATGAATATGATCCTACAAAAATATTGTCTGAAATGCTATGGCTCAGAATGAGCTAAGGCTGGCCAGGAACATTAAGGAAAATAAAAGAGTTTGTGTTTGTTTTTGTTTTAAGCCATATAACATATTTATTTGTTTGTTTGTTTGTTTTGCAAGGCAATGAGGGTTAAGTGACTTGCCCAGGGTTACACAGCTAGTAAGTGTCAAGTGTCTGAGGCCAGATTTTAATTCAGGTCCTCCTGAATCCAGGGCTGGTGCTTTATCCACTGCGCCACCTAGCTGCCCCCTAAACCATATAACATATTAAGAGAAAAAGGGGAAAAAATGTAAAAGCCAGGA
This sequence comes from Dromiciops gliroides, assembly GCF_019393635.1. Taxonomy (NCBI): domain Eukaryota; kingdom Metazoa; phylum Chordata; class Mammalia; order Microbiotheria; family Microbiotheriidae; genus Dromiciops; species Dromiciops gliroides. The sequence continues at coordinate 260,468,431 of NC_057862.1, forward strand.
CTTTTGCTCACAATGAATGGGATAATGTCCTCATCATTTTGAACATTGCTATAATGAATGAACTAACGTATTCCCTTTGGTCAGTTTTCTTTTTTCCTCTTTAGATCTTTCATTCTAGTCAGACAGGCCCTGAAGCTTAGAACTATAACTAGAAGTTTGGGGGACCTGGGCCATGGAGTGAAAGGTGAAAATTATGAGGAGAGCAAAATCTCAGTTAGGTTTTTCCTGCCAGAAGGTGTACTCAGGGAAACTAGGACTGGAAAGGTAAAAGAAGGAGGTGAGAGCACTGGGAGGAAAATAGAGCACACAATGAAGCTACCTACCATCACTAAGACTGACCTGAGTAAGGAGGAAGTCATCTGAGGTGCGGCCACTGGGGTAGGAAGCACAACTTGGAACTGTTAGCATAGTCTGAATTTTTCCTCAGTAAGGGTAAGCACTGGTCACTCTCTATATTGGATACAACTCTCCTGAAAGCTCAAAGAAAATCCAGTTATTAGGGATAAAGAATGTTTTTGTTTGTTTGTTTGTTTTGTTTTGTTTTTGCAGGGCAATGAGGGTTAAGTGACTTGCCCAAGGTCACACAGCTAGTTAAGTGTCAAGTGTCCGAGGTCGGATCTGAACTCAGGTCCTCCTGAATCCAGGGCCAGTGCTTTATCCATTGCGCCACCTAGCTGCCCCTAAAGAATGTTTTTTGACCTTCGGCAACTGACAGGTCTCAATTTCTTCATTTTGTGACACAAGGGAACTGGACAAGGCTATCTCATCACCTCTAAACATCTGTGTGACACTCAATAAAGAAACCCATCTACTGGAAGCCCCAAATGGCCTTAGTTTCCCCTTCTTGCCTTGTCCCTCAGTTTTCTTACTCAAAATGTTAATGTTGCACATTTGCTGTGTCCATGCTTACAATTGTGAATGCCTATTTCCTCATTTCTCCAGGTTCCCAGCCCACCTCCTCAACTCTGACTCTGGGGAGACTGCAACTCAAACTTAGCCTTGGGGGTCTTCAAACTATTATTCCCTCCACCAAGTCACACCAGGGTGCTGTGCTGAACAGATGTTTTTAATAGAGCTTAGGGACCAGTGAACAAATGTTAAGGCTAGGATATACAGAACTGACACAGGATAGATCACTCCTAGAATATAAGACGACAGCCCCCATGGCTCTGAAATAACAATCTACACAGTGAATGGGACACATATTCCCTTTAATTTTTAAGCTTCTTTCAGGAAATTGCCAACTTAGCCCTTGGCTTTTCCCTCCTGTAACCAAGGCAACTGGCCTCCCCAAGCAAACACATTACAGGATGAGTCTCCCAGCCCTCTTTAGAACTCTAGATGGGAACAGGGATTTAAATAAGGGGAATACTTTTCCCAGACCCCATTCTACCTTTCTTTTAATTTATCTACCCTGCACCAATTCTATTCTTTTTCAAGTTATACCCAATATAGTGACTCTTAGCTTCCTCTTTCTTCCCATTTTCTGCCATCAATAAAGTTGGAAGATTAGAGCCCAGTTTCTGAGCTGCATATCAAAAGAGACCTAGTTGCTTCTGCATTTCAAAGAGGATTATTTGTCCCATTCACTAAATCAGCACATTTTAGGGTGGGCCAGTATTTGGAAAAACTCACTTAAAATGCAGCTGCTAGGCTAGGAAGCACACCCTGAGATGGTGCTCTAGGTACCCTCCAAATTCTGGCCCCCAAGGGTAAATCCCTTGGTAACCCCACCCTAGTTACAGCTCTGCTAAAGCTCAAAGAAACCTCAGTCTTTATGGGCTGAGACAGCCCCCTAGGTTATTCCCTTTGTTGTTTCTCCAAAAACCTAGGGGCTCCCTTGGATACTATTTTGTTGTATGTGTGAAAATTTTTTTTCTTCCCTGAATTGCTTGAGGTACACATCTTCCTGGAATTTTACAAATGTCCCTAAAATTTTATTTTGAAGAAAATTTTGTGATTTTTTTTTTTTAGGAAAAAATCATTTTCTGTGTTTTGTTTTCCTATCGGTAATCCCCTTGCAAACAGAACTGCTGTTGTTTTGCCAAACCTGGATTTATGCAAATGTCCTAATCTTGTGCTACAAAAATATGTAATTTGCCTATTCTGTGTTTTATTATTCCTTTGATTTATGCCAATGAGGAAGATGCAATCCTCTTAAACTAAGGCTACATAACTTGCTTATGTGGCTTAAGTAATGTTATTGATGGCATTGGTGTATACTTGGATTGTGATTTAAGCCTCAGTGCCTAGTGTCAGTGTGAGACTTTCGAATTAAAGCTCCACAGAGCACTTTTGATATAAGAACTTCATGACCCTAAAGATAAAAGTTATAGAGGAAACAATGAATGGAACAGTAAATGTTTTAAGGAGAGATGATGCAGGAGGCACAGCCCCAGTTGTAGTCTTCAGGCTACTTGCATCTGTGGTACATCCTGGCATGCCAAGGAAAGTACCTAGAAACCAGTGTTATCTTTCTCCAATTAGGAAGAAAAGAAAGAGAAATTTTAAGACTCTTTTGTAAAAGGAAAGACTGTCTGAAGACATTGCCTAATGATTTTTTAAGAAAAAATTTACATCTGGAGGTGTAAGGCAAGGTGGATACAAGCCAGAGCAAGGCTCTGTCAAGTTCTTATGTCAAGTTCTATTTGTTTTCAGCTGAGTTGCTACCTTCAACTAACAGAACATTCAAGTCTTGGATAGAATCTGCAACGAAGACATTGAAGCAGCTGTTGTTCAGTTATTTCAGTCCTGTCTGACTCTTCATGACTGCATTTGGGGTTTTCTTGGCAAAGATACTGGAGTGGTTTGCCATTTCCTTAGGCAAACAGAGGTAGGTGACTTGCTCAGGGTCACACAGCTAGGAAGTGTCTGAGGCCAGATTTGAACTCTTCCAGATTCCAAGCCTACCTTTGTATCTATTGTTCCAGCAGCAGGTGACAAAAATCAAGAAAAGGGGGAGACCACTAAACAATTTCACAGGACCACCTTTTAATCTGGTGTGCTGACAACTGAAAACTCCAGGTCCACAATATTAAATTGCTTTCAATAATTGGAGAAGCAATTTGAAGTTGCAAAAAGCCCATAGAAGGCTTATACTAAATTTGTCAACACTATGTTATGAAAGGACAGGATCCCCTTGTGTCTGCTTTGGAGACTGGCATGGCAAGGGAACAGTGAAGCCAGAAAATCCAGATTGTGTCAGGTTGTCCCAAATGAACAGCGGACTGGACAGGGCACAGGCTGATGGACCTGAAATGATTAAAAAACATTGTGTATAATGAGCAGCTGAATACATTACCACTATTTGAGTAAAAAGTGGACTTTTTAAAGGGAAGCCTAGTACACCAACTACTAAAAATTCTCGGCAAAACAACATCCAAGATTAAAACATCAGCTAAAACATATAGAGGGATTGTTTGACAAGATGAAAGGTACAACAACTCTGAGGTACCATTTCAGACCCATCAGATTGACTAGTGTGACAGAAAAGGAAAATGACAAATGTTGGAGGGCATGTGGAAAAACTGGGACACTGATAAGCTGTTGGTGGAGTTGTGAACTGATGTAACCATTCTGAAGAACAATTTGGAACTATGCCCAAGGGGCTATAAAATTGTGCATACCCTTTGACCCAGCAAGACTACTGCTAGGTCTGTATCCCAAAGAGATCAAAGAAAAAGGAAAAAGGTCTATATGTGCAAAAATGTTTACAGCAGCTCTTTTTGTGGGGTTAAAAAACTGGAAATTGAGGGGATGTACATTAATTGGGGAATGGCTGAACAAGTTATGGTATATGAGTGTAATCAAATTTGTACTATAAGAATTCTACTATAAGAAATGATGGGGGCAGCTAGGTGGCACAGTGGATAAAGCACCAGCCCTGGATTCAGGAGTACCTGAGTTCAAATCCAGCCTCAGACACTTAACACCTACTAGCTGTGTGACCCGGGGCAAGTCACTTAACCCCAATTGCCTTACCGGGAAAAAAAAAAAAAAGAAATTATGAACAAGATAATTTCATAAAAACTTGGGAAGACATATATGAACTGATGTAAAAAAGTGAGCAGAACCAGGAGAACAGTATACATAGTAACAGCAATATTGTGTGATGATCAACTGTGAATGACTTAGCTAGTCTCATCAATATAATTATCTAAAACAATTCCAAAGAACATATGATGAAAATGCTATCCACCTCCAGAGAAAGAACTGATAGAGTTTAAGTGCAAATTGAAGCATAATTTTTTCGCTTTTTTTTTTTGCAACATGGCTAATATGGAAATATGTTTGGCATGATTTCACATGTTTAATTGATATATTTCTTGCCTTATCAATGGGTGGAGAAGGGGTGAGAGGAAGGGAGAGAATTTGGCACTCGAAAAAAATTTAATGAATGTTAAAAATAAAGTACACACACACACACACACACACTTTAACCTAGTAACCTAGATTCAACTCAGGAGCTCAGGGTAAGTTTGCTAAGAAACGAAACAATGGTTAGAATCACTATTCTTGGCAGGGCAAAGGCTTGAGGTCACAGCAGCCTAAAGCAAGATCAGCAAAAGGACAGCACAGCTAAAGATACCAAGTTATCTTCTGGTATAACTGTTGTCAAGATAAATGTGTGTACTTGACTACACTTAAGAGAGGATTGCAGACAAGCTGTTGTCTACCAACCTCACTCTACCAACCCAATGGTGAGGTCAAGGATAAAGGTAACCTCTGAAAATGAAGACCCTAAGCTTGCCCTCATCAACAATTCATGAGACTGTCTACCCTGTCTATACTCATAGGAAAGATAGAGCTTTTTTTTTTTTTCCTGGCAATGGGGGTTAAGTGACTTGCCCAGGGTCACACAGCTAGTAAGTGTCAAGTGTCTGAGGCCGGATTTGAACTCAGGTACTCCTGAATCCAGGGCCAGTGCTTTATCCACTGTACCACCTAGCTGCCCCCAAGATAGAGCTTTTAAAAATATATATATATATATATATATATATATATATATATATTTTTTTTTTTCCCAATTGCATGTAAAACCAATTAACATTCAAATTCTCTCCCTCCCCAAAACCCTTCCTCAGCAATAGGTTTGATATAGGCTATACATGAGCAATCATGCAAAACATATTTTCATATTAGTTATATTGGAAAAGAAAACATTGACCAAAAATAAATAAATAAAATAAAGTGAACAACAGTATGCTTAGATCTGCATTCAGACTTCATCAGTACTTTCTCCGGAGGTGGATAGCATTTTTCAACATGAGTCCTTTGGGACTATCTTGAATCATTGCATAGCTGAGAATAGCTAAATCATTCAGAGTTGATCATCTGGTTCTACTCACTTCACTCAGTTCATGTAAGTCTTTACATGTTTTTTTGAAATCATCATGCAAGACGGAGCATTTATTAAGCATTTAGTATGTACCAGGCACTGGGCTAAGTGCTGGGAATACAAATACAAGCACAAAACCAGCCTCTACTCTCAAAAAGTTTACATTTTAATGGGGGACAACACATGGAGGGGAGATAGGAAGTGAATATTGAAGGAATAAAGTATCCCTCTACACTGGGCAGTGGATCTCAAGTGAACATTGTCATTTGTGAGAAAAGGGCAACTTGGCCTGACCCCTTTAACACTCTTTGGAGAGAAATGGGACAAGAAGCATGAACAAACTTTTGAAGGCTTGATCAATTGCCTCATGCACACATACCAGAGCTGGCTTCTGCAGATTTAAGCAAATCTTTGGTGCTACACACTCTGTCACAAGATTTGGAGGCCTGGAATCCAACTTGAACCAGAAGAATGATGGTAACCAGAAACCCATTGTATTTGCCAATAGAGGACTTAACTAGCAGCGAGACTTATTACTTCATACGCAAATTGGAGCTTTGGATTAGAAGCAGAATGAATTTCAGGGACTCTGTGCTTGGAGCTCAATTTCAAGTACAGCCCGACAATAATCCACTGATTTACATTTTCAGCATTAAGATGCTGCCAGTTAAGAGATTCAAAGCAGCCCTAGACAACCGAGTTTGGCTCCTAGTATAGTTCAGGAAAGACAAATGTGAATGCTGATGATCTGCCCTCTGGGGCACGCGGAACTGACAGGCACAAACCATGGCTTAAACACTTGAAGGGAGGTCAGCTGAAGTCTTTTATTTTGTAACTAAGAAGATACAGGCATATCTCATATTATTGTCCTTTCCAGATATTGGGGGGGGGGTGTCTTAGTTTTTAGTTTTTGTTTTTTACAATTTGAAGGTTTGTGGCAACCCTTCATTGAACAAGTCTATAGGTGCCATTTCCCCAATAGCATGTGGTCACACCTTGTCTTTGTGTCACATGTGAGCAATTTTCATAATATTTCAAACTTTTTTATTATTATCATATCTATAATGGTAATCTGTGCTCAGCAATCTTTGATATTACTATTGTAATTGTTTTGGTATGCCACAAACCGAACCCATATAAAATGGTGGACTTAAAACTATGTTTTATGTGTTCTCATTGCTCCACCAACTAGCTGTTCCCCCATCTCTCCCCGTCTCCTTGGACCTCCCTATTACCTGAGACATAACAATATTTATTTATTTGTTTATTTATTTATTGACATAACAATATTTAAATTAGGCCAATTAATTACCCTACAGTGGCCTCTAAGTATTCAAGTGAAAGGAAGAGTTAATCCACATGGCAAACTTCCTTGTAGTCTTATTTTTTGTTTTGTTTTGTTTTGGTTTTTTTAGTGAGGCAATTGGGGTTAAGTGACTTGCCCAAGGTCACACAGCTAGTAAGTGTTAAATGTCTGAGGCCAGATTTGAACTCAGGTACTCCTGACTTCAGGGCCGGTGCTTTATCCACTGCCCCACCTAGCCGCCCCCGTCTTATTTTTTTTAATTGCCACAGCCACCCCAAATGTCAGCAACAAGCATCCTGAGCAGTCAGCAGCCAACATCAGGGCAAGATCCTCCATCAGCAAAAAGATTGTGACTTGATGAAGGTTCTGATGATAATTAGCATTTTTAGCAATAAACATTTTAGACTATGCATTTTTAGACTGCTATTGCATGCTTAATTGAGTATGGTGTAGTGTAAACATAACTTTTATATGCACTGGGAAGCCAAAAAATTCATGTGACTTTTTGCTCTGCTGTGGTAGTCTGGAACTGATCCTGCAGTAGAGACAACCTAGGGGCCATAGTAAGATGCCTTTAAGAAAGCAACTCCCCACTTACTTGGCTTGAAGGAATTTTTTATAAACCTCAGGAAGAGTATCTAGTTTCTGTTTGCATTAGCTTTGTGAGTGTGCTTATCTTACATTTCAGCCTTGATGAAGAGCTTTATCATTGACTAGCCTATTACAAGACCTGCCTTTTATTACTTAAAGGCTAGGACCAGGGTGGAAGTACAATGACAAAAAGGAGTTCATGATTCTTCATTTTAGATGAAATTGAGTAATTCACATTAAGAAAAAATAAAATGGGGGCAGCTAGATGGCACAGTGGATAGAGCACCGGCCCTGGATTCAGGAGTGCCTGAGTTCAAATCCGGCCTCAGACACTTAACACTTACTAGCTGTGTGACCCTGGGCAAGTCACTTAACCCCAATTGCCTCACCACCCCCCCCCAAAAAAAAAACTGAGAAAAATAATATGGAGTTACACGGTCCTCCCATCTCCTTGCCTCCATACTACTTATAGAAGCAGTGAAGGTGATCTGTGGCATGAAAAGGACCAACCTGTGTCACATTAAAAAGGTCTATACAAGCATCTGGAATTTCCACCATAGGTTGTATCACCTGCATTTGTGAACTCTGTTTCTTTGTGAACTAATCCTCTTTGCCTCAGTTGTCCCTGCCACCAGGGACAACTGAAGGATGAAAAGACGAGGAGAGACAAAACAGAGAAAGAAAATTATGGGCCAATATCTTTAGAATATAAAGGCAAAAAGACCTAAATAATTATTAATGAGACTATATCAACATGTCAAAAAGATTGTACACTATAACAGGGCAGAATTTCTACTAGGAACGCAGGGTTGGTTAGATATTAGGAAAACTATAAACATAATAGATCATGTTTATAACAAGAAGAATCACATGCAGAAAAAAGCTTTTTACAAAATGCAACATCCATTTCTGTTTTTTTTTTAGAAAATCCATGAAATAATATAAGAATGGACTTTTCCTTATTATGATAAACAGTATCTATCTAAGACCAAAAACCAGCTTCATATGGAATAACAATAAACCAAGAGCCTTTCCAATAAGATCAGAAATAAAGCAAGCTTGTCTATTGTTACTGCTATTATTTGATATAGTGGTAAAAATGCTAGCTATAGCAATAATACAGGAAAAAGAAATTGAGGAAACGGGCATACATAAAGAGGAAACACAATGATCATTTTTGAAAATGATGCAAATCCCCTTTTTTGCAGATATGGCAGTTTGTTTAGAGAATTCAAGAGCATCAACTAAAATATTAATTTTTGTATATTCAATTCTTTCAAAATTTAAATTTTACATATTAAATTCGGTATATTAAAATATTATTTCTGCATATTGATAATAAAACCCAGCAGGAAAAGATAAAGAAATTCTATTCAAAATACTTACATAATATATTAAATATTTAGGAGTCTATCAATGCACAGGAATCATATGAATACAAATATAATACACTCTTTTTGGAAATACAGACCTAAATTATTGGAAAAAGTTATTGCTTATGGGTAGTCTGGCATAATATAATAAAAATTCTACCTAAGTTAATTTATTTTTTCAGTGTCACACTAATCAAACCACCAAAGGATTACTTTATAGTACTAGAAAAAATAATAACAAAGTTCATCTGGAGAAATAAATGATCAAGGATCTCAAGAGAAATAATGGGGGGAAAAAGGAAGGAATAGTGCCTCTTTCTTTGATATCAGGTGCCTTTCCATTGGTCTACCTTATGTGCTGTTCTATGCACATCAAGATTCCTCACAGAAGGCACTTAAGGCCTTGATCACCTCTCTGGCAATATTGACATTAAATTCAAGCATGATAGTGTTGCCTGTTCCTATGAAAACTTTTCTGAACTGAGACCACTGCTAGTCTGTCAGACCTTGTTAGCCAATTTCTCATCTAACAGACAAACTGGCTGGTTGTGAGTCTCCACATCACCTCTATCTCTTCTTAGACTCCAAGACACATTAATGGGTAGGCAGAGTTCTTACCCAAACATCAACATGTATGGTATAAAGTGTGATTCATCGTTCTAGGTGGTGTTGCGTACATAAACTAAAAATGTTACAGATGAAATATGAGCCTTTGGTCAGAGTGCAGGGTTGCTAGCATCACTGGCAGTGAGTGCAAGATTGTGAATGTTCCTAAGGTCATACAGATAGCTAGCAGCAGAGCCAGAAATGGCATTTCGATCTCCTCATTTTTGTCTAAGTCTCTCTTACTAAAGCAAGTTTTGCTCTTCAGAGAGGGGCAATTTTTTGACTTATGGAATGGCTTGCCTTGCATTTAATCTAGCAAGGGCCTTTGCTTGTGTGCTGTTCTCATTGGCCCCTCCTCTGCAGAATCTGAACTTGACTTTTCTTGTGATCATGCTATTGTGACCTCACGGACCTTATTGGTCCAGTCCAATTTCTGGTGGCTTTTTCTCACTTTGGAGCCTTCTCCTTTCCCTTACTGATGTGTATTTCTAGCATAGAAGATGGGAGTCAACAACAGTGGTTTCCAGAGAAGGAGAAACAGAGGGGGAAAAATCACATAATAACATGTTTTGCTGTTTAATGATGCCAATTTGAAAAGGGCCCAGAAACAGATGGCATCATCTATTTTGGCTAAATAATGGATATGTTTGGAGACGATACACTTGTGGGTCTCCCACTTTGCAGACCTGAAGAGAGTTCTTTGGGGAATTCCTGGTGAAGACTATTAGATTAGGTTCCAAATTGGTGGGAATGCCCAGTAACAAAGCCTTATAGGCAGTTAGTTGATCAACATTTATTAAGCTAAGCATTGTGTATCTTATGTTGGTCTTCACTCTCCCAAGGACTGTTGTTTCTATTACTCCCCCTCCCCCTGCTCCACTACATTGCTTTTTGTTGTTATTATTGCTATTCGGTCCTTTTTCAGTCATGTCCAACTCTCCATGACCCAATTATTTGGGGTTTTCTTGGCAGAGATATTGGAGTGGTTTGCCATTTCTTTCTCCAGTTCAATTTTCAGATAAGGAAACTGAGGCAAACAAGGTTGAGTGACTTTCCCACAGTCACACAGATAGTGTGAGGCTGGATTTTAACTCAAGAAGATGTCTTTCTGACTCCAGGTCTCTCTGCCCTCCCCACTCCCCATCTAGCTGCCCCTACTTTATTACTACCACCACTAATAATAACTGGCATAGCTAGGTGGCACAGTGGATAGAGTACTGGCCCTGGAGTCAGGAGGACATGAGTTCAAATCTGGCCTCAGATCTTTGACACTTATCAGCTGTGTGACTCTGGGCAAATCATTTAACCCCTTTTGCCTCAAAACATCAGAGGCCATCTCCAATCAACCTGATATATATATCCAGTCCACTGGAGTCAGATGGCTCTGGAGGAGAGAGTGACTTTGCACAGCCATCCCTCACTTAAATTCAATTCACTGCAAGTCATGACATCTCCTAATTTCATGGTCCTCTTCAAGAATGAAGGACAAACAATAATAACAATGATTGTTCACGTTTACATACATATCACTTTGAAAAGTGCTTTTCTCTTTGAAAATCTTCAAGACTGCTTTGAGGTATGCTGATGGAGAATTATAATTTATATATTTATTTAGATTTTTCTCAATTACATGTAAAGATATTTTTTGAGTTCCAAATTTTTCTCCCATTCTCCCTTCCCTTCCACCTCCTGAAGCCAGTAAGCAATTTGATATAAGTCATACATTACAATCATGTTAAACATATTTCCACATTAATCAGAACAAAAGGAAAGACAAAACGCAAGAAAAAATAAACAAGAACAATAACAAAAAAGCAACAACAAAAGTGAAAATAGCATGCTTCTGTCTGCATTCAGACTACATAGTTCTTCTTCTGACTGTGGAGAGCATTTCCCACCATAAATCTTTTGGCATTGTCTTGGATTATCGCATTGCTGGAAAGAGCCTAGTCTATCACAGTCGATCATCACAAAATGTTGTTGATACTGTGTACAATGTTCTCTTGGTTCTGCTCATTTCACTCAATATCAATTCATGTAAGTCTTTCCAGGTTTTTCTGAAATCCATCTGCTTATCATTTCTTATAGCACAATAGTATTCCATTACATCCATATACCACAACTTTTTCAGCTATTCCCCAATTGATGGGCATCCCATCAATTTCCAATTCTTTGCTACCACAAAAAGAGAAGCTATAAATATTTTTGTACATATGGGTCCTCTTCCCTTTTCCATGATCTCTTTGGGATACAGACCTAGTAGTGGTATTGTTGTATCAAAGGGTATGCACAGTTTTAAAACCTTTGGGGCATGGTTCCAAATTGTTCACCCAGAATGGTTGGATCAATTCACAGCTCCACCAACAGTGCATTAGTGTTCCAATTTTCTGAGGGAGTATTATAAATGAGGAAACTGTGTCATGGAGGCTTAGTGACTTGCACTGCAGGGTCATACATCTAATGAGTCAGCATTGGGACCAAAATTCAAGTCTTCTGATTTCAAGACCAGTGGTCCTTTTTTTACCACTTATTTGATATTGAGACATATCAAGTGCAAAGAGGGAAATGAGAAGGGGCAGGGCAACTGATGAACGGGGAAGAAAGCAGAACAAGGGAAAAACAGGAGGCATGTGCCAAGCGGGTCAAACCACAATCACCACTTCAACCATTTAAACCCCAGTGGAAACAGCTTAGAAGCCTGAGCCTGAGTCCTGGGAATGGCAGCCCCTCCCAGACCCCCATTCTTGGGAATAGCAGAGGTTCTCAGATCTCTGCTTCCAACCCAGCCATTACAGCCATTGTCTAGAGGAACAGTCTTTGTGTAGATGCTGCAGTCCTTACCTATTGAAGATCTGAAAAAGAAAGTTCTTACCACCCAAGTTCTTGGCTCAGGCAAATAGTTCAAAATCAGAAACAGATATGGTCTTATCAACGGAAATGACATTAAGAAGTTTGGTGGAACAATGAATAGAGCCCTCATTTTCCATCAGCTTGGTTTTGACTACAAACATCATGGCTTCTCCAAGATAAGCTCCCCACCTGAAATCTCATCACCATGGAGAATTAATTCAACTTTGATACTTAACACTTTTTCAGCTCCCTCAGTCAACTTTCCCCTCCAATTGGAGGGCTAGATGATAGAACAATTACCTCCTCTCAAAGCTTTCCTTTATTGAGGAATTTTGTAGGTAACTCCTTAATTTTCATCAGCTGCTCTGCTTGGTTTCATTGTATGAGTGTCATGCTCTCATGATAGCCTACCTCCTCTTCCCACACCCTACTTTTCAGCTTCCTTTTGTGTGTTGTCTTTCCTCCATTAGATTGTAAACTCCTTGAGGGCAGGGACTATCTTTTTCTTATTTGCATCCCTAGCACTTAACAAAATGCCAGGCACATAGTAGAAGCTTAATAAATATTTATTGACTCTGACTATGAGTAGAGTCAAGAGGACCGGAGTTCAAGTCCAGCCTCAGACACTTGCTAGCTGTGTGACTCTGGGCAAGTCATTTAACCTCTGTCTATTTCAGTTTCCTCAACTATAAAAAGGTAATAATAACAGTATCTACCTCACAGCGTTGTTCTGAAGATCAAGTAAGATAATATTTAATAACTAATTGTTCCCTCTAAAGGAAGTACATTGCTATCTGCTATACCCAATCCCTGGACCTTTCTATCTGGCTTGTAGCTAAAACCTATATCTGCTTGCCTCCCCATTAGAATGTTCCTTGAGAGTAGGGACTGTATTGCTTTTCTACGTGCTTTGCAAATAATAAGTGCTTAATAAATATTTATTCATTCATTTATTCATCTTTTCCTTATGTTCTGCCTATAAACTTAGTATTAATATTTATTCTTTATAATAAATCTATATTGGCTACTGCATTCCCATCTTATCGTAGCCTTACTTATTAGGTGGAGAGCTACCAAATCAGCTAGGTGGTACAATGACCAGAGCATTAGACTGGTAGTCAGGTCACCCTGACTTCGAATCCTGCCCCAGGCCAGTAGTAGCTGTGTGATTCTGGCCAAGTCATTTAATAGCTCTCGGCCTCATTTTCCTCATCTGTAAAATGGAAATAGTTATAGCACCCAGTTTGAAGGGTTGTGATGAGAATTTAATGAGATGACATGCAAATGCTTCGCAAATCTTAAAGCACTATGGAAATGCTACCTATCATAGAAGCACCTGTGGTAAACAAGACCCATTCTTCTGAAAACTGGTGAAGCTCAACTTCAAGGGCTCTTTTCGTACTAAGGAAAACTTGGCATAGGGAAAAGAAGAAAGAAAGGGCTTAGGGAGTATTATTTCTGGGCTGAGCAAAGTAGGCAAAGAAAAAGAACAAGAAGGATGATTTGGTCTTAGAGGAGGAACATCAAGAGTCTGTCTTCCTTCTCTCTCCCTCCCTCCCTTCTTTGTTCTCTCTCCCCTTTCTCCTCCTCCTCCTCCTTCTTCCTCTTCCCCTCCTCCTTTGCTGTCTTATCTCTCCCTCCTATCTTGTTTCTCTCTCCCCCTCTCCTTCTCTGCCTCTCCCTCTTCCCCTCCCCTCTCTTCCTCTATCCCTCTCCCACTCCTATATCTCCCTACCACCACCACCGATGCAAATACTAGTGGTTCAGAAGTGGTATTCTCAATTTTAGGAGTGTCCATACACTCTGTGTCACTCAGTCAGAGGCTAGTGGATCATTGGAGCTTAGGAGTTTTGAGCTGTAATAGGACAAAAGCCAACTGAGCATCCACACTAAGTCTGGCACCAATATGGTAAGCCCCTGAGAGTGAGAGAGCAACCAATATGCCCAGGAGGGTCAGACCAGCCTTGATCAGACACAGGTCCATGATCATCAGCAATGAGATCATGAATGGCTACTACACTTCCAGCCTGGGCAAGGAAGGCAGAATCAGTCTTTGAAAACAAAGGTTAAAAGAGAGATCAAGAAGAATGAGGATTGAAAAAAGACTATTAGACTTGGCAATTAAGATCACTGGTAATTTTGGAGAGGGCAGAGGGTTTAGAAGGAAGTGAGAGAAGTGGAGGTACCTAGTATAGATGGGACTCTTTGAATAAGTTTAACCTGGAAAGAGAGTAAAGATATAGGATAACAGATATCATGAATGTACAAATTAAGTAAGGGGGGGGGAGACACAAGGATGTTTGTAGGCTTCAGGGAAGTAGACAAGAGATAGAGAAAGACTTAAGATTAGAGAGTGGGGATGAGAGAGGGAACAATCTACTGGAGAAAATGGGAGGGCATGAGATCAGAGATGTATGTAGTAGAAGGCTTTGTGTTGGCAAGGAGAATGGCCACCACTTCAAGTGAGAGAGGGGTGAAGGAAGAGATATCTTACATTGGTAAGATAAGGAGAGAAGAAGAGGGAGCTCTCAAAAAATGGTCTCAGTTCTTTTGCTTATGTATTTTTTTTTCCCAGTAGAGTGTGAGACAAGGTTCTCAGTTGAAAGAGTATGAGAGAAGAGGTATCCTGGGGTACTTAAAGAAGGATGAAACACTAATGCCCTGTTGGTGGAATTGTGAGCCATCCAGCCATTCAGGAGAACAATTTGGAAGTATCCCCAAAGGGCTATAAATCTGTGCATATCCTTTGACCTAACAATACCACTACTAGGTCTGTATCCTAAAGAGATTTTTAAAAATGAAAAGGACCTAATTGTACAAAAATATTTCTAGCAACTATTTTTGTGGTGGCAAAGAATTGGAAATTAAGGGGTTGCTCCTCAATTGGGAAATGGTTGAACAAGTTGTATACAATTGTAATGGAATATTACTGTGCTATAAGAAATTATGAGCAGGATACTTTCAGAAATACCTGGAAAGACTTCCACGAACCAATGCAAAGTTGTAATGGAGAGAAAGATTGTGAGCCAGACACTGAACTCACTGAGGAAGGAGAATGTGCTGGAAATCTATAATAATAACCATTAGGATCTGGATTGGGTGATAAATTTGAATTATACGAACTACAAAGGAGGAGCAGTAGCTGAGAGATAATGATAGAATTAGAGTCTGGAAATGGAGAGCAAATAGCATTCCAACTCCCCTACCATGATCAGTGAGTCATCAGCATGAGTGAGAGTGTTAACAGTATTAGAAAGAGTAGCCAGGTATGTTATATTATCAGGAAAGAAACAGTGAGCATCAGAAGATGGAAGGAGTTAGAAAGGAAATTATTTAAGACAACATGAATTTATTAATTATGGAGCATGCATTCAAGAGAGCATATAGGAAGGAACAATAAGATCTGGAGTAGAACATTGTAGGGATTCAATTGAAGGGAATGGGAGGAAGGGAACAAGGAACTAGGGACGTACATTGGAAGCCAGTTATAATGAATCATTGGGATGGAGAGAGGAATATACCAACCAATGATGAATGAATCAGAATGTCTGTGGTTGAAGAGTGGTCCATTGAGTGAGGCAGATGATTATACTATCCAATGCCCCCCCTTGAAGTTCAACCTTTGGAAGACTGTGATGTTCAAGCCTTCACCTCACAGCAGGAGGAGCAGGTATGGTCTGGGGGAGTCCAATCAGAAAACAAAAGGTGGCCAAGTGGTATGGGTTTGGTTGATAAGTCACCTCCAGAGCACTAAAGAAGATCCTAAGGTGAAGACAGATGATATGAGACAGGAAATTCAAGTCCCATTGGCTCCCTCCTCACATCTTCTTTGGGTGGAGTGCTAAAAGTAAAACCATGATTCAGAGAACATCCAAGATGGCAAGAGGACTTGGACACATTATAGGAGAACTGGTTTGAAGAAAGTAGATGATGTTCATCCTGGAAAAAACAGATGAAGATTGAGATTAGAAGAAGCAGTTGTGCCATAGCAGATAAGGCACAGGGAGCTGGCCTTGGAATCAGGAAGTCATAGGTTAAAATCTAGCCTCTGACACTTAATGACTCCTTGATCCTGGGCAAGTCCCCTACCCTCTTGGTGACCCAGCAGACTTTCTAAGACTATGTGATGACATGGAATGTTGGGATCTAGCTCTCCACTTCAGAGAATGCATAGGTATTCTTTGAATATCTACTATTCACCTACTGGGGAGTGTGAGGTAGAGAAGAAGAGGTAAGGGAAGGGGTGTAGAAAAGGCTTCTTGGTCAGTTGCTGAGCCAGAATTGAGAGTACATACAAAAGGCCCGAAAGGAGAGGTGGATAGAGTTAGAGGCCTGGAGTCAGGAAGACTCACCTTCCTGGGTTCAAATCTGGCCTCAGACATTTACTAGCTGTGTGACAGTGTGCAAGTCACTTCACCCTGTTTGCCTCAATTTCCTCATTTGTAAAATGAACTGGAGAATGAAATGGCAAACCGCTCCAGCATCTTTGCCAGGAAAATCCTAAATAGGGTCATGAAGAGTTGAACTCAATTGAAAAGGACTGAAAAAAAACAACAAGAGAAAATGGCCCTCTCCCCTTCCTGATGGCCATGAAGTGAAGGATGACTTTCAGAGCTCTAGAGCCTCTAGAGCCTCCTAGGCAAGCTTGTTTCTGAGATGGAGACTTCCTATTTGTATCTTCTCCCCTTTGTTATATAGCCTTGTTATATCCTGAAAAGTAAAAAATCCATGCCAGAGTTTGCTAGCAGCCAAGCCAGGTAAAGTGTCATCCTAGCCCAGCATCAACCCATCAGCTGACACACCTTGTGTTACAGCAAGGGAGTAATTTGTCCATCAGTTAAGCTGCATTCAGAAGTGAGCTTAGTGGAGTGCATGCTTTATAGCAATCACTTAATAGATGACCCACTCTCCCCAGGGACTGAAGTGATAGAGAAGATACCTCCCCCCAATTTGAGGGGATCCTTTTATACTTTGGTTCTTACTATAACATTTTAATAAATATCTCTTTGTAAAAGCTAATTGACGATATTAATCACTGGTTTCAATGATACTGAGAAGCTGTTAACTAGCAATTGATATTAGGGTAATACACTGAATAGGAGGCTTGAGCCAATAGCATCATACAGATACTACCAACCCCTCAGGATGTCCCTAGAAACCTGAGTGAGAAATGAAGTTGCCCTCTGGCAAGCCAACTTGCCATTGTTAATGGGAGGTTGGGAGATAAAGAACTTCAGAATTTATAAGAAGTTTGGATCATAGGACCATAGATCTAGAGTTGGAAGGAACTATAGAGGCCTGTTGTTCCAAACCCCTCAATTTATAGGTGAGGATACTGAGCCTCAAAGAGGCAAATGACTGGCCTAAGATCACATCTGTGCTCTTACTAAAAGATCTGAGATGTGAACCCAGTGACACTGACTCTACATATAGTCCTCCTTTTCCTATACCATGGAGTCACAGATGGAAAAAGAAAAAAAGGTATACCAAGGCAGAAGGAGAACAAAGGAAACCGAACTCACTCCACATGAAATAATTGCCTGGTTGTACTACTAGTACACAATTACACAAGTCACACACTCCCATTTTTACAGATGAAGTCTTATTTCAAATACATTAGAGAATCTTGCTATTAGTAAATCCATTTAGATGTCAGTCACCACCCTCTAGTCTTTTGTTTTGTTGTTTTTAGTGATGGGGGAGGAGGGGGGATTTGCTTAAAACAAGGTACCTAAGAGTAACAATGTAAGATACAAATCCAATAAAGAGCAAGACATTAAATCAACTACCAGACCCCAGTTATTCTCTTCTAAGGTTTATTAAAATGATGCCTTTTAATAATCTTAGTCTATTTTCTCTCTCTTTTTCTTATGCTTTCTTAATTTTTTATGTCTTTATATCACCTTCATTTCCCAGGATATCCCTTCCCACCAAGTCATCCCTTGTAACAAAGTATAAATAAGAGAAACAAAAGGTACTTCTGCAAAACTGACCAACGCTTCCACTGTATTTGATAACTAATACATACATTATATATGTGTATAGTATGCCCATTGCTCCCTACCTCTGCAAAGAAGAGGGGGAAGTATTTTCCTCAACTCTTCTGCAGGACCAAGCATGATCCCTGTACTTAGACAACATTAAATTTAGTTGTCATTGTTTCTATTTACATGTTGCCCACATAACGTATATTGTTTTTCTGGTTCAGGTTATCTTGCTCTGGGTCAATTCATATATGCCTTCCTTGGCTTCTCTGAATTCTTCCTATTTGTCATTTCTTATGGCATAGTAATATTCTATTACATTAATGTACCACGATTCCCCATTCCCCAATCACTGAGTTTTATTTCTAGTTCTTTGCTATGACAGAAAGGGTCCCAGTAGATATTCTGGTATATATACAACATTTCTGTCTTTGACCTCTTTGTAGTGTGGACTTTTTAGGCATATTTTCAGCACAACTGTAAACTACATGGCAAAATGGTAGCATATACATATATGTGTGTATATATATATATATATATATATATACACCAAAAAAATACATACACACATGTACATACACACACATATGTACTTCTTTCTGTAGCCCTGCAAATCTATTTCTATCTTTTTACATTTTTGTCAGTTTTCTGGGTGTCAAGTAAAAGCCTGGAGTTGTTTTCCAAATGACTTTCTCTTATTGAGGGTTTGGAGTAATCTTGCATAATGGCTGTTAATTCTTCTTTTGAAAAATGTTTGCTCATACCATTTGCTGATCTTTTCTCTTTACCAATCACTTCCTTAGTTACCTTGGATTCAGTCACCTTTAGAAAGGAGACAATTTAGGAGGCATGTGATAGCAGTAGTCAAATATTTGAAGGGTTGTCATGTGGAAGAGGGTTTCCATTTGTTCTTCTTGGCTCCAGAGGGCAGAACTAGGAAGTTTACAGACAGGCAGTTTTTGGTTGAATGTAAGGAAAAACTTTCTCCCTACTCAAACGATCCAAAATAATTACACATCTCCTGTAGTAACAAACTCTTCCAAAAGAGGCTAGGTGACCTCTAATTGAGGATGTTGTAAATAAGATTTGTGAATTGTGTCCCTTCCAATCCCAAATCTACTGAATATACAATTCTAGATTTGTGATTTGTCTGAATAGATACTTAACAAATTTCTAGTGATGCGGTGTTTTTGGGGGGTTGGATTTTGTTTTTGTTTTTTGTACTCTTCTTTTTCACAGTACGGCACAGAATTAGCACTGCAAGGGACCTTAGAGAACACTTAGTTCAACTCACTTATTTTACAGATGAAGAAACCAAGGACCTTTGTTGCCCATCAAAACTCCTCTGAGCAACTTAGTTTGAGCAAGACACTGGAAAGTGCCACACTATACAAAAGCATAAAACATAGCCCCTTACCCTCAAGGAGATTCCTTTGAGATGAAATCCTCACCATTTGACTTTTCCATGGGTACTTACTGACTTGGAGGTTCTAAGGAAGTCAGATGGATCATTTCCCAGCGTCCACTTCACTCAAAATTTAACTATGGGGCAGCTAGGTGGCGCAGTGGATAGAGCACCGGCCCTGGAGTCAGGAGGACCTGAGTTCAAATCTTCCCTCAGACACTTGACACTAGCTGTGTGACCCTGGGCAAGTCACTTAACCCCAATTGCCTCACAAAAAAAACCCAAAACAAACAAAAACTTAACTATGCCCTCAAACAGTTGCCTTATCTGGTTCTGGAAACTAGTTCCCTGTGCAGTCTTACTTTAGTTTTCCACAGTGTGCTAGGACATGATTAAAAGAGCTGAAATTTAGGAACCTAGTGTTGGCCTTTTCAAAGGCCTTCTTTATCTTGGGACTAATTTCCTGGTTTCTCTTCTCTGTCTCAGCTCTTTGGGGGAGGAGAGGAGAGGAGAAGAGAGGAGAGGAGAGGAGAAGAGAAATCTAATCTACTCCAAGGATCACATTTTGTATCTTTTCCCTCCAAGTATTTTGTGGCCTCAACCAAAACACTCATCTCCTTTCACTCTGTTGACACAATATTCACTCCCTCTCACCTGGACTGCTCCTCCTCCCCTTTTGTTTGGCCTAGCCCTTCTGTAAACCTGAGACTTTGGTAATTTAATCTCCTAGACAATGTCTTTCTTTTAACTGGGTCTCCTCCATAGTTGCAATAAGGTCACATTTCTCCTCACCTCATAGCCCACAGTTCTGATTTAGTAACACTGGGGCAGGTGTGCAAGTGATGTCTGGGTTGGGGCAGATCCCGACATCACAGGAAATAATGCTGGTTTTATTCTGTGTCCCTTGAAAATGAATCATTCCCTCCATTAACCATCCCCATGGCTGTTACACAATATGGTATGTTATTCATTAATTATTTCCTTTGACTTAATAGACAACAGAGACTAACAAATGATTTTGTGGGCCCAAGAATGTTGGCCTACTCTTGGTTTAACATACAGCACACTATTGAGTACTGTCTAAGAGACTAAGTGAAACATCCTGCTAGTCAGTCATCTGATGTCATGAGTCAGGATGAGAACTTCCCATGGGCACACATCCAGAATACCCCCACAAGAGTGACACTTGCATGGTCAGGGCCTCTTTTCTTTAATATCTCTATCTTGTGAAAATGGAGGCATAGCCAGATTAGACACCAGTTGACAAGAACACAGAGAGAGGGAAGTGACCACATAAGCAATCACTTATATTCTTTCCTTCTACCTTTTGAGTTCTTCCTGGTGTTATCCTCATCAAGTCTGCTTAAGGCAGCTTGTCCAGCAAGATCCCTATAGGGATGAATCCCACTTTCCTTTTTATTTCATCTCACAGCAAGCTGTAGCAATTGCACGTTATACTGTAGAAACAGGTGACTTCTGTCCAGGGGCCTCCTTGATTGGCATGGAGGGACCTCTGTACTCTCAATGTGAGAAGCAAGAAGAGACTAGAGGGTGGGGGGAGCCCCAATGCTCAATTTTCCTCCAGAGCTATTCTTTTTTGTTTGTTTTTTGGTGAGGCAACTGGGGCCAAGTGACTTGCCCAGGGTCACACAGTCAGCAAGTGTCAAGTGTCCAAGGCTGCATCTGAACTCAGGTCCTCCTGAATCCAGGGCTGGCGCTCCATCCACTGCACCACCCAGCTGCCTCCTCTCCAAAGCTATTCTAACCCTCTCTGTTGTAGAAAGACCAAGATAAGGAGTGAGGTCTCAAGACCCCTTCTCAGCATATTTTAAATGCATAAAAAATTCATAGAATTACAAAGGAAACCAATCATATTGAAATAAGTTTTAAAAAAAAATTTCAATCACAAACCACAGGTTAAGAAACCTTAAGACAGGGTGTTTCTCCTGTTCAAGGATGCAGGGACTGAGACAGCTGCATATCTGCAGAGCTCTTATGTTAATTCAGGGCATTTTGGTCCTCCCTTATATCCTAGATTGGGGTGGGGGGGTATTTATTTATTTGCAAGGCAGCAAAAGCCTGAGGAGTTAGAATCACATAAAGGCCCAGGGATTTGGAAACACACTGGGTGATGATCTCTTTGTCTTTTGTGTTCAGTTTCCATAAAGCAATAATCCCCCAAACCTGTCTGGGCAATTTGTAAGGGGTACTGGATAATTGGGAGGCATAGGAGGAAGGTGCCAGCAGGGGAAGGGAAGGCAAGTAGGCTGGCTTTGCAGGAAGAGAATGCTCTTGGCTAACAATGGGGAGAGCTGCAGATTCAATAGGAGGCCCATCCTTGCTGGTAAGGAGAGTGGGAGGAGGGTTCTGCGGAGGGCCCAGAGGCAGAATCTGGGTGAAGATCTGGCTAGTGTGACCCAGATCACGGGTGCGGTCCAAGATCCCTTCCCGTCCTGATCATGGCCCACTTTAGCTGACTACCCAGCTGGCTGGGCTAGGGGTGAGCAGGCAGGGCTGGAGCTAGGAAGAATTGTAAAGTAGGCAAAACATTAGTTTTCCCACTCCTATTTTCAGAGTCCTCTTTTTTTCTGGTTATCTACCCGTACTTCTCCCCTAGCTCATCCTCCTGTCTTCAGTTCCCCCGATACCCAGCCTTGCAATTGGTCAAAAGCCTGGTCTCTTTATTTCCAGAGACCTGAGGTCCTCCTTTAGGACTGCCCAGAAAGTGATTGGGAGAGGATGAGAATCCCTTTTCAGGTACTCTATTTCGAATTTCTCTTGATACTAGCTATGGATTAGAGAAATAATTCCTACTGAGGCATTAACTAATAAGGGTGTAAACTATTACCCTTACTTAAAATGTTTTAATTTAATAGAAGGTTCTTGATAACTGGAAAAATGCCTCTTAGACCCAATTCAATTAAATAAATATTTATTAAGCCCTACTATTGCAAGATACTATGCTAGGATCTGCAGATACTAAAAAGAAATAACAGCTAATCCCTGCCTTCAAGTAGTTACAGCTTACTAGGGGAGAAAAGTGCTAGGGGGCAGCTAGGTGGCAAAGAGGATAGATAGAGTTCCTGGAGTGGAGTCAGGAAGGCCTGAGTTTAAATCCAGCCTTAGACACTTACTAGCTGTGTGACCCTGGGCAAATCACTTAACCCTGTTTGTCTGTGCTCCTCATCTGCAAAATGAACTAGAGAAGGAAATGGAAATGGAAAACCCCAAATGGGGTCATGAAGAGTCAGAGACCACTGATACAAGTGAAAGGCAACAACAATGAAAATAAGCATTAGCACACAAATATTAGAATATGATAAACACAAAAGACACGTCTCAACAAAGTACTCTGAGGAGGGAAGGAGCACTTCCTGTCAAGTGAATCAAAGAAGATTTCCTGGAAAAAGTAGCATCAGGGTTGGGCCTTGAAGTAAGGGAAAAGACCTTCTAAAGGTCACACTATAGATATTAGGGGATAACCTAAACAATGGCCTTTGAATGTCAGGCTGGTGAGATTTATTTCAAACCCCTCAGACAATGGGGAGTCCCTGAAAGCTGTTGAACCAGAGAGTGACATTATGAAAACTCTGCTTAGGAAGATTATTGAAAGGAATAAAATTAATTGCCACAATAAGGGGACCAAAAGATCCCAGAAAGCACCTTTGTCAGCAAACATCTGACTTACTTGTCAAACTCCCTGTCAAAGGCAACCCCAAGTTTTGAATATATGTTCATTTGTAAAAGCTTACAGAGAAGGATGATGGATGATTACAAGCAATATCATGTCATACAGCAAAAAGAAGTGATGGATAAAACTAGTTTAAAGAAAGCTTGGCAAGATATCCAACTAAGCCATGTTATTCCAAGGACATTCAATGATGTAGTTGAAAGGAGGTCTTCCAGGGAAAAGAAAAATGGAGGTTTTCAAAAAACATTTTAACAAACCATTTTCTCCACCAAGAATAGTAGAATCACCATACTTGGGCCCTAACATGACAATCCCAGGTGTGCATAAAGGGGAGGCAGAAATGGTCTAGATAAAATGAAGATGGAGAAAAACAACCAGATTGGATCAAAGAATATCTGTGCTAGAAACTGCATAATTGTGAGGACGTTGAAGGATATGACATTTTATGGAGGGGATTATTATTAAAGGCATTGGGGGGGGTCTCATTCTTTATTAAGCTTTATTACCAAAAACTGGGCAGCTAGGTGGTGCAGTGGATGGAGCACTGGGCTTGGAATCAGGAAGACATTTTCCTGAGTTCAAATCAAGCCCCAGACACTTATTATCTGTGTGACCCTGAGCAAATCACTTAACTCAGTTTGCCTTAGTCTCTTCATCTGTAATAAACTGGAGAAAGAAATGGCAAACCACTCCAGTATCTTTGCCAAGAAAACCCCAAATGGGATCACAGAGAGTAAGACACAACTGAAAAATGACTGAACAACAGATTGCCAAAAAAGAATGGATGATTGAGAGAACATCAATAACTACTGATCCACATGTCTACTCTCCCATCCATACCAAATCTTTATTAGTTACCTATATGTGAACTGAGGACATTTTCTATGAGAGCATTAGTAGGGTACAAACAGGTTTTCACAAGCAAAATTTAACAACAGATCACACTTGGCTATCTCCCAATTAACTGAAAGATGTAGAAAATATAAACTCCAATTTTGCTTAGAGTTTTTTGATTATGAAAAAGCATTTGATTCATTAGAAGAATACACTCTTACAGACTCTTTTGCAAGTGTTATTCATAAATCACAATCATTCAAAATGTACTAGAAGATATAACAGAAATAACCCTGTTTAGTAACACCCTGATAACAATTATCAGATGAAGCACAAAACAGGGAGATATATACTTACCAGAATGATGTTTTATTGTGATGGAGAAGATCCACTACCAAATATATGTTGAAGAGGGATTGGATTAGCTGTGGATGGTAAGGTCCTCCAGATACTTCTGTTTGCAGATGACATTGTGTTGATTACATCTAATACCAGAAAGGCTTCCTGGAACAGATCTATAATCATTCAAAAGAGTTTAGCTCATCCATCCACACAGAAAAGACAAAGTGGATGAATAATGTCTATTGTTCAATTTTCAACATATATTTCGATGAATACTCTATAAAGCCTGTCCAACAGTATGCACATCTAGTACAGACAGTATAGATTAACAGCCACCTAGACTCAGAGTTAAACAGGAGGACGAGAGTGAGCTGTATTGCTTCTAGGTGATTGCAAAACTCTTTTACTGACCTTAAGATTCCCATGAAATCAAATGACCATCTTTTCAGTATTAACGTTTTACCAGTATTGCTTTATGTCAACAAGACCTGGAACACCACTCCCTCTGGGGAACTGAAGACGAACTGGTTTTCTTTTTTTTCTTTTAATAAACATTTTTATTTAAAGTTTTGAGTTCCAAATTCTATCCCTCCTTCCTTCCCCCAACCCCTCCCCCTTCCCTGAGGTGGTAAGCAATCAGATATAGCTTATACATGTGCAATTATGTAAAACATTACCATATTAGTTATTTTATATAAGAAAACTCAAATAAAAGAAAAAAATGAAATAAAGTGGGAAAATAGCATGCTTCAGTCTGTGGATAAACTGATTTTCTTTCCTTTTTTTTTTAAATAAAGCTTAATAAAGCCTGATTTTCCCCCCTAACCTTTGATATTATCCCCTCCTTCAGCTACCTTATCTCTCAATGTCCTCACAACTATATCATTTCTAGCATCTCTCTCTCTCTCTCTCTCTCTCTCTCTCTCTCTCATTCCCTCCCTCCCTTTCTCTCTCTCCCTCCCTCTCTTTTTCTCTCTCTTAAACATATGTATATATATATATATATATATATAGGTATATGTGTGTGTATATCTATATATTTGTAGATAGCTTCATTTAACTATTTTGTCCCATCTTCATTCTCTGTAATACCATCCCTACTCTTCCTACAAGCACACCTAGTACTGTGATGTTAGGGTCCAAGTCATGTAGGGGACAATGGAAAAGTGAATAGTGAGTGTAAGTAAGCTGCAACACAGCCCAAAAGTTTTAGTGCTGTTTTAAGCTTCAATAGCTTTAAAACTATTTAATAGCTTAGTTATTAAAACTTAAAATGAAATGACTTTGGGGACTATGTGGGGTCTCAAAAGAAGAACAAGAGCAAAGTACATCAAGAAATCAAATGGCAGTAAGAGGAGATGAGCAAGGGCAAGGGATAATAGGTAGACGGCCAAGTGTTCCACTGGTATTCTCAACCCATCAGGAGAAGGCAAGGAAAACCTCCAGTATGTTAGGTGGACCCCCTAGAGCAAACTTTTGGGACAACATGAACAAGAGTCACATAGGATGGTGAGCACGAATTATTGGAGGGAACTCCCAAATTCATGAGATCACAAATCCAATTGAGTACTCAAAGGAATAGATCTTTAATGAAGGCAATTTAAGCAGTATAGAATACCAAAGGGAGAGAGATTTAGAGGAAGGACCTTCTAATGCCTCTCATATTACATTTGCCTATCTATTAAGTGGGTTTACGAGTATGGTAGTCATTCTCTCTGGTTCAAAATCTTCAGACTGACAAGTTTCCTTGACTGATATGTGTGCATTATTATAATTTTCCTCCCAAAGAGTGGTCAGTTAGGGAAAATAAATTGGCTACAGAGTCCGACCTAATCTCACTAAAATTGCAAACAGTAGGAGTGGGGGATAAGTTGCCAGGTTCTGCATGAACTAGATATACAACTCAGATAACAAACTCAGATACAAATTGGATGTAAATATACATATAATATGATATATATATGTGTGTGTGTATATGTAAGATTTATGCATATGTGTGCATGTACAAACAGCTAGGTAGCACAGTGGATAGAGCACTGGGCTTGGAATCAGGAAGATTAATTTTCATGAGTTCAAATCCAGCCTCAATCACTTAGTAGCTTTGTGACTCTAAGCCAAATAATTTAACCCTGTTTGCCTCAGTTTCTTCATCCAGAAAGTAAGCTGGAGAAGGAAATGGCAAACCATTCTAGTATCTGTCAAGAAAACCAAAAATGAGGTCATGAAGTTAGACATGACTGAAATGAATGAATAAATTTAAAAAAGTACATATATATGTGTATGTGTGTGGGTATAAGCATATTGTATAGATAAAGATTTGCCTTTCATTTCAGCAAGAACAGACAAATAACATGTCAGGAACCATAAGAATGAATGAGAATCAAAGGCAGGTTACATGATAGCCAACTGGGTATGAAAAATTAAATTGATTTTCTCTCATTCCCAGCCCTCTGCCCTAGCTACACTTCGTATTCGGCAATCTCCTGGCAGGAATTAGTCTTTCTATTTGGTCGTCAGGACAAGGAGATAATGACAGGCCTTCTCTTCAGGGTCCAGTGAATATCCTAGGGTTAGGAGGGAGAGGATATTGGGTCATGTCTTTCGCTGATGAAGTACTTAGAGGAGCTATCTGACCCATATTTCACCCATTCTCTCCTCTTTCTTGGGTCATTAGGTGGCCTTATCTAGGCACTTGTCCAAGAGAGCCTTATCCCTCAACTAGTGTGAAACTCTACCCTTCCTCTCACTCTTAGTTTTGGCAGATAAACATGCCTTTGACTGAGGAGGTCATCCGTTGTGAGTTCAATTCCTCTTTTCTACACCAAAAAGCCTATATATTCGCCCAGAGAGGCAGTAACATGGTGTAGTAGAAAGAGAAATGAAGCCAGGAAGCCAGGAACACCTGGGCAAGCACTGCTTCTGATGCATCCTAACTGTGTGATGCTGGATAAGTCACTTAACCTCTGTTCTCTAAGCAACTAACTCTAAGACTATGAGTTGCAGATAGTGGGTGGTCCAGTATTGGTAGAGGGAGTTCCCTATATGGATAAAATCACAAGTCCAGTCACTAGTCCCCATATATTTAACCATTCTCTCCTTTCCTGTCTCATAAAAAAGGTGGTCCCTTTCCTTAATAAAACTCCCCCCACACCCCTGCCCCAATCTTTATCTTTGTTCCTATCCTTTCTTGCATCTTCAGTCTCTCCCTCAACATTTCCAACCCCTACAGGGCATTTTCATCTGGATGCTCTAGTTGTGACCTCACATTCATGAAGTCAAAAACAGAACTTATAAGAATAACATCAGTTTACATTTATATAGGGCAACTAGATGGCACAGCGGATAGAGTGTTGTGTGTGGAGTCAGAAAGTCTCTGAATTCAAATTTAGCCTCAGACACTTTCTAGCTGTATGATCTTGGGCAAGTCATTTGACCCTGTTTGCCTCAGTTTCTCATCTGTAAAATGAGCTGGAGAAGGTAATGGCAAATCACTCCAGTATCTTTGCCAAGAAAACCCCAAATGGGGTTACAAAGAGCTGGACACAACCCAAAATGACTAAATACACACACACCACTTTCACATTTACAAAGCCCTTGACATATACTCCTCTGGACCTCACATGAATCCTATGAAGTTGGTAGGGCAGGGATTTTATGTACCTATTAAAGATGAGGAAACTGAGGCTCAGGAAATAAGATGATTTGTTGGAGCTGACAAAGCTAGTACATAGCAAAGCTAGGATTAAATCCTGGTACACTTGAGTCCAATTCCACCACTGTTTCAATATATTCTATGACTCCTTTTCCTCTAAACCTATTCCTCTTTTTAACTGTCCTATGTCTATTTATGGCACCCTCATTCTTCTAGTCACCCAAACTTGAAACCTGGAAGACACGCCTCCTCCCCACCTCAGCCCCACCCACAAAATGGAGAGAAGCCCGAAGATATTCCATGGTAAGAAGACTACCGGGCTGATTGTATGTGCCAGGGTGAGGAGGCCTCAGTGCTGAGGGAAGCAATGGAGGCATAGTCACCCTGGGCCTCAGTTTTCTCACCTATAAAAGAAGAGGGTTGGACTCAATGGTTCTAAGATCCTTTCTGGCTCTAAATCCATAATCTTGTGATTCTTCCCATTTTCTATGAAATAAAATCTAAATTTCTGGTGTGGCATTCAAAGCCCATCCCAATCTGAATCCAATCTAACTGCCTAACTTTACCTCTCACTGCTAACTTTACCCCTTCAAAGAAGGCATCCCAAACCAAACAACTACCCTATTCCACAGATTGACTTCCTTCCATGGTCTCTTCCCATTGAAATTCTTCCCATGGATTTCAGAAAAATCTGAAAAGACGTACATGAATTGATGCTGAGGAAAATGAGAACTAAGAGAACATTGTACACAGTATCAACAACACTGTGTGATGATCAACGGTGACAGACTTAATTCTTCTCAGCAATACAATGATCCAAGACAACGCCAAAAGACTCATGCTGGAAAATGCTCTCCATATCCAGAAAAATAATCTGAATGCAGATTGAAACACACTATTTTCACTTTTGTTGTTGCTATTTATTTTTTCTTGCATTTTTTTCCTTTTGTTCTGATTCTTCTCTTACAACAAGACTAATGTGGACATATCTACATGTAATTGGAAAAAATGTTTTTAAGTAAAATTAAATTTTTTTAAAAAGAAATTCTTCTCATCTTTCGTGTCATCAAGTGCCATCTCTACATAAAGATAACTTCTCCCTCTTTTCTGATCCTTCCAACCAGAAGAGAATTTTGTACCTATAATCTCTCCTTGCAATTTGTACTTTTCCTATGCACTTAACAAAGGCTAATCCCTGTTTTATCTTCCCTAGTACACATAAACTCCTTGAGGATAAGGATTCGATTTTTATTCATTTCTGTATCCTCAGATAGTGCCAGGAATACAGCAGGTACTAAATAAATGTTGGTTGAACTAAGGCATTGCTGATAAAATTACAATCCCAGGTCAACTCTCCAGAGATTCAGGGGAATATATAGAAATTCCTCTATGGGAGGCAAAGAGGACACATATGGTCCCTCAGAGTCACCACCAACACCATTAGAATTGAGGGAGGAATCTCTAAAGGCAGCTAGATGGCACAATAGATAGAGCGTTGAGCATGTAGTCTGGAAGATGAGTTCAAATCCAAACTCAGACACTTACATAGCTGTGTGCCCCTGGGCAAGTCACTTAATCCTGTTTGCCCCAATTTCCTCATCCGTAAAATAAGCTGGAGAAGGAAATGGAAAACCATTCCAGTACTTTGCCAAGAAAACCCCAAATGGGATCACAAAGAGTTGGATACAACTGAACAAAAACAACTCCCTAAGGATCTCAGAGGACTCTGTTCTCCAAGGTGGAATCCCAGCTGTGGTTTAAGCCTTCATAAGGTATGAGATTCTAAGGACCTGGAATCTAATAAACACACACACACACACACACACACACACACACACACACACACACACACACACACACAGACGGTTCAAGACCAAGTCTGTGAGATCCTTGTCAAGCTAGGGTGCAGATTTACTGTGGACACAGGTAGTACTTATCTTCTTGGCATCATTCTGTGGTCATGAATGCATGTTGGGAAACCTGCACTCCAGCATTAACAGTTGAAGCACACTGGCTACCTGCTTCAGGTTTGCTGAGCAAACACAAGATCCAAGCAGCTCCGGCCTAAGCCCCTCAGCTGGGGAGCTCACACCTGGTTGCCTCCCAAGGATCAATGAGTTGCTACATTTCAGGAGACACCCCGCCAAGCTGTGTGAGCCAAAGGAAATCATCTAGCGAAAAGAAAGCCCGTTGTATAATTGGCTGCAGAGAAATTGGGAAACCTATGGTTAGCTCCTGTTGACCAAATGCAAGGACATCGTCACTGCTTTTATTCCAGGAAAGGCATGAACGTGTGAGCGTGCATGAGTGTGTTTGGGAAGTTGTGGGTGGGTTTTTAAAAACAATTTCCTTAGTCTAAGTTCTCTGGACTTGTGTAATGCAGAGAAAGCACTGCTGTCCTTGAGTCAAGGGACCCAGGCTCGAATTCCTCCTGTGATACTTAGTACCTTTGTGACCATGGACATGTCTCTGAATCTTCTGGGGCCTCTAAAACGAGGGCCTCTGAGGATCCTCCCAACTCTAGACCTAGGATCCCTGAGGCTGGAACCCTGGAGGAAACTCCAAAGAACAATTAGCAGCTCGCAACTAGGAAAGGGGGGGGGGGGAGAAATCTTTGATAACTCAGTTACAGTGCCCAAGGCAGCTTTGCTGCCTGGGGCCACCCATGGCATAGGCTTGACTCCATCCTTGAAAGGTTAGGAATCTTCTATCCCATTTCCCCTTGGAGTCACTTCTTCCTATTCTTTCACTGTCTCTTTCCCAACCGGCTGTCGTTCGTCGTCGTCGTCGTCCCGGGGAAGGAAGGTCCCAGAGGCCGGGGTGCGGGCGCTGGCCGGAGAGCCTTGCTTGCTCCGTGGGGGAAGTTGGGGGCGGGCAGGGGGTGGGGGTGGGGGAGTGGGAGTGGGTTGGCCTGGCGGAGGCAGGGAGGGGGAGCTCCGGGGGAGGAGTGTGGGCGGCTAAGCAGTCCGGGCCAGAGGCGGGGGGGGGGAGGGGGGAGGGGCCGAAACATTCTTTCGAATCCATTCAGACACTCAGCTATTTCCTGCTGTGCTCCAAACCTCAGCGAGCCTCTCCACCTGCTCTTACTTAACCATTTCCTGTTTACCGCCTGCCTCCAGAAACTCTAGTTCAGCAAGCAACCGAACCGGGGCCGAAGCTCTTTTTAACAAGGGGGGGGGGGGGGAATATGCACTTTTCACTTTCTCTCTTCCTCCCGCGGTCTTAAAGACTTGAAAGAAGAGAATGCAGCTCCCTGGAAGGAAGGGGGGGAGGGTCCCCCTAAGCCTCCCCAGCAACTTAATCAACTCAAGGGCTTAAGGAATATTGGCTGGGTGTCCCTCCGAGCGTAAGAACGTTTGCCTCTGAGATTTGTCGTCTCCCTTCCCTTGCCCTCTCCCTGCTTTAGTATTTTCCAGGCCGAGACTGAATCATAATAATGAGCATTAGTCACCCTCCTTACAAGAAACAGCCTGTGTCCTCTAGTAGCCTCTTTCTCCCAAAGAGCCCTGAATGCTTCAGCGTACCCAAACTGACAGTGTCACCCTTCCAACCCCTTCTTCCGAAAAGCAAGAGGAAGAGGGGAAGGGCTCAAAAAACTCTTTTTTGGGGGTCTTTTTGCAGTTAGTAAGTCTGAGCTGCAAGTTTTTGCTCAGTTTCTGGTGTGTTTATTTCAGACTTTCTGCTGCTCAGTTTCAAACCCTGTTGGGACGGTTAAATGAGAACAGGAGGATGAGGGCAAACTGGCAGCCGGGTTCCGCTTCCAGTCCTCTCTGAAACTAGGGGCTGATGTTGGATGAAATGCAATAGGGGGAGAAGTTTGGCTCGGCAGCTGGCTCCCAAACCCTTTTGACTCTAAGCCAAACCCTGGAAAGTAGGGGGGGGGGGGGAGATGTGTGTGTGCGTGCGTGCGCGCGCGCGCATGCATCGCAATAATGCTGATAGCTCCGAGATAAAACGACACATGGCTGTGTGCCTCGTAGCTTGTCCTGGAACCCACATGGGCCAGGAAGGGCACTTCTAAGGGTAAAGGGAGGGGAGGGTGGAGGATGGAGCGGGATTCTGGAGAAGCAGCACAGCACAGCGTAAGGGAATTTCACCATCCAGTGCTGGGCTTAATGTAAGGAGCACCAAAGTTC
Organism: Dromiciops gliroides; assembly: GCF_019393635.1. NCBI lineage: Eukaryota > Metazoa > Chordata > Mammalia > Microbiotheria > Microbiotheriidae > Dromiciops > Dromiciops gliroides. The sequence goes on from NC_057862.1 coordinate 260,500,539, forward strand.
AAATCCTACCTCAGATACTTAATTATTGGGTGACCCTGGGCAAGTCCCTTAACTTCTCTGAGATTGTTTTTTCCTTATCTGTGAAATGAGAATGAGAGCACCTTCCTCTTAGGGTGCTTGTAAGGACAGAAATATGTCTCCAGAGCCCCAGGCTAATGTGAGCTACTATTGTTATTCCAACCCAGGACAAACCAAAAGAATCCACAAGAGCTATCTGGTGAATTTGCCCTCGCCCAGGGCTGTGCTGGACGCTATCAGTTAAAACTCCACGAGGAAAGTGAAGAAAGCCAGTTGTTAAATTTTCAGTTTGAGCATTTACACCTCACAAGTCGGTTAACACTACAAATCTAGGCTTGGTTAATTGTTTTGTTGATTGTCTAGCCTTAAGTATTAATGATGCAGAGTGTGTTGTGAGTACCTCCCCTACCCCCCAAACCGGTTGTTAAATATTTACCAGTTTACCTCTGCCCTCAACTGAAGTTAATCTCTTTGAGAGTACCTTCCTGAATGACTGTGAATTGCAGGATGTCCAGCTGGCCCAAACATAAGAATGAACATAATGGGTTTCTCCCCTAGCTTTCTGTCCACCTCAAAGTTCTGCTCCTGAAGTATTAGAAGTGCCCCCTCCTCTTTGCTATGTTCTGCTGCCATTAGGGAGCATAGATTCCCATGCAAACCTACAGACATACATGGATTCTGATGCTTCCCATAACGGGTAGCCTTTTTTTTTTTTTTAAAGGAGGGCAAGCCTGTGGGTAACACAGCTGGTGACAATTAGACTCATCTGGCTGACTCAGCAAGAAAAGTGCAAGGATTGGGAGGCTTCAGCTGGTAAAGGGTTTGCCCCAGAAACAGGAGAAGTCAGTGTACTAGCTCCTGAGAGAAAGAGAAGTACCTACTGATTGATAAGAAGGCACTTAAACCTCTCTTAAAATCATTGCTCTCCCAGCCACCTAGGAGAGCCTCCTAAGGCCACCAGGTGGTGGTGTGTGGATACTGAAGATGGGAAACTTTATGCTTGGTTGGTTACACACCAACCTGGAGGTTGTACTCCAGGTAAGCATTGACTCATGGACAATGTGTGTGCCAGGGACCCAGGGCAGATCCAACCCTGAAAAGTTCAGGGGAAATGAATACCCCAGGCCTTGTGTGCATTGGAGCTTACCCTGATCTCAGGCTGTGATGCTGAGGTGAAAGGTATGGGTGTGTCTGGTAATCCAAGGTGAAATAGGGGCCCTCCTAAATGGGAATGGGGCTCAAGAAGCAACCATTCTCCTGAGTGTTTGAGATGGAAACGGGAATTATTTCTTTGGGCTTTTAGGCTATGCCTATTTCCATTAGAGCATAGTTCAGTGTAAATAAAGGGCACGGATTGAGCTGGGAGTCCTGGGATTTGAGATCAAATCCTTACTTTGACACTTCTTTCCTGTGCAACCTTAAACAAATCATGTAATCTCTCTGAGCCTCAGTTTTTTTCTATGTAGGTAGCACCCTTCTGGGCTTCCTTTCCAACTCAGCACTCACTGGCTGCTGGCTGGGTGGGGAAGGAGGAGGGTAACATGTGTCTCTTCCCACTCTCGTCCATCCTTCACTCAGCTACCAAAGAGATCTTTCTAAGGTGCAGATCTGACCCTTCTCCCAGCCTCCCTGTCACCTCAAGGATCCAATATAAAATCCTCCAGCTTTTAAGGCCCTTCATAACCTGGCCCCTTCCTATTTTTTCAGTCTTCTTACACTTTACTGTCCTCTACCTATGCTAACATTTAGCAACACTGGCATTCTTCCTCTCAATGCTCTATCTCTTGGATCCTCATCTTCTCACTGATTTTCCCCCATCCCAGGATTTCTCTCCCTTTTCCCCTCATTTTTCTAGGCTTCAGGCTTTCCTTCAAGACTCAGATCAAAATCCTACCTACTGCAAGAAGCCTTTCCTAGTCGTCCCCACTGCTGGTGTCTCCCCTTTGAAATTATCTCGCACTGTATATATCTGCTGTTGTTGGTCCTTCCTTTATGAAGAGGACAAATGTCATCACAAGAGTGATCTCTTGACTTGTGTGTGAATTGGATTTAAGCGAGACAGTGTTTCCTGTTAGACAGTGTTTTGGGGTTTTCTTTGTATTCCTATCACTCAGCCATAGTGTTTGGCACGCAGTAAACAATTAAGAAATTATTATGGGTTTTTTCTTTTTTGAAAAAAAAAAGCATTTTACATAAATTTATTATCTCTCCCTCTCTCTGCCCCCTCTTAAATGAAGTTTAACATTCTTTTTTTTTTAATTTTAATTTAATTTTATTTTTTGGTGAGGCGATTGGGGTTAAGTGACTTGCCCAGAGTCACACAGCTAATAAGTGTCAAGTGTCTGAGGCCAGATTTGAACTCAGGAAGATGAATTTTCCTTACTCCAGGCCCAGCACTCTATTTCTACCTAGCTTCCAGGTTACACATTGGGGGCTATTTAAAAAAAGAGCTGATATACATGTATGTATGTATGTATATATATATATGTATATTATGCATGTGTATGCATATGTTACACACTATATATGTATATACATACATATATTCATATGTGTATATATCTCACAGTTCCTTTTCCGTTGTCTTTGATCTCTTCGGTATAGTTAGGTGGAAGGGTGTGCACAACTTAGTAACTTTGGGGACATGATTTCAAAAATTTAACAAAATAGCTGAACCAGTTCACAGCTCCACTTGATTGTGTCTTTTCCTGTAGCCCCTCTGACATTTGTAATTTTCCTCATTAGTCATCTTTGCTGATCTGATGAATGTGAACGAGAACCTCCAAGTTGCTTTAATCTGAATTTATCTAACTATTAGTGATTTGGAGCAGATAAATGCTTGTTGATAACAATGATGACAATCATGAAGGTACATGAAGGCTCCTAAAATTATAGTTCACAAACCCCTACTGGTGTGCTTCCCATCAATAGTCAGCCATTAGATACAATTAGTCTTTAAAAAAGACATTTACTAAAATGCCCTAGTAAGAACATTAAGGCACACACTCTCCCACAGACAGAAACAAAAATAGCATACGGGAAATACAAGCACATAATAGACTACACTGGTAGGGGACTTATGTGGCCAAGGCTACTCATGTTTTCATCACTACGGAGCCCCACCTCCGTGTCTTTGTACTGCTCCCCTCTGGGCACAGTGTCTCTGCTAGCATCTGGATAAGCTGAGCCTGCTCCTCTATGCAGTTTTAGTTCTCACAACTAATGCTAATTCTTTTGACTCCACAGCAGGCTCTCTTCACTGTGCCTACACTATCTTTCCCTAATGAAGGGAGCCCAAAACTAGCTGCTCCTCTATTTCTATCAAAGAGAATTTCTTCATGCTTTATAAAGGGATGAAAAAGCAAAACAAAACCAAAAAACCCTTTTCTTTATACTCGTTTAAAACATTCACACCTTGCTGTCACAGTTACCTATCCCCTTCCCCCAAGTGACTTTTTCAACTAGGTTGATGGAGGAGAGTGGAAATCAACTGATCCGGGATAATTAGGATAATCAACCCCAAGACACTTTCCCCCTAGTTAAACATTTCCTACCTCCAGCAAATGAACTGAGGCATTTTTCACACGTTTGGGTTTTCTTGGTAAAGATACTAGAGTGGTTTTCCATCTCATTTTACAGATGAGGAAACTGAGGGAAATAGGGTTAAGTGACTTGCCCAGGGTCTCCCTGACTCTGGGCAGCTAGATAGCACAATGAATAGAACAGTGGGCCTGGAGTTAGGAAGACCTAAGTTCAAATCCAGCCTCAGACACTCACTGACTGTGAGACCCTAGGCAAGTCACTTAACCCTGTTTGTCTCAATTTCCTCATCTGTAAGATGGCTGGAGAAAGAACTAATCCAACACTTTCTTTCTTCATGCTCTTCCAGTGTCTTTCAGAAGACAACAAGGTAACCTCCTTGTTACCTTCCTTGTAGTTCATAACTCTGAACTCTCTCATAAGCTAGTTAGGAGGTCCTGAGTTGCCTTGGGGGGCATACTTCAAACTGTCAAAATAGCCCTGGAAGAAAACAATCTTTTCTTCATCTTACTCCCACATCTGGTAGTATCTACTATTGTGTCAGTCCAAAACTAGCTGCCTCTAAGTCATCCGAAGCATTTTGTGCATATATACAACATTGTGTGCTGGTTCAGTTGTGTTCTCTTATTCCAAGTCCAATAGTCTCCTCATATCTATATCTTCCTAGTCCTTTTTTTTTTTTTTTTTTTTTTAGGCAATGGGGGTTAAGTGACTTGCCCAGGGTCACACAGCTAGTAAGTGTCAAGTGTCTGAGGCCGGATTTGAACTCAGGTACTCCTGAATTCAGGGCCGGTGCTTTAACCACTGCACCATCTAGCTGCCTTCCTAGTCCTTTTCTGATGTATATAGACTGCTAGACCCTATAATGATACTACTGATCAGCAGTTCATTCAGGTTGTTTCTGAGAGCTTCCATTACATGTAAAAGAAGCTTCCCAGGAATCACTCTCGAAAAGGTGTAAGAAAAAAACAAACATAAACCCAGTAAAGAAAGTTGCTCCTCAGGCACTTTTCACATCCTCCTCTTGCAATGAGGATACCTTTGTCCACATTCTGAGCTCTTTCAGCCATTTCTTCCATTCTTCAGGCACCAGAAAATAATAAAGGCCAAGAGTTCCAGTTCGATTCCTAGATTGGAGAACTTTGTGCTCAGAGGGTGTTTTAGGCTACATGGATGGTCAAAAACATTCAGGTACTGAGTCCCAGCTTGCTTCTTACAGTATGCTGCTAGTATTTTAGGTCAGGAGGAATTGGTCCCAATCAGTGCTTATGTGACAAAAAGTGTTCTCCAATTCTGTGTGGAATAAAACCAACATTTCCTCTTTCCTGCTATTGCAAATAACCAACCCCCTTAGAGAACTCTAGACTCACCCATGTATAGTCCTCCATTGGGTCCTTGGCCTTTCATTGACTTCAGTAGAATTATCCTCAGATTTTTTCATAAAAGGCCTGGAATACAGTATTCACTGGGGATCCATTGTCCAGTTTTGCAATGAATCTCATATGACCAGTTTTCACTCTCACTTCTGTGTGGAGTCCAACAAGTTCAGATGAGATGGACTTGGGGTATAATGGAGCCAGTTCAGTGTGAGCATTTACACCAAAGAAATGGACAAACACTACAAATCAAAGCTTAGCTATTGTTTGTTGATTGTCTAGACTTAAGAAAGTGTTGGAAGAAATATAGATTAAATGTAGATTAAGCTTAAAAGTGTGTCATACATAATTTTTCTCCCTAGAAAGCTAGTTGTTACCAGCACATTGCTCATAATCAACTGATGCCGGTGAGGTCAGGTTTGCTATTTTCAGGGTCCTGAGTGACCTCCATACTAGGCCCCACCTCCATTTCCCAATGCTAGTTCCTTTGAATTCAAGCTTTCTCACACCAACACCACATTCCTTTCTCAGGTGCACACATTACTCATGCATCTATCCAGGCCACAGTTGTAACAGATGGTGACCTGACTTTGTTGTCTGAATCTGTCACTGATTTCTGGGAGCGAGGCTTCTTTGGCATCTGCTTCCAACTCCTTTTCTCTTTTCAGGAAGGATGGCTGTGCCCATTAGACTACCCATAAGCAATTACTAATAACCTTGAGGTTCTCCAGCAACCACTCCTATTCCTGTCTCAATCCCATGAAATCTCTCTGTCACATCTGTACCATGTTTTAGCCAGGACCCAAAGAGTTCCTCCTTTGGTGTGGCTGAGTTTCTCTTCAGAAAAGGACCATAGTTTTCCATATTAAATTCCATGGATTAGGGCTTAGTGGGTTGAATTATGGAATGAGAGACCCAGGCCCAGTACCATGCACTAAGGAGTATGTAAACCTGTCTGCCTCCATAGCTGCTTCTGACTTTTCTTTTCTCATGGGTCAGTTCTGATCATGTCTCCCCCAATGTTTTTATACAGTACAATCATGTTAAACATATCTTCTTCCTCTTCCTCTTCCTCTTCCTCTTCCTCTTCCTCTTCCTCTTCCTCTTCCTCTTCCTCCTCCTCCTCCATCTTGCCCAGGGTCACACAGCCAGTAAGTGCTAAGTGTCTGAAGCCAGATTTGAATTTAGGTACTCCTGACTCCAGGGCCAGTACTCTATCCACTGCGCCACCTAGCTGCCCCAACATATTTTCACATTAGTCATGTTGTGAAAGAAAAATCAGAACAAAAGGGGAAAACCACACAAAAAAAGCCAAACCCCAAAACAACAAAAATGAAAATAGTATGCTTCCATCTTCATTCAGACTCCATAGTTCTTTTTCTGGATATATAGAGCATTTTCTACCATGAGTCTTTTGGAATTATCTTGGATTATTGGTAAGAAGAGCTAATCCTATTACATTTGATCATCACACAACGTTGCTGTTACTGTGTACAATGTTCTCTGGGTTCTGCTCACTTCACTCAGCGTCATATCTTTTTTTTTTTTTTTTTTTGGTGAGGCAATTGGGGTCAAGTGACTTGCCCAGGGTCACACAGCTAGCAAGTGCTAAGTGTCTGAGGCCGTACTTGAACTCAGGTCCTCCTGAATACAGGGCTGGTGCTCTATCCACCATGCCACCTAGCTGCCCCCATATCTTTTTTGAGATGCTTAGTGATCAGTTTCCAATTACTTTCTGAAGCTCCTATTTTACTAGGCATTCTAAGAAAGTCCCAAATTTTCAGACAATTAAAAAACCCACAGAATTGTGGTCTTTCTCCTCAGATCCCTTGGTGAGTACTTCTTGTCTCTCCAGAATGCCAGTAACACAATTCTTATTTTAAAGATAGTCAATAGCTACCTGTTCTTCATACCTCACAAAGGGGTGACAAAGTGAAGACCCTTCTTTGCATGTAAGACATTAACACCCTGCTGTCTCTTTTACCTTCATCAGCTTCACAGAGTCACTATGAGGGGAGTCAATTGATCAAGGGTATCCTGATGAACCTGGCACTATATCTAAAAAGAGATTTGGACTAGTCCCTTCCAGCTCTGAATCTCTGACCCTACTTCATTCTAATTCACCCAGCATGCATTAAATATCAGTTTCATGCAGAGTACAGTATGAGTTGCTAGAAGAGTTTAAGTTTACCCAGCCCTCAAGTAGCTAAAGGGGATATGGCATATTTACTAATAACTATAGTACATACACTAGCTATGTCACCCTGGACAACTCACATCCCTGTTTGCCTCGGTTTATTCTTCTGTAAGATGAGCTGGAGAGGGAAATGGCAAACCAATATCTTTGCCAAGAAAACCCCAAATGGGGTCACAAAGAATCAGGCACAACCGAATCGACTGAAAACCAAAATAGTGCAGAAGAAAATGAGGTGAACAATGTTAATGGTCTGTTTGTAGCCTCTGCTCTCTATAATAGCAGAATAAGACAATAGATTTAGAGCTGGAAAGGATCTTAGAGGTTACCTGGTCCAGTCCCCTCCTTTTACAAATGAGGAAACTGAGTCCCAGAGAAAAGTGGCTTGGCAAAGGTCACATAGGCAGTAAGTGGTGGGGAAAGGATTTGGACCCAAGTATTCGGACCACAAATCCAGGACACTGCTGCTCCAGGTTCTCCTGATAGCCATGTCAACTTGTCTTAATATTACCTAGTGTAAAGAATTAATTGTTATTTGAGGTTTTTATGCCTCCACACGCACTGACTTGGGGTTCCACAAACCGCACGGTGCTCCACCCACTGGTTGTAGCCGTTGCCGTGGCGCTGGCACCTCATGTCATCCTCATCACCACTCGCCTACATGGGCCTGGCAAAATTATAATGATTGGAAGCCTAGTGAGGGCAGTCATGTGACTGTCAGAGCGGCCATCCCATTGGCTGGGGCTGTGTGGGGTTTTTCTGGGATTGGGGGAGGAGAATTGGGCATTCTAGTGGGAAGCTGGAAGGCGACAGGCATTCGGCTGCATATTCTCAGCTGATTCCTGGGTGGTGGTACCTTTACAAGTTGTATAATTTCCCTTTCCCCGTTTTATTTCCTTTCCCTTGATCCTACTGATCCTGTTTGTGTGTGTGTGTGTGTTTTTTTAAGTTCGTTCTTGTTAAAATAAATCCTGTTCTATTTTGAGGGAGGCTGCCAGTCTCCTTCCTTGCCCCAATATTGCAGTGAGCCACTTAGTTAACACTCTCCAATTAAAAATTGGTCCCCACACTAATTATCATGTTATTCCAGTAAGAAGCTCAATACCAAGTTCAAGTTAACTCTGTTAATCAGGATGGAGAAATTAAGACTGTTGCTGCCCACATAATTCAGGTGGGACCTGGAACTTAGTGATGGCACTAGCTATAGAAAAAACATACTTGCCTTTCATCAGTCAATCAATCAGCTTTTAGAGGAATACCCAATCTCTACACCTATAGCTTTAAGCTATCCCATCTTCAATTTCTTTGGAGAGAACAACATGGTAGCCCTTCTTTCCATAAGGTCTGGTGCTTCTGGGATATCTTGCTAGGCAGCCCCTAACACTCCTGTGAATCTGGAGCAGACTCTTTTACAAAGGCTTAATAGCTTGGAGAACTTTCCACCTCTCAGGCCTGCAGAGCAGGTCAAAGACAAAGCACAACAAAACTCCATACGTCTCATTCTCTGCTGGGGGATCTAATCTCTCTCCCTTCTGACTCCAGGAAACAAGTGGAAGAATTCTCTGGGCTTCCCTTTTCCTCTCTGAGACTTCTGTGGCAGGAAAGCCTATGACAACTGAACAAGGGAACAAGCTTTTCAGGAGTGGGGTTTGAAGCCAGGGAAAGAGTCAAGTAGGTCAAGGTCGAGAGAGATAACCTCTGCTTCACTTTTTTTTTCCCTTTAAGGTTCTCAAACGACTTCACAAACAGTAAGTTTTTGTATTAACTGCTGGAAAAGCAATACCCATGCTCTCTATAAAATTAATTGATATTGTTTACATCATTATTCTCTAATATTTCCTTCCCCTAATCCATTAAACTATCATTAGGAGCAAAGGATTTTTTTTTAAAAAGGAGGGGAAAGCAATTCAGCAAAACTAACCAAGATAGCGATAACAGTACATGCAACGTTCCACACTCATTGTCTCTCACCTCTGTAAGGAAGGGAATGGGGCCAACTTTGGTCATTATAATTACAAAGCATTCAATTTCTGGTCTTTTTTTCTTTTCCCTTTCCATTTCTTTCCAGTTCCATGAAGTCATGGTCTATACGGTTTTCCTGATTTTTTCGTTCTTTACTTTGCATCAGTTCATATAAATCTTCCCATGCATTTCTAAATTCTTCATATTAACTTTTTTTTTCTTTTTGGTGAGGTAATTGGGGTTAAGTGACTTGCCCAGGGTCACACAGCTAGTAAGTGTTAAGTGTCTGAGGCTGAATTTGAACTCAGGTCCTTCTGAATACAGGGCCGGTGCTCTATCCACTGTGCCACCTAGCTACCCCCATGTTAACTTGTTATGGCACCATGTTCTCTTTCTGTAAGAAACCAGACCCACTCAGAACAGTCTGTTTAATTTTCAGTGAGAACTGAGGCTATTATCAAAGTTCATATTAATAATAAATTGATGAATGAATAAATGAATGAAAGAAAAAAGCATTTAATAAGTGTCTACCATGTGTAAGGTTCTGGGAATACAAATCCAAATGTGAAACAGCCCTTGCTCTCAAGGAGCTTACATTCTAATAGAGAAAGACAACAGCATAAAAGAAAGTGGTACCTAGGGAAGAAAGTTTTAGTCTAGGCCATTACAGGGATGGTGATTTTATCCAAAGGACAGTTAATTGATGCCCTTTCCAGAAGCAGTATTAGTATTGATTTCATTACTGTGGCCAGCACAAGAGATGGAAGAGAGGAGGGAGTATATAGCATACATGCCTCTTCAGAGGCAATGGTAAGATGACCCAGGTAGAAGGCTATATGAAGGATGATCAGGTCTGGGGCCAGTGTGCTAGACTTCCAGCAAACGTGGAAGGTTTTAGCCTAGTCCAGTTCCCTGATAACCATGATCAAACAAACAACCAACCTTAGATGCCATATATATAAAGAAATCATTAAAGAAAACCTCATAACTACAGAGCAAATTGAAAATAGAAACCACTGTTTACCGCCTCAGGAACTGAAACACTCAGGAATGCCATAGACAAAATCTAGAGCTTCTAGGTCAAAGAAGAAAAAACCAATTTAAACCAGAAAGAACGTTCAAGGACCAAGCAGGCAGTCAGGATCACACAAGATTATTCTGAAGCTATGATAAAGAAAAGGAAAATTTTTTTAAAGGAAAGGAAATCTTAGCGTATACTATATCAGGGAAAAACCTACAACCAGGAATAACTTATCCAGCAAAACTAAGTATAATCTTTTTTTTTTTTTAATTGTGGGGCAATGAAGGTTAAGTGACTTGCCCAGGGTCACACAGCTAGTGTCAAGTATCTGAAGCCAGATTTGAACTCAGGTCCTCCTGAATTCAGGGCCAGTGCTTTATCCACTGTGCCACCTAGCTGCCCCAAAACTGAGTATAATCTTAAAGGGAACAAAACAGATTTTTAGGAGACTAGAGCAAATAGTTCAGTGGAGGCCAAGAAGGGGGGATGGGTGGAAATGAGAGAAATGGAACAGAAAAATAAGAAGTGTCCTTCTGGGGGCTCAGTTTAACTGTAATCTTCAATTCCTGAATTGAAATCTTCAACCACTGGGCTAAACCCCTTTGGACTGGGGAACAGATGAAATTCTTTTGCTATTTAAAGCTCCCAGAGTTGTGGCTCACTTGTTTGGTTAGCCAGCTCTGCTTTTTCCATTATTAACGCAATCGATGAGAGTTACATCTCAAGGTGTAGACAATCTTGCTTCTATACCATGTGCATTAATTGATTGATTGTTCCTGTATCTCAAAAAGGTATTCTCACCTGATAAAAGGTATCGGGACATAGAACATCTTGTTAATTGAAGTGGGGGAGTGGGGGTGGAACTCTGCCATCTTACACAAGAAAGAAGTTTAAATCCTAAATAGAATTTCAGAAATGTTAGATACAACAGAGGATTTCTCAGCTTTGTCTAGCACCTTTACAAACAAATTGATCCTAAGGTAAGACAATAAAACCTCATAAATAATGCTGAAGAGTAGGACTATTAAACATGTGCTTTATTGAACACAACATAATTACAGTTTTAATCAATAAGAAGCATTTGAAGAAAGTATTCAAACTGAAAGGGGGAATAAATAGTATAATCCTAAAAGATGTGTGTCAGTAAAAGAACAAATTATAGGAGTGAGAGATCATTTTATCAAATAAAATGGCAACAATTAGAGAACATACCAGAACTTTTGGGATGGAGCCAGAGAAATTCTTAAGGGAAAAGTTGAATCTGTAAACACTTTCATTAAAAAAAGAAAGAATGTATCAGGGAATTGAGCACACAATTTAAGAAACTAAAAAAGCAACAAATTTTTAAAAAGCCTTGAGGTCCAAAACAGAAATTATGAAACTCAAGAGTGTGATCAATTTGAAAACAAAAATTTGTGTTTTTTTTTCATTTTAAGAGTTTTTTTAAACACAATTGTGTGTCAATAAAAATTTGAATTGATAAAACTAGGATTAAAAAAAAAACCTAATAGGGGCAGCTAGGTGGCACAGTGGATAGAGCACTGGCTCTGGAGCCAGGAGGACCTGAGTACAAATCCAGCCTCAAATCTAGACACTTACTAGCTGTGTGACCCTGGGCAAGTCTCTTAACCCCAATTGACTCACCAAAAACAAACAAACAAAGCCAAACAAACCCTAATAAAATAGAAAAACTTTTTAAAAATTGTTTTTAATTTTTTTATTTGATCAAGAAAAAAGAGAAACAACTGCTAAAAAGATAATTCACAACAGATGAAAAAAAGAAATTTTTAGAAACTACATTTCCAAATTAAAGGCCAACAAAACTGATAAATGTATGAACACTTACGCAAATAGAAAAAAAGTAAATTAAGAATAAGAAATAGAGAATTTAAATAATTCAATCTCAGAAAAAGACCTAAAATGTGATCAATTAACCTTTTTTTATGGCGGTTCCAGATAGATTTACAAATGAATTCTATCAAATCATTAAAGGACAATTTTAGTAATATATAAATTGTTTTCAAAAAATAGATCAAATAGGCTAGCTGAATTGGCAATCACTCATTCATCCATCAAGTTAACTCAGCCCCAAAGAGAAAGCTCTAAAACCAAGTGGATTTATTCTACTCAGGAAGTGGCAATGTGGTCCTGAGGGAGCTATTGCTGATGTACTGAAGCAGACCAGTAGCTGGACAAATGATAAACTGGCCCCAGTCCTTAGAGATGAGATTTAAACACAAGCCTCTTAACTTTCATTCCAGCTGTCTAGCCTCAAGGACCACCACATCTATCTCCAAATGCTAAACTTGCTCAAAAAAATAAATGGATCAACTCTGGTAATACAACCCTGAGTTTCTGCCCATCCAGCATTGTTAGCATCTAGGAAAACCATGGCCAGATATTTTCAAGAGATTAAGTTGAATAGGGTGACACAGCAAGAGCAGGGCATCCAGAAATTTAAGTCACCCAATGTTAAGAAGGATTTCTATTTGGGAAAGTACTGCATCTAAGTGAGATAAGACAAATGGCTTGATCCAAGAGTATGCAATTTGTTCTTTAAAAAAAAGATGTTAGGATAGCTAGGTAGTGTGGTGAATAGAATCAGGAAGATCTGATACCAGACACTAGCTGTGTGGCCATGGGCAAGTCACTTAACCTTAATTGTCTTCTCTCAAAAATGTTATAGACATAACAAAAAATATGAGAGGCACTGTGGTATAATGATTAGAGTGTTGGACTTAGACACAGGAAGAAATGAGTTCAAGTCACTATTCATTAGTTGTTTGACCTCTAGGAGGCTGAGGTTAGTTGAAGGAAGTACCCACACCAATGAATCATAGATCCTTGACATAAATACTCCAAAAAACTACTAATAAATAATCAAGCCAAAGATTAATTAAATATCCAGATCCTAAAATCAAAATCTTTTACATTTTGATTAATAACAATAGTTAAAAGTTATATAGTCCTTCCTGTGTGCTAGGTTTTCCTGACTCTAGGTTTCTCTCTCTCTCTCTCTCTCTCTCTCTCTCTCTCTCTCTCTCACTCTCTCTCTCACTGAAACTTCCCCTTTAACAAAGAAAATGGTTAAGAAAACTGACAGCCTAAATAGATATCTGGTAGCATTTTGTACCTCTATATTCTCCTATCCCATCTGCTTTCCAAGACCCAAAATGGTCATTGCAATTAATCTGAGATTTGCTGCCTTGTTTTCATTTACATTGTGTAGTCCCTATTGCTGTTTATTGAGGTTTGATTCAATTTGCACATTGTCCCATGTTTCTCTGAATCCATTCTTGTCCTTTCTTAGGGAGTGAGAGTATTCCATTACATTCATGCACCACAATTTGTTTATCCATTCCTCAGTTGATGGGAACCAACTTTCTTTACAATTTGGGTTTTTTTCCCCTTTACTACCACAAAAAGTGCTGCTATAAATATTTTGGTTTATATGGAATCTGTCTTTGATCTCCTTGGGTTATATGCCCTGCTGTGGGATCACTAGGTCAAAAGGTATGAATTTCCCTTTTTCTTAAAGGCCCAAAGAGAAAATGGTTCCCACATATTTAAAAGCTTCATCTGGCAACTGCTATCCTACAGATAATCTCCAACTGACTTGCATAAACCAGCTGTTAGGTCCTCAGCATAACTAGACAAACACTAAAGGAAAAGTCTACCTTATATCTCCCTGGGACACTTAACACTGACATAAAGCCATTCATAAGGGGGAGGGTGGAGAAAGGGAGGGAGAAAAATAGGAGTGGGTGAGGGGGCAGGAAGGGAGAGAGAAGAAAAAAGGGGGAGAGAGAAAAAGAGGGGGAGGGAGAGACTGGACCCATCTTATATACAAAAGTTGTGAAGTGCCTACAAGGAAATGGCAAACTACTCTAGTATCTTTGCCAAAAAAAAATCCCAAATGGGGTTATAAAGAAACAGGCCCTGCTGAAACAACAGGACAGCAACAACAGAGTACAGAAAGGGGGTGATATATCTATATCTCTATTTATATCTAGATCTACATCTATAGGTCAGAAAGGTAGGTTGGGTCCAGATTGTAGAAGGCTTCAAAGCCAAACAGAGGAGTTTATATTTTATCCTAGAAACAAGCCCTTAGAGCTTATAGAGGGAGGGAGAGTGACATGGTCAATATATCTATATTCAAGGAAAAAATCACTGACATTAGATGGAGGATAGACTGAAGTAAGAGAGAGACTTAAGGCAAGGAGAACAATTAGAAGGCCCTTTCAATAGTCCAAATGAACACTGACCTGAGGTAAGTGTGAGTAGTTTGAAGTGTTAAGGGCTAAAATTCTAGCTAGTCTGTCTAAAATATCTAATGAGTGGTCGCCAATAAATTATAAGCTTTAGCAAGAGTTAGACTTTTAAGCATTTATTAAGGAGAATAAGAATTTGGTAAAGAGAGAGAAAGGCCTAGATTCCTATCTATTAAAGGGAGAGCACATTTCTAGCTCCCTTCTCCGCCAGCGTCCCCAGGAAAGAGCCCCAGAGTCAGCGCCAGTCTCTTCCTTCCTCCTCCCACTAGTCTGCGTCACTTCCTCCTGCCAAGAACTCTTCTACAGTAAGTATCCAGCAGGTGGCGTCATTCCAATCGTTACAGTCCCCCCTGTTGTTCCTCAAGAAACAAAATGTTTCCTTGACGGAACAGTAAAAACAATATAATAACTATTGCTAACTAATAATATGTGAACAACAATATAGAAAAGGAAGAGAGGAAAGTTTTGTCCAGAGGGGCGATTTTTTTTGTCCTCATGAACCGACGCTTTGACATTAGTCTTGCAAAGGGAGGGCCTCTGCAGAGAATACATGTTACAGATGGTGTATATTATAACAGAAAGAGAAAAAAAAACAACAAAAACAACAAATCAAAACTGTTCATTTAAAGTCTCTGAAAGTCTTTTCTCAGATGTCCTCTAGGTGTAGTCGTAGAATGGAAGTCTCTTCAGGGGTTGATGTGTGGATGCTGGTAATCAGCCAGGAAAATTTCCTACAAAATTGAGCTTAACACAACTTTAAAATAGCTTTATCAATAATCAAATCAAACAATGAAAGTTCTCAAAAACATGTCTAAGGGAATACAGAATCTTAGTTGTTACACATGAAACATATAATAAAACAAAAATTAAAACATTCTTTAAAATTATAATATTACTATAGTCCCCCCCTTATGGAGGGTAATTGAGAAGACAATTGCTGCGATATTAATTATTAAAAATAATTTTTTATCTTTGTTTCATCACTTTTTGCATCATCTGCCTAATTATCCTCATGCCATTATGAGAAATTAAAAAATCTAATATAATTGGTAACAGGTGTCAAGGCCAAATTCAACACTGTATTTATCATGACACCTGAGATAATTATGGGGGTTACCATAAAAGAACAGAGAAATGATGGGATATGAGCATTCCCACACTTGAGCAATATGTACTGCCCATACAGTATGCCAGGCTTAAAATAGGTGGATGGAATATACGTCCATGCCACCGAACATATTGGAGGAAACTGAGTCAGACTTAATCAGATCCATGGGATTCAGATGTCCATGGCATCAGGCATATAGGAGGGAGCATAGAAGCCAGGTGTAGAAGTGAGATGGGTGGGATGAATACTTCCAGCCATCTGTACAATATTGTGGGGAAAAATAAAATAAAATATTAAACCAAGAGAATCCAACCTCAACATTTGTCAAAAGCCGTTCTCTCGGCCATACCTTGACTTCATGCATGTCTCCCCTCATGTGACAGTTCAGTGTCTGCTCTTGCATGTATTCCTCTTGTGATTGGATGGCACCTTGGCCAACTGGCATCTGATAACTCAGAATAAAGGTAATTAGTGTCTTAAATGATAAGTTCCCATAATCCAAGTCTCATATGGATTTAAAAATTGAGGATAATAAATGATTGCAAAAAATGTGAATACATCTTGACTCAGAACACAATATATAATTATGCAACAATTTCAAATAATACCCCTTTTTTTAACTTAGTATACAATTACTTTTTTGAAAAATCTGAACATATTTAAATAAAAGTTAAAGCACAACACAATCTCAAAGACAACTTTTACAAATGTTCCCCTCTTTTTTTTTTTTTTTGAATGTGCTTATCAAAAATAATACTTCTAGAATCAATTTACACTTGTCATGGCAACCAATTTGCCAAGGAAATGCTTTAAAGAGTTTGATCAAATAATCAGTTGAGAAAAACAAAAACAAACAACTCAGAATATGGGAGCACAATACTCCTAGAATTAACATTGTATTATGAAATCAAAACCATCTTGCAATTTTTCAAAATTAGATAGATAAACGAATAGAAGAAAATACACATGGAACAATAAAAAACAATGAAATTCAAACTAGGACTAAATGAATGTGAACTTAATATTAATAAGAGTATTATAAAATATAAACTTGATCACATGACTATAAAAAGCTTTTACAAATATTCTCCTTGTTTTAAAAACTAAGTATAAGACACAATCTCAAAAGCATGAAAATCTCTATGAAAATAAACCCATTACCATTAATTTCAAAATGTAGATGTAATAGCATAGAAATCCTATGTAACCTCTGAACTGATACAATTACTCTGAGTGAATTCAGAACACTTTTGATTCCGATATCTAAAATCCCCAATACTCATATCAATACCTTGCTGCTTACTTCTACATTTCTGTAAAATATATACCCTTCCATGCCAAAAGAAGCAGAGTCTTGAACTATGTTGATGATTGTCATTCTTATTCAGCTTAAGTTTTTCTTCTTTAACCCCTCTATATTGTCTGTCAGTCTTTTCACCATACAAATGCTTTATAAGATTACTAATGAAAGACAAAAGCAGGTTAGCAAAATTATGAACAAAACGAGCATATCTGGAATTTAAAGAGTTTTCTAAGATTGTCTCAAAAGCACAGCCAGGCCGGGGAAGGGCTGAGCCTGAGGCTGCAAATGTAGTTAGAGAAAGTTGAGCATGCGCACCAGATCTCTGGACTTCCCAGGCAGGGGAAGCTATGGGCTTGGCCATAGGAGGAGTAGAGGGTGGGGTCTGGAGAGGAGGGGAGGGACCAGAGCAATTTGAATCAGACTTGATTTTGAACTCAGGCCTGGATTCCTCTTCCCCCACTTTGCCTCCAGGTGCTAGGGGATTAAAAGCTTCTAGAGGGTGGGTCATTGCCTCCAGGCATGCAAAATTAGAGCAACAATTACTGTTAGAATTGGGAAAAGCTGCAGGAATCTCTTCAGGTTTCTCTGAAAAAGCATGGTTGGGAGAGGGAGAGATATTTCCTTGTGTGAGTAAGTTGCTGGCTCTTTTAACAAAAATAAAAAGAAAAATAGAAAATCCACAAAAACAAAGCATTAACATGATCTTATCTCCCATTTGTCTGGTTAAACAGACTAAAATCAAAAATAGGGTAATTAGGGAGTTTAAAAGGTCCATTCGAAAAAATTTAAAGGAAAACACAGCCAGTGCGCCAGTACTTAGCAGTTAAAGGGAGAGGGAGGGGAAATTTCTTACCCAACCAGAAGATCAGAAGAAGACTGAGGTTTAGCTTTCCTCTTCGTGGTCAGCCATCTGTTAAGGGCTAAAATTCTAGCTAGTCTGTCTAAAATATCTAATGAGTGGTCGCCAATAAATTATAAGCTTTAGCAAGAGTTAGACTTTTAAGCATTTATTAAGGAGAATAAGAATTTGGTAAAGAGAGAGAAAGGCCTAGATTCCTATCTATTAAAGGGAGAGCACATTTCTAGCTCCCTTCTCCGCCAGCGTCCCCAGGAAAGAGCCCCAGAGTCAGCGCCAGTCTCTTCCTTCCTCCTCCCACTAGTCTGCGTCACTTCCTCCTGCCAAGAACTCTTCTACAGTAAGTATCCAGCAGGTGGCGTCATTCCAATCGTTACAGAAGTATCCTCATTTTACAGATGAGGAAACTGAGGCAAACAGGGTCACACAGCTAGTAAATGTCTGAGGCCAGATGGGAAGGTGTGAAGATAGGCATGGCAAGATTGGGCAACTGATTGGATTTGCAAGTGGAAGGCTCATAAACCTGGGAAACTGGTAGGATGATGGTATCCTTAACAGAAATAGGAAAGTTTGGACAAGAGGCAGTTTTGGAGAGAGGATAATAAATTTGGTTTTGGACATGTTGAAGCTTGAGATGTCTTCCTATGGGACATCCAGTTGGAAATGTCTGAAAGGTAGTTGGTGACATGGGAGAGCATATGGATGCTGAATGTGTAGATGCTGGAATCCTCAGCATATATGTGATCTTTAAAACCACGGATGATTACAAGGCTACCAAGTGAGAGAATGTAGAGACCAGAGAAGTTTATATAGCATCCTGACCCCTCACTATCCTAATTCCTAGAAGAAAACATGGTTCTCTTGAGGGAAGATAAATTTTCATTCTTTTTGTTTATGATGTCTTTATGATTTGGTACAAGAACTGAGCATTTAGGTTAGTAGGTACCACAGATAGGCATAGAGCTGATGAGATGCTCTGAGGATAGGAATTTGGTTGCTTTTGAGTTCTCAACTCTCAGAACACAGAACAGAGAGATCATTTCTTTTCTGCCAAGTCAAAGAACATAAATATAATCCTTGATGGGTCTAGCATCACAAGCCCTTAGGAAAGGGGGTGGAATTTTGGCTCATTTTAATGAATGAGTTTGAAGTCAAGCCATTTAAAGAGTTGGGCAAATAGGATGTATGTGTTTCTTCCATGCAGGAATCATGTGTATAGTTTACTATGTAAAAAAAACTCAGGACGGGGGCGGCTAGGTGGTGCAGTGGATAAAGCACCGGCCCTGGATTCAGGAGTACCTGAGTTCAAATCCGGCCTCAGACACTTGACACTTACTGGCTGTGTGACCCTGGGCAAGTCACTTAACCCCCACTGCCCCGCAAAAAAAACCCAAACAAACAAAAAACTCAGGACATCAGATCTTCTCTATATGTTCCATCATTATAGTTAGCATTTATACATATTATCTCATTTGATCCTCACAACAACCCTAGGAAGTAGGTATTATCCCCATCTCAATGCAGACAGAGGTGAATTGACTTGCCTAGGATCACATAGCTAGTTACTCTCTGAGGCTGGATTTTGAACTCAGGTCTTCCTGAGAAAGTCCAGAACTCTATCCATTTTGCAAGCTAGCCACCTTTCTATAATGTATTATTGAGAGAGAGAAGACTTTGGCTCTTTAACAAACTTGACATAATTGAGTTGCATCACTGGGCCAATTTGCCATACTACTTAATGTTTGTGTCTAATGACCAAAGAGGTGTCCCTAGCAGGCCCTTGAGAAAACAAGTTCATGGAAAGGAATCAGCCAGCCCTCACCCTCAACCCAATGGAAGGGGAAGAGGCCTGGAGGCATTGAGTACAGTTAACCCAGTTCTGTATCTCATTTAGTCTTGTGACCAGACACTGACTAAGCAGGAAGCTGATGAGTTAGAGGATGTGGATAAAGTACGAATCACAGTTCTGTGTGGCCTTTGCCTGTTGTCAGAAAAGGTAGCTAACTCAGACTGCCAGAAACTAAGTTGCCTGTCCCTGGGGTGCTGCTAGTTGTGCTTTGTAGGGGCTCCCATAGCTACAAAGGCTTAAGAATTAGGGACATGGAGGCCCCTTGAGGGGCTCAGATAAAAATCAGTATATTCTCTAAAGAGATTAGGGAGAGACTAGACCTGTTAGTACTGAGAACTCCCAGATGTTCTGATGCACTCACTCTTTACTGCCAGCAGGTTGGCACCTTTTCTGTAATTTACACTCTTACACAATGGTGTCAAACTCAAATAGAAACAGAGGGGCTGCTAAATTGTACATAAAGATCCCTTCAGGCCCTCATTAACTTAGAAAAGCACACATTTATATTTTTCTTTTCTTTTCAATTAATGTATCAGCACATTAAAATCAGATAGGAACTGGGACAGCTAGGTGACACGGTGGATAGAGCACCAGCCCTGGAGTCAGGAGTACCTGAGTTCAAATCCGGCCTCAGACACTTAACACACACTTACTAGCTGTGTGACCCTGGGCAAGTCACTTAACCCCAATTGCAAAAAAAAAAAAAATTAGATAGGAACTACTGTACATTTTATTTATTTGTTTGTTTGTTTATTTAATTAATTAATTATTTATTTTAAGTGAGGCAATTGGGGTTAAGTGACTTGCCCAGGGTCACATAGCTAGTCAGTGTTAAGTATCTGAGGCTGGATTTGAACTCCTGACTCCAGGGCCGGTGCTCTATCCACTGCTTCACCTAGCTGCCCCTACTGTACATTTTTATTTTATTTTATTTTATTTTTTTTAGTGAGGCAATTGGGGTTAAGTGACTTGCCCAGGGTCACACAGCTACTTAAGTGTCTGAGGCCGGATTTGAACTCAGGTACTCCTGACTCCAGGGCCGGTGCTCTATCCACTGTGCCATCTAGCTGCCCCCCTACTGTACATTTTAAACGGGTTCTTGCTGCTGTGACCTGGAGTATTGTGGGCTGAATGTCTGATGCCTTTGGTCTTAGAGACTTGCCTAAGGCACAGAGAGGTTAAAGGATTTGCCCAGGGTCAAACAGCCAGTATGTTCATAGGCAAGACTCTTACAACAAGGTCTTACTGATTCAGAGGCCAGTTCTAGATCCCCTTTGTCACACTGATTCTTTAAAAGAGGATGGGGTTTAAAAAATGAGGAAAAAACAGAGGTGCTAATTTTTGGAACCAGCTGCTCTTGTCAAAAAAAAAAAAAAAGCAAAAAATCTGGTTCAATGTGTCATGGGATGGTACCAGCCAACTGCCTATCAAACATGGAGATATAAATCAAGCACAGTAGGTGGCAGACAGAATAACCATTCAGGCAAGAAAGAAGTAATCATCTCTCTTTGTGGGATTTAAATTCAGCCGTAAAGAGACCCAACAGGCTCCCTAGCTTGGCTGCCATGATCCAAGGGCTTAGGGCCGGCTCTTCCTTGTTGCCAGGGCCTAGGAAGTTAACATCTGCTCATGTCAAAACTTTGTTGTAGACAGCACACCTTGAAGCCAGAATGACCTTGGGTTCAAATCTTACCTCTGACACACACTGGAGATACACAGCCTCTCTGTATGACAAATAACTTTTCAATGTCCCTGCAGAACGGATATAACCACAGCTTATCCACAGTTGCACACATTCAGGCCGGTTTTCTTGAGTGTAATGAAAACTAATGTAGCTTGAATAAAAGGACAAAAAATCTAGAATGTAAGCTCTTGTAAGACTCTTTTAATTTTAGTAAGTACCTGTTGAATGGAAATTATATGTGTGTATAAACAATGTACATATGTATATGTGGAGAGAAGGAATTATGGGCACATTAATATAACAATGTCATAATTAATAAATACCAGTTAATTAATTAATTGATGCTTTGACTGCCAAGGTAGACACAGAATCAAGCTTAGATAATGAATCTTAGCTATCCTTCAGTTTGGAAACCTCAATCCAGTCTACTTTACCCCAGCTCCTTCTTCTCTGGCTCCCTAAGAAGCCTCTAGTTTCTAGTTCCACTCTGCCCTTACTTCCAGGCAAAGATAATAGTAATTATTCATTTTTGTCTGGACCTGTGATTTCATTGGCATAGGGAATTCTTGGTGAGGAAATTCTCCCTAGCAATTTAGCTAGGCAGTTGTTTTGCAATTTATATAGTCTTAGAGAGTTTCCTGGGGGCACTAAGAAGTTAAATGATATATTGTTTTTTCAGGGTTAAAAGGTCATCTAGAAGCAATACCTGAATCCAGATCTTTCTGACTCCAAGTTCATCACTGCCCATTACTTTGTGCCACCATTAGGAAGAACTAGATACTATGTGCCAGACACAGTGCTAAGTACTTTTTAGAAATATTATCTCATTTGATCCTCACATCAACCCTGGGACTTGGGTGCTTTTATTATCCTCATTTTATAAATGAGGAAACTGAGGCAAACAGGGTTAAGTGACTTTCCCAAGGTCACACAGCTAAGTGTCTGAGGCCAGATTGGAACTTGGATCTTCTGATTCCAGACTCAGCACTCTATTCACTGGGCCGCCAGCTGCCCTTTTTTAGGCGGGTTACTAGCCTCTGAGGGGAATCAGGAAAGGTGCTTGAGCTAGACTTTGAAGGAAGCTAGGAATTCTAAGAGGCAGAGGTCAGGAGGGAGATCATTCCACGTGTAAAGAAGGGGGATGTGAGTCCCCCTCACTTCATATAACATATTGTTCAGTTGTTTAAGTCATGGCTGACTCTTCATGACCCCACTGGGAGTTTCCTTGGCAAAGATACTAGAGTGGTTTGCCATTTCCTTTTCCAGCTCATTTTATAGATGAGGAAATTGAGGCAAATAGGGTTATGTGTCTGAGGCTAGATTTGAACTCAGGTCTTCCTGACCAGGCCTGGTACCCTATTCACTAGCCATCTAGCTATCTCATCAGATAATGTATTTACTTTTAAATGTGTTAAAACGATGTTTTATGCCATCTTTATCATGTATGAATTTGAATCAAGACGAGAATAGCTAATTGACTCATCATGCCTCTGAGGGCTTTAAACAGCTGGATGAACTTCAGCAAGCAAATGATTTAGTCCAACAAGAAAAGATTCCCAAATTTGGGAACTGAGAATTCCATGGGTAGAGCCAGGCCCCTTAGAGGTAATTATTGGTCTTGGTGGGAGTGTCAGTGTCAGACCCAATATTAGCAACCAGTTCAGGTTTGATTTGGGGATGAAATGAAGTACTCTAAAGTCACTGAACAGTGAGCAAAAGGGAGTTTGCTTTTCCCTAACCACAGCAAGGATATACAACAAGAATACACCATCACTTAGCTGCTATAGATGTACCTCCCCCACAATTCATCTGGAGAAATTCATCTAGTGAACAGGATAGGAAATGGTAGCTTGTATGGTCTTCAGATATTCATCAAATGGGAAGGGTCCAGACATATGACATGGGTAGGACTTGCTCTGTCCTTAGGTGACCACAAAGCTGAACCAAGGGAGGCAGCGGTCAGTCAGATATTGGTGACAGTTTTGTTGCCTTTGAGGGAGAACTAATTCAAGTTGTGCAGAAAAAGGTGAGAAAGAAAAGAGGAACCTTGGTTATCACAGAAGGAAAGAATTTTTTTCTCTCTTTCTCTCTTTCCTCCATACTCCTCCCCCTACCATTGACCATCTTCATGAGAGAGGACTAGTAGCAGGCACTGAATCCAGCAGGGATCAAAAAGACTGACTCAGTAGGAGACAATATATTCATTTAGGAGCATGATGTCACACCAAAAACAAATAGGTGCAGACCATCTAGAGAAGACAGTCTTTATTTCATTCACAAGTAGCAATGACTGCTTGCTTATACCATAGATTGTTGGCTATAGTCTTGTTAGGATTTCCAGGCTATAAGACACCAGGAGTTGTGAATTATCTCTTTACCACAATTTGTGCCTCCCTATTATTATACTCTAGGTTTGAGCCCATTTTCCCCACATTTCTGTGTCTTATATTTGTAGAAGAGTGTGTCCCAGGCTTTAAGAGATAATGTTTAGGGGTGGCTAGGTAGCACAGTGGATAAAGCACCGGCCCTGGATTCAGGAGTACCTGAGTTCAAATCCGGCCTCAGACACTTGACACTTACTAGCTGTGTGACCCTGGGCAAGTCACTTAACCCCCACTGCCCCACAAAAAAAAAAAAGAGATAATGTTTATACCAATTGTCCTCATCATGCCACCTTAGTAAATGCCTTTGCTAAAAATAAATCATCTACTGGCTGGCTGTTAGTAGGAAGCACAAGGTGGGGGACTTATGGATGACAGTATTGGAAACCTAGCCTTTCAGGGTTAGTCCAAGATCCTTGAAAGGAAGTAGCAACTGCCCTTCTGGAGACCCCAATCTCTAACTGCAAGTTTAGTTCGGAGAATAGCCCCTGAGGGCCACAGGCATAACAGGAGATAGAATATCTTGTATGAGAATTAGCAAGTAGACCAATTTGGCTAAACTAAAAAATACATGAAAGGCAATAATGTATAATAAACCTGGGGAAAAAAAGGAAATTGAAGCCAGATTGTGAAGGGCTTTAAATTCCAGAGGAGTCTGAATTTTATCCGAGTCAACACTAGAGCTTCTTGACCAGGAGAGTGGCGTGGTCAGACCTGTGCTTTAGCAATACCACTTTAGCAACTGCATGGATGACAGAAAAGATGGGAGTACCCTCAAAAGAAATAGGGTATTTTGGAAATAAGGCAGGTTTTAGAAGAAAGAGATTAACTTCTATTTTGGACATATTGAGGCTGAAATGCCTATGAGGCATCCAGTTTAAAATGTCTAATAGAAAGCTGGTGATATATCAGTGGAGTCCAAGAAAGAGGGGGGAAAGGTTATTAGGATATTAGAGATAAAAACCAAATCAACGAAAATTGATAAACTCCCCAAGACAGAGTATAAAGAGAGAAAAGGACCCAGGCCAAAGTCTTGAGTCACACCCATGTACACGCAGATGATGAGCTCATAAAGAAGTTGGGAAGAAGCAGCCATACAAAGTAAGAGGAGAGCCAAGAAAGAGAAGGCAGGTCAGTTCTGCTATAATGCTTGTTTTTTAAAACATTAATTTGTCGGCCTCAGACACTTGAAACTAGCTGTGTGACCCTGGGCAAGTCACTTAACCCTCACTGCCCCACCCCAAACCCATTAATTTGTTCCATTGTGATTGTTATACCAGGAAACAATTTGAGCACAACTCAAATTTTGAGTTTATTTATGTTTTATTTCCTAGAGATACAGTGAGAATTAAGAAAACTGCCCCACCTCCCCAAATCCTACAAGCTGAAACCCTTCTGATATCCCCTTCCTCAAGAAAACTTCAGGTAAACGCTATTTTTGTTTTTCACTTATTTTACTTCATGACCCCTTTTGGGGGCAAAGATACTGGATTGGTTTGCTATTTCCTTCTCTAGCTCATTTTACAGATGAGGAAACTGAGGCAAAAGGGTTAAGTGACTTGCCCAGGGTCACATAGCTAGTAAGTGTCTGACACCAAATTTGAACTCTGGAAGTTGAGTCTTCCTGAGTCCAGGCCTGGCATTCTATTCACTGTACCAGATCACTATTTATTGTAGCATTTATTTGTTTCTTAACCATTTAACATGTATAAAACTGTGCTACTATTTTTATTAGTTTCCAACCTTTTTTGTGTGTGTCACTGACAACATTTTTGACTGTTGTGCCCCATATCCCATTTTCCCCATAAACACTGTGGTTTTTATTTCTCAATTTTGCCTAGCTTTGTAGGAACAAATACACATAAGTTGTATTATAGTAGAACTGACTCTATCATGAAAACACAAAGAAGAAAGTATATGTGGGAGGAAAGGGTGGCCAGTAGTATCAAATGCTTCAGATAAGTCAAGAAGGGTGAGAACTGAGAAAGAGTATTTGAATTTGATAATTAAGAAATCATTGGTAACTTTGAAGAGAGCAATTCAATTGAATGATGAAGTCAGAAGCCAGATTGCAAGAGACTGAAAAGTGTGTGTGAGGAGAGGAAGTGAGCAAAACAAATACAGAGAACTTTTTCAAGGAATTTGGGTGTAAAAGGGAGGAAATGTCTCAGAGGTAGATAGCTTGAAAACATAGTAAGATCAAGTGAAGGTTTTTATTTAAGGGAGAGAACTGAGTGTGATGTAGGCAGCAGGGAAGGGGATAATAGACATGGAGAGATTGAAGGTTAGAGATGGATGATGATTGTTGGTGCATTATGTTGGTGTAAATGAGAGGGAATAAATGGGAGGAAGTGTGGAAGGGTTGGTTTTGGTGAGAAGAGACAGAGTAAAGGAGGAGAGAAT
The DNA here is from genome assembly GCF_019393635.1 of Dromiciops gliroides. Taxonomy (NCBI): domain Eukaryota; kingdom Metazoa; phylum Chordata; class Mammalia; order Microbiotheria; family Microbiotheriidae; genus Dromiciops; species Dromiciops gliroides. The sequence continues at coordinate 260,526,508 of NC_057862.1, forward strand.
GAGGATTGATTTCAAGAGTTTGAGACGGAAAAGAAGGATCTCCGAGCAGACGGCCTCTTTCTCAGAAAAGTGTGAAGCAAGGTCCTCTGAAATAATAATTATAAATTATTGTTCTTGTTGTTCAGTTGTTCAGTTATGTCCAACTCTTCATGACCCCCATGGGCCATAGCACCCCAGGCTCTTCTATCCTCCACTGTCTCTTGAAGTCTGTCCAAGTTCATGTTCATTGTTTCCATGACTTTCTCTATCCATCTCATCCTCTGTTGTATATATAAATTAAATAATTTTAGTTAAATAAATGTAAAGGGCTTAGCAGAGTACCTGGCACATAGTTTATAAATACATAAATAATATAGGGGCAGCTAGGTGGCATAGTGGATAAAGCGACGGCCCTGGATTCAGGAAGACTTGAGTTCAAATCTGGCCTTAGACACTTAACAATTACTAGCTGTGTAACCCTGGGCAAGTCACTTAACCCTCATTGCCCCCCCCCAAATATATATATATATATATATATATACATATATATATATGTAGAAACATTAGCTGTTATTGTTACTAGTGAGGGAATAATATTATTAGTAATAATAATAAAAATAATCTTAGATAATTTTCACAGAGTACTAGAAAGTTAAGTGACTTGCCTAGGGTCATACACCAATATGTGTCAGAGGTGAGCTCACTGTGACATGCACCCCTCTGTTAGTCAAGATTAGATAACATAAATTTGTAGTGGATCCAGTCAACTTAATTGCATGATTTCCTCCCAAAGCAGCAGCAGCAGCAGCAGCAACATTTAGTAGCTTGTAAGTGACCACACCAACTAGATATCATACAGCTTTACCCTCACAAAAAAGGGAAGGGTTGGGGTGGGCAGTACATAGTGGAATCCCACAGTAAATCTGACTTCCTGTAAAGATTCTGGATAGAAAAACAAAAAAGGTCCAACAAGCATTTCCTGTATTAACATGTACCGTCATTAGATGAACAAGGAGGTACAGTCATGAGCCTCCTGGCCCAGGGTAGTGATCTTTGACGTTCAGAGGCAGCCTAGTTCCCATGCTGATGCAGCAGGTCTGAAGCAAGGATCCATTTCATAATCTCATCTCTCCTGATGCTTTTTTGCATAATGTACTGACATTTGGTTCCCACATTACAATCATGGTATTTATCTATGCAAATCAGTAGCTCATAAAAAAAATACCACCAATAGCCCAACCCTTCATTAGAGTATAATGTAAAGAATATGGACACACCCAGGGTGGCGAATGAGAGACTGGACAAAAAGATATTTGTAGGTCTCTCCCATCCTTCCCAGGCCCCACCCCCACCCCAGCTCCTACTGGATCTAACCCTGTTACTTCTTCAGCCTGTACAGATAGAGAAAGCAGGAGAAGACTTTTAGGAACTAGGGAATGGTTTGTTGTTGTTCTGTCATTTCACTCATATCTGACTGTGTGACCCCATTTGGGGTTTCCTTGGCAAAGATACTGGAGTGGTTTGCCATTTTCTTCTCCAGCTCATTTTCCAGGTGATGAACTGAGACAAACAGGGTTAAGTGACTTGCCTGGGGTCACATAGCTAGTAAGTGAGGCTGGATTTGAACTCAAGAATATGAATCAGCCTGATTCCAAGCCCAGTGCTCTATCCACTGAGCCACCTAGCTGCCACAGGAGATGGTTCTATTTACTTTATTTCCCAGATCCCTTCTGAGCCACTTTTGTTGAAGGATTTCCTTTGGTCAGTTTCATTTGTGATTGTATTTAGATCTCTCTCATTCTTCCCCTAGGTCAAGTCTAAGCAATGGCTTCTTATCCTTGTTTGAGGTCTTAGAAAAAAAAATTATTCTTGCTATTCATTTGGGTGATAAGTTGGACTCCAGTTTGCTGCATGGTGGGATGTCTGGGGTGTTCAGGGAGGACTAGGACCTCTGGTGTGAGGACTTGCTGAGTCCTTTCCAGGGCTACTCATCTACCTTTGGTGTCTACCTGGTACCTATCTCTCACCTGTGGCTTCAAGAAGTGGTAGAATGTGCAGTGGCCCATACCGTGGTAAAACCATTTTGACAGATGGGCTAACCCAGGTTGAGGGTAACCAATAGGCCTCAAAACTGTCATTGAATTAAGAGGAATCTACACCAAGCATGTGAAGACTTCCCTCTGCAGAATGGGTGGTTGAAAAAATGTATTCCGACATCCATAAAGGCAGCTGAAGCAGGTACTGAAGAATGCTTAGAATTTGGTCATTGAAGACACCAAAGTCACCCACTGCATGCTGGGCCATTGCCAGTCATCCTGACTTTTGTCTTCCCACTGGACTTCAATGACTGTGGAAGAGAGAGTGTGGCATACTTTGTGCAATTTTGCATCACTTAAGTCCAGTTTATGAAAAAATTAAGACATCATCCCATGATGTCACTGGTCCTTTGAAAACAAAGGATGAACAACAACTGCATAGTGCAGAGAATTGGGCTGATGTTCTAGTCTTAGTTCCACTTCAGTGTCCCCTCTCTGTACCTTCGGTTTATCTAAAAATGAGGATAATTGTGCCTTTCTCCTACCTGACAGGGATGTCATCAAAAGGACAAGTGAGATAAATATTTATAAAATACCTGGAGCACCTTGGAAGAAAATTGCTTGATAAAAAATTCACCCTAGGGGCAGCTAGGTGGTGCAGTGGATAGAGCACCGGCCCTGGAGTCAGGAGTACCTGAATTCAAATCCAGCCTCAGACACTTAACACGTACTAGTTGTGTGACCCTGGGCAAGTCACTTAACCCAAATTGCCTCACTAAAAAAAAAAAAATTTAAAAAAAATTCACCCTAGATTACTTTGCACTTCAGAAAAAAATACTATAAAAATCAAACCCACTTTCATGTTTAAGATAACCACAAATTCAGTTGTGATCTCATTCAAGTTTTCCAGTAACTGGTACTTCTCCATGGTAAATTCTCAGACTCCAGAACTGTGATGTTAAATGTTTAACTACTGGCTCCTGGGGGGGTGGTGGAAGAGACCTTTTAAATTTAATCTGCATTATTGACACTTTCTTAAGACATAGATAAAACATAGATAAAGCCCTGATCTGTAGCTTTGCCAATTTCTGATATATAAATAATATATGAAAATTTAGGTGATGCACAGGGTGATAGACGGCAAGTTCAGTACAATAAGCATTTATTAATAAGAATCAGCTTGTATAAGGTGAAAGGCAGCAGATTTGAATGCAAGTATGGCCTTTATATATGTTATGTCAGCTCTGTGTCCATTGCAATTCACTTAACTTCTCAGTTCCCCAGGTTAGCAACCTGGACAAGATCTCCATCTCTATACTATGTGGCTTAGTCATTCAGTCCCTTTCAGGGCTGCTCATCCACCTTTAGTGTCCGCCAGGTACTCAGCGCTCATCTGTGGTTCCAAGAAGCTGTAGCATGCAAAGCAAACACACTCTGGGGAATTGTTTTGTCAGGTGGGCTAAACCAGGTGGAGGATAACCAACGGGCCTCAAACCCATCAGTGAGTTAGGGGGATGTCTACCCCAAGCATATGGAGACTTCCACCCGCAGAATGGGCAGGTGAGAACTAAGTTCCAATAGCCACAATGGTGGCTGTAGCAGGTTGCCATGGAACGTTTAAAGCTTGGTCAGATATCAAAGGCATCTAGGTCATCCACTGAATCCTGGGCCATCACCAGTTGTTCTGACCTCTGTCTTACCACTTTGGTGCCTCTGGAAGAGAGAGTTAAGCTAATGACTTTGAGCAACTCTGCCTCACTTAAATCCAATTCACACACAAGTCAAGATATCTCCCAGTGATGTTATTGGTCCTCTTTGAAAATGAAGGACATGGGGGTAGCTAGGTGGTGCAGTGGATAAAGCACTGGCCCTGGATTCAGGAATACCTGAGTTCAAATCCGTCCTTAGACACTTGACACTTACTAGCTGTGTGACCCTGGGCAAGTCACTTAACCCCCATTGCCCCACCAAAAAAAAAAAAATGAAGGACAAACAACAACAAAACAACAAAATGTGGCTTGCTCTCTGGCCATCATCTATCTACCCATCTCCCTGCCACATGAACCTTGGACTCTACCCTGAATCCCAGGTTCCAATGGGTTGAGCCTCCAAACCATTTCCTGGCTATCTCTATACCACACCAATACTCTGGTCATCATCTGGACCTCTTCTCATCCTTTCTAGCTCCCCCCTCTTCAGTATGTAAGCTCCTTGAGGGCAAAGGCAACCTTGCTTCCTTGTATCCATCACTTAGTGCAGTGATGAGCACATATTAAACACTTAATACATACTCTTCTCTTTCTAGCTAGCTACCTATCATCTATCTGTCCAGAGGAATCCTGAAGTGATCAAAGGGAGGCATTAATGTCAAAACTAAATGGTGGCAAACTGAGCTGATTCTGGTAGAACTGGAGAGGCTGAAACTCAGTACAAGGATATTAGGAGGAGCTGCAGGTCAGAGGTGAGGATTTAGGAATGGAAAACAATGATAATGCAGAAAGGCAACGACATGCATAGGTTAAATTCATCTCATCAAATATTGTTAAGTGCCAAGACATAGCAGATATTCCATAAGGGGAAAGGGAGGACGCAACCACAAATAATTATGATATGAGAGAGAGTGAGAAGTGTTAGAGGACTAGGTTTTGAATATCAGTTGTGAAATCTTGGCAGTTCACCTTTCTTAGCCCCAGTTTTCTCTATTGTAAAATGAGGGGGTTGATCATTTGGAGAGCTTCCAGGAGATAACAGTCAGAATGGTGAAGAGCCTTGAATCCATGCCATATGAAGGTCATTTGGAGAAAATGGAGGTAGTTAGATTGGGGAAGAGGAGACTGGGGGTCGGGTAGGTATGTGGTTAGCTGTGATCAAGGGCTACCATATGGAAAAGGGATTAGACTTGTTCTTTTTGGCTCCCAAGAGGCAGAGCATTGAATAGAAGTTCAAAGAGAGAAATTTCAGACTGATATCAGGAAAATGTTTCCTAACAATCAGAGCTGTCCTGTAAGTGGAATGAATTACCCTTCATTAGCACTCCCTCAACACCCTTCCCGAATCCCGTGTCGGTACAACCACCCTTAATAGTGGATGTCTCTTCCCACACTCAGAGCCCAGGGTGCTGACCTCACTGAGCAGCTAGGATGCTCCGATAGGCTAAAAGTTAGGCAACCTGCCTCTGTGTATGCCATTTCAGGCATGTCAGTAAACCTTTCTGTGACTGTTTCCTCATCTCTAATAATCCCTGCCCCCTCCCTGCTGTATGAGGAAGTTGGAAGGAATCACTGAATAATTTCCACCAAGAATTTAGTACTAGAGGGGGAGGGGGGAGGGATGACCAAGGTCACAGACCTAGAGCTTAGAGCTGGAGCTCAGAGACCCACCTTGCCTGACCCCTCGATTTACAGATGAGGAAACTAAAGGTTTGCCTTAGGTCATATAGGTTGTGACAGAGATAGGAGCTGAGCCCGGGGTTCTCTGATTTTAGGAGAAAGGTGCTCTCCCAAAGAGGATACTGGTGGATTTTGTAGCATATGAAATAGCTGCCTGTTGCTCTTCCTACTCTCTTAACCATGTCTATGTCACCATCCTGGCTTTTCTTAGATTATGATCCACCATTATCTTGCCCCCTAGAAAGTTTGGAGAATTCTCCTCCAACGTGACCTCATCATGGCTATTCTAAAATGAGACAGTGGAGAACAAGGCTTCCATGGTAGACAGTGGGGAACAAGGCAGGGCACTGACCCCCCCATCCCCTCCCCCTCACTTTCCCCCTCCCCTGAATGGCCTTGACAACAGCTGGTTTTTGCCAGGAATAAGAATGTATACTTACTTGGGCAGGGAATCTGAGCCTCCAAAGGCTTTTGATTAGAAGAATGTCAAGGATGGGTTAAAGAATGGTGGCGATAGAAGCAAAACAAACTAGAAAACAATGAGGAAGACACTTTAGTCATCTAGGAAAGCAGATGAGGTTCTGAGCTAGTGTAGTTGTAAAGGGACTGGAAAAGAGGGAACAGAAGTGAGTGGTAATTATTGAAATAGAATCAGCAGGACTTTGCAACTGATTGGAAAAGGGGAGGGGAGAGGGCTCTGTGAATGGAAGTTCCGTTCCTTTCCCAATTTCCTGCCTCAGTAATCTCCCCAGTCCTGGAATGAATGACTTCTTGCCCAAGCTTTGTTGACCCTCCTGCCATGTGATACAGGAATCCTAATCACTGATCCTGTAACACAGGTGTCCTCTTAGAGGGAATCCAGGCTTTCAATCAGCTACAATGGGCCATTTTTGAGTGTGGAGCACTTTAGAAAGGCCTAAAGAGAGAAGTACATATTTACCTAAGCCTGCGATGCTTGCAAAGCAATTACTGGAAGCTGAGAGGTCCTTTCAGTAGCATTCCTCCCTCAGACATGGTGACTCATTCTTACCTGGGCTATGTAGGTCTTAGTAATTGCTAGGTGCCCTGTCAGCCTGCCTACTCAGTTGATTTAGTATCAGAATCACAGCATTGCAAAGGACCCCAGAGGCCTTCTTGTCCAATGATGTTAAAGGCAGTTGTGGTCAGTGTTCTTTTTGCTTTTTCCAATTGTCTGTCTAAGGTAGCCCTTACCACAAGGCAGAATCAGGGAAGTCTTTAGTCATGGAAACAGATTAGCCATGGTAGACAGTTTCCTTTGCTGAGATGAAACCTTTACATTATTTTTAGGAACAAGCAGTGATTGTGGAATCAAAGACTGGCTTAGCAGTTGAGAGGCTGAATGAATATTAGCTCTACCACTGACCTCAGCAAATCCTGTCCCCAAATTCCCAACCCTACATATTTGAATTTTTCCCACCTAAAAAATCACTTCAACCTCTTTCATGGGTTATTTTGAAGGAAGAAAAAAATAATGTGTTCAGTTAATCCAAACAAAAAGGTTTTAAAACCTTTTTTGTCCTACAAATCATGCTAGGTACTGGGGATGCAAAGATAAAAATGAAGGTAATCCTTGTTCTCAAGAAATTTACGTATTGCTGGAAAGAAGCAACATGTAAACCAATGTACAGAGAAGCAATACAAAAAATATGTGCAAAGTGAAGGCAAATCAATTTTCAGGGGGCATGGGAGGGAGAACATTAACATCTGAGGGAATGAGAAAAGGCCAAATAATAAGGTGCCTCTTAAGCTTAACCTTATAGGGATCTAGGGATTCTAAGAAGTAAAAATGAGGAGGGAGGGGCAGCTAGGTGGCACAGTGAATAGAGCACCGGCCCTGGAGTCAGGAGTACCTGAGTTCAAATCCGGCCTCAGACACTTAACACTGTGATGTTTAAAATCTAAATTGTGGTTGCCTTAAATCAGAAACTTCAGCACCAGTCTTTAGGCATCTGGAACAGAGGTGGTCCTTACACACTGCTTCAAGGTGATTGGTTGGCGTCATCCAAATCCATTGGCTTTGAAGGTGTTCTCAAGTTGAGTTCACAGTCTAGTTTCTGAGAACAATACCCTCTTAAGGGATAGCCAGGTGTGATTACAATCCAATTAACTTGAAGTAGGCTTAATCAGCAGCCAATCACTCTCACTTGATTCAATCAGTATAGATTAATCTCCAGGTGGGTCTTTGAGTATCTGCTAAATCCCATTATTTCATCACAACACTTACTAGCTGTGTGACCTTGGGCAAGTCACTTAACCCCAATTGCCTCACTAAAAAAAATTTTTTTTTAATTAAAAAAAAAAAGAAATGAGGAGGGAAAGTATTCCAGGCAGGGAGGATGACCACTAAACAACTGGAAAGACCTATTTACAATGAGCATCAAGAATAAAATACCCTAAAATGAGCTTTATATATAGCAAGGGTTCTTAAATTGGGGTCCATGCATCCAGAAGAGATTTGTGCATAGCTTTCAGTCATCTGGGTGGTGCTGTGGATAGAGCACTGGGATTGGAATTAGGAAGGCTTATCTTCATGAGTTCAAATCCAGCATCAGACACTTACCAGTTGTGTGACCCCGGGGCAAATCACTTAACCTATGTACTTCAGTTTCCTCATCTGTAAAATGAACTGGAAAAGAGAATGGCAAACCACTCTAGTATCTTTGCCAAGAAAATCCCAAATGGGGTAATGAAGAGTCAGACACAACTCAGAAACAAAAAAATCGGGGAATCCATAAACTTTTAGAGGAAAAGAAATTAATTCTTTCTTTTCATTTCTTTCTAACTGAAAGTTAGCATTTTTTTCCATTATAAGGTGCTTTTTAAAAAATAACATTATTCTGAGAAGGGGTCCATAGGCTTTACCAGAATGCCAAAGAAGTTGTCACAAAGCAAGAATCCCTAGAATAAAGTAACCTCTGAAAAGCAATGGGAAACACTGTCTGAGAAGGTGAAGTTTAAGGCACTTAAGATATCACCTACCTGGGCAGCTAGATGGCGAAGTGGATTCAGGAGGACCTGAGTTCAAATTTGACCTCAGAGACTTGACACTAGCTGTGTGACTCTGGGCAAGTCACTTAACCCTCATATCCTCCCGCCCCCTCCCAACCCCCCCAAAAAGATATCACCTACCTGAAGAAGTAACCGATGACCTCTTAAGGGTCAAATCTAATGATTTTTTTTTCAGTCTTCCTCCTCCATCAGAGAGGTTACTCCCTGAAGCCCATGACACCATATGATCACCCTCTCCTCCTGGGTATTCTCTCCTCCTTAGTCTTTCATGACTGTTCTTTCTGGTTTTCTTCCTTCCTGTTGGAGAATCCTTCAGTCTTCTGTGCTGACTCTTCAACCATGGCATGCCTACTGACCCTAGGTATCCCTCAAGGCTTTCTCCTGGGCCTTCTTTTCTTCTCTCTCTATGTTATTTTACCTGGTGATCTCAAACTTTCCATAGGTCCAATTTTCATCTCTATGCCAAAGATTCCTCAATCTATATACCCAGCCTTGACCTCTAGTTTTAAATCACCAAGTACCCATTGAACATCTTGAACTGGATATATCCCAATGGCATCTCAAACTCAACATATCTAAAACAGAATTCAATATCTTTTCCCTTATTTTTCCTTCATAATTTCCCTATTACATCAATAACATTATTATCCTCCCAGTCATCTAGGCTCTCAATCTCTGTGTCATCCTTAACTCCTCTCACACTCAATCCATATAGCCTATCTATTTTCAAGTCTTTTTCTTCTTACCTTCATGACATCTGAAGTCTGCAGCCCCTTCTTTTCACTAACAAAAACACCACCCTGGTCAAGGTCCTCATCACCTCATGTCTAGAACACTGCGATAGTCTTTTGGTTGGATTCCTTGCTTCATCTTGCATCTTTCTTTTTGTTTTGTTTTGTTTTTGTTTTTTGTGGGGCTATGAGGGTTAAGTGACTTGCCCAGAGTCACACAGCTAGTAAGTGTCAAGTGTCTGAAGCCAGATTTGAACTCAGGTACTCCTGAATCCAGGGCTCGTGTTTTATCCACTTTGCCACCTAGCTGCTCCTGATCTCTCATCTTTTTAATCATCCTCCACTAAGCTGCTAAAGTGATTTTTCTAATGTGCAGGTCTGATAGTGTCACACACCCCCATACACACACCCACAAATACACATACACCAATTCAAAAAAATCCAGTAGTTTCCTGTTACCTCTAGGATCAGAGAACCCAGCTTCAATGGGCTGACCACATTGTTCAAATGCCAAACATACATTTGCCTAAAAGACTATTTTACAGAGAACTCATGCAAGGTAGACACTCACATGGCGGTCAGTAGAAGCGATACAAAGACACTCTCAATGTCTCTTTGAAGAATTTTGGAATCATTTGTGTAACATGGGAGACACTGGCAAAATACTTCCAAACATGGCACTGTGCTCTATGAGCAATGCAGAACTTCAGTAGTTCAAAAGAAATGTGCAAATTTAGAGACATCTCCACAAAATGTTCCTATGAACTATTTGTGCCCAACCTGTGGTAGTGCCTCCTGATCTTGTATTGGTCTGACCAGCCACAGTCAGACTCACTGTACCTTGACTCCAACGTCATTTTGGTCCTTTTCAAGAACCAAGGACAATAACCGACCAATCTGTCAAAGTCTGTCCAATTTCACATTTGTTGTTTCCATGACACCATCTATCCGTCTCATCTGCTGCCATCCTCTTTTCCTTTTGCCTTCAGTCTTTCCCAACATCAGGGGCTTTTCCAATGAGTCATTCTAATGCTCATCATGTGGCCAAAGTATTTCAGCTTCGGCTTCAATATTTGACCTTACAGTGAATAGCCTGAATTTATTTCTTTAATGTATTGACTGATTTGATCTCCTTGCTGTCCAAGGACTTTCAAAAAAGTCTTCTCAGAGCAGCTAGGTGGTGCAGTGGATAGAGCACAGGCCCTGGATTCAGGAGGACCTGAGTTCAGATCCGGCCTCAGACACTTGACAATTACTAGCTTTGTGACCCAGGGCAAGTCACTTAACCCTCATTGCTCAGCAAAAAACAAAACTAAAACTAAAACTAAACAAACACAAAAAAGTCTTCTCCAGCAACAAAATTCAAAAATATCAATTCTGCAACACTCAGTTTTCCTTATAGTCCAACTCTTACAGCCATACATTGCTACTGGAAAACCCATAGCTTTGACTATATAGACCTTTCTCTGAAAGGTGATGTATCTGCTTTTTAGTATGCTGTGTAGGTTTGCCAAAGCTTTCCTTTCAAGGAGCAAGTGTCTTTTAATTTCATGACTGCAGTGATCTCTGAGCCCAAGAATATAAAATCTGGCACTGCTTCCATTTCTTTTCCCTCTATTTGCCAGGAAGGACTTAGCAAGGCAGATCAGCCATTGTTCTACAATTAATAACCTTATAGTGTTCTCTGGAGCACCGAGAACTTTAGTGACTTGTCCAGGGATCACAATGACAGAGGCAGGAGATATATGGAGATCCATAGTGATAGATAAACATAGATAGATATAGTTATATGTATATATATTTATATTCAGAGAGATTTATATACCACTGTGGTCCAGGGCTCTCTGGACACATACACACTCTACATATAGATATACATATACATGTGTATACACATACATGCATAAGTATATATGCACATATAAATGTATATGTGTGTTGCATTACAGTCATGTGGATTGCAAACAATATATACATACATATATACACATTGTACATGTATGTTCATACAAAACACATAATCTGTATCATATATATACATATACATTCTAACCAAAAAGAATTCTTTATTAAGGAATCCATATAGGCAGCACACTATTATAGAAAGAACACGAGGCCAATTTTCTTATTGTAAAATAACAGGGTTAGACTGGATCAGTAGTTCTCAAACTTTTTGGTCTCAGGTACCCTTTACATTCTTTTTTTGTTTGTTTTGTTTTTGTGGGGCAATGAGTGTTAAGTGACTTGCCCAGATACACACAGCTAGTAAGTTTCAAGTGTCTGAGACTGGATTTGAACTTGGGTCCTCCTCAATCCAGGGTCAGTGCTTTATCTACTGTGCCACCTAGCTGCCCCTGTGCCATTTACATTCTTAAAATTTATTGAGGACTCCCAAACAGTTTTTGTTTTATATGGGTTATATCTATTTATATTTAACACATTAGAAATTAAGTTGGATTCACATTATTGTGAAAATACTTCCCTGAAAGGGTCTCAGGAGACCTTCAGAGGTTCCTGAACCATGCTCTGAGAAGAGGACTACATGATCTCTAGGGTCTCTCCATTTCTAAAATTCTATGGCAATCTTGTTATGTATCCACCAAAATTATGACATTGAGCCAACATGGACAATCAAGTAAGGGGCAAGGGCATGGGTGACTGAAGGATCTAGAAGAAACCGTTGTCTTACTGTTCATTCAAAATTTGCAAACTCACTGAAGGGAATTCGTGGTGAGGACTACTTGCCTCAGGAATTTGTTTTTTCCTCTTTGTCCAATGCATGCCAAGCTTGCTGGCCTTTAAGAAGTTCAGTCTTCAATATGGACCTCCTGGTGGTCATGGGTCAAAATGACCTGGGTTGAGGTGACATGGTATGTAAAGGAACTGTGTGTGTGTGTTGGGGGGGGGGGCTTTCTGTCTCTGTCCTATGGCTCCCCTGTGGCTGTCTTTTACAAATCAAGGCGAATCCTCAGCTGGGGTCAGTTGTTGGAGCGGGAAGGTTTACTCTTTTCTGGTTAAGTTGGAGGGAGGCATTCTGACATGCTAAGAGTTTTCAGATGATCCCTTAAGATAGGAATACAATATAGGGCTATGCTAACAGAATTCAGAGAATAGGGCACCTCAATTATGCTATGGGAGGGGTGGAGGAAGGAAGTAAAGGTCTGTTGAGCTTCTGTGACTGTTGATGTGGAACAAGTAGCTACCAGAAACCTTTAGGGATACACTTTTTCTTTCTTTTCTTTTTTTTTATTCTTGTATTGCATTCAACAGTTAAGAATGGGATAAAGAAATGTTCCAGTCCTTGGACATTTAGGAATACTGAGGCAGGGGGTGTGGAAAAAAACCCTTAAGTTTAAGTTTTGCTTGACTGTGCTTATGTAATACAGGGGTTCTGCATTTCTTTTGTGTGTTGGGGAGGTTGAGATGGGAAGGAAAAAAATCAATGATTTATTAATTGAAGCAAATTTTTAAAAATTATAAATGTTTAAAAAATATCTTTTTTTTTCCTAGAAGCAAGAAAGAGCCACTAGAGTTTCTTGATAATGGGATAATGGTGTGGTCCCAGCTGTACTTTAAAAATAAATATCAGTTTGGTAGGTGTGTGGAAGATGGACTGGAGGGTACAGACTGGAGACAAGGGATATCAATTAGGAGACTATTGCAGTAGTCCTAGTGAAAGGTTATGAGGGCCAGTGTCCCTGACAGATGCTCAATCAAATTCTCTATGGACACTTGCATTGGTGAATAGCCTCTTCCAATCCAACTGTATTTTTGAAAATAGGAGAGAGAGAGAGAAGAAAAGATATTTAAGTAGGTGACCCTTAATAAAACACTTCCTATAAACAAAATATTCCCACCCATCATTAAATTTTTATTTCCTCTACCACACAAATGTTTTTATACTTTGAAAACCAGCTAGGAGTAAGCCCTCTGTTAAATCAAAAGGACAAAATCATTATAAGATTTTTTTCAGCTACTAAAATATCTTACTATATAAAACATCTTAAAATAGAAGAAAATGCCGATGTAGAAACATAGATGTCATCATTGGAAATGGTCTTACAATTTAGTCAACCTCTGCCTGAACCCTTCCTGTGACAGAGAAACAATTTCTTCTCAGTGCAGCCCGTTCCATTGTTGGACAGCTAATTGTTGGAAATGTGGACTTTTTTCCTTAATATTCAATCAAAATCTGCCTCTCTGTAACTTTCCCCCATTGATTCTGGTGCAAACGTTGATTTTGACACTTAGGATTTAGAGACAAATTGTTTAAATTTCTCTGAGCCGGGGCAGCTAGATGGCACAGTGGATAGAGCACCGGCCCTGAATTCAGGAGTACCTGAGTTCAAATCCGACCTCAGACACTTAACACTTACTAGCTGTGTGACCCTGGGCAAGTCACTTAACCCCAATTGCCCCGCAAAAAAAAAAAAATTTATCTGAGCCTCAATCTTCTTATCTGGAAAATAAGTATAATGTAAGTATAACCCCATGTGTTTTGTTGTTGCTGTAGTTGATAAAGCACTTTGTAAAGCTTAAAGCCCTATAGAAATCTGAGTATAATAATAATAATGAGGAGGAGGAAGAGGGGAGGAGGAAGAAGAAGAGAAAGAAGGAGGAGGGGGAAGAGGAGGGGAAGGGTAGAGGGGAAGGAGGATGGGGAGAGGGAGGAGAACTAGATCTGTGACTTCATGGGGGTACCATGGAGGTCCTGGGGTGGAGCTTCCTCTGCCTATATAGATAGGTGGCTTCTTTGCAATTTATAGTCTTACATATTCATATTACATATTAAGTGACGTGCACAGGGCCACACAGCCAGTATGAATGAGAGGTGAAACTTGAATGTTGGTCTTCCTTGACTCTGAGGTCATCTCTATCTTCCATGCCATGCTATCTCTCAATCGTCATCATCATCACTGTCATCTCATTGTCACCTCATTGTCATCTCTTCCATGTGAAAACCCTTTAAATATTTGGAGACAGTTTCCTATTCTTCTTTTCTCCAGGCTAATTATTTCTAATTCCTTCAACTATTTCTCATAACCTCCTCAACTTCCTCTTCCTCCTCCTCATATGTTTTTAGCAGAATCAGTGCCTGCTGCTTGTTGTCAATATGGGGTTGAACAGGGGGTGAGGTGTAGCAGCAATCTTTGCAGCAGGAGATCCCATTCTGAGTCACAGGCACAAGCCCTTGGGTCACTTCTCATTGATTCGTAGGTCTCTGCCTGGAGTGTAGAGGCTGGTGGGAAAGAAGTGCTGAGGGAGTTCTTTAAAGATGAATGTCCAAAAAAAAAAAAAAAAGATGAATGTCCTCCAGTATGAATTGGTTAAGACTTTTATCTTGTTGGAGTTCTTTCTTTTTTGTCCTTCAGATTCAGGGTAATTGCCCTAAATCAAGCATATCATTCCTATTCCAACATCTTGTCGGTCACATCTTATACAACAGAATTGTTTTTACCTAAATGAGAGAATTAACATTTATCCCTGTTGCATTCCATTTGTTGATTTGAGCCTATCTTATAAAATCCTGATTCTGTCATCCAGAGTTTTTCCTCTTCTTAGTAACTCTGTGTCATTTATTTTCGCATTCCTAGTATCTAACACAGTGCTGGGTGTTTAATAAATAGTGGGCACTTAATAAATTCTTGTTGATTGATTGATTGATCTGCAGATTTGATAAGCATGCCATATCTGTTAATATTTCCTAGGGAAGAGATGAGTTGCTAGGAGAAACAAAAACTTTTATATTTGAACACTTTAAGAAACCTTTAAAAATCCACAAAAGCCTCCCCCCTCCCTGAGAAACAGGAAATTTAAGTAATAATTTTATTACTTCTTTCCAGTTGTGTGCTATTATATAATCATTGCTTGAAGCTTCTTTCATCCTCTTCTACTTTTTGATTTTTTTTTTGAGCACTCTCTAAAATGTTATTTCTGTGGAAGAAACACAGTACACAGGAAGGTTGGAGCATGTGTATTTGTTTATGTTTTTAACGTGCTTGATCTTGTTCTGAGAATCATATTTTCTGAGTGATTTTTTTTAAAAGACCTCTTGGCAGAATAATTAATCAATATTCCTTACTTATGGCTGTTAACCCGGCTATAAATTCACTTAATTGTAACAACATTTGTCCACAAGGATAGATACTCAGAATTTTTGTCAGGTGCCTTGCTGAAATCAAGATCTAGTGGAAAGAGCAAAGGACTTCCAGTAGGAAGAACTCAATTTAAATTCTAACTTGGAACTTGGGCAAATGACTTCATTGTTTTGGACTTTAGTTTCTGTATCTGTAAAAAGAGAGGTTTGGATCAGACAACCTCTCATTTCTGTAATATGTTCCAGAATCTTGTCAGGAAGCAAAATCAGGTTTCTATCATTTCTAAAATCCATCTTTTGAAAATTAGGATATTTTCCCACTTCCAGTGTTCTGATACCTCTACTTGTCTCTGTAATTCCTGACAATTAGCCTATTAGTGGCTCTACTATCAGTTACACAAGTTCTTTTAGCACTTCAAGATTTAAATATAGTGATATTTTTATGACCTATAATTTTGTTGATGTAGGTGCTTCCTCCGCCTATGTAGATTTCAACCTCTCTATATACTGGTTGCTCTACTTCTTGCTCCCCTGGCCACCTCTCTCTACTACTCTGCCCCTCTCCATGGTTTTTAAGATTCCCTGGTGGGAAGGGTCCCCTTCCCCCAACTTTATTCAGGGATTCTTAAAACTCCATCACTATGCCTTTCCTCTCAAGGTTTATTCATCACGGTCTTTCCAGCACAGGTAAGGACTCTTACATTGTGATGCAATGTTTCAGTAGAAGAAACTTTGAGTAGCTCTATCAGAACAAAACAAAGGTCTTACTTGACTTATCAGAGCACCTGCCACTTCCATTGTTTGGGAGACCAAGCAGAGTTAATCAATACCTAGAGCATTTGAATCAAATCTTTGCTAAATAAATCTGTGCTGATATTCTTGTTATACATTGTAATAGAAAGAGTACTGAGTTGGGATAGAAACCATTTCCAGCTAACTGTGAAGTTTTAGACAAGTTATCTAATCTCTTAATTCTTTGGTGTCCTGTCTATGAATTGTGGAATAACACCTGTTCTATAGAAGTAAAAGCATTTTGGGGCAGCTAGGTGGCGCAGTGGATAGAGCACCGGCCCTGGAGTCAGGAGTACCTGAGTTCAAATCTGACCTCAGACGCTTAACACTTACTAGCTGTGTGACCCTGGGGGAAGTCACCTCACCAAAAAAAAAAAAAAAAAAAAAGGAAGTAAAAGCATTTTGAATTATTGGAAGTTCATCCAATACAAAAAAAAAAACAAAAACCTAAAAAATACCCAAAACTAAAAAAACCAAAAACCAGTGCTCAAAATCCTTTGCCTAAAATGCTGCTACTAAGAACAGAAGATCTTCCTCTAACACCAATCTGGCCGGATCTTTTACAGTGTTGCTTCAGATCCTTCTCACCCTTTAAATTTTAATCACAGACCTTAAGGCTCTTACCGGCAAGCCCCCACCAAGACTTAACTTTCCTTCCCTTATGTTTCCCAGGCTTTGCTGGGGATAGTTCAAGGTTTTGCTTTGTCCAGTGATTTTGTCCCTGAATCCCATTCCACTAATGACAGACAGTTCAATGTAATACAAATAGGAGCAAATCATCCAAACTATAACTCACACATCTATTTTTTTTGTCCTTATCCAATGACCAACACACTACATCCTTTACTTTAACAGGCATTTATGCCTTGATCTTAGGATTTCTGTATATGTATATAACCTTCAACTTTCACCCCAAAGTGTCACTATGTTGGCTAGGAATGTCAATATGATTAGACTATGGGTTATCAAGGACAGGACTGTTCTTAAGTATGTGCAAAGCTTTGCACCTTTATGCTGATAGGCCTTTTAAGGTTTATAAATCATTTTCCCGAGGGTTATTCAGGTATGTATTAACATCCTCATCTTACATATGAGGAAACTAACATTCAGGAATGCATAATGTAAGCCCCCTGAGGTTAGGACCTGTTTCATTTTTGTATTTGTATATCCCCAGTGCTTAGTATAGTGTGCGGTGTGTAGTATTACTGATTAATAGTCCACTCAGTACAGACTTAATAAGTGGTTTTTAAAAATTAATGATGGGGGCAGCTAGGTGGCCCAGTGGATAAAACACCGGCCCTGCATTCAGGAGTACCTGAGTTCAAATCTGGCCTCAGACACTTGACACTTACTAGCTGTGTGATCCTGGGCAAGTCACTTAACCTCCATTGCCCCGCAAAAAACCCCCAAAAAACCAAAAACCAAAAAAGTAATGATGGTGACTTTTGCCAGTTGGGTGGAAGAGTAGGGGAAAAGGAAGAGAAGTGAAGGGGAGGTCATTGATATAGTGGGTGTTTTGAGAAAATATTTAATAAGTAATACTAGAAAGACTGGTAGATAGAAACAGGCTAACTTATTTGCAACCAACTCTGGCTAACTGATTAAAGATTTGATTGATATGTTGATCCTATTCCGGAAGTAATGGGACACTGAAATCAGATCTTGGCCCAGAGGAGTGACCTATTCACCACAGAGCCAAGGGAAAACCAGAAGTAGGAATGTTGTGCCATGCTGATTGGCACACAAATATTGAAGGCTGAAGTTGGTTCTTTGGTTAAATTATTTTCTATCCTCCTCTAGGCATTGGAAGGTATATGTTGCTACTTACAGCAAATTTCTGTTGGATTACTGTTTTGTTTTTGCAGGGCAATGGGGGTTAAGTGACTTGCCCAGGGTCACACAGCTAGTAAGTGGCAAGTGTCTGAGGCCGGATTTGAACTCAGGTACTCCTGAATCCAGGGCCGGTACTTTATCCACTGCGCCACCTAGCTGCCCCCCTTACTGTATCTGTTTTAATGATTGAGTTGCAATCCCATAGCTTTTAATGTCTCATTAATTGCAAGCATATATTGATAATTTTATATGTCCAGTTTATCAAACAGGAGAGGTGTTGATTCCTGAACATCCCCAATAATGCCAGTGAGTGAAAACCCTAGATGGTGAAATACTAATTGAATCAGTCAATGGAAAGACTTTATTAAGTGCCTATTCTGTGAGAGTGTATTCTGTACCCTGTCCTAAGCACCAGGGATACAAATAAAAAATCAAGACAGTCCCTGCCCTCAGGGAGTTTACTTCTATAGGAGAGGGGGAAGAGATATAGCATACTTACACAGCAATAAATACGGCATATAGGGCAGGTAGGTGGTGTTGTGGATAGAGTGCTAGGTGGAGTTAGGAAGACTCATCTTCCTGAGTTTAAATATGGCTTCAGACACTTATTAACTTTGTGAGCCTGGGCAAGTCACTTAACCCTGTTTGCCTTAGTTTCCTCATCTATCAAATGAGTTGGAGAAGGAAATGGCAAACTACTCTAGTATCTTTGGCAAGAAAACCCCAAATGGGATCACAAAGAGTTGAACATAAATGAGAATGACTCAACAGCACAAATGCAGAATATATACAAAACAAAAACAAAATGATGGGGGGGGATGCACTAAGAACTAGGGAATCAGAGAAAGCTTCTCAAAGGAGGTGACATTTGAAGGGAACTATGAAGTTCAAGAGACTGAGATGAAGACAATACATTCCAACCTAGGCAAAACCTTGGAAACAGGAGATGAAATATTGTGTATGGGGAAGAGTGAGTAAGCCAGTTTGATTGGAATGTAGCACGTGTGAGGGGGAGTAATGTGACATCAATCTGTAAAGATAGGTTGGAGCCAGATTGTGCAGGGTTTTAAATGCCAAACTGAGTTTATTTTTTATCCTATAAGCAATAAAGAACCAAAGGAGCTTCCTGAGTAAGGGTGTGACATGGTCACACCTGTGTTTTAGGAATATCAATTTGGCAGCCGTGCGAAGGAAGAACTGGAGAGAAGGGAGGGTGGATGGATGCAGGGAGGCCAATGAGGAGGCCGTTTGCAGTAGTACAGGTGAGAAGGGAGGAAGATCTGAAATAGCTTGGTTGTGATTTGAGTGACAAGAAGTAGACAAATAAAGCAGCTAGGTGGTGCCCTGGATAGAGTGCTGGGCCTGGAATCAGAAAGACTCATCTTCCTGAGTTCAAATCCAGCCTCAGACACTTACTAGCTGTGAGATCTTGGGCAAGTCACTTAACCCTGTTTGTCTCAGTTTTCTTATCTGTAAAATGAGCTGGAGAAGGAAATGGCAACCCCCTCCTGTATCTTTGCCAAGAAAACCCCAAAAAGGGGTCACAGAGTTGAACCCAACTGAAACAACTGAACAACAACAAAACATGGTATAGTGGAGAGAACTCTGGCTCTAAAGTTAAGAGGATATAGGTTCAAATCTTATTTCTGATGCCTAGTTAGTAAAAAAACAAAACAAAACCCAAGCCTCACATTTATTGAGTACCTACTGTGTGCCAGGACCTGTGTTAAATGCTGGAATACACAGAAAAACAAAAGACAGTTACTACCCTCAAGGAGCTAACAATGTGATGGGGCAGCCAACATGCAAATAACTGTGCACAAATTAGCTATATACAGGAAGAAGAGAGGGAAGGCACTAGAATCAAGGGGGATCCAAAAAGGCTTCCTGTGAAAGGTGGAACTGAAGCTAGGACTTAAAGAAAACCAGGAGGGAACAGCTAGGTGGCGCAGTGGTTGAAGCACCAGCTCTGGATTCAGAAGGACCTGGGTTTGGATCCAACCTCAGACACTTGACACTTGCTAGCTGTGTGACTCTGGGCAAGTCACTTAACCCTCGTTGCCCTCCTCCCCGCCCCCCACCAAAAGTACTTGTTACTTAAAGAAAACCAGGAGTCAGAGATGAAAACAGAAAGGGAAAACATTCCAAGCATGCGGGACAGCCAGTGAAAGAGTCAGAATATGGAGTATCTTGTTTGAGGAACAGCCAGGGGGCCTGTGTTACTGGATCAAAGAGTGCATGTCATGTTGGGAGAAAGAACTAAGCAGACTAGAAAGGGGGTGGGGCAGGTTATAAAGGACTTTGAGAAACAGACAGAGGACTTAATATTTGATCCCAGAGGTACTAGGGAGCTATTGGTGTGTGTGTGTGTGTGTGTGTGTGTGTGTGTGTGTGTGTGTGAGAGAGAGAGAGAGAGAGAGAGATGATTATACCTACTCTTTAGGAAGATCACTACCTGTGTGACCTCAGGCAAGTCATATTCCTTAACTATAAAAGGATGGAGTTGAAGGTCTCTTCCAGCTCTAGATCTAATCCCCATTAATTATGTGAGCTTCTTGAGAGTAAGGCTGGTTATATGTGTGTGTGTGTAAGTGTTTTGCCTTTGTTTGCTTTTATTGAGGCAATTGGGGTTAAGTGACTTGCCCAGGGTCACACAGCTAGTAAGTGTTAAGTGTCTGAGGCCGGATTTGAAATCAGGTACTCCTGACTCCAGGGCCGGTGCTCTATCCACTGCGCCATCTAGCTGCCCCTGCCTTTCTTTGCTTAGCAAAGTATCTGGCACTTTGTAAAAGGTGACTTGCCTTGCCTTTATCTATCATTCTCCTATCCTAGGGAGCCACTGAAGTTTAATGAGATAGTCAGAAATGTGTTTTAGGAATATCAGCTTGATAGTTCTATGGATAATGGACTGGAGAAGGGAGAAACTTGAGGTAGGGCTACTGAACATACCAAATAAAAGGGAATAAGGACCTGAACTAGGGGCTACATGAGTAGAGAAGAAGGGGAAAATTCAACAGATGCTGCAAAGTCAAAATTTGACAACTAATTGGATATGTGAGAGTGACGAATTAATGATAACTGTACAGATTGAGAATCTAGGTGATTAGAAGGATGGTGATGCCCTCAAAGGAATAGAAGTTTCAAAGAGGGGAAGGGTTTTAAAATAAGTTCCATTTTGGACACACTGAATCAGAGGTGCCTACAGATTGTTTAAAAAATCAAATAGGCTGACAATGATGTGGGACTAGACCTCAGAAGATAGACTTGGGTTTGATATTTCAGTCTGGAGGTCATTTGCACAAAGGCAATCATCAAATTCATGGGAGCTACTGAAATCACCAAGAGGAAAACAGAAGGTAGAGAGAGCAGAAAAGAGGACCCAGAACAGAGCTTTGGAACATATTCACAGGTAGCCGGGTATGAAATGGATCATAATCCAACAAAAAGAGACTGACAAGCTCTCTTAGTGAGAGGTATAAGCAGGGTCAGAAAAAATCCAGAGAGAAGAGAGTACCTGGGAGGAGAGAGTGATCAACAATGTCAAATGATGCAGAGAGGTAAAGAAGGGTGGCAATTGAGAAAAAGCCAGTGGATCTAGAAATAAAATGCAAAGAGCATTCATGAGCTTAGAAAGAGAGGTTTTCATGGAGTAGTGGAATGGAAGCTAAATTGCAAAGTATTGAGAACTGAGTGGAAGATAAAAGTGGAGGCAACTAGTGTGTGCACAATTTTTTCTATGAGTTTGGCTATGAAAGGGAGAAGAGATACAATGATAGTTTGAGACGGTTAAATGAGAGTTATTTTAAGGATGGGGTTATTTAGGCCTGTTTGAAAGCAACAGGCAAGGAGCCAGTGAATAAGGGAGAGGTTGAACACTAAGAATACCTAGGGAATGTTTGAAGGTTCAAACTCTAGACAAAACCAGAAAGTGATAGGTTCAAGGACACAAGTACAGGTTTTAGGAGAAGGCAAGGGTGTTGTCTACACTGTCTAATATATCTTTATAGTCATTCCCCCCCCATCCAGAGCAAGCAATTTATTCCCATTGGTTTTCTAGTGATAGATTAGTATTTTTACAAAATGGATTGCATTGACTAATAAATTGCTTCTCTACCAATCAGTAAAATCCAATTAATTCAGACAAGTTGACTACTTAAAAAAAAAAAAAAAACAATTGGCATCTGACTGGCCACAAATTGTATATGCAAACAGGTAGAACTTTACCCCCTGGATTATTTCCTTATCTTGGAACCTGCCATACAGGTTTTTCTTCATCTTTAACTGCCTACAGGAGATCTCTACTTGGATGTCCCACCATCACCTAAAAATCTCAACATGTCCAAAACTGAGCATATTACTGTTACCTCCTCCCAAACCTACTTTTTCTTCCATCTTCAACTTTCTATCAATGGCCCCTCCATTCACTAATCCTTTCTTGTTCAAAACCTTGCTGTTATCTTTTACTGATTTCTCTTCCCCACTTCACATAACTAACTGGCTATCTAGTTTTTTGTTTTTTGTTTTTTTTAGTGAGGCAATTGGGGTTAAGTGACTTGCCCAGGGTCACACAGCTAGTAAGTGTTAAGTGTCTGAGGCCGAATTTGAACTCAGGTACTCCTGACTCCAGGGCCGGTGCTCTAGGCACCACCTAGCTGCCCCTATCTAGTTCTTTTGATTCTGATTCTGAAACATTCCTTCTCTCCTTCTTGTCTATATTCCTATAACAACCATACTGTTACAGACCCAGCTGAACAACTGCCACAACCTTTGAACAGATTTTCTAACTATGTGAAATCATTCACATGGCTTCTCTGCATAGATCTGGCCAGGATGCTTCTCTAACAATAAACCCTTCGATGGCTCCCTATTGCATACCAAATTCAAACTCCTTTGCCTGACCTTCAAAGTCCTCTGTAAAATGTGGCACCACTCTACCTATCCAGCCTTATCTCATTTTAGTCCTCCTTACATACTCTATAACCAGACTGATTCTTTTGCAATCATCTGAATACTCTTGTATTCTCTTCCCACAATACTTTTGCTTGCATGGTTCCTTGTCCCTGAAATGCCTCCTCTTTCTAACTGCTGGATTCTTATTTTTGTTGGGAGAGTAGGAGACACAAATGAGAGATGGCCCCATTCCAGGTGTGTGCATGCCTAAGAGGCCATGAGTTCACAGACAGGGGAGAGATACAGTAGGTAATTCCCCTGGATCTTATAAAGGCATCCTTACACTTCAAAGCCATCAGGAAGAAACCTGGTATCAAAAAGAGACAGGTATAATCCTTTTAGTAGATCCATGGAGTTCTGACTTAGCAGCCAAGGAAAAGACGTTTTGTCACCACACAGTAGGAATCCCTTAGTCATCATGGCCTACTGCAGACAGGATATCTTGCTTGCTCTGAAATGGACAGTGGACAGCCCCTCCCCCCTTCTATCATGCAAGTCCCCAGCTTTCCTGGAATAACAACTAAGCACGCTCCTTGAGGGAGAGAGGAAAGGGGCCCTATACTATTGTAATTATTATTTACATTTTTAATCTCCCTTAGTGTTCTGTATACAGCAGGTGTTTAACAAGGTTGTTGAAATGGCTTCATTGTCTTTTTTTTTTCTTCTAGATAAGAATGGACTATTTAATCGCAGCTGGGAAGGAACCAATCCTAGCCTATAAGCAAAAAGGGTGATTAAGGAAGTCCGTATGTACTTCGTGGATGAGGACCCTGGCAACCCTGCTGGGAAATTTTAGTGACTCCACTCCCAGCCCCTAAGGAAGAATGAGAAGAACTCTACTCTGGGAGAGCTAGCCACAGAACAGGCTCTCAGAACAATGACTTTTCTTCTAAAGCTTTATGGAAGCTTTTGTGCCTTTACATCACAATCTTTTTCCTCATCAACCCTGTGTTGTAACAGAAAAACTACTCAGCAAAACCAACCAATATAGCAACTCTACTATCTGTGTGTGTTTGCTCCATTACCTCCTATATCTGGATTTCTACTCTCCCGCTCCCCCAACTAAGAAAAGAGAGTTTTGTTTTCTGTTCTGCTTTCTGGAATCAATAGACCAAACTACTTGGGTTTTTTTGGCCCAGACTTTTGGTTTCATTAGTATAGGGAACTCCTGGTGAGGAAACTCCCCATACCAATCCAGATGGGCAAATCCACTGAAACTTGTGGTCTCAGAAAATTATCTGATAACTGATGGGTTAAAAGACACACTACCAGTATGTCCAGAGGTGGCACTTGAACCAAAATCGTTCTGTGAGGTCAGTTCTCTATCTCCCAACTCAATAAATTACAGTGGCTTCCTATTACCTCTAAAATAAAATATAAAACCCACTGGCTTTTAAAAAGACCTTCATAACTTGGCTCCTTCCTGCTTTCTCAGACATCTTACACCTTACTCTGTCCTCCTTACTGTTTCCCGATTCTGGGTGTTTTTCTGGGGTTATTTAGGTACTACAGATACTCCTGTTTTGGAGAGACATAATTCTCATTGCACCAATCTGATAGGTGTGAGATGGCACCTCAGAGTTGTTTTAATTTGCATTTCTCTAATCAATAGTTATTGAGAAGGGGCAGCTAGGTAGCACAGTGGATAAAGCATTGGCCCTGGATTCAGGAGTACCTGAGTTCAAATCTGGCCTCAGACACTTACTAGCTGTGTGACCTTGGGCAAGTCACTTAACCCCCCTTGCCCCCCCCCCAAAAAAAAGAAGAATCAATAGTGATTGAGAACATTTTTTCATATGACTATAGATTCCTTTAATTTTTTTCATCTGAAATCTGCCTGTTTGTATCCTTTGACCATTTCTCAATTGGAGAATGACTTGTATTCTTATAAATTTGATTCAGTTCTCTATATATTTGAGAAATACTGGCTGTAAAAACTGTTTCCCAGCTTTCTGCTTTCCTTCTAATCTTGGTTGCATTGGTTTTGTTTGTGTAAAGCCTTTTTAATTTAATGTAATCAAAATGATCCCATTTTGCATTTCATAATTTTCTCCATCTCTTGTTTGGTCATAAATTCTTCCCCTCTCCATAGATCTGACAGGTAAACTATTCTTCATCTCCTAAGTTGTCTTCGGCATCACCCTTTATGTCTAAATCATGTATCTATTTTGACCTTATTTTGGTATTTTGGTATATCCTGCAAAGAATGACATACTGGTAGACGTCCCAAATTCTCCACTGGTATTGTGATTTTAAGGGAAAGCAAGAATGACCTTCAGCATATTGGGTTAACTATGGCAAACTTATGGAAGGATGAGGGCAAAAGTTGCACAAGATGAGCAGGAGGGGATGGATTGTGATCTACATTAATGGAGGAAAATGCCAAGTCACTAAGATCATAGGTAATATCACTGCAAAATTGGGAACACCAGCATACAAAAAAAAAACAACCCACCAAAAACACACAACCAAATCAGGGACAGGGAAAGTGGGGAGATAGCAGGAAATAGAGTGAGATTAAGCATCTTCCATTCCTCTTTCCACAAGCCACAAATGGACAAATATCTTCATTACTAAAATGGTCTGATGTCATGGCTCAAAGAATTGTATTTAGGTAATCATATTCTCAATTACATCTTTAATTATATTATCTATATATTTTATTATGTTATCAATTTCCCTTGGCTCTTATGACCTATTTGTTTTTTGCGAGGCTAAAGGTTTTCATTTCCATACTATGAGTTTTAAAAAGATTCCCTCCCAAAAGTGCAGGTTGTGATATCTGTACAAGTCACAGAATATTTTTGAGTATTGGTGACTATCTAGTCCTATCCATACATGGGGGCAGCTAGGTAGCTCAGTGGATAAAGCACCAGCCCTGGATTCAGGAAGACCTGAGTTTAAATCTGGCCTCAGATGCTTGACTCTTACTTAGCTGTATGACCTTGGGTAAGTCACTTAACCTTCACTGACCACCAAAAAAAAATTTTGTTAAATAATCCTACCCATACACAAAAGAAAGGAGCTGATTATTAAATTTTCAGTGTGACCATTAAGACTTTGTAAATTAGCAAACACTATAAATCAGGGCTTCATTTATAGACTTGAGAACATGATGATAGAGAAAATATTAGTGATGTAGATTAAATTTAAAAGTGTATCTTGAGTCCACCCCCCCCATCTGGTGGTTAAACATTTATAAGCATGCCACTGATGCAATTGACAAATGATTGCCCAATGATCTCTAATAATGGGGAGCCCACCACCTCTTTTGGACAGCAACTACCACCCATTGATCCTACTTCTCTCCCCTGGGTCCAAACAAAACAAGTCTAATCCCTCCCCATCTGTCAGCCTTCTAATGCTTCAGACAGCTATTATGTCACCCCACCCCACCCCCACCCCATATCTTTTTTCTCCAGGCCAAATATGCCCAGGTCTCTTCATCAATGTCATATACTCAAAAACCTTGACCATATTGGATATCCTTCAGCTCATCAAAAACCCTATTTTATGGGGCAGCTAGATGGCGCAGTGGATAGAGCACTGGCTCTGGAGTCAGGAGTACCTGAGTTCAAATCCGGTCTCAGACACTTAACACTTACTAGCTGTGTGACTCTGGGCAAGTCACTTAACCCCAGTTGCCTCACTAAAAAAAAAAAGAATTAAAAAAATCCCTATTTTATTATTATTAGTATTATTGTTATTTTTGTGTTGGTTTATTTGGGGGGGGGCAATGAGGGTTAAGTGACTTGCCCAGGGTCACACAGCTAGCAAATGTCAAGTGTCTGAGGCCAGGTTTGAACTCAGGTCCTCCTGAATCCAGGGCTGGTGCTTTATCCACTGTGCCACCTAGCTGCCCTAAAAACCCTCTTAAACTATAGTGCCCAGAACTGAACACAATACTCCAGGTGAGGTACAACTTCTTATTCTTGGAAGCTATTTCTTTCTTACAGCCCAAAATTAAATTAACTTTATTTAGCTGCTCTTATTGAGCTTGAAAGGCCACTAAAATCACCAGATCTTTTTCAGAACAACAGCCATCTATATTGGTGAAGTTGATTTCTTGTACCCCAGTGTAAGACTTTCTGTTGAATGTCATATTATTAGATGCTCTAGCCTGTAAAGATCTCTTTGGATTCTGTCACTCAGTGCGTTAGCTATCTCTTCCAGCGTTGTGTCATCTGCAAATGTGATGAGCATACAACCTATACCTTTGTTAACATCCTCTATACAAATGTTAAATGACAGAGCACCACCGAGCTCAGATCCCTGAGGTACTCCAGTGGAGACCGCTATGTTATCATTATCCATTAGTTATTCTTTGAGCCTAGACATCCAGCTAGTTCTGAATGCACTTATCTGGATTTGTCTTTCTTCTTCCTGGTATTAAAAAATAGTCTCTGCTCAGTGTTTCAAGATCAGTTTTAGGAGCCAGGCACCTGATTTTCTATCCTATTTATCTTCTGGAATCCTCCCTTTAGTTTTCAGAGGAGCCAATATCACCTATCAGCAAGCATTTATTGTGTCTACTATGTGTATCAGGACCTATGCTAAGCCCTGGGAATACTAAGAAATGCAGAAAACACTACTTAAATCATCCATACACAGTGACAGCAATATTGTAATGATGATCAATTGTGAAAGAATTAGCTGCTCTGATCAATCCAATGATCCAAGACAATTCCAAGGGACCCATGATGAAAAATGCTATCCACTTCCAGTGAGAGAACTGATGAACTTTTGAGTGCAAATTGAAGTATAATTTTTTTACTTTCCTTAATTTTCTTTCTTTTTTGCAACATGGCTAACATGGAAATATGTTTTGCATGATTTCATATGTATAATTAATATCATATTGTTTGCCTTCTCAGTAGGTGGGGGAGAGAATTTGGAACTCAAAATTTTTTTAAAGAAATAATGCTGAGGGCAGCTGGGTGGCGCAGTGGATAAAGCAGTGGCCCTGGATTTAGAAGGACCTGAGTTCAAATCCAGCCTCAGAGACTTGACACTTACTAGTTGTGTGACCTTGGGCAAGTCACTTAACCCTCACTGCCCCGCAAAAGGGGGAAAAAAAGAAAGAATGCTCAAAGAAATAAATAATGAAAATAACCATTATTCAAGTAATCTCATTCCATTCAATTAAATCAATAGTTATAAAATTTACCTATGCACCGGGGATACAAAGATAAAACAAGCCACAGTCCTTGCCCTTGAGGGAGCAAACTTAGCAAAAGAGATGAAATCATACAGAAATAACAAGGTATTGCTATGGATCTGTGGTATGGACATCAATGAGTTGCACATGGCAACCCATCCCTGCTCACTCATCCTAGGCAGCTTTTCTTGTCCATGACTTTATGTGAAGATTCCACAAGGGTTCACCTGACATATTGAGACCTTCCTTTAGTCGTCTTGACATTTAATGGATAACTTAGTGGAATGTATGGGTTGGTCCATTCTTTGCACTGGCTAATTATCACAATAGTTAAGTGCACGGAAGATGTCCAAATAGAGGGGAATGAGAGATGTTAGATTACTTATAAGTAGTTGCAGAGATAGATAGTGGAGATGATAGACAGACAGACAGATCAATAGATAGATAAGATGGATTAGATAGAGCCTGTTTCAGACTTTAAGGAAAGGAAGAATTTCAATGGACAGAGTGTGCACAGACGTCATTGAGACAGAAAAAATAATCCCTTCAAAGTTTCTAAAAGAGTTACGTAAGGACAAAGCATTAATAATCCCACCATGGGCCACAAATGGGAACATGTGCCCAAATTGCTTCAGCTCTACTTTAAAAATATGCAGATGAGATAAGGCAACTCCCTCTTTCCCTTACCGCTCCCCCCCCCCCAATCTCCAAACCCTTAGCGTACCCAATTGTTGGGAATTTTCAGTCCCACGTTTCAAGACCTGAGGAAGCTTCCCCCAAGAAGAAATTGTCCTGCACAGCAGGCTGGCCCCTACCTCCACCCCCTCCCCTAGAGGCTGCTTAGCCTTTCTCTCCCACCTCCACCCCTTCTTTTCTCTCCTGTGAAAAAACCGTAGACTTAAGCGAGGCAGTTGCTATGGCAACCAAACCTGTTATTCTGTTTCAGTAACTCTGGCCTGGGGAGGGATGTGGTAGTGCAGAGAGAGAGAGAGAGAGAGAGGGAGAGAGAGGGAGAGAGAGGGCAGGGTGGTAACTGTTGCCCATGCTGATGGAAGCCCATTTGGGGACAAAAAGAGAGGGGGGGTCCTGCTGCGTCCCCATTGCCTTTTCCCCTAACTCCAGCTGGGGGAGACGGAGCCCATGGGAGCTCCTTAAGAGCCAAGCATTCAGGGAGAGCTGAGATCCCCAGCCCCTCCTCTTGGTCACAGGCCCTTTGCAAGGACAATAGTGTTAACTCTGGGGAAAATTCCATCGCACAGGGTTCAAGTCTCCAAGGAGTTGCTGAGGCCCCTGTTCAGCCTGGAGGGGTCTCTGAGGAACCACTGCAGCTGCCTGGCCTTTTCCCCCTACACCCCCTACTTTTTGTGTTTCATTTTTAACCCCTGAACTGCCAAGTATTTAATTTTATTTTATTTGTAGTCAGCCCCAAGAAATGTAAAGAGCACGGGAATGAGGACCTGTCCTCTTTTGAGGTGGACCAAGGACAAGTGGTGTCCACCAAATTCAATGCCCATTAAGGAGTAAACCCCTTTTGTCCACACAAACCTTGGCCCCAAGCCCCATGTGCTTTTTAGAATGACTCAGTAGAGGGTTAACATTCTCCAGGGCTAGAATTGAAGCCCAGGCACTTGATGAAATGCAAGAATTGTTTAAAAGCTGCTCAGTCTGGGACCTGCAGAGCCAAGGCAGAGAGAGGCGAGTAGCCAGAAGAGAGCAATTTCCTTGTGTTAAGGAGATAATCATGGAACGGGGAGGAGGGCAGGAGTGGGCAGAGCTGGGCCTCCCTCTAGTTTTTCCCACTGCCAACTTCCAAATGAATTTCTACTTTCCTTTCTCTGCCAGTGTGCCTTGGAATAGGCTGTGCATAGGGAGTTTTGAGTTAAAAGTGATCATTTGAAAGAGCAAAGAAGAAGAAATCAGTGGATACCTTTAAAAATAATACTTTAACAAGATGAAATAGAATGTTTTATCAGGGGTGAGCAGGATGATCCTGGAGTGAGGGAGACCTTTGTTCAAATCCTACCTCCAACACCTGTTACCTGTGAGAGGATGGGGAGGTCACTTAACACTCGTGCCCCCAGGCAACTCTCTAAAGAAGAAAGTTACAAATGACTTGCCAATCAGTATATGTGGAGGGAGTTTCCATATAAGGAAAGAAAATCACAGATGCCTTCCTTCCTTTCTTCCCTCCTTTTTTCTTCCTTCCTTCCCTCTCTCCTTTCTTTCTTTTCTTTCTTTCTTTCTTTTTCTTTCTTTCTTTCTTTCTTTCTTTCTTTCTTTCTTTTTCTTTCTTTCTTTCTTTCTTTCTTTCTTTCTTTCTTTCTTTCTTTCTCTCTCTCTCTCTCTCTTTCTTTCTTTCTTTCTTTCTTTCTTTCTTTCTTTCTCTCTCTCTCTCTCTTTCTTTCTTCCTTCCTTCCCCCCACATACAATATATACAATATTCATACATATAAACATGCATACAAGTATGTATGTACACATGCATGTGTATATATGGTTATATCCAAGTTCTGTATTGTGATATAACACATTAATATTATTTATAATCATAACACAACACACAGAGATATATACGAATATACACATATGTATATCCCACACTCCGGTTCTCTCTTATAAATGCTATCTTTTTTTGGGGGGTGGGTGGGAAATGAGGGTTAAGTGACTTGCCCAAGGTCACATAGCTAGTAAGTGTCAAGTGTCTGAGGCTGGATTTGAACTCAGGTCCTCCTGAATCCAGGGCCAGTGCTCTATACACTGTGACACCTAGCTGCCCTCATAAATGTTAGCTTTCAATGACCAAATGAGATAGTCAGATAGACAGACAGATAAATATAGACAGATAGCTACTAGCTGGATAATAGTAACTGATGTCTGTGTAAGGCTTTAAGGTTTGCTTTACATATGTTAGCTCAATTTCTCCTCTCAACAACCCTGTGAGATAAGTGCTATTATTTTCCCAACTTTGCAGGGGGGCGGAAACTGAGGCAAAGTGATTAAAATGACTTGCTCAGGGTCACATAGCTAATAAGTGCTAGAGATGAGATTTAGACCCAGCCCTCTCCTGACTCCAAGTCTAATGATCATGCCTCCCTTCTAGGATCATAGATTTAGAGCTAGAAGGGACATCCTGGGGAGGTTATCTAATATAAGCAATTAATTTTACACATGAGAAAAATATAAACAAATTAAATGACTTGCCTAACTCACATAGCTGGGATTTGAGGCAGTTCTCTGACTACAAATTCAGTGCTCTTCCTACTGTATAAAGTGGTTGTGTGAGTAAACATACGTTTGTGTGTGTGAGATGTTCACATTTATTTCTAAAATATTCTTCCTGTGAATGTTATTAAAATCTGATAAAAACCCACAGATGTTAAGTCCTGATTAATGTGAATAATGAATCCCTTGAAGTGATGCTATGTATTTGAATTCTCACTATTCAAGTCATACTTATGCAAAACATGGTCATTGATTACAGTCCAATGGAAATATGCAGTGTGAATTCAAATAATGTGACCACTTCATGAAATATCTTATTCTCACTAATTGGGACCTTTTATTAGCTGGCATTTTTGGTCTCAGGATGGAAGATTAAATATAAATTGAATTTAGGGTTCATTTTGATTTTTAGTTGTATGTGACTTTCTGTGACTTCTGTGGGGGGGGTTTCTTGGCAAAGATACTGAAGTGGTTTGCCATTTCCTTCTTCAGCTCATTTTACAGATGAGGAAACTGAGGCAAACAATTAAGTGACTTGCCCAGGGTCACACAGCTATTAAGCATCTGAGGCAAAATTTGAATTCCGGTCTGGGGCTGGATTTGAACTTGTCTCCCCGAGTCCAGGCTCAAGTTCTATCCACTGCATCACCTCTAGTAAAAGCCCAAGCAAAGGCACAATTAATTAACTCTTCAAATATTACCTGGAGCAAATAAATCAGCAAATAAACAATATAAAACATCTAGCAGTCAACCTAAAACAGGGAACTAATTTATTCTATCAAATGGGTGGTTTTCTGGTTATGTACAACTGCTCTATTACTGAGTACAGGTTCAAGTCCCCAAAGAAACTAAAATGGAGAGTTTGAGATTTTCAAACAAAATGAATAATTATTATAATAGTTACCATTTTAATATATATGTACATTTATATATAGCATTTTAAGGTTTGCACACCACTTCATATAGATAGATGATAGATATGTATATATAAATATATATTCTCTAATTTTTTATATATATATATATATATATATATACACACACACACTCTCTCTAATTTGATCCTCACAACAACCCTGTGAGGTAGGTACTATTATTATCCCCATTTTACAGATGAGGAAGCTGAAGCAAACAGTGCTCACATAGCTAGTAAGTATCCGAAGCAAGATTTGAACTCAGATCTTCCTGACTCCAGGCCTAGCCCTCTATCCACTGTGCCCCCTAGCAAAGATAAATATGCACACCTATTGTCTTAAATAAATGCTTGCTGAATTGAGGTGCAATTTTCTCCAAAATATATTCTATTATCAATAACACTGGTGAAAACTGTTCTGGGGAAAATGACTGTGGGTTGATGAATTTTAAGAGGGTTTTTTTTTTTAACTTATTAAGATGGAGTAGAGGGGCAGCTAGGTGGCACAGTGGATAAAGCACCAGCCCTGGATTCAGGAGGACCTGAGTTCAAATTTGACCTCAGACCCTTGACACTTACTAGCTGTGTGACCCAGGGCAAGTCACTTAACCCTCATTGCCCTGAAAAAAAAAAAAGATGGAATTGTACAACTTGATGTAAATGTTCAGTACTAAGGAATCTTCTAAAGGCTAGTACCCTTCTAAGTACTCCATACACCCAAATATGGCTCACTTCCTTGTTAATATTGCTACTTAGACCCAAGCCTGTGTTCTTAAGTAACTTCTCAACTAATTACCGATAGGCCCATCCCTGCTTTCACTGTGACAAGCTCACAGCCCAATGAGCTTCTCTGTGTGGCATGTGTCAATAAGTATCTAAGAAACAATTCCATGCCTTCTAGGCTTTCTGCATTACAGGATCTTACTCAGGGCCTACTGAAAATGGAAATTCTAGAAGATAGGGATGACACCTGTATTTACTAATTGAAATCAGTAAGTCTGGGAGCCTAGTACCATCATGCCCAATCACAAATAATCATTCCCACACAAATACCCTACACCCAGCTTCTCTCTTGTAATTGCAGTTTCCAGAGACCAAACAGTATTTGTTCTCCCTGATCCCAAAGCCCTTAGCATTATCTTCAGCTACCAAACCAGAATCCTCACTCCTGATCCCTATGAGCCCATGGAGCACAGAAAACTGGCCAACAGGAGCCCAGACCTTAAAGCATGAATAGCAGAATGGGGATTGTGTGAGAGAGTATGATGAAGGGTTTTGTCCCTGCTTAGGTATTTGCAGGCTTAGGTATTCCATGATTGTTTCTCTACTGCTTTCTATATAAGGAAGGAAAGCCTTTAAATTGGTCACTGAGTATACATATAAAAGACTCAACTGGAGGAATTCAACCTTCCTCTCCCAGGAGGCTTTTGAGTGAAAAGGAAGAAATGCTATGGACCCTTAGGCTTTTGGCAGCGGCCGCAGGTTCACCCACTTGGGACAGCTTGTAGCCAGGGAGACCATGGACCTGCTGTTTCTTCTGTTCCTGTTATATTTATTCTTTCCTGATCTTAGCATAAGGAGGATTGGAGATGGAGTGACCTTGTGAGATTCAAAAGGTCCGAAGAGTCCTTGGTCATTTTTGGATGCAACTCCAGCTCTTTTGCTCTTTGAAATATAATGTTCCGGGGGCAGCTAGGTGGCACAGTGGATAAAGCACCGGCCCTGGACTCAGGAGGACCTGAGTTCAAATCCAACCTCAGACACTTGACACTTACTGGCTGTGTGACCCTGGGCAAGTCACTTAGCCCCCATTGCCCCCCCCCTCCCCAATATAATGTTCCAAGAGCTACAGTCTTTTAGTGTAGAATCTGCTAGGTCTTGTGAAATCCTGACTGTATTTCTGCACTATTTAAATTGTATTTTCTTGTTGCTTGCAATATTTTTCTCCTTAATTTGGGAGTTTTGAAACTTGGCTTTGACATTCCTATAAGGTCACCAGTCCATGGAAGAGATTACAGTAGCCACAATTACCACATCAAGTGAGATGCCAGTACCCAGAAGAGCAACCTGTGTGATCTAGCCTAGTAGTAAATCAACATAGCAGCTGAGACACTCACTCATCCATTGGTTA
The DNA here is from genome assembly GCF_019393635.1 of Dromiciops gliroides. Taxonomy (NCBI): domain Eukaryota; kingdom Metazoa; phylum Chordata; class Mammalia; order Microbiotheria; family Microbiotheriidae; genus Dromiciops; species Dromiciops gliroides. Next base: position 260,560,769 of record NC_057862.1, read on the forward strand.
CCTTTGGAAGTGAATGTTTGTAGTAGCCAATTTAAGTTCAAGTCTACTCTTCCCAGAGCCTGAGGATGGTCAAAGAGAGAGTGTGCCCTGGGGTTCAAGGAGATGTGTTTGTACTTCTATTCTTGCTATATTTCCCTTTGTAAAAGTTAAGTGGTTAATTGTTTATTGATGATATGGAGGAAATAACTAGTCAAAAATATTGGGGAGATTCTAACTAGTATCTATTGCATGCATTTTATAGATAACTAGTCTTTTGATTAGGGGAGGGAGAGAATACCCCCATTAGAATTCAGCAATACCATTGAAATTACTCCAGTCCCTCAGGGCTATCTTTATTTGTTTGTTTGTTTGTTTGTTCTAGTGAGGCAATTGGGGTTAAGTGATTTGCCCAAGGTCACACAACTAGTAAGTGTCAAGTGTCTGAGGCCGAATTTGAACTCAGGTCCTCCTGAATCCAGGGCCACCTGGCTATCCATTGCGCCACCTAGCTGCCCCCAGGGCTATCTTTAGAACCTTTGGGGGAAATGTAGTTGACCTCTAAGGAGTCAGCACCCCAGGGCAAGTGGAAGTTAGAATAATGATCCATGATTACATGAAGAAGCTTCTAATCATCCACCATTAATTTGGAGTTGTCTTTCTAGTGAGGTAGAAGTTTCATTGCCCTATCAACCCTTTTGGCCAGAAAGGCTTGAGGGCTTACTGAGTCCTTTTCAGGGCTGCTCATCCACCTTTGGTGCCCACCTGTCACTCACCTCTCATCTGGGACTCCAAAAAGCTGTAATATGTGCAATGGCCACACCCCAGTAAAACCGTCTGGGCAGACAGGCTAAGCCTGATTGAGGGTAACCAATAGACCTCAAACCTGTCAGTGAGTTAGGAGGCTGTCTGTCCCAAGTATATGAAGACTTTCCCCAGTGGAATGGACATAGGAGAACGATTTGTTCTAATGGCAATGAAGGTTCCTAGAACACTTGGAGCTTGTTCAGCTATCAGACACCAAAGTCATCTGCTGCATCCCAGGCCATAACCAGTCATCTTGACTTTTGTCTTGCCATTAGACTTCGATGACTCTGGAAGAGAGAGTAAGGATGATGACTTCGTGCTTTTCCACTTCACTTAAATCCAATTCATGCACAAGTCAAGACATCGCCCCATGATGTCATTGGACCTCTTCGTAAATGAAGGATAAATGACAACAACTCTTTTGGCCAATGGTTAGCATCCATAGGAGTGGGTTTCAATGGTTGTTTTCACTGAAATTAATGCCTTTGGAGAATGTGGTAGTTGGAAAAGTAAACCTTTCTTTTCCCAGTGCATTTCTTAAAAGTCGGGATGGGAAACCTTAGAGATATAAAGACTTCGGGCATTTTCATTCTTGTCCCCAAGCCTAGAATACTCACCCTCCTCTCTCTGCTTCCTGGATTCTCTGGCTTCCTTCAAGTCCCAGCAAAAATCCCAACTTCTAGGATTTTCCTGATCCCCCTTAATAATAATGCTTTCTCTCTATTAATTATCTCCAATTTATCCTGTATGTATCTTGTTTTTTCATAGTTGTTTTCATGTTGTCTCCCTTGGGAACAGTGCTGTCTTTTGCCTTTCTTTTCATCCCCAGTGCTTGGAACAGTGCCTGGTCCAGGGTAAGCACTCAATAAAACTTATCGACTGACATACCAAAACACCAGATTAATTTGCTTAGTCTAGAGTCATGCTTAATTGGTACTTTTTTTTTTTTTTGCAGGGCACAGGGTTACACAACTAGTGTCAAGTGTCTGAGGTCAGATTTGAACTCAGGTCCTCCTGAATCCAGGGCCAGTGCTTTATCCACTGTGCCACCTAGCTGCCCCCTTCATCAGTACTTCTTCAATAACCTGACCATATCGGGTCAATTTCTCAGTCCTTTCCCACTTCCTAGAGCAAGTCACAAGTCATTGCAGGCACTGTTGGCGGATGGGAGAATCGCTGTTCTGAGGAATCTATAAACAAGACCCAGCTTCCTAAGCCCAAAACTCAGGAAGTAAAACAAGGACACAAAGAAATATGGAACTGAATCCTGAGACAACTAAAAGCTCCCCATGATTATCTTATCTGACATACCATTATTTGCCTCAGCTATAGCAGGGAAGCAAGAGGCTGGATCAAAATCAGATCACCAGCATCAAGGCATCCCTTTTGCTGACTCTCATACTCACGAGAGCATAACCCACATGCTGCTCTTCGGTCAAAGCTTGTATGTGCATGTTTATTTGTTTGTTTTCCAGTTCCAATGCTCTTGACAGGCAATTTAGTCATCAGTAATATGGCTTTTACAGAATGAATGTGGTCAATTTGGTTCAATTCAATTCAACAAACAAGCACTTCATTTAAGTGGCTATGCTATCGGCTTTAGGGATTTAATGACAGAAACAGCCTTGAACAGGCTCTTATCCTGCTGGAGGAGATGCACAGAATATTCAAATAAATATTATACAAACTAAATTATGAAGGGACCTGAAATTTGCATGTCTATGAAGAGATGTAGAAATAGAAATAATTGAATGTAGAAATAGAAATGATCAGATCTGGTAACTAATTAAATATGTGGGTGGGGGGAAGGAGAGTGAGGTTCTTCAAATAATACAGAAGCTGAAAACTATGAAAGGAAGGATAGTGGTGCCCTCAACAGAAATAAGGAAGTTCAGAAGAGGAGTGGGTTTGAAGGGGGAAAGAAATGAGTTTTGTTTTAGATATGCTGAGTTTGAGGTGTCCATAGGATAGACAGTTCAAAAGGTCCATTAGGTAATGTTATGGAAACAGAACTCAAGAGAAAGATTAGGGATAGAAGGGTGGATGGATGGATGGATAGATAGTTGGATGGATGGATGGATATAGAGATAGATAGAGATCTCTGTATAGAGATGGTCATTGAACCCATCTCATCTAGTGAGAGTATATAGAGAAAGAAGAATTGAGGGCCCAGGAGATACACAGTTAGTGGGCATGACATAGAAGAAAATCTAGGAGAGTGAAGAATGATCAAATTGGTAGGTGGAGATCAAGAGACAAGAAAGTTGTGAAAATCAATAGAGGAAAGACTACTTAGGTAATGAGAGAGGTCACCAATGGTAAATGCTGCAGAGAGGTCAGGAAGGTTGGTGATTCAGCATGACTAATGTAGAAATATGTTTAATGTGATTGTACATATGTAGCCTATATTGGATTGCTTGCTGTCTTGGGGAGGGTGGAGGGAGGGGAGGGAGGGAGAAAAATTTGGAAATAGAAATCTTATAAAAACAAATGTTGAAAACTATCTCTACATGTAACTAGAAAATAATAAAATACTTTTATGATTAAAAAAAAGAATTCACTTGTGTCTGTTTTTGTTTGTGTTGCCTGAATTGATTACTAATTTTTATTTGTATTTTGGCTTGTAAAGGATGCATTAAAAATTTCAGCATTTTAGGGCAGCTAGGTGGTTCAGTGGATAGAGCACTGGCCCTGGATTCAGAAAGACTTGAGTTCAAATCCAGCCTCAGACACTTGACACTTACTAGCTGTGTGACCCCGGGCAAGTCACTTAACCCCCAATTGCCTCACCAAAAAAAATTCTGCATTTTAACATTTATTTCCAATATTTCTGTGTCCTAACTATGGTATGTTTTTGTAAAATGTCCATGTAGTGCTGAGAAATACACATATTTTTAATGATCCCATTTAGAATATTCCTAGCAATTTTTCCAGGTTTATGTTTTCTCTTTTGTTTACCTTAATGTTACTTTTGTCTAAAACTGAGAGAGGGACATTAAGATTTCCTGTGATTATTGACTTAGCTGCCCATGTCTTATTTTGATAGTTTTTTCTTTATGAATTTGGATGCAAAAGTATTTGGAACATATAAATTTAACATTGATGTTGGTTTGTTATCTATGTTTCCTTTCATTATAATATGGTTTATCTTTTTTATGTTGTGAATTTTTGTTTTGCTTTGCCTGATAGGATAATTGCAGCTTCTGTTTTTGGGAGGATTCATATGATTTGTAGTAAATTTTCTTTCTGCTCCTCAAAAAAAAAAGGAAGAAGAAGGGTGGTGATTGAGGACAGACCATTAGATCTGACAAATAAGAGATCATTGGTAACTTTGGAGAGCAATTTCAGTTGAAATAAGAAACCAGGCTGCAGAGGATTTAGAAAAGAGTGAGAGAAGTGGAGGCAATAAGTATAGCTAGTTTTTTTCCAAGGAGTTTGACTAAGAAAGAGAAGAAAGATATAGGACAGCACTTGTGGGTTAAGATTGAGTGTAGGGGGGCAGCTAGGTGGTGCAGTGGATAGAGCACCGGCCCTGGAGTCAGGAGTACCTGAGTTCAAATCCGGCCTCAGACACTTAACACTTATTAGCTGTGTGACCCTGGGCAAGTCACCTAACCCTAATCGCCTCACTAAAAAAATAATTAATTAATTGATTGATTAATAAATAAATAAAATAAAAAGATTGAGTGTAGGACCATCCCTATGTGGATGGAGGTAGATGCTAGTTGTTAAACTGCCTATAAACTTTAACCAAATAATATCACTGCTAAGTCTATTTCCAAAGATGATTAGGGGAAAAGGAAAAAAAGCCCTTTATGTTCTAAAATATTTATAGGTTCCCTTTGTGGTGGCAAAGAACTGGAAATTGCAGGGATGCCTATGAATTGGGGAATAGCTGAACAAGTATATGATTGTGATAGGATATTACTGTGCTGTAAGAAGTGATGAGCTCAGTGATCTTAGAAAAACATAGAAAAGGGGCAGCTAGGTGGCCCAGTGGATAGAGCACTGGCCCTGGATTCAGGAGGACCTGAGTTCAAATCCGGCCTCAGACACTTAACACTTACTAGCTGTGTGACCCTGGGCAAGTCACTTAACCCCAATTGCCTCACTAAAAAACAAAAAAAACATAGAAAGATGCATAAAATAATGAAGTAAAATGTGCAGGACCAAGAAAATATTGTATATAGTAATAGCAATGTTGTTTTAAGAATGACTTTGAGTTACTAAGTCATTTTGACTATTATAAATTTCCAAATTAATTACAAAGGACCTATGAAGGAAGATGCTATCTGCATCCAGAGAAAGAAATGATAAATAGAAGTATGTGTAGAATCATTTTATATGTATATGCGTCTGTGTCTAATGGTAGCCATCTCTAGGGCAGGGGCAAGAGGGAAGGAGAAAAATAAATGTACATGATAACTTTATTATATAACTAAAAGGAATGGCAAGTTTTGTATAATATTTGTGGTTTCATGTGCAATCTTTTTTATTATACTATGTTATGGAAATGTTTGTTTTATTCCATAAATTAAAAATAAAATAAATAAAACTTTTAAAAAGTTTTATAATGTATTTTTGGTATAGCCCATGTATAAATAATTAAATACACACATAGTGAGGTTGCAAGAAATTTTTTTTACAAATGAGATAAAGGTCAGTTTGGAGACCATTGCTCTATCCCACTCACCAAAATTCCTTTTTTTTCCTCATGCCTCATTCAGCTTTCCCTTCTATCCTCTCAGCTGAAGACCTTGCTTCATACTTCACACACACACACACACACACACACACACACACACACACACAGAGGCAAAAACCAAAACAAAACAGCCCTAGGCTATTCAACTCAATCTCCCCCTTTTCCCCTTCTCTTTTCATATTCTTCTGACAGCACCAACTAACATCTCCTTTATTTTAGTTTCTGATGAAGAGGTCACTCTTTTCCTTGCTAAAGCCAACCCATCCCCTACCATCTGCTCCAGCAGATTGTCTCTACTATCATCCCCACCCCTCTCTCTAATCTTCAATCTCTCCCTATCTACTGGTTCTCCTGCTGTGTATAAGCGCACCCAAGTCTCCTGTGTCCTTATAAATCCATACTAGAACCTAGTATCCCCACTAGCTATTGATCCACTAGCTATTGACTCCCCTTCCCAGCTAAGCTACTTGAAAAGCTGTCTATATTCATTACTTCTACTACCTCTCTTCTCATCCTCTTCAAAATCTTCTGTAATCTGGCTTCTAACAACATCATTTAAATGCAAATGTTCTCTCCAAAATTTCTGAGAATCCCTTAATTGCCAAATCTTTTTTTTTTTTAATTTTTTGGCTGGGCAATGAAGGTTAAGTGACTTACCCAGGGTCACAAAGCTAGTGAGTGTCAAGTGTCTGAGGCCGGATTTGAACTCAGGTACTCCAGAATCCAGGGCCGGTGCTTTATCCACTGCGTCATCTAGCTGCCCTCTAATTGCCAAATCTAAAGGACTTTTCTCAATTCTCATCCTTCTTAACTTTTACATAGTATCTGACATTGTTGACCACCTTCTCCTAGATCCTCTCTCCTCCCTAGGTTTTTGTAGCACTGCTCTTTTGGCTCTCTGCCTATCTGCCTGACCTCCTTTGCTAGCTAGATCTTCATCTGTGTCACTCCTACAAACTGTGGGTGTACCTCAAGGATCTGTTCTCTTTTCTCTATATACTCTATCATTTGGTGATGTGTCATCATTTCCTACAGGTTCAATCACCAGATCTATTCAGGTGACTCCCAAATCTTTCTGCCGAACTCCGATTCCAAATTGTAAACTGCCTATTAGCTATCTCGAGCTGTGTCTGCTGAAGGAGACCACCGTACTTTCAGTCACCCCATTTTGCAACCTTCTCATCATCCACAACTCCCATTTCTCCTCCTATATGTCCCATCCACTGTCATTTCTGCCTCCACATTTCTGGTATGTGACTCCCTCTCTGTACTAAGAGAGCCACTGCCCTAGTTCAGGCCTTTGTTTCGGGCCTCTCACTTTTACTATTGCAATAGCCTAATTGGCATCCCAGCCTAATACATCCTCCATTCACCTGCCAAAGTTATTTTCCTAAAGTGTGAGTCTGACCATGTTGCACAACTACTCAAAAACCAAAGGTTCCTATTACCTTTTCTGTTTGGCATTAAAGTTCATTACAACATGGCCCCTGCCTATCTTCCCACTCTTCCTATACATTACTCCCTTCCATACCATCCATGGTCTAATAATACTGGTCCACTTACTATCCCTCACACATAACACTCCTTTTTCCCTCCCTGTGCTTTTGTCATAACTGTTTCTCATTCCTGGAATGCTTGCTCACTCCTTATCTCTTCCTTTTAAAACCCCTAGCTTCTTTTATGATTCAATTCAACAACCACAGAAAAGAATGCTCCAAATCACTAATAGTAAGAAATGCAAATCAAAACAACCTTGAGGTTTCGTTTGACACCCTACAAATTGGCAAAGATGACAATAAGTACTTATTGTCAGAGGGGTTGTGGGCACATTGGTGCAATGTTGTGATGAGCACATTGGTGGAACTGTGAATTGGTACAAATTGGAAACAAAGTGAATACACATCTATTGGGGAATGGTTAAACAAATTGTGATACATGAATGGAATATTACTGTTCTGTAAGAAATGATGTACGTGATGAATACTATTTGAAATGGTATAATTCTCTAGGAGGAAAAAGGAGAAGGATACTGGAGGAAACCACAGTGATGTAAAAAAAAAGACAAAAAATTACTTAAAATTTTTTTTAATATTTTTTTAAAAAAGACTCAGCTCTAACATCTTTTGGAAGACGCCTTTCCCAATTTTCCCAGTTACTGGTGCCTTCTCTCAAAGATTATTTTATATCTGGGGCAGCTAAGTGGTGTAGTAGATTGAGCGCTGGCTCTGAAGTTGGGAGGACCTCAGGTAAAATATGACCTTAGATACATACTAGCTGTGTGACCCTGGGCAAGTCACTTAACTCCAGTTGCCTTAAATATCCAGGGCCATCCCCAGTTGTCCTGATAATATATCTTGCCACTGGACTCAGATGGCTCCAGAGGAATAAGTGAGGCCAGTGACTTTGCACAGCCCTTCCTCACTTAAATCGAATTCATTGCCAGTCATGAGTTCACCTCCTGATGCCATTATCAGAACAGCAACATTTTATAACTACTTCATATGTTGTGTGTGTGTGTGTGTGTGTATACATACACATGTTGTCTTCCTCCACCAAAATGTAAACTCCTTGATGGTACAGACGATGCTTAGCACAGGGACTGGCTTGTCATCTTCAATAAATGCTTATTGATTGATGGGTGTTTTGAACAGGTCAGGTTGGAGCTATATCTTCTCATTTTTATTTTCTTCTAATTTGTCATCGATTTTTATCTTTTCTCTAACAATTTGATGGTCTGATTGTACCAAGACAGCTAATTAAAAATGACTCCCGCATCTGTAACTAGTTACTTCCTATCTCTTAAGATAGGAAATGTATGACCCAGGGTAAGTTGCTTAACCTCTTAATGCCCCAGGCAACTCCATAAGATTCTATGTTACAAAGAAGGTACCCATGATCTTCTTGGCAGAGCAAACTCCTCACTAGAAGCTCCCTAAACCAATAAAATTGCAGGTACAGTCAAAACAAACACACAAAACAAAAGGAGGACTCAATTCCAGTGGCTCCTAACTCTTCTTGAAGCAAGGATTTATGATATATTGGTATGAGGCTTCTGTGTAGGGACTTTGGTCTCTTTTATTTCACAATCCTGAGTCATACTTTCCATCATATTCTTCACATGCTCCTCTGGGCTCAAGAATAACAACTCATGTGTCTATAGTACTTTTAAAGTTTACAAAGCCCTTTCATCCTGAAACCCTTATTTCAGTTTCTGATGGGGTTGCCACAGAAATTTAGGGTGTGGGATGTGCCTATGGAAGCCCAGTAGTTATTTTTACCCAGGGTCCCCAGATGCCAGTAACATGGAACTTAAGGGACTTCTGTAGAGGAGAGGGTACCACATAGGGTAATGAGACAATGGAAGAGGCATGAGAGTCCAGATGGCAGCCTTAGAGAGGACTAAGAATATAATCTAGCAGGGAGATGACTAATCTCTGGGGCCAATGGCCTCCATCAAGCCTGAGTGGAGGTCTCAGAGCTCAAGGAATAAACTGAAAGCAGTCACTGGATTTGAATTCAGGTTATTCTGGCTCCTGGTTCAGCTCTCTATCTACTGAGCTGCCCAGTTGTCTAGATGATCCCTGTGCTAGATGATTTCTAAGGCCTGTTAGAACTCTAACATTCTATTAAATGAACAATAAAAAATTCTAATAGCATATAGTAGTGCTCAGAAAAGTACATAGTGTAAACTTTGGGCAGGTAGATGGCACAGTGGATAGAGCACAGGGTCTAGAATCAGGAAGACTTTAGTTCAAGTCTGGCCTCAGACATTTACTAGCTGTGTGACCCTGAGCAAATTACTTAACCCTGTTTGCTTCAGTTTTCTCATCTATAAAATGAGCTGGTGAAGGAAATGGCAAACCACTCCAGTATTTTTGCCAAGAAAACCTTAAATGGGATCATGAAGAGTAGAAGACAACTAAAAAAAAGATTACATTTGCATTCAGTATATGAACATATCTAATGCTGCACCACATACCACAAATAAACATTTATTCAATATAGAAAATTAGAAATTTGAGCATTAGAAATGCTTGTGTATTGAGTACACAGTCTAACAGAATAGAATATATGAGCTGTGTTGGTAGTAGGGGAAGTAGACTTCTTTCTTTCCAATAATGAAGTGCAAGTTTCATGGAGGATGAAGCTTTCTTATTAGTTGCATTTCTCATTCTTTGTTGACCTTTGGAAAATCTGCACAAACGTGCTGAAAAATCCTCACTTATCTAATGTACCCATAGCAGAGGAGTAAGATTGCAACATGCTTGGAGAGGACAACTTTTTGAAAAAGAGAGAGGAACATGATTGTACAAGTAGGAGAAGGCAAGAGGAGCCTTTAAGCTTACCAGGTGGGAGGGTTGGTAGAAAGGGAGTCTCCACAGTAGTAGGGTTAGGACCTATCACACAGTCCATAGACTGGTGTGGGACAGAACCAGAACAAGGGATTTTTTCAAGTGGGATAGCAGCAGCAGCAGCAGCAGTAGTAGTAGTGGTAACAACAATAAAACAGAAATTTCACAGTTAAGGTTTGCAGAGCATTTTGTATCTATATTGTTTCATTTGATCACAATTCTGCTGAGGTAGGTGCTACTTTATGATGGGTAAACTGAGGTTCAGAGAGGTTAACCAAACTGCCTGTGATCATACAACTAGTATCAGAAGCGGGATACAAACCAGGGTCTTCCTGACTCCAAGTTTAGTGCTTTCTAGTATGTCATGTTGCTAGGACACAAACTGCATCCTGGGCAAGTGGTGTAGAAGGAATCCTTAGAGAGAATGGGGAGGGGAGGAGTACACAGAGGAGACAGAGACCCTTGGAAACCAGGAGACCACTATTGGGAGACCCTACTCACCCTCATCCCAAGGATGATAGACTTTTGGAAACTTCCTATTTTAACTAATTATTCTTGGAAACTAGGTGCTAAGTTCAGTTGTTTCTTCACACTTGGTATCAAAGTCTGATCTCTTGGGGGGGGGTGGCATAATAAACCACTGTAAACAAATAGCAAAAGAAGCTGAAAGCGGAGTGGGGCTTGAAGACAACCCCACCAAGAAAATAATCCTCAAAACACTGTATCACGTTGAAAAGCAACTTGGAAAGCATCTTATCCAACTCTACTTTATGGAGGAGAAAACTGAGGCCCGGGAGAAGTGGAGAGATCTACCTAAGAAAGACTCACTGAACTCTTAGTGAAATTGAGGTTGAGCCGAGACAAAGTCCAGTGGAGCCTGAATCCCATAGATTCAAAGCGGAGCTGGAACATTAGGGACCATATTGTTCAAACACTTCATCTTACAGAGGAGAAAAAGTGAGGCCTGGAGTTCATGTCAGAGAAGGCACTAGAGCCCCTGTCTCTAATGCTCTTTCAGCCTAGGTGTTGAAATTTGCCTCCCTTAGGGGTATGGCTCTTTCAGGGTAGCAGCCCTATCTCATCACTCAGGTCAGGAATGTAAGGAGGAGAGGACCACAGTCTGTCCAGATGCACTGTCCTGGCTCCAAAATTATTTATCTCATCCATTCTCCAGCTGGCAGGAATGTTTTGAAAAGCCAAAGATGGCAGAAATTCAAAGGAAAGAAAAGGTCTTCAGGGTAGGGAAATAGGAGAATCCCCATAAAAGCATGGCCATCTGGTAGGGACTAAGGTTTTTTCTCCCTGCCCTGGTCTTGCCTCACCTGAAAGGTCTACCTTGCCAATGAGCTATTTAGATGAGGAATTACTTCCCAGCCCACATCTGGTTCCTAAGCTGACTTCTCTCAGGGCAGAACATGATGTGAAGTGGCCCCTGGGTTAGTACTGAGTAGAAATCAGTTCAACTTGTCCAAAATCTGGTCTCCCCATGACCCCTGCTCCCCACCCCACCCCACCCCACCTCCGCCAAACCCCTAGGCCTGCCAGCTGATGCCTCTGCCTTCTCTTCTCCCTCACCTGATGAAACTAGATAGATGAAACCAGAAAGTGAACAAAGATTGAACTTCTCCCCAAGAGAAATCTCATATTTGCCCCTTCTCTCATCGTGTCACCATTTCTACTACCACAGTATTTTCTCTGCCTTTTTGCTTAAAGGAATACAAGTGTTATCAATAGCCCTTTAATTTTCCACCCTATGTCAAAACTCGTAGGAAGCTAAGTGACTCAGTGTCAGGCCTGGAGTCAGGAAGATTCATTTTCCCGAGTTCAGATCTGGCCTTAGATACTTACTAGCTGTGTAACCCTGGGCAAATCACTTCACCTCATTTGCCTCAGTTCCTCATCTGTAAAATGAGATGGAGAAGGAAATGCCAAACCACTCCAGTATCTCTGCCAAGAAAATTCCAAATGGGGGCACAAAAAATTGGACACAACTGAAAAATGACTTAACAAAACTAAGGTTGACCCATTTTAGTTCAAGGTCTGCTAGTAGTAGAATAAGCATTGAATTTGGAAGCAGAGAACCTGAATTTGAATCCCTCTTTTGCCATTTATTATTTGGGGGACTTTTGGCATTGACCTTCTTTATGGCCCAGTTTCCTCATCTATACTGGCATACCTAATTTTATTGTACTTCACAGCTATTACTTTTTTTTAAAAAAACAAATTGAAGGTTTGTGGCAACTTTGCATAAAGCTTCAGCTTGTTTTGATTGAGAGAAAATAGGCCCCATACCTTCCCCAGCAATAAATCCATCAAGACCATAGAAGAATAGAATCAAAACATTTCATATGGGATCATAGATTTAAAACTGGAAGGGAACTTAGAGGTCAGTGAGGCTCCATCTTTTGGGGCAGCTAAATACTCCATGAAGTGATCCATTTGTAATGCTTGCATTGTCTCTAGCTTGAACCATCACACTCATTCTCTCCAACATTCCTTCACACTGGCAGGGCAGGTCTAGGTTTCCAAAGAATGACAGCCAACACATATTTACACTCCAATTCTCTCAGGGTCCTAGAGGTAAGCTGTTGTGGCTCTTGAGCCCCTACTAGAATGTTTCCATTTACACAAAATTTTTCACTCACCACAGTAACACTTTTAGATCTTAAACAGGATGTCACTTCAGCCAATCACCTTCCAGGAAATAGAGATCATCATCAAATAGCTACAAAGTCTATCTTTTCCATCTCTGCTTTCCCTTCTCAAACCACAGGTAGCAACAAAAAAACTTCTGAGAGACTTCATTTCTCTCAAACTCTAGATGGCACTGAAGAGCAATAGCTAACACTGAAGCTTTTCCATCCAATGAGCAGCTCTGGTTGGTCCTCAGCCAATCAAGAACTAGCAACAGAAACATTCTTGTCAACTCTTCTAGTGCCACTTCTATACCCAGCTCCAAAAGAGCTAGCCTTTTACCCCTCTGCTGTTTTTTCAGTCTTTGATCTTCATTTGCCAAGTTCTTCAATTTTCCTCCCTTTTCATTTACCACTTTCAAAGGCCTCCTGGTGCTCAATGACTCACCTTTCACTTATGAGCTAATCAATAACTCACCAAATCTCCCCTATGAAATCAATAGCCTTTATTTAACCATCCTCTGGTCTTCAAACAGTTACACAATGTTCTGTTTTGTAAGTTTTAACCTTTTAATCCTTAAAAACAGTTACACACAAATGAACCGATAGACTACAATGCCCTGTGGCTCCAGCCATTCTGTAGTCTTCAGGCAGCTCCAATTCTAACAATCATTGTGCCTCTGACAAATATCATTCCTCACAACTTAATTTTAATACATTTTAATAAAAGTCTTTGCTCCCTTAAAATAAACTGTTCACATAGATCACCCTATATCCTTAACAAGGTAATTTAAGCCTTTATATTCACACCACAGTTCATTTTCTTTCCTTTTTTTTAATCCAAATTACTCAAAGCTTGTCTGAAAATTGTGGGGTTTTTATACACAAATTTTAGCAGTTTTTATTAAATCTATGTTTTTTTCTTGATCCTTTCAGGCACCAAACTACTCATCCAGTACTTTACCAGTTGATTTAATTCTTTTTCTTTATGCAAAACTAATTTTTCTGCTCCTCTCAACACCAAACTACTCTGTGTGAAAAGACAGGACCTTAAAGGGATAAGAATTCGTACAAGTCTTTTCCGTCAAGATGGTTACAGAGGCATAGTGTTTATAAGAATATAAGTGTAACTAGTTTTCTCTTTGTAGATTTGGAAGCTAAGTGGATAGAGTGCTGGGCCTGAAGTCAAGAATCTAACCTGAATTCAAATCTAGCCCCAGACACAGACTGGCTGTGTGAACCAGGGCAAGTCACTTAATCTCCAATTGTAAAATGGGGATAATAATAGCACTTACCTCCTAGAGTTGTTGTGAGGGTCAAATGAGATAGTATTTGTAAAGCCTTAGTATAGTGCCCAGCATATAGTAGGTGTTTAAAAAATGCTTATTTCCCTCCCAGCTTCCTCCCTTCTTACAGTTCTTTGCACATGACTTTGCACCTCCATTCTCTGTACCTCATGCCTAGAATGCACACTCTCTTCACCTCTGCCTCTTAGCATCCCTAGTTTCCTTCAAAGCCTAATACAAAAGTCATCTACATAAGGCTCTTCCTGATCCCACCAGTGACCAGTATCTAACTCTCCCTCACATTACCAGTTATTTATTTGTGAATTATTTTACATATGCTTATATGTGTACACATTAGTTCCCCATATCAAATATAAGTTCCTCAAGGACAAAGACTGCTTTTGTTTTTTTATCCCTGAAACTTAGCCCAGTGCTTAGAACAGAAGTAGGTACTTAATAAGCTTATTGATTGATTGAAAGAACCAAGAATTTTTTAAATTTATTTTTTTGTTACATTTTAAGTTCTAAGCTATCTCCCTTTCTTCTTCCTCACCCTGCACTAGAGAAGGCCACTATTTGACACATATATGTATACGTGTGTATATATGTACATGTATGTAAAACCATACTATGCATAGTTCTATTTATCAGTTCTTTCTTTGGATGTGGCTAACATCTTCCTTTGTAGGTCCTTTGTAGTTGATTTGAGTATTTATCAGAAGAGCTTATTTGTTCACAATTATTCTTCAAACAATATTGCAATTACTGTATCCAACATGTTATTGGTTCTGCTCATTTTACTCTTCATTATTTCATGTCTTTTCATGTTTTTCTAAAATCAACTGCTCATCATTTCTTACAGCATAGTGGTATTCCATCACAATCATACCACAACTTGCTTAGTGATTTACCAATTGGTGGACAATCCCTCTATTTTCAGTTCTTTGCCATCACAAAGAAAGCTGTTATAAATATTTTAGAGCATATGGGTTCTTTTCCTTTTCCCTGTAATCACCTTGGGAAACAGACTAGTTGTATTGCTGAGTCAAAGGGTATACACAGTTTTATAACTCTTCAGGCATAATTCCAGATTGCTCTCCAAAATGATTGGTTCAATTCACAGTTCTACCAACAGTGTATTAGTTGTCTCAGTATTTTCACATCCTCTCCAACATTTGTCCTTTTCCCTCCTATCACTTTAGTCAATCTGTAGATGTGAGGTGATATCTCAAAGTTGTTTTGATTTTCATTTCTCTAATCAGTAATGATTTAGAGCATTTTTTTTCATATGGCCATATATATATAACTTTGATTTATTTCTTCATTGAAAACCGCCTGTTCATATCCCTTGATCATTTATCATTTTGGGAATAACTCATATTCTTATAAATGTAACAAAGTTCTCCATATTTAAGATATGAGACCTTTATCCAAGAAACAATCTATAAAAATTTTCCCCCAATTTTCTGCTTTCCTTTTCATCCTGGCTACATTGGTTTAATTTGTACAAAACCTTTAAAATAATATTATCAAAATTATCCATTTTGCATCTCATAATGATCTCTGTCTCTTGTTTATTCATAAAGTTTTCTCCTATCCCTAAGTCTGATAGGTAATATGTTCCATGTTCTTCTAATTTACTTATCATATTTCCCTCTATGTCTAGATCATGTATCCATTTTGACTATGTCTTCATATCTGGTATAAGATATTGGTCTATATATAGTTCCTGCCAGACTGCTTTCCAGTTTTCCCAAAAATTTTCACCAAATAGTGAATTTTTATTCCTAAAACTTAAATCTTTACAAGGTTATTATAATCATTGACTACTGTGTATTGTATATCTACTCTATTGCATTGATCCACCATTCTGTTTTTTAGCCAGTACCAGATAGTTTTGATAATTACCACCTTATAACACCAGTTTAAGATCTGGTACTTCTAGACCTCTTTCCTTTACATTTTTTCATTAATTCCTTTAATGTTCTTCGCCTTTTGTTCCTCCAAATGAATTGTATTATTTTTTCTAAATCAATAAAATAATTTTTGGCAATTTTATTGCAATGGTATTGAATAAGTAGATTAGTTTAGGTAGAATTGTCATTTTTATTATGTTGGGTTCTACCCACCCATGAACAATGAATACTTTCCCAATTTAAAAAATCTTACTTCATTTGTATAAAAAGTGTTTTATAATTTTGTTCATTGTAGTTCCTAGGTTTGCTTACTAGGGTTATTTTAAATGGGATATCTCTTACCATCTCTTCTTTCAGGGTTTTGTTGGTGATATGTAGAAATGCTTATGATTTATGTGGGTTTATCTCATATCCTGTTACTTTGCTAAAATTATTAATTGTTTCAACTAGCTTTTTAGTTGAATCTCTAGGATTTTCTAAATTTTTCATTTCTAAAATTTTCCTATAATCTGCAAAAAGAGATAGTTTTATTAACAAGTTGCCCATGCCAATCCCTTCAATTTCTTTTTCTTCTTTTATTGCTATTGCTAGTATTTCTAATTCAATAGTAAATAATATTGGTGATAATGGGCATCCTTGTTTCACTCCTGATCTTACTGATCCCATTACAAATAATGCTTGCTAATAATTTTGGATAGATGCTTCTAATCATTTTAAGGAAAAATTCATTTATACTCACTCTTTTAAATATTTTTTAATAGGAATGAAGGTTGTAGTTTATCAAAATCTTCTGCATCTATTGATACAATCATACTTTTATTACTTTTGCTACTGATATAATCAATCATGTTAATAGTTTTCCTTATACTAAACCATCCCTGCATTCCTGTTATAAATCCCACTTGGTCACCATATATATTCTTTGTGATATATTGTTGTAGTCCCCTATTTTACTTAGGGTTTCTACATCCATATTCATTAATGAAATTAATTTACGATTTTCTTTCTCCATTTTTGTTCTTCCTAGTTTAGGTATCAGCACTATATTTATTTCATAAAAGGAACTTGGTAGGACTCCTTCTCTGCCTATTATTCCAAATAATTTATTCAATATTGGAATTAATTCATCTTTAAATGTTTGGCAGAATTCACTTATACATTCATCTGTTCCTGGTCCTTTTTTCTTTTTTTTTTTTTTGTGGGGCAATGGGGGTTAAGTGACTTGCCCAGGGTCACACAGCTAGTAAGTGTCAAGTGTCTGAGGCTGGATTTGAACTCAGGTCTTCCTGAATCCAGGGCTGGTGCTTTATCCACTGCACCACCTAGCTGCCCTGGTCCTTTTTTCTTAGGAAGCTCACTTATGGCCTGTTAAATTTCTTTTTAAAAATAGGTTTATTTTAAAAAATAGGTTTATTTAGATATTCTATTTCCTCTTTTGTTGATCTAGGTAATTTATATTTTTGTAAGCATTCTTCCATTTCACTTAAATTGTTAAATTCTTGGCATCTAATTGGGTAAAAACTTCAAATAATTGATTTTATTTCATCTTCATTAGTGGAATATTCACCCTTTTTATTTTTGATACTAGTAATTTGGTTTTCTTCTCTATTTAAAAAAATCATATCAAGCAATGTTTTATCTATTTTATTGGGTTTTTCCAAAAAATCAATTCCTAATTTTATTTATTAGTTCAATGATTTTCTTATATTCAATTTGATCAATCTTACCTTTAATTTTTAGGATTTCCAATTTGGTGTTTAGTTGGGAATTTTAAATTTGTTCTTTTTCTAGATTTTAAAAGTTACATACCCAAATTCAGTGATCTGCTCTTTCTCTGTTTGATTGATGTAAACATTTAGAGATAAAAGTTTTCCTCTAATTGCTGATTTTGTTGCATCCCATAGGTTTTTGTATGTTGTCTCATTTTCATTCTCTTCAATAAAATTATATATTTTTCCATGACTTGTTCTTTAACCCATCCATTCTTTAAGATTAGATTATTTACATCAACTGGGGAATGGCTAAACAAGCTGTGGTATATGATGGTGATGGAATATTATTGTGCTCTAAGAAATAACAAGCAGGATAATTTCAGAAAGGCTTGGAAAGACTTATACGAACCAATGTATAGTGAAGTGAGCAGAACCAAAAGAACATTGTACAGAGACAGCAATATTGTTTGATGAAGCACTGTGAATGATATAACTATTCTTAACAATACAATGAACCAAGATAATCACAAAGGACGATTGATGAAACATACTATCTACCTCTAAAGAACTGATATTTATTGAACACAGACTGAAGCATACTATTTTTCACTTTCATTTTTTCTTTTATTCAAGTTCTCTTATACAAAATTATTAATATGGTAATGTGTTACATAATCACACATGTATAACCCATATCTGATAGCTTACCACCTCCTGGAGAGGGGTGGGGAGGGAAGGAAGGAGGGATAAAACTTGGAACCCAAAACTATAAATAAAAATGTTTATTAATTTTTTTTAAAGAAATGTAATTGGGAAATATTTAACAAAATAAATGTCCACTTTTTTGTAAATGAACCATGAACTGCTGAGAAAAAATGTATATTCCTTTCTATTCTCATTCAAATCTCCCCAGATATCTATCAAATCTAGCTTATTTAAGATTCTATTCATCTCCTTCCCTACTTATTTTTTCTTAGATTTATCTTGTCCTGAGAGGGAAGATTGTAGTCCCTCACTATTATAGTTTTTCTATCTATTTCCACCTGTAATTCATTTAGTTTTTCCCTTTAAAAATTGGGTTACTATAGTTGTAACTTTGTCTGAGATCATGATAGCTACCCCTGCTTTTTTTTTTTTTTGTACAACTACTCATCCTTTATTTTTACTATGTCTCTCATTTTAAACTGTATTTCTTGTAAACAACATATTGTTGGATTCTGGTTTTTGATCCATTCTACTGTTTCTGTTTTATGGGTGAGTTCATCCCATTCACATTCAAAGTTATAATGACTAGTTGTATATTTTTCTCCATTCTATTTTTCTTCATTGTCTATCTTTCTCTTTCTTTTTACCTTATCCCTCCTCAGGCCTCTATTTTACTTCTGATCACTGCCTTCTTATTCTGCACCCCTTTTATGAGTCCCTCCCTTATCCTTTCCCCTTGCCTTCTTATTTCTTAATCTGCACAACCTTCTAAGAGTCCCTCCCTTATCCTATCTTCTCACCCTCTTATTTCTCTGTAAGTTAAGAAGATTTTTACGCCCTTCTAAATATATATGTAATTCCCTCTTTAACCCAGTTATGATAAGAATAAAGTTCTTGAGGCCAGACCTCCACCCCCTCCTGCCTCCATTATAATAGTTTTTCCATTCATACCTTGCTTGTATGAGATAATTGTTCTATTTTGCGTCTCCCTACCTAATTTTGTTTTTTATAATCTATTCAACTCCAAGCCTTCTATCTATGTATGTTCTTTCAAATTATCCTAGTAATAACATTCTTAAGAGTTACAGAGAATGTTTTTCCATATAAGAAGTAAACAGTTTGACCTTATAATTGGTCTTTCATGTTTATTTTCTTATGCTTTCCTTGATTCTTGTAGGTAAAATTTTCCATTCAGTTCTGGTCTTTTCCTCAAGAATACCTGAAAGTCCTTTAATTTATTAGGCATTTTTTTCTTGCAAGATTATTCTCAGCTTTGCTGCATAATTTATTCTTGGCCGAAAACTTAGCTCCTTTTCTCTTCTGAATATCATGTCCCATACCCTTTGGTCTTTTAATGTAGAAGCTGCTAAATCCTGTGTTATCCTTACTGTAGGTCCACAATATTTAAATATTTCTTTCTTGTTGCTTGTAGTATTTTCTTCTTGACCTGGGAGCTTTGAAACTGAGCTATAATGTTCCTCTGAGTTTTCATTTTGGGATCTCTTTCAGGTGATAATTGGCAGATGTTTTCAGTTTCTATTTTATCCTCTAGCTCTAAAACTTCAGAACAATTTTACTTAATGATTTGTTGAAGTACAGTGCCTAGACTGATTTTTAAAATCATAATTTGCATTAGTCCAACAATTCTTATATTGTCTTTCCTTGATCCATTTTCCAGGTCAGTTGTTTTCATAAAGTTATTTCATGGGGCAGCTAGGTGGCACAGTGGCTAGAGCACTGGCCCGGGATTCAGGAGGACCTGAGTTCAAATCTGACCTCAGACACTTAACACTTACTAGCTGTGTGACCCTGGGCAAGTCACTTAACCCCAATTGCCTCACCAAAAAAATTTTAAAAGAGTTATCTCACATTCTCTTCTATTTTTTCATTCTTTTGCTTTTGTTTTATTATTTGTTGATGTATTATGAAGACATTAGCTTCCCCTGCTCAATTTGCAAGGATTTATTTTCTTCTGTAAGTTTTTGGATATTTTTTTCCAATTAGTTGACTTTCTTTTCATAATTTTCTTGATTTTCTTGCATTACTCTTTTCCTAATTTTTCCTTGATATCTCTTATTTGATTTTTAAAGTCCTTTTCATGCTCTTCAAAGAATTCTTTTGGGGCTTGTGACATTTTACATTTTTCTTTGAAATTTTAGAAATAGATATTTTGACTTCACTGTCTTCTTCTGAGTCTGAACCCTAATCTCCATCACTATAGTAGTTATCTATGGTTGGGTTCTTTCTCATTTGCTTACCCATTTTAGTGCCCAATTTCTTGGCTATTATTTTATGTTAGAGGTGGGCTCTAGGTCCAAGGTGAAGCAGATAATGTCTCAGGCTTCAGGTTCTTTGTGCTGTTGTTTTCTGAGCCTCCAGATAGACCTCTTGGTTCTTTCAGTGCTCTATAATCCAAGGGCAAGTGTGGTCAGTGCTCCTCCAGCTCATGCTTTGGTTTATTAGTAATCCCAGGTATTCCTATCTGCTCTTGAACTGTGACCAGGGCCTCCACCAATGCTGTCACCCCAAATACTTACTTCCTGCAGTCTATCTTGTGGATGCAAACTTCATTTCATCCCTCTGCCCTGGAGCCAAAACAAGGGTTCCACTCTGCTGCAGGCAACCATAGCCAGCAAGGCCCCCAACCCTCCGCAGTCAAACTTATCAGTGTATACTTACTCTTCTTCACCCACAATCACAGCCTGGGACCTTGTATGGTCAGTATATCTGGGCCCCATGTCCAGTGTCAGCCAGAAGAGGGCCCTGCAATCTTCCCCTGATCAGCTGCCTGACCCCCACACTGTCTGTGGGGCAAAAGTGCCCAAAGTGGGGGCTGCCACCTATACAGCTGCCTTCAAGGTTTGTTGTTTATTAATTCAGTGGTATCCACACACCTAACATCCTCCCAAATTGTCTCAAGCTGGACAACTGTTTTACTCCAACCTCTTTCTGCCACTCTAAATTTCACTTTTTAAACTTCTTTGTGGGGGAATTTGGGAGAGACAGGTAATTTCCTGCCTTATTCTTCCATCTTCCCAGAGTCCTTCCAGAGCCAGGAATTTCTCCAGGATTTTATTAGATATTAATACTTCTCTCCTCACCACATACATTAATTCAGTGCAATGGACTAATTGCTATTGTAATTTCTAAGAGATGTTTAATAGATCTAGAGCTAGAAGGAACCTCAAGGGTCAATCAGTAAATCAATAAACATTTATTTGGCACTTACTACATGCCAGGCATTATGATAAGCACTGGGGATAGAGAAAGAGGCAAAAAAAACCAGTCCCTGCCTTCATGGAGCTTATAATATAATGGGGGAAACTACATGCAAACAAATACAATATATACAAAGCAAGCTATATATAGAATAAATAGGAAATCATTAACAGAGGGAAAGCACTGGAATTAAAGCAGAAGATGGGGTTTTAGTTGGGACTTAAAGGGAGAACATTCTAGGTATGGGAGATGGCCAGAGAGAAGGCCTAGAGCTGAGAGATGGAGTGTCTTGTTTGTGGAACACAAGGAAGCTGATGTCACTGGATTGAAGGGTACATGTGGGGGAGAAGGTATAAAAATTCTGGAAAGGTCAAAGGGGGATAGGTTATGAAGGATTTTTTTTGGTGAGGCAATTGGGGTTAAGTGACTTGCCTAGGGTCACACAGCTAGTAATTGTTAAGTGTCTGAAGCCGGATTTGAATTCAAGTCCTCCTGAATCCAGGGCTGGTGCTCTATCCACTGCACCACCTAGCTGCACCATGAAGGATTTTTTAAACGCCAAACAGAGTGTTGTATTTGTGCCTGGAGGCAATAGGGAGCCCCTGGAGTTTGTGTGTGTGTGTGTGTGTGTGTGTGTGTGCATGTGTGTGAGTGAGTGACATGATTGAATCTCCACTTTAAAAAAATCATTATAGTGGCTGAATGAAGGTTGGATTGGAGTGGGGAGAGACTTGAGGCAGGCCGACTCACCAGCAGGCTATTGCAGTAATCCAGGTATGAGGCGCTGAGAGCCTGCACCAGGGTGGCAGCAGTGTCGGAGAAGAAAAGGGGGCATATTTGAGAGATATCACAAAGGTGAAACCAACAGACCTTGGCAATGGCTTGGATATGGGAATTGAGAGATAGTGAGGAGTTCAGGACGACTCCTAGATTGTGAGCCTGAGAACTGGGGGGATGGTGTTGCCCTTACAGTGTGAGAAAATAATGGGATTTGGCAGATACTCAAAGGCTCACCTGGAAATTAATCTAAACTGATTGAATTAAATGAGAGTGATTGATTTTGCTGACTAGCCTACTTCAAGTTAATTAGATTGTAACCACACCTAGCTAGGCCTTAAGAAGGTATTGTTCTCAGTAGCTAAGGACTTTGAACTCAACTAGAGACCACCTTCAAGTCCAGTGAACCAATGGATTTGGATGATGCCTACCAATAAGCTTGAAGCAGTGCGTAAGGACCGCCTCTGCTCCAGACCTATAAAAAGCTTCCACACTCAGTTTGAGGAGCAGTTCATGATTGAAGCAGGCTCGTGGTGGAGGACTTGAGGAAGAACCAGACCAGGCTGGAACTCTAGGTTATATAGGCTTTTTCCTAACTTTCTGAACTCCACGTGTTCTTTTTTTCTAATACCTGGTATGCTTTAATTAATGCTTAATGCCCAAAGACTGGTGCTAAAGCTTCTAATTTAAGACAACCACACATTAGATATTTTAGACATCACAGTTAGATTTTTAAACATCACAACAGTAATAGGGAAGGGAGGAGGAGGAGAGGTTTTAGGAGGAAAGATAATGAGATCCCTTTTAGACATACTGAGTTTAACATGTCCACTAGATATTCAGTTAAAGATGTCTGAACAGCAAGTAGAGGTACAAGATTCAAGATTAACAGAGAGATGGAGGCCAGAAAGGTGTATTTGAGAATCATCAGATGGTAGATAGAGATGGCAATCAAATCCTTGGGAAATGATAAGATTATCAAGTGAAGTGGTAGAGAGGGAGAAGAGGACCCAGGACAGAATCCTGAAGAACGCCTCTGATTAGAGAATGTGCTCAGGAAAAGGATCCAGTAAAAGAGACAGAGGAGCAGTCAGTAAGGAAAACTAGGAGAGAGCAGTGTCCCAAAACCCTAGAGGAAACGCCGCTATGAAAAGTGGGATAGTGACTTAATATGGTAGGTCTAGAAGGAATTGTCTAGCAGCAGTGATGGTCCAGGTAATGTTATATAACAAATTTAGAAGGATTGAGTGATTTTCTCCACCTTTGCTCAGCAGCATATGTGTAGGAGTGAAGATAACGAATGGTGGGATTGAGTTAAGGCTGAATATAATTAGCAACATAAGAAGGATAATTGAACAGAGTTGAATTGGTTCACCAAGGAGGAAAGATGGGGAGAAGAGGATAGAGTGGCTAGTGCAGGGCAGATGGCCTGGGAGAGAATTGAGGGGACAAGGGATTGGAGGTCCTAGTACAGCTAAAGGGGAAGGCAGAGAGAAGTCAAAAACTAACTAATTATGATCCAAGAAGGGAATTTCAGAATTCTTGAACAGGGAGGTGGTATATGAGTATAACTGAGGTGGGGTAGAAGAGTGGCTTTTGAGAGGTGAGTGGATTGAGGAACTGAGTGGGTCAGGGTCTTTGAGAGTAGAATCAGTTGTTAAAGTCCTCTAGTATGAAGGTATGAATTAGGGATTGATGGAGTTATTTGGGAGTTAATGGGGTTCTGTAGATAACCACCACCAGGTCACCCAGTCCAACCCCCTTATTTCACAGTGAAGAAAACTGGGATCTCCAAATGTAAGAGGTTAAGATCTAAGGGCTTTCTTTCTTTCTTCCTTTTTTCTTTCTTTTCCCTCATTTCTTTCTTTTCCTTTCTTCCTTCCTTCCTTCCTTTCTAAGCATTCAAAGCTAAGTGACTTGCCCAGAGTCATACAGCTAGTAAGTATCTGAAGCTGGATTTGAACTCTGGTCCTCCTGACTCCAGGGCAAAATCCAGCTCTTTTTGAACACTGCCTCTCTAGAACAGGATGCTGGATTCAGGCAAAATACAAAGTTTAAGATAAGATATGACATACAAACAAGGACAAGATTATCAATGAAGTTAAGAAAGAAAAAAGCACCAATACCAGGCCTATCAAGGAGGATGATTTTATTTTAATGTAAGGAAGGCTTCCTAATAATTAGAAGAGGGCTTAAATACAATAGGCGCTAGGTACAGGGAATAGAAAAACAAAAAGTGAATAGTTTTCTGCCCTCAAAGAGCCCACATTCTGAGGGGAGGTAATTCATATACAGATAAAGAAACAAATATTATGTATGATGTAATTTCTTTTTGTGTGTGTGTGTCTATGTACTTATTTTATTTTATTTTTTATTTGTAATAAAGTATTTTTCCCCATTACATGTAAAGATAGTTCTCAACTTTTGTTTAGACAAGCTTTCCAATTTCAGATTTTTCTTCCTCCCTCCCCTCCCTCCCCCCTCCCCTAGACAGCAGGTAGTCTGATATAGGTTTATAGATATAGATATAGATATATACATACATAATAACATTAAACATATTTCTGCATTAGTCATGTTATAAGAGAAAAATCAGAGCAATGACAAAAAACCTCAAAATAGAAAAACAACAGCACCAAAGACAAAAGAAATAGTATGGTTCATTCAGCGTCTATAATCCACAGGTTTTTTTTTTTCCCTGGATTTGGAGATCCTCTTCTATCATGAGTTCCCTGGAACTCTTCTGTACCATTGCATTGGTGAGAAGAATATAGTCCATCACAGTAGATCATCACACAATGTTGATGATACTGTGTACAATGTTCTTCTGGTTCTGCTCATCTCACTCATTATCAGCTCACACAAGACCCTCCAGGTTTCTCTGAACTCCTCCTGCTCATCGTTTCTTACAGCACAATAGTATTCCATACAATGTAATTTCATAGGTACAGAGGATTAATAATGGAGGGTGGCAGATAAACGAGGAAAGGTCTTTGATTTTTTTGTTGTTTTGTTTTGGAGATTGGGTCTCCAAATCTTCTAGGTGGTGGAACTCAACATCCTGGGTTCAAATATGGCTAGTTGTATGACCCTAGGCAAGTCACTTAGCCCTATTTGCCTCAGTTCCTTACCTGTAAAATGAGCTGGAGAAGGAGATGACAAACCACTCCAGTATCTTTGACAAGAAAACTTCAAATGGGGTCACAGAGAGTTGGACATGACTGAACAACTCCCTTTCTTACCCAGGCAGGAAATTCAGTGGCCACTCACAGGCTTAAACTCATTGCTGATCAGCATAGAAGGTTTGATCACTTCCAAATCTTACCTAGGCTAGTTTGCCCCTCTTTTGGCAGCGTGGTAGACCCCTATTCCTGAGGGCTCACCATATTGGTGCCAAACAGTAATGACTGATGATTGACTTTAGCTCTCTTGCAACTCAGAACTTCTGGACTAAAATAATCCACCTGCTTCAGCCTCCCCTTTAGCAGAGATAGATGCCCAGCTTTTAAATCTATTTATTTATTTCTTAAGGAGGAGATATTTGAGCTAAGCCTTAGAGGGAACTAGGGATTCCAATAAGTGAAGGTAAAGAAGGAGAGCATTCCAAGTGGAACATAAAGAATGGGGCTGACCATGCACTGGAGCCACTTTCCAGTGGTAAATATGCCTCTTGTTGAAGGGCATGCATGACCAGAGACTCCTGGTTGATCTTTCAGTCCACGTGTAGGATGAGGGTGGAGGACTATGCTGAAGAGAACTGGCCACTGAACCAGCAGGCTTAAATGAAGGAATAACTTCCACTCTCAATCTCTTTTCCCCTTTCAAACATATCGGAACTCTTGCCAGCTCTCCCTTGGACTTGTAAGTGAATTGTGAAGGAAAGGGATAGTATCTTCCCTCCCCACCCTTCCCAGTGATGGCTGTAGCAATTGCATGCTTGCAGTCATGAGTATAAGTGCTTGCCTGAGACTCAGTCTCAAGCCCCCAGATGCTGCTTCTATTTGGCATTTCTTTCCCTGAGCACAAGAACAGTGGAAATCCAGAGCACATGTCAGCAGAAGTGGCCAGAGGACACACTCTTCCCTTCTGTATCACAGGGCTTAAATAACCAACCAGGAGTCTCTGGTTGCACTGGTCCTTGAGCCAGAGGCCAGATCACATGTTCAGTCACATTTCACCAGTTATACAGACATGCGATAAAATGCTGTGTGCAGGGAACAGCAAATGTATCAGTCTGACTAGACCAGAGAGTGTATGATGGTAAATGACCAGCCTAAGAAGATAAGAAGGGCTTTCAGTTCCAGACAGGTTTGCATTTTATGCTAGAGGCAATAGGAAGCCTCTGAAACTTCTTAACACATTAATCACAAACACATCTAGCCCAGAAAAACAAATTCTTTCATTTTCCATGCCATCGTTTCTCTGACAGAACATGGTGAGCAGTGAGTTTCTTGGTTTGTCATCGCATTTTTCAGAGTTCCGAAGTCTTTCAAACTTATTTTTCTCTATAATGTTATTATTGCATAAACTATTCTCCTAACTCACCTCACTCTGCATCGGATTAAAAGTCTTCCTTAGTTTCCTCTGAAACTGTCCATTTTGTCATTTATTATGGCATGATAATATTCCATTATGTTTATATACCATAATTTGTTTATCCATTCCCCAATATGAAAATAACATCTTAGTTTCCAATGTTTGGCTCCTATCATAAATATTCTTATAGTAATTCTTATAAATATTTTATACATATGGTTCCTTTTCTTTTATCTTTATTGAATGTATAGTTTAGAAACTTTGGGGCTAGAATGGCTGGACCAATTCACAGTTCCGCCAACAAGAATACTTCACCACCAATTCCATTGGATTATTTGTTTTCAACATTTACATTCCTGTTGCCTTGGAAACTCCTTCCATTGGGACAACTACAACAATATCACTACATACAGAAGCCTTCACTGCCTATGGTAGCAAGAATAATAAGGTTTCTGAAGCATCCCTAAGATCACCTCAATCTCAACTCTGAAGTTTACAGTGCTTCCCAATGAGACTCCATTGAAAATAAGAACCTCTAATTCATGGATTCCACAGACACTAGTGTTTTGTCTCTAATTATATCGATTTGATTGTAATAGTCTGTTCCAACAAAGCAAAATTGTTAATCATCCTACCCAGCCCCATCCCACCTCTCCTCACTAACATACATCTCTGTGTTTACTCCGTATGTGTACCTGTAATAGATGAAATCCTGTTTCTCTACATCACATTTCTGTGTATTCTGTCCTTTTAAAATTCAATTCAAGTTGAATTTGCCATCTAGGAATATGGATCTCAAATCCATTCCCTGTTCAAAATTTATGTCCCTCCAAGAAGCCTTCCTAGACTAACCCAACTTTGTTCCACTCACTGCAGAATTATTTCAGCACGTATTTATGCAAGGTATTTCTTTTTTATGTAACATTTTATGGGACATGTTTTAGCACATGTCTATAAAGTGAATCTTATCTTACCATTGATTCACATTATGAAACTGAAGATACATTCTATGATAAATTATACCCATGGAAAATTCCCTGGCATTCTTCTGTGGGTGATATTTCTGCCATCACAACCACTCAGAGGCTCAGGATTTCTCCTGCAAAATATGGTCTTTTCCTTTTCTGTCTCCAGTATTTTTCCTACATAGTTATTCTTCAACAGTGGCTTACCCAGTGTGCTTAGTCATCTGTTTAAAATTCAAACTTATTAGTATGGCCTGTGGAGATGTTAGGCTACAAATTATGTTCACTTTGATACGTCAATGTGATCTCTTCGATGTGGATACTCCTTCCACAGGTGCAAATAACAATCTATTCATGCCTTCTTGTTCTATGGAATTCTTGGCCATAGCAGTCAACAAATCTTGCATAGAGAATATACCCAATGCATGGGAGGCCTTTCTCCAAGCCTTTTTACATTTTTTTTATACCAGTGAAGCACCTGAGCTGTCCAGATTTCTTTCTTCCTTTTTTTTTGGTGAGGCAATTGGGGTTAAGTGACTTGCCCAGAGTCACACAGCTAGTAAGTGTCAAATGTCTGAGGCTGGATTTGAAATCAGGTCCTCCTGAATCCAGGGCTGGTGCTTTATCCACTGCGCCACCTAGCTGCCCCCTGTCCATCTTTCTAATACAGTTTTTGTTATCTTCCTCCATGTCCATCTTCATATTGAAGAATGAGTCAAGCTATATGTTGGCTTCTAAGATCTCATTATTCATCCTCTATAATAAATGGATGTTGGCACATGAGCAGTAATTTTATTCATGGTGGTCTTTTATTAGGCTCCTTATTATGACCAAGATGGCAGATGACCAAGTATCCAATGAAATTATGTTTCTCATGGCCTTTGTGCAAACAACAATAGCCATTCTGCCATCTGCCTTATTTAAAAAGCTTGTGAGTCTTTCCCCATTGAGATTCATCCTCCTTTTGGATTCATTTATAGTAAGAATGGATCAATAGAAATTTGGCTCCAATCCATAAGTAGTACATAAATTAATTGATTTTTGAGGAAGAATCTCACATTTAGAGTGCTAATAGTTAAATTAGCATTTATAGACCATATAAGAACTGTGTGATTCTATGTGACCGAAAAGAAAATACATCAAGTGAGACATAAAAAATTCAATTTGTCTAAAAAGACAAATACACAGGGATACACAAATACACCAACCAACCTTGGTATTTTTTTTTTTTTTGGTGAGGCAATTGGGGTTAAGTGACTTGCCCAGGGTCACACAGCTAGTAAGTGTCAAATGTCTGAGGCCAGATTTGAACTCAGGTCCTCCTGACTCCAGGGCTGGTGCTCTATCCACTGCGCCACCTAGCTGACCCTATTATTTTTTTAAATTAACATAAAAATAACGGAATAATAATAAAAATAACAAAAAATTAATATAAAGATTATAGCACGAGCCTGTAAAAATAGCATCAAAACTAAATCTCAGAATGAACTGAGTCTAGTAAGGAGCATAAAGGAAAATAAAAAGGTTTTTAAAAAGCTATATTGAGAGAAAAAATAAGATGAAAGAAAAGATGATGATGATAATAATGACAATGATGATGATAACTAATATTTATATAGTGCTTACTCTGCACACTGTTCTAAATGCTTTATAAATATTATCTCATTTGCTCCTCCCTGGGAAGTAGGTGCTATTATTATCCCCATTTTAAGATGAGGAAACTGGGTGAGACCAAGGTTAAGTGACTTGTCAAGGGTCACAGAACTAGTAAGTAGCTGAGGCTAGATTTGAACTCATGTCTTCCTGACTGCAGGCCTGGTGCTCTATCCATTCTACCACCTAGGAACCTTTCCTTGGGGTGGATGGGATTATAATAACTGACAACAGAAAGAAGGAAGAGCTGTCCAATTTTAATTTTGTTTCTGTGTTCTCCACGAAGAAGAATGGCCTCTGAAATGGAATGACAAAACAAAAATAAACAGCAGGGAGTTGATAAATATGACACATAAAGAGAGGGTAAAAGAACATTTAACTTTATATCACCTGACCTGGATAAACCACATCCTTGGGTACTGAAAGAACTGTCAGATATGATTGCTATGCTACTGTTAGTGATCTTTGAAATATCAAGGGAAATGATAAAAGTGCCACAAGACTAGAGAAGAGCAAATGTACCAACATTCAGAAAGGGAAGGAAACAGCATCTGCAAGCTATAGGCAAGGGACTTTGAAGTTGGTAACTGGGAAAATTCTAGAATGGTTCATTAAAGACATTGTTGATGAACATTTAGAAAGGGAAGCAAAGATTACAAAGAACCAAGATGATAATCAAAAACTGGTCATACCACTCGGAGTGTAGATCGAAGTGTTTTTTCTTTATTTTTTTTTTCTTTTTTGACATTGCTAATGAACTTAGCTTGGCTTGACTATACTTATTTGCAACAGGTTTTGTTTTTATTGCCATCTCAATGGGTGGGGGAGGACAAGGAGAGAGAGGGAGAATTTGGAACCGACAATAAAATATAATTGAATTAAAAAACAACAGATTATATTAGACTAACTTATTTCCTTTTTTGACAGGATGACTAAACTGGTAGATTAGAAGAATGTTGGACATATAGTTTACCTAGATTTTAGCAAAAAAAAAGATATATTATTTCTTACTATTCTTGTGGAAAATGTGTAGAGATGTGGACAAGGCACCAAGACAATTAGATGAATGCAGAATTGTTTCAAAGGGGAAATTTAAAGAGTGGTTTAATGTCAACTGGTTTAATGTCAACATTGCAACTCCAGAAAAGTGTCCCTGGGATCTGTGCTTGGCCCTGTGCTATTTAACATTTTTGTTGATGATTAGGATAAAGGCATAGATGCCATACCCATTAAATTTGCAGTTGACAGAAACCTAAGAGGGATACAGAACTCACTGAGTTACAGACTCAGAATCCCAAAAATATCTTGACAGGCTAGAGTGTTGGTGGGGCTAAATCTATTAAGATTAAATTCAATGGGGATAAATATGAATTCTTCCCCCCCTCCAAAAACATCAACTTTACTAGTACAAGATTGAGGAGTCATGATTACACATGATTGTTCTGCAAAAGATTTATGAGTTTAGGGGACTGCAAGCTCAGAATGAGTCAGCAGTGTGATGTGGCAGCCAAAAAAAAAAATAATAAGGAAATCTTGGGCTGCATCAAGAGGTGTAATTTCCAGGAAAAGGGAGGTGACAGTGCCACTGGATGCTGCCTTTGTCAGAACTCGTTTGGAATATCGTGATCGGTTCTGGAGAATGTCCGGAAAGAAAGCAACCAGGGTGGTGAGAAAGTGTCTACCATCACATGAGAATCCATTGAAGGAACTGGGCATGTTCTGTCTGTAGGAGACTCTGCAGATGGGGATGTGATAGCTGTGTTCAAGTACCTAAAGAGCTTGGCATGTGAAGAAGGAATCAAAGAGCAGAACCAGGAGCAAAGAGTGGACATTGTAAAGAGGCCGATTTAGGCTTGATGTCAGGAAATCTTCCTAACAATCAGAGCAGTCTAAAAGGAATAGGGAGAACTGGCAGGAAATGGGTTCTTCCTCCTAGGAGGTCTTCAAGGAAAAAACAGATAACTACTTGTTGGGTATGTTCTAGCCGGAATCTATTTTGTTTATGAGTTAAATTTGATGACCACTGAAGCCCCTTGTGGTTCTCACATTCTATGGTTCTTAACCACCTCTTGTAACCTTGGCGTCACTTCCTCACTCATCCTATATATCTAATCAGTTGCCCATTCTTCCTGGATACTTCCTTGCTGGACATGTTCTAGTGGGGATTCCTTTTTGCTTAGGAGTTAAATGTGATCGCCATTGAGGGCCCTCTCAGCGCTCACATTCTATGATTCTTGGTCCCTATACCTCCTTTTCTATTACTGTCACTGCAAAAACAGAAAAGGCCACATAGGACTGAGGAATATTTTGTATTTTTTCTTTATATGGGGAGTTTTCACAGCCAAAGAATTTATCACCTGGTCTCCAACCTGCTGGTAATGAGCCTTTCCCTAATAAACTAGACCGATCCTCACAAAATAATCTCTGATTTGTTCAACTTTTACTATGTAGCCCTGGCCTTTAAAAACAAAAAGGCACCTCTATTTCGAAATGTGATGTTAGAACAAAGTATCTAAGGAAATAAGAAACTATTCACGGGAAGTTAAATTATTAATACATGTTTTACTTAATTCTTCTTAAACTATCTTAATATACTAAGCAAAAATTATGAATCTTGTGTCAGTGGCTCCCTTCTATTACAAAGGGTCCTGAGTAATACTTTAAGGATCTTTTATCTATTTTTGTAGATAAGGGGGTCTGCTGCTCATACAGAAGCTGACTGAAATCTTCCAGATTTTACAGCAAGAGGAAGTTATCCCCTGGAAGATCAAGGATGCCCTCACTGCCCATCTCTATAAAGGAAAAGAAAAGAGGCTACCCTGTGATAATCACAAGGGGATCTCTCCAATAGGCATTGCTGGCAAGATTCTTGCCATATTCCTCCTTAACCAGCTGATCCTTCACGTGGAAGATGATCATCTTGCATGAGAGCTAGTGTGGCTTCAGAAAGGGCCAAGGAATGGTCCACATGGTGTTTGTTGCCTGACAACTCTAGGAGAGATGCCAGGAGTTCACAACTTTTGTTGATCTGACCAACGCCTTTGATACTGTCAGTTGTGGGGCCTACTGGAAGATCACGGCAAAATTTAGTTGCCCAGAGAAGTTCCTCAGTATTAAATGTCAGTTTCATGATGACTTGCT
The DNA here is from genome assembly GCF_019393635.1 of Dromiciops gliroides. Classification (NCBI taxonomy): domain Eukaryota; kingdom Metazoa; phylum Chordata; class Mammalia; order Microbiotheria; family Microbiotheriidae; genus Dromiciops; species Dromiciops gliroides. The sequence goes on from NC_057862.1 coordinate 260,593,152, forward strand.
CTCACTGGTTCTGGATGAAGGGCAATGATCTCGTGCTTTCCCCATCACCAACAAAGTGAAGCAGGACTGCGTGCTTGCTCCCATGCTTTTTAACATGTTATTTTCCACATTATTGTCAGATCCCTTTAGTGAGGATGAAACGACAATAAAGTCAGCTACCTCACTGATGTTGTTCACAGGTGATTGTGCACACAATGTAGCCTCTGAGGCTAAGATGCAACAGAGTATGGATCAATTCTCTGCTGCCTGTGCTAATTTTGGCCTGACAATCAACACCAAGAAAAAGAAATCCTCCACCAGCCAGTACCACACCATCTATTATGTAGAACCACTGGTGGTTCTACAAGAGATGGAGAAACTCTGAATGCTGTGGAGAAGTTCACTTACCTTGGCAGTATATGAGTTGATACACACATTGCCAAAGTTCGCTCAGTGTTTGAGCGGCTCCAAAAGGCAGTGTGGGAGAGAAAAAACTGCCTACCAAACTGAAGTTCCACAGAGCCATTGTGCTGACTTCACTGTTGTGTGCCTATGAAACTTGGACAGTCTATCAGCACCATGGCAGGAAAGCGAACCGCTTCCATTTGGATTGTTTTAGGAAGATTTTGAAGATCACCTGGCAAGATGAGGTAGCAGACACTGAGGTGCTTTCTACAGCTGAACTGCCAAGCATTCAAACCCTACTATAGGGAGTGCAACTCCAATGCACCAGGCACATAGCCCAAAAGTCAAGTACGCAAGCACTCACACAGTAATCAGAAGTGGTACAAGGACACTCTCAAGGTCTCTCTCAAGAATTTGATTATCAATTGTGAGACATGGGAGATTGTGGCACAGGACCACCCATATGTCATGCTCCCATCAAAAAAGGTGCTATATTCTATGAGCAAAGCAAAACTGCAATTGCTTAAAGCTGCGTAAATCTAGACATCTCCATCCCAAATGTTCTAACAGACTACTTGTGGTAGAGCCTTCCAAACTCACATTGGACTGATCAGACACAGCTGTACCCTTACCCCAACATCATGATGTCATTGGTCCTCCTTGAAAACTAAAGACAACAATATAAACAATATAAAATTTTACCCCTCCACATCAAAAGAGAAGCTGAAAACTTCAATATTTGGCCCAGCTGCCCTGGAGTAGCAGTGGGAAGGGGCCCTGAATTTAAAGTCAGATGACCTGAGTTCAAATCGTGCCCTTGATACTTCATATAAAATAAAGTTTTATTTACAAAGTAATGGGGGCAGCTAGGTGGCACACTGGACAGAGCATCGGCCCTGGAGTCAGGAGTACCTGAGTTCAAATCCGGCCTCAGACACTTAACACTTAGTAGCTGTGTGACCCTGGGCAAGTCACTCAACCCCAATTGTCTCACTAAAAATTTTTTTAAAAACCAAAGTAATGGACACAAAAATGACTTACATTTGGAGAATTAACCCCGCTTCCCTAGCTGAACCACTCCCCTCCCCACCCCCAGCAAAAAAAAAAAAAAAAAGACCTGTATATTCTTCTCAGTAACCCATAATACTGCTTTGACTGGTACTCCATTAACAAGCTAGGTTAGAGCTGTTCTTCATCCTTCATAAAGGTAATTAATCCTTTCATTAGAACCCACCAGCTCACTACCCTTTTCTGAGTACAGGTCATGTATTCAGTCTCGTCATGATCCTTGCCCTCTGTTCCAGGTACTTGGTAACTTGGTGGCAAAATGGGTAGAGCATTTGGCCTGTATCAGAAAGACTTGGGTTCAAATCTGACCTGAGACACTTATTGGCTGTATGGCCCTCGGTAAATCACATATCCTTTTTCTCAGTTTCCTCAACTTTAAAATGGAGATAATAATATCCTTCCTACAGCCCAGGATTGTTGTGAAGATAAAATGAAATAATATTTGTAATGCATTTAGCACAGTGCCTGGCATACAGTTATTAGACAAATGTTAATTTTATAGCAATAGTAATATTAATTATAATATATTATCATATTTTATAATTAACCTTCAGGGTTTAGCTTTCTCAAACTGCAGGCTAGACACCAAGGATATCTGTGCCTCATTAGTATTTTTTTACCTTCTGGAAACCAGAATATCTCCAGGCCACTTGTCTATATTAGAACATTTTCTGCTCACCTGTTTAGACAAAGACTCCATTTTCCATTCCTGTCTGGTTTAAAGTGAATCCATTTAATTGATCTCTTTCTTCCCCACCCCACCCCCATGTCAGTGTGTTGTACCTCCCTTGGTCAATTCCCCTCATGCTCTCTTTCCATTTACTTTTTTTTTTTCTTTTGGCAGGGCAATTGGGGTTAAGTGACTCGCCCAGGGTAGCACAGCTACTAAGTGTTAAGTGTCTGAGGCTGAATTTGAACTCAGGTACTCCTGATTCCAGGGCCAGTGCTCTATCCATTGTGCCACCTAGCTGCCCCTCCATTTACTTTTGTTCTTCATTTCTTCCTCTTCTGGGAATGCTGGAATGGGTATTGAAAATTGTCCCCAGCTACTTCCAGTAAGAGGGAGCACAGCTGCATCCATTACAAGGATCTGTAACTCTGACAGGGAGAGGCAGCACAGTCACAAAGAAGGACTATATTCCCAATATATAAAAATAATAATTATGATGATAATAGCTGACATTTATGTGGCACTTAAATAGTTATAAAGTACATTGATCAGACTTTTATAGTTGCCTACGATTTTACTTCCTAGTTTCACCGTTGTCTCAACCTCCTATTCAACCAAGGGGTGCCTCCCATTCAACTTCCTAGTGTACTGAGGAATAAGTTCCTTTATAGTTTGGCTCCGAGGTACAATGTCTTACCCCCTTCGATCTCAATTCCAAATCAAAATTGTAATTCCTCAAAGTTACCTGCCACCCCAACCAGGTTATATCTCACTTCTTAAGGCTTTCTCCTAGTAGCTTCCTTTCAAAAATCTCCCAGTTCAGAACAAAAGCCCAGGACTATGCCAAGAAAAGTCAGTCTAGATCTTCCCTGTCCAATTCATCCTTTTCTGTCAGGTTGTGTGTGTGTTTGGTTTCTTTCTTTGTTTGTTTTCTGTATGGAGAAGTTATCATAAGTAGCTGGTTCCTGTCTTCAGGACTTATAGGTACAGCCAATGCAAACTAATAGAGTCCACAACCGAGCTGAATTCTCTCAACATTTCCCTCCAAACAACTTTAAAATAATGCCTCAAATCCACTTTTGGTGTGTCAGAGCCAACAAAAGATCAGAGGGAGATTTTTTTATGGTCTAAGACAACTTAGGAGGTTTGAAAGAGAGGTCTGCAACACTGGGATGGGCATAGAACTGGAGCATGGCAGGAGCACCAACAGTGAGCCTTGGAGGTACTCATGACAGCAGCAGCAGCAGCAGCAGCAGCAGCAGCAGCTTTGGGGACTCTCAGTCCAGAGATGTAATAAAGTCAGCTGAGTGGTCAGAAAGAAATTACAGGGGACCCTTTACTGGCACTGGGTACAGCTGGTGCTGATTGGCAACTCTCTTGCCCGTAAGCAGCTCTGGGTTACAGTTCCAGGGTAGAGAAAAACACTAGTACTTCTGGCTACAAGGGAGCAGGAACCCTTCCTGGATAAAGAACAGAGAGCAGGACAGGAGAGAAGTGCCACCTCTCCCAGGATAACACTACCTTGGAAGCACTGAAAATTTGTAGACCTCCCCCCTGCCCGAACTACTCCTGAAAAGAGCAGCACAAAAAAGCCTGAAGCTTAGAACAGTGCCTCCATATGCCCATATAAACAGAGCCCAACTTTAACATAAAATTAAAAGTGAAGAAATAGGCCAGGAAGATGAGGAAACAACAAAAACAGAACTTGACCATAAAAAGCTACTGCAGTGGCAGGGAAGCTCACGACCTAAACTTAGAAGACAACAACATGAAAACAGCTACAAGAAAAGTCTCAAAGAAAGATGCTAATGAGATCCGAAGCTAGCAAGAATTCCAGAAAGAGTCAAAGAAAGAAAAAAGTGGTAAAGGAAAAATTGGGAAAAGAAATGAGAGTGATGCAAGAAAATTGGTGACCAAAAGGATGCTGATGTCCTAAGCAGAAATAGAGACATTTAGAAGAGGGCTGGTTTAGTGGGAAAAGATAAATAAATATGTGGCACAGATAGAAACTGGCCTCTATTGACTCATTCTGTTCCACCAAAAATGAAAGATGGGAGGTGTCACTCATTAACAACTGCCCTGAAGCCCAGGACCAGCTGGGAGGCACTAGCCACAGCCAAGGGGTAGAATAGGGGCAGGGTGCTGATGTGCTTGGGGCAGAAAGGGTATTTTTTTTTTTAGCGAATGAAGGTTAAGTGACTTACACAGGGTCACACAGATAGTAAGTGTCAAGTGTCTGAGGCCGGATTTGAACTCAGGTCCTCCTGAATCTAGGGCCAGTGCTTTATTCACTGCACCCTCTAGCTGCCCCTGAGAAGGCATTTTTATTGCTTCTGCTGCTGCTGCTGCTGCTACTGGTGGTGGTCCCTGAGTCATGGTTAAGTTACAACTTGAGGAACTGTTCCATGACATATAAAGAAAAGCTGGGAGCTTGCAGGGCAGCTAAGTGGCATAGACTCATTTTCTTGAGTTCAAATCCAGTCTTAGACACTTATCCTGGGCAAGTCACTTCACCTTGTTTGCCTCAGTTTCCTCATCTGTAAAATGAGCTGGAGAAAGAAATGGCAAAACAATCCAGTAGCTTTGCCAAGAAAATCCCAAATGGGGTCACAGAGAAGCGGACGCAACTGAAACAATTCAACAGCAAATGCAAATTTCCAAAACATCTGGAAAGGGTTGATCAGGGTAGAGTTGACTGATAATCAATGAAAGGGATGATGGAATCGTATTGGAGACAAGATCCACAACCCAATATCTATATCTGCCTACCCTCTGATTGGTTGGTCACGGGTCCCCCACTCCACACTCCCCTACTGTGTCAGTACAAGGGCCTCCACATTGGACTTCTCCAAAGGCAAAGGTCCTGCAGTTCAGCTCTGGATTCAGCTGAGGGGATTCCAAAGTCAAGAAAACAGGAATTGGCTCTAGGAATTAATGGAGAAGAAAACACAATCAATGACCTTAGAGAAAGGGAAGCCAGAAGAGATCAAAGAATGTGCTGTGGGTAGGGAGAGAATTAGTCTCCTGAAATATGGGATCCTGGATTCACAACTACCTCTTAAACAGGCTCAAGCAAAATTGGGCTTTGGTTGCTTATAACATACCTGTGTGAAATAGAGGATGTGCCTATGTGTGGGCACTTTACCTATGTATATTGCTAAATCTTGTGGGCATAAGCAACACGTGTAGCTGCATGTGCCCTGTGGGCTATCTGTTCAAAGCTGCATTGTGTGATGTGCTTAGGGATGACTGTGGTTGGTGCATGCATGGTATTTGGGACAAAAAGGAGGGAGGGAGCTTAGCCTGTACATGTACAAGCTCAGGACAGACTCCTGCCATGCCAGATCTGCCTCTGGCTTCTCTCCTGCTCCCACAATACCTTCCCCCCCAGGAAATACCTTTTTATTTCATGTGAAGGGCTGCAAAATCCATCATCAAAACCCATCATTGCTTGCCTCCGAGGTCTCCTACCATTGCAACAAATTATTTGTGTTGTAAACTCCCATGTGGAAACAATCTACAGGATTTCCCATCAAACCTGGCTGGCTGTCAGCTCACAAGAAATACACAGGGATTGGGCAGCCTCCCCCTTTTAAACAAACACATTAAGTTAATAATAACACCGAACACTTGAATGCCACTTTTGTAGACATTAATGAATGTGGAGATGCCTAGTAATTCACAGGAGACAATGTCAAAGAAGCTTATGCCCTTAAATGTCTATAAACATGTAACCCATGGCCCATCCTCTTCCCCAAAGTTCTGGGTTCACAAGAACCAGGTCCAATCCTGGGAGCCTCATTGCCCCCACCAGGAGTTGCTCCAGGAAAATCTCCAAATATACTCTGGGTATAGGGAGTAAACATAAGCCAAAGGTCCCATATAGACATTGTAGGTATTAAATGCATATCTACTATGGGAAACTTGAATTTCACATCAAAGAAAGTACAAACAACCCAGAGGAATCAATAAACAGATACAGAAATACACGAAGCACCCAAATATCCCATCAAGTCTTTTGAAAGGAAACTCAATTTGGGATTACTATTGGGAAAATACCATGACCTTCCACTGAAATCCCTTTTTCCCCTAAGATCATAAATAGCCCTTTCCAGACTTACTGATATCCTGTCATTTAGTCTCCTTCCAAAGGTAAATATACTTTGGGAGGTCCTGGAGAATCAATCCCCTGTGAGACCTGCACCATCTGAGAAACTTACTAACTTTGCTCTTCAAATGGGACACTGCACAGCAATGATGTGGACAATCCCCTTCTTTCCTCAAGAACAGCATTTAAGAAATCTCTCTTTAGAGATTTCAGTCCCATGACTCTCTAACTTGGGGTTACCCACAAGACAACTCCATGACCAGTGCTGCCTGGGAAAATGCCCCCTTTCTTATTAGAATACTAGAATCCAAAATCTTTCTGCCTAGGGAATTCAAAATCCCTCTTCCTCTACAGAAAAGATTAGCATTCAGAAACTGTCTTTGAACTCACCTCTCAGGCTTCATGCAAGTACATGACTCTCACCATATGCTTCAGCTGCAAATCATTGTTAACTGCTCCTTGGGGGAGAGGAGAAATCCCCTCCTCCTTGCCCTTGACGCACCCCATAAAAAGGCTTAAAATGAAAAGAAGAAAAAATCCTGAATGGAGCAAGAGAGACCAACTAACTTATTTTTATAAGCACAATTAATTCTTAGCCAGTCATCAGGAGGTTTCCTCTACTAAGTGTGGTGCCGGTGGGCAAGCTGATATTCAGTAGAGAAGTACCCCTTAGTTATCTCCAAAGACCCATGCCCCATAATTTCATCAAGATTGGGGAACTCATTAACTTGAACAGAGACTTCCTGATTTATCCTCCTAATGTCCTAAAGCGAACAAGAGGTTTTAATGCAAGGAGATAGACATCACTGAAACTTGGTGGTATGTAACCTATAACTAGAATATGGCGATGGAAGAGCATACTTTATTTAAAAGGAGGTACTGTGGTGAGACTATGTCACAGGCCACTGAACCAGAAGGAGGAACTAGATGAGGAGTTCCAGAAGCAGTTCACAAAGTTGTCACGAAAGCAGTAGAAATGGAGGTGGATAGGGGAGTTCATCTATTCAAATATCTGCTCTCCCTCTACTACAAGTAAAGGAGGTAAGGAATTCTTGACTTCCTCTGATCCATTTTAAGGAAGAGGCCCAGGCCAGCCATGTCTTCACTGTTTTCCAAGTTGCACTCTTAACTCTCCTGATCCTTTTCTATAATGGCCTCAGAAACCTTTTTACCCTAAAAGCTCCCTCTACCCCTGTACCCTATCCATGGGCTGATTCACATAATGGAAATATACTCTGCTCCCTAATAGCCTTTCCCTCTGATTGGCTGGTTTCTACTAAATCTCTATTTTAAGGAAAAAGCCCAGGGATCAGCAGTGTCTTTATTCCTCTCTGGGCAGCACGCCTGTCTCAGACTTTCTAAACAATGCACTGTGCCAAGTACCTCCATCTCTTCTCCACCCTCTTTTTCAGCTCCTTTTAATAAATCATCTTCCTCCATTAGAATATAAGATCCTTGAGGGTATGGACTGATTTTTTCTACAACTTGGAGTACCTTGGATCAAGCACTAGGCCTGGAGTTAGGAAGACCTGAGATCAAGTCCACACTCAGACACTTATTAGCTGTGTGGCCTTGGGTAAATCATTTAACCTGTCTGCCTCAGTTTCCTTAACTGTAAAACGTGGATAATAATACCACCTACCTCACAGGGTTGTTGTAAGGATCAAATGAGATATTTATAAAGTGCTTAGTATGCCTGGCATGCAGTAAGCACTTAATAAATGCTTCCTTCCTTCCTCTTGGTATTCCCAGATCTTAACACAATGCTTAGCATAATAGTAAATAATAAATATTTATTGAATTGGCTTGATAAATTCATTCTTCAGAAAGTATAAAAAGCAACAGGGCAATGACTATTCTGAATAAGGAAACACTTGCCAAAGAAGAAATTACTAAAACAATTACCATGCCATCTTAAGTCTGTGATGGATGAGGAAGGGGAATATTATATAGATTTTTATACATTTCTTAGACTTTAGGAGAGTGGGTATCAAAGTTCAGAGAAAGATTAAGTGTAATATTATAACCTAAGATTCTATAGAAGTTGTCCCAAGAGGGATGAGAAATTTTCAGGAACAAAACTCTGCCAAAAACAAATACAAATATTTCTTATGAGGATGGAGGGGGAGAATTTGTTTGAGGGGTTTTTTTTTAAGATATTGAGGATTCCTGGGGTCTTGGGAAATGAGGGCTTTGATCTCCCTTCAGATATAGATGGTAGAAAAGACAATCTTAACCCAGGGGCATTCTGCCTGACTTTTATTATCTGGATGTGGTGGCTATGACTAAAGAACTGTTGGAAACACCTTCCCTAACCAGGGAAAGGTTCTAGCCACTATACCCTAGCCACCTGGAGTTGAGATGGCTTGGATGCCCTTGAAGAGATAAATTTACAATCTAGTAGCAGGGAGTGATCTGCCATAGCAACATTCAGCTGAGACTATGTATATGAGGAAAATTACTTTTGCCTTAGAAATGACAGACCAAAAATTACTTAGAAAGAACTAAGGAGATTGTAAGAGCACCTTACTTGGCCTTGATGAGTTCCTGTGAGGCCCAGAAGAACTCAGATACTAAAAGAGCGGGAGGATCACTGAATCACTGTAAGTGATATTTGAAAGTTCATGTAGAATGGAAAAAGTACCATAGTACTAAAAGGAAAGTGTCCTGATTTATTGTTTTTAAAAAGAAAAAAAAAGGGTGTGTGTATGGGGGAGAGTCTGCAAATCATAAATCAATGAGCTTGATTTTAATTCCTATGAAAATTCTAGAATGGATCATTAGCTAATGAGAAAAGGAAGTAGTGATGACAAGGAAATAGCATATAGCTTTGCTGAGAACTGGTTATGCCAGATTAGCCTTATTTCTGTTTTTGATGGGGTTACTAAGCTAGGTGATCAGGGGAATGTTGTAGACATAGAGTTTACCTAGACTTTAGCAAAACATTTCATAAAATATGTCCTATTATTCTTGTGGAGAGGAAAGAGTGATTCAGAATACAATTAAATGAATTTGGAACTGTTTTAAAGTCCAGATTCATAGAATAGTCATTACTATAGTCAATGTAAGGTTGGCAGAGACCTCCAATGGAGGGCCTCAGGAATCTGAGCTTGATTCTAGGCTGCTTAACATTTTTATCAGTGACTTGGATAAAGGCAGAGATGCTATGACCATCAAACCCACAGTTGGGTACAAAGCTTTGATGACAAAGTCAGATCCAAAAAGACTTTGACAGGTTAGAGGATTGGGCAGAATTGGATAAGGTGAAACCCAATAGGGATGAATGTAAAGTCTTGTAGTTGGGTTCAAAATAATCAACCTCACAGGATGAGGAAAGCATGGTTAGACAGCATTTTATCTGGGAAAAAATTGGGGGATTTTGGTGGACAATAAGCTCAGTGAATCCACAACCAAAAAAGCTAATGTGTTTTGGGACTGATTTAAGAAAGATGTAGCTAGGGCAGAGCCAAGATGGCAGAGTAGAGGCATAGATTCACCTAAGCTCTTCCAAATTCCCCTCCAAACAACTTAAAATAATGTCTCAAAATGAATTCTGGCACAGCAGAACCAACAAAAGGATGAGGTGAAACAATTTTCCCACCCAAGACAACCTAGCTATTTGGAAGGAAAGGTCTGCCTCACTGAGGTAAGAGTATAATAAAATCTAATACAGGCTGTATGCTGGCAAGCCAGCAACAGACTTTCAGGTGACAATCCACAGTAATCTTCTGGAGATCTTGGCTCAAACCTGGTAAGGTTTGCAACTGGTGTGTGTGTGTGTGTGTGTGTGTGTGTGTGTGTGTAAACATTTATATTTATATATTTATATACACACATATTTCTGTCTAATGGTAGTCTTCTCTAGGGTGGGGTGGAGGAGGGGTGAATAAAAAGTGCACACCAGAGAACAAAAGAAAACTTAGAAGGAAGCAAGAAAAGCTTTGAAAACAATGTGTAGTATTTATTACGGTTTTTCAAAAAAGCAAACAGTGTGAAATAGAAATTCATGGAAGTGTGAATCATCTTTTTATGTTGTTCTGTGTGTGTGGAAATGTTCTCTCTTTTCTTTATTTTTTTATTTGTTGAAAATGAATTAAAAATTTTAAAAGAATTTAAAAATGGAAGAAAATGTGAAAGATCTCATTGGAAAAACAACTGACCTAGAAAATAGATCAAGGAAAGATGATTTAAGAACTACTGGACTACCTGAAAGCCAGGATCAAAAAATAGCCTTAAAAAAGGCACCTTTCAAGAAATTATTAAGGAAAACTGTTTTAATATCCTAGAACCAGAGGGTAAAATAGAAATTAAAAGAATCTACCAATCACCTCCTGAAAGAAATTCCAAAATAAAAATTCCCAGGAATATTATACCACAATTCTAGAACTCTCAGGTCAAGGAGAAAAATATTACAAGCAGCTAGAAAGAAACCATTCAAATACTGTAGAACCACAGTCAGGATAAAACAATTGGCTTCCATGTTAAAGGATCAGAGGACTTGGAATATTCAATAATGGATATTCCAGAATATTAGAATATGAGAGGTTAAAGGAGCTAGTCTTAAGACCAAAAATCACCTACCCAGCAAAACTATGTATAATCCTTCAAGGGAAAAATAGATATTTAATGAAATAGAGGACTTTCAAGCATTCCTGATGAAAAGATCAGAACTGAATAGAAAATTTGACTTTCAAATATAACTCTAGAGAAGCATAAAAAGACAAACAGGAAAGAGAAATCATAAGGGATTCAATAAAATTAAACTGTTTACATTCCCTACATGGGAAGATGATACTAGTAACTCCTAAGAACTTTATCATTATTAGGGCAGTTAAAAGTATACAGATACAGGGGGCCTGGTTGTGAATTGACTATGATGGGATGATATCTAAAAAATAAAATTAGGGGGTAAGAAAGAGGGATATGCTGGGAGAAGAGGGAGGGAGCGGTAGAATGGGGTAAATTATATCACATAAAAAAGGTGTGAAAGAGCTTATAGAATAGATGAGAAGACAGGGTTGGGGTGAGAGGCAACATCTGAACCTTATTCTCATCAGAATTGGCTCAAAGAAGGAATAACATAGACACTCAGTTGCGTATGGAAATCTATCTCTTCCTACAGGGAAGTAAGAGGGGAAGGGGATAAGAGAAGGCTTCCTCCTCTCAAGCTGATGTAAGGGAAGGTGGATTGGGGAAAGCAGTGATCAGAAGCAAAACATTTTTGAGGATGGATAGGGTAAAAGGAAAAAGAGAAAGTGATAAATGGTGTGGCATGGGGCGAGAATAGAGTAGATGGAAATACACAGTAATCACAAACATGAAAAAAATGTTACAGAAAGTTTCTCTGATAAAGGCCTCATTTCTCAAATCTATAGAGAACCGAGTCAAATTTATAGGAATATAATTCCCCAATTGATAAATGGTTTCAGACAAAGAAATTAAAGTTATCTATAGTCATATGAAAAAATGCTCTAAAACACTATTGATTAGAGAAATACAAATTAAAACAATTCTGAGGTACCACCTCACACTTCTCAGATTGGTTAATATGACAGAAAAGGAAAATGACAAATGTTGAAGGGGATTTGGGAAAATTGGGGAACTAATGCACTGATGGTAGAGTTGTGAACTGATCCAATCATTCTAAAGAGCAATTTGGAACTCTACCCAAAGGGCTCTAAAGCTGTGCATACCCTTTGACCCAGCAATACCAATACTAGGTATGTATGCCAAAGAGATTTTAAAAAAGGAAAAGGACCTATCTGCACAAAAATATTTTTAGCAACTCTATGGTAGTAAAGAATTGGAACTGAGGAGAGGCCCATCAATTGGGGAATGGCTGAACAAGTTGTAATGTATGATTGTCATGGAATACCAATTACAGTTAGCACCTCTCACATATAACCATAACTAACATTTATATAGCATTTATGTGCCAGGTACTGTGCTGAGCACTGTAAAATTATCTCATTTGATCCAGACAACAACCCTGGGAGCTAGGTGCCATTATTAATCCATTTTACAGCTGAAGAAAATGGAGCCAAACAGAGGTTAAGTAACTTGCCTAGGATCACACAGCTAGTAAGTGATTGAGGCTGTATTTGAACTCAGGTCTTCCTGACTCCAGTCCACCCCCATCCCCACTGTGCCCACCTAGCTGTGATTAACCCAGTGATTACTACTTCAATATTATTTAACATCAATTAGGGATTTTACTGAAAAAAAATATATCAAGAAGTAAAATACAAAAACACCCCAACCTTTCCCTCCCCCAAATAGGGAATAAACTCCCCCCTCTATTATCTCTGTCCCTGGAGAGAGTAGATTCAGACTTAAGTCACCAAACCAAAATCACTTCTGAATAGGGCATAGCTAGTGGACAAGTTAGTCACTCCCTTACTATATGACATGGAGTCTTGGCTTGTGGGATGATCCACTGCTGGGCTGGGTCAATTCAAGGTTTCCATGGAGGCTCAGCTGTAGACAAATTCTAGAATGAGCTCCCATCACTGGACTTCTGCTCTTCAAAGAAGCCACAAACAGGAGTCAGGCCCTATCCCAGACACAAGTTTGCCTGAACATTCATACACTCACAAGCTGACCCGGTGGAGTGGGGGGTGGGGCTGTAAAAGGCATCCCCCTACACCACGCCTCTGGAGCTCAGAGTCATCCTCACATCTTGTGGCCAGCAGGAGGAAGAAAAGAAGAGCAAATTTCTCTCTTGGGGCCTTTTGTATATAGTCATTCCCAGCTCCACAGCTGCACAGGATCTGCTCATGCTCTGACCTGGAGAGCTGGGGACCCTTCCATTTTGTGTCACCATAGATTTCCAGGAGCAGGTCCCCTAATGTCCACCACTCTAGGTCCAAGCCCATGTGGAATGGCAACAGGCAGAGCACCCCTGACACATGCTCTGAGAACTGGCCCTCATTGGCTAGACATTATCATCACCTCTTTGCCATTCCCTACATTAGTAAGTAGCAGAGCTGGGTCTTCCAACTCAAATTCCATGGATTTATCCACCTCCCAATGTTGTCCCTCAGCTTAATCCCACTGGCACATGAGGCAATGGGTAATGCAATGCCAGATCTCTGAAGCTAGAATCTGGAAAGTAAAATCATTGGTTTCTACTAGTCCTGGGACCCAACCCAAACAAGACTGGCCAGGCAGGCCAGAATCAAAATGAGTAAAAATCTAGTCAATCTCTCCCTGGACCTTAAACCTCCATGACCAAATACCAACAGCTGATATTTTTCTAGTGTTCTCCCAAAGGGATCTGAACTTGCAGACATGACCTCATTCCCAGGACACCCCACAAGTTTGTTTTAGAGGCATGTCTGGGGGCAGAGCCAAGATGGCAGAGGAAAGGCAGTAACTTCACAGAGCATCCCACACGATCCTTCCAAATAATGCCATAGACAATTCCTGGAGCAGCAGAACCCACAAAAGGATAGGGTGAGATCATTTTCCAGCTGAAGACAGATTAGAAGGTTGGCAGGACAGGTCTGTTGTACTGGGATGAGAGTAAAGCCCAGCCCTGCAGCCATGCTGTACAGATCCAGCCCCAGGCAGGCCACACTAGAGGCAGCAACAGCTACTTCTGGAACTCAGCTCACGGACCAGTGAGGGGGTCGAGGGGTTGACTGGGGGGAGATAGCAGGGGGTCTCTGCTGGTGCTGAGGCGGAACTCTGATGTGTCACCCATGCTTGGGACCAGGAAGCAGGCTTGAGTGGTGGTGGCCCAGGTTGGGGAGGGGCACAGACATGCCCAAGCTTGCAACCACAGTGAACCATATTTCTGTTCCCAGGTTAAAGAGCAAGCAGGCCAGAGGTAACTTACAGATCGGAGCACAGGCCAGGGAAGTGCAAAATGTGCCTCTCCTCAAATCCTACCACCTTGGACCCTCTGAAGCTTGGAACAGTGCATCCTGGAAGCAGTGTTCCACTTTAAGAAGGAATTAAAACTCAAGATATAGGCCAGCAATATGAACAGAAAAAAAATGTGGACCATAGAAAGTTTCTTTGGTGACAAGGAAGATCAAAATACACCATCAGAAGAAGATAACAAAGTCCAAAGCTTCCAAGAAAAATATGAATTGGTCTCAGGCCATAGAAGTGCTCAAAAAGGACTTTGAAGATAAAGTAAGAGAGGTAGAGAAAAAAATGGAAAGAGAAATGATAGTGATTCAGGAAAGTCATGGAAAAAGTCAACAACTTGAAAGGCCAAATAGAAATGGAGATACAAAAGCTCTCTGAAGAAAATAATTGTTTAAGAATTAGGATTGAGCAAATGGAAGCTTAATGACTTTATGAGAAATCAAGGCACAATAAAGTAAATACAAATGAATGAAAAAATAGAAAGCAATGTGAAATATCTCCTTAGAAAAATAGCTGACCTGGAAAATAGATCCAGGAGAGATAATTTGAAAATTATTGGACTACCTGAAAACCATGACCAAAACAAGAGCTTAGACATCATCTTCCACGAAATTGTCAGGGAAAATTGCCCTGATATTCTAGAAGTTGAAGAAATTGAAAGAATTCACTGATAACCTCCTGAAAGAGATCCCAAAATGAAAACTTCCAAGAATATTATAGCCAAATCCCAGAGCTCCCAGGTCAAGGAGAATTGTGTGTGTGTGTGTGGGGGGGGTAATGAGGATTAAGTGACTTGCCCAGGGTCATACAGCTAGTAAGTGTCAAATGTCTGAGGCCAGGTTTGAACTCAGGTCCTCCTGAATCCAGGGCTGGTGCTTTATCCATTGCACCACCTAACTGCCCCTCAAGGAGAAAATATTGCAAGCAGTCAGAAAAAAACAATTCAAGTACTGTGGAGCCACAGTCATAATAACACAAGATTAAAGAATCAGAGGGCATGGAATATGGTATTCCGGAGGGAAAAGGAACTGGGATTACAACCCAAAATCACCTACCCAGGAAAACTGAGTATCATCTTTCAGGGGAGAAAATGGGACTTCAATGAAAGAGAGGACCTTCAGGCATTCATGATGAAAAGACCTGAATTGAATAGAAAATTTGACTTTCAAATATGAAACCCTAGAGAAGCATAAAAAGGTAAATAGGAAAAAGAAATCATGAGGGATGTTAAAAGGTTAAACTGGTTACATTTTTACATGGGAAAATAATATTTCTAACTCATAAGATCTGTCTCACCTAATTGCAGCTGAATAGAATATATTTAGACAGAGGGCACAGGTATGAATTGAATATGAAGGGATGATATCTGTAAAGCATTTTTTTCTTTTTCAAGGTTTTTTTTTGTTGTTTTGTTTTGGTTTGGTTTTGTGGGGTAGTCAGGGTTATGTGGTTTGCCCAGGGCTGCACAGCTGGTGGGTGTCTTATGTCTGAGACCAAATTTGGACACAGTCCTCCTGGGTCCAGGGTTTGTGCTTTGTCCACTGTGTCACCTAGCTGCCCCATGATGACATCTTTAAAATAAAATTAAGGGGTGAGAGGAATGCACTGGGGAGAAAGGGAAAGGGAGAAATGGAATGGGGTAAAGTATCTCACATAAAAGAAACAAGTAAAAGCTTATGAAGTAGAGGGGAAGATGGGGAAGGAGCGGGGGAGTTAGTGAACCTTACTCTCATCAGAATTAGCTCAAAGAGGAAATAATACATACACTCAAGTGGGTATAGTAATATATTTTGCCCTGCAGGAAAGTGGGAGGGGAAGGGGATAAGGGCGGAGGGATGAAGGAAGGGAGGGAAGATTGGGGGAGGGGCAGTAAGACTTGTAAGTGACTTGAGGAGGGATAAGGTGAAAGAAGATAGAAATAGAGTAAATATCAAGGGGAGGGAATAGGATGGAGTGTAATATAGTTAGCAATAGTAACTGTGAAAAAAGATTTGAAGTAAGTTTGTCTGA
This sequence comes from Dromiciops gliroides, assembly GCF_019393635.1. NCBI lineage: Eukaryota > Metazoa > Chordata > Mammalia > Microbiotheria > Microbiotheriidae > Dromiciops > Dromiciops gliroides. Next base: position 260,609,270 of record NC_057862.1, read on the forward strand.
TGGGCTTCAGTTCTCAAGCACATAGAGAACTGAGTCAAATTTGTTAAAAAGAGAACCATTCCCCAATTAATAGATGATCAAAAGACATGAAGTTTTCAGATGAAATAATCAAAGCCACCTATAGCCATAAGAAAAAATGCTCTAAGTCACTATTTATTGGAGAGATTCAGGTCAAAACAATTCTGGGTACTAACTCATACCTATTAGATTGGATAATAGGACAGCCTAGGAAAATGACAAATGTTGTGGGGAATATGGGGGAAATGAAACATTAATACACTCCTGGTAAAGTTGTAAACTGATTCAAACATTCTGTAGAGCAATTTGGAACTATAGCCAAAGGACTATAAAACCATGTATACCTAGCAATACCACTACAAGGTTGGTACCCTAAAAGAGACTTTTTAAAAAGTTGAATTCAAAATTGGAGTGATGCCCATCAATTGGGGAATGACAGCAAATTGTGGGATGAGATTAGGATGGAATACTTGTGCTGTAAGAAATGATGAGCAGGATACTATCAGAAGGACTTATGAAAAATGCAGTCCATCTACAGAGAAAGAACTGATGGTATCTGAATACAGATTGAAGTATAATTTTTTTTGTTAGTTCTAATGTGGAAATGTTTTGTACAACTGCACATGTATAACTTAGATTGAATTGCTTGAGTTCTTAAGGAGGGGTGGGGAGGGAGGGAGGGAGGGAAGAAGAGAATTTGGAACACAAAGTTTTAAAAAATTGGTGTGAAAATTTGTTTTTACATGTATCTTGGAGAAAATTCTAAATAAACAAAACTTTATAGCTAGAGGTATGTCCAGAGGACTCTTCTTCATGTTTTAAAAATGGGGAGACTGAGGCAGAAAGTGTGGGTAGGTCTGACTGAAGTTTTTTGTTTCTGTTTGTTTTTTTTTAGTATACCTATTATTTTATTGGTAGAAGAAACAACAAAATTCCCTCTATAAATGCAAATTGGCACCTGCTCTGGGGCTTATAGGCCCAAGAGATTTGTCTGGGGTGAAAATGTAATTGAAACACACACACACACACACACACACACACACATTTTCAGCAGCATATTATATCCACTAGAGTCTAGTGACTAGACCACAGCCTTCCCTCTTCCTATTCCAACTAAAAGCAGAATTGAATTTGGCCCACTAATGAGAGAGAGAGAGAGAGAGAGAGAGAGAGAGAGAGAGAGAGAGAGAGAGAGAAAGGGAATGGAAGGAAGGAAGGAAGGAAGGAAGGAAGGAAGGAAGGAAGGAAGGAAGGAAGGAAGGAAGGAAGGAAGGAAGGAAGGAAGGAAGGAAGGAAGGAAGGAAGGAAGGAAGGAAGGAAGCAACCATAACTGAAGCCAGAAGGATCCCCTCATCCCATTCCCACTTTGGGTGTAATTGGCCTGCCTTCCCTCTTGTTAATAAGTGCCCTGTTCTGAAATGCCAATACAGCTGCTAATGAAGAGAAAACCCTGCCTGTGGTGGCTAAGAACTTGTTAGAATAGCAATCCTGCTGCCAACTAACCACCTGTGTAACTGAGCAAGTTTCTTCACTTGCTGATGTTGAGCTTTCTCATCTAGGTGACCTCCATGGTCCAGTCCAGCTCTGAAGCCTGTGATCCTATAACAAACACAACCTGCTTCCCATACCTTCCTCTCCCCAGATTGCAGGATCAAAACCCCAGATAGGGAAGGTATTGTTAGCTGAGGGAGGAGCTTTGTAACTCGGATGAAATCCTTCCACAGGGAGGCCAGGAAGGGATATTTTCCTACTTCAGGAAGAAGCTCCTTGTAAAAGGGTTTCGAGGCAAGGATGGCCACAGGGAAACAGAACAGAGTCTTAGTCATATTGGGGAAATCACATGCCCCAGAAACAGGGAGCCTAACCCCATACCCGCAGGCAGGATCTGAAGACAGCCAGATGTTTTCAGTTCCCATTGAGCTCAATTTCCCAGAAGCCAGTTTATTTTCTGAGCTACTTTACAAGTTGGAAAGAAATTTGGGGGAAGTAGAAAGAAGGGAAGGAGAATGAGGCAATGGAATGTAATGGAAAGATCACTGAACCTGGAAAGAGAAGGTAAAATCCTGTTCACTAGAAACTGCTGGGTGATCTTGGACAAATCTCTTTGATTCCTTGAAACACAGTTTCCCCTTCTGTAAATTAAAGGTGATAATTTATGCTGATTGTCAGGATCAAATGAAATGTTGTTTTTTCAGTTGTTTCAGTCGTGTCTGACCCTTTGTGACCCCATTTAGAGTTTTCTTGGCAAAGATACTGGAGTGGTTTGCAATTTACTTTTCCAGCTCATTTTACAGATGAGGAAACAGAGGCAAAAAGGGTTAAGTGACTTGCCTAAGGTCACACAAGTGGTAAGTATCTGAGGCTGGATTTGAACTCAGGTCTTCCTAACTCTAGGCCTGCACTCTAATCCACTGTGCTACCTACCTGCCCCTCAAATGAGATAGTAATACCAAAAAATGCTTTATAATTACAAACCATGAAAATATGAATATTATTCTATAGCTGGATTAAATCCAACTGACCAGTGTGTGACAGCTGATATCAGTGTGACTAGGTCACTCTATGATACCCTGATAGTAGAGTTTCTCTGTAGAGCAAACATTAATTTCTCTGGCTAAAAACGAACCTACAGCCCTTACTCTGTTCTTATAGAAGATGGAAAAGCCCTAGAAATTCACAAATTCATAGAGGCCCCACGATGTACAAGGCACTGTATTAGGTGCTAGGTGAAATCTAAACAAAATAAGGCAAAGTCCTTGCCTTCAAGGACTTTGCAATCCAGAAGGGAAAATCAGACCAGTACATATAAAGGAGTAGAAGAGCATCTGACCCTAGATTCCAGGTTCTCTTTGAAACCACATGCCCCCAAGGAGGCTGCCTGTGAGCTGGCAATAGGAGGAATCTCTGATCATGAGGGGTCTCAGCTCTTGCCAGCAGTAATAGAGTCTAGAAAGAATGTCAGGACTTGGCTGTCATTTTCTTATCTCTTCCTAATAAATGTCGTCGTTGTTGTTGTTGTCATTCCATTCTTCTGCAGACCCAGATCTCATCCTTTCCAAAACTCTCCTCATTCACCCCCACACTCCTACACACACACACACACACACACACACAAATAACCACAGAAACACATAACCACACATACACAAAGAACTATAACACAAAATAGAATATATGCAATGCTAGGGGAGTTCTCAAAAAGGAAAGATTGTTTCCAGTTTCAGTTGGGGGATGCAGGAGAGGGTAACAATTTCAGAGGGCTTCTTCATAGAAAGAAGGAAATTAATGGGCTGTCAGACAAAAGATCAATAGAATTTCAAATGGTTGAAAGAGGAAAAAGGGGGGCAATACATATACCCCAGGTGAATGGGGACTGGATCCAAGGAATGGGAATAGGGGGAAAAAAGTAGCATGAGGGGGGCAGCTAGATGGCGCAGTGGTTAAAGCACCGGCCCTGGATTCAGGAGGATCTGAGTTCAAATCCGGCCTCAGACACTTGACACTTACTAGCTGTGTGACCCTGGGCAAGTCACTTAACTCCCATTGCCTAAAAACAAAACAAAAAAAAAGTAGCATGATGTCAAGAAAAAGTAAATCCTGCTTGTCTAGAGGTAAAGAATGGTCAGGGGGAATAGTGGATTAGGTTGGAAAGGTGATTTAGAAGCAGATTCTAGAAGGCCTTGAGTGCTGGGCTAAGGAGTTTAGAATTTATTGTTTGCTTGCTTTTTTTCTTTTTTTTTTTCTTTTCTTTTTTTTTTTTTTGGTGAGGCAAATGGGGTTAAGTGACTTGCCCAGGGTCACACAGCTAGTGTCAAGTGTCTGAGGCTGGATTTGAACTCAGGTCCTCCTGAATCCAGGGCCAGTACTTTATCCACTGCACCACCTAGCTGCCCCAGTTTGCTTGCTTTTTAAAAGAGGGCATTCCCACAAATTTTTGAGTGACAGTATTAGACCTCAGTCCCTAACTCTGAAGGATCCTGTCAAGGTCCCCATTCCATCTCTGCTTCTTGGAGGCAGAGGAGACAGTTTTTGCTTTTGGAGCCAGAGTTTAGCACAGTACCTGGCACATAGTAAGCATTTAATAAGTACTTGTTGATTCCTTGGGTGTGAAGAATCTGGGGGGGGGGTGGGGAGTTGGATTTTCATCATGATTAAATTCACCTTTGCATTTTAAAAAAAGAATATCTTCAAAAGGCACAAGGCAAAATAAATAAATAAAAAGGGACAGCTAGGTGGCGCAGTAGATAGAGTGCTGGCCCTGGAGTCAGGAGTACCTGAGTTCAAATCCGGCCTCAGACACTTAACACTTACTAGCTGTGTGACCCTGGGCAAGTCACTTAACCCCAATTACCTCACTAAAAAAAAAAATTATAAATAAATAAATAAATAAAAAGGCACAAGGAAGCAATGTGAGGAGATTCTTCCCCCCACTCTTTTGCAAAAGTGGGAGGCATATAGCAAGTCTGATTTTTTTCTATCAGTTTTGTTTTTTTTTTCTTTTAGAAAAATCATCGTTATATGGAATAATTGGGGAGAGGAAGAGGTATGAAGAGGGAGGTTTAGTTGATAAAAGCAAAGGATCAGAATTTTCTTTTAAAAAATACCTTCAAAGGAGGAATTTGCCTCAATTCTAAATGGTTGAAACAGAACACTGGGCACTATTCTAAGGTTTGGCAAGCACTCTTATGAGTTGGTCAAGTAGAGGGGGAGGGGGAGGTTAGGTAACTGTGCCTCCTAGCTCCCACCAGCCCCGTTTTAATGAGCTACTCTGTCATTCAGCTCAAGCTGTTTCCCCCATTGTGCCTGGTTCGGCCTTACCAAAGAGGGCTTTTTATCAGCCTCTGTTTGATCAGCTCTTTTTTAACTCCACAATCCTCAGTTCCCCCCCACACCCCCCCACCCCAACCACCATCTCTACACCACCCCACCCCACCCACACATACCGAAGCAACTTCTCTCCCTGATACATGTCAGCCTGCCCCTAGCAACAGAGAGATTAGCCCAGTAACTGGCTCCCAGGGACACGCTCATTAGCTTCAGAAAAAAGGACACAGACAAGAAACCCCTAGCTTGAAGAAAAAAAAAGAGCCAGTCTCAGGAAAGGGGAATAGAGGGGGAGGGCTTAAGAACCCCACTACAGTTCTGCTAAAGTATCCTCCAACAAGCCAGCTCAGCTTTTTAATATTTAATGGCATAATGGATAGTGGGAGATGGCTTCAAAGTTAGAAGGAAGAAAATGAGCATTTATTAACTGCCTACAATGTGCTGGGCCCTGCTAAACACTTTTTACCAGTGTTATTTTATTTTATTCTCATAGCCTCTGTGGGAGATAGGTGTTATTATTATCCTCATTTTACACTTGAGGAAACTGAGGCAAACAGAAGGTAAGTGACTTGCCCAGGGTTACACAGCTAGTAAGTATCAAAGTCTGGATTTGAACTCAGCTCTTCCTGATTTCAGGCACTGTACCATGGAGCTGCCTCTCTAAAGGACCTGGGTTCAAGTGCTACTGAGACACCCCTATAACTTCTGGGACACGGGAGCATAGTGGGAAATCTCAGAAGTGGAGTCAGAGGCTCAAATCCTGGGTCTGCCACTACTTATGAGACCTCTACAAACCTTACTTACTCAGAAACAAAACTGGCTCCCCACACAAAGGTTAGACTCTCTAAGGGCCCTCACATTTCAGTCTAGGTCTTACCACCATATTTTAGAGATGAGGAAAACTGAGTTAGAAAGCAACAGAATCGGAATTCAAATGTAGATCCTCTGCCTTAAGCTAGATGCCTTCTCAGTGTACCATGTACCATCTAGCCTGAAGCTAGAGGAACAGGCTAAGTCACCCTTAGAAGCTGAGATTCAGCATCTTCAGGGCCTACTAACTAGCTGAGTGACTTTGTACAAGTCCTGCGTCTCAGTTTCTTCTTCTATAAAGCGAGGGTATTAGATGATCACTTCCAGAGTCCCTAAAACATTGTATGATTTAGCAGCAATACTGGGGCCCCTTATTAGAGCACTGTTGCATCTGGGCGTGGTCCTGGGCCTGAAGGAAAAAGAAATCGTATTGTGAAGAAGAGAGAACAGTAACTTACAATCTGTCCGTGTTGGACATATAGATTGTGGTTGGTTTGGTTTTTTTAGTGGTCTCATTTACCTGCCAGTTCCTAGTGCTTGATGGACAAAGATATCTGGAGGCATTTTACTGGTCCTCAGAACCTTTTTGGAAGTACCAGGAACTCTAGCCTACACCTGTTGTTTCTATCCCACTGCAAGGGGTGAGGGGGAACAGGCTGAGAAGGACTTTTCCATCCCAACAATGAGAAATCGAGTTGAATCAGGGAAACAGGGCTGTCCCTCCCTCCTGGGACAGCAGGAATAGAATCTTGCCCAGTGTTGCTAAGGTCACCACCTTTTCTGGGTTCCACCCCATTCAGGGAGACCTTTGGCTCAGAGTTTTGATTTGGGAGATGCTGGCCTTCCTGCTCAGTATCTCAAGTCTGGGCATATATTCAAAGAAAACAAGCCAGAAGCTGACTAACTAAACAGGCTTCCGTGGTTTGGGGCTGAAACTAAGGGAACTGGCCTGGTATGATGTTTGTTGGGTTAAAACTGAATTTAATGTTAATTCTATTTCAATTCAACAGAATTAAGCAAGTACCTACTGTGTGAAGTACTGGAGATACCAAAAAACCCAAACCCAAACAATCCTAGAAAATAATCCCTGTCTTTAATGAATTGCATAGACAACAATCACTCATCTTCTAAAGAGGAGACCTGCTAGATTTATTTTTCTGGACCCATATTGCAAATGTTCTTCTATTGTGTCTGTATCTTTCTCCATTCCTCCAACTTAGCATCCTAAATATCTTCCATCTCCTACTGCTATCTTCTCCCTCCCCTCACTGCTCCCCTCCACCAAACCCTGGGTAACTCTAATTCTGATATCCCATAAGGAAAATTGTACCATTGTCTGAGTAACATGGAAATGGAGCCAAAGATGGTGGGTGTTGAATCAGGGAATATTGGATTCAGGCTGTGCACATTGTAATGGCCTGAGGCAGCCAAGGGCTAGTTGAGAGACTGGAGTCCCCCAGATAGGGATAATGCCAACCATTACTGTAACCTTGTAGGGCACACATATTGGCAGTCGCTGTCCCCCGGAGATACCTCTTTAACTTCCAGGGATAGTGGAAATAGTCCTAGAGGTAGAATCAGAAGGCTCAGATTAAAATCCTTTATCTGACACCAAATCATCTGAGTGACTTTAGACAAATTCCTCAGTCTCCCTGGGTCTTAGTTTCTCCATTTGTGGTATAATGAGGGGATTGGACTGCAAAGTCCCCTCCAGCTCTAAATATATGATCCCATGAAATGTTTTGTTTTTTAAAACTGAGTCTTTGAATCAAGGATAAAAATATATAAGGGCCCTGACATTTTTGTGTGTGTGGGTCCTCTCAACTTGAAGAGAGCAAAAGGGATAAGAGAAAGAAACATAACGATCCCTGGAAATTACTCATGCCTGTCATTAGCTAAAGGCAAAACCTCAGTTCAGGCCCCCCACACCCATTCTACACATGTATACACACACACCCCCCACTCCCCAGTGGGTCAATCCTACTAAAACCCAACCTTGGGTAAACAAGGCAGATCAAAACAGTGGACCTTATCTATTATCTTGCTCCTTTCTTTCTCTAACTCAGTGGGGAGGGGGGAGGTGTTTAGGGGGAGGTAGCCCCTTAAGACAAGCTTTCCCAGCCTCCTCCCCTTTCTCCCTTCATCTTCCCTCCCTTGTCCTGTCTCCTCCCCCAATGGCTCAGCTACTGGTGAGCTACGGCTCCCTGCCAGTAGCCGTATTAACAGCTCAAGTCAAGGCTATTTCTGTTATTTTCTACTTGTGGGAGGCGCAGTAGTCACCCATGTGCTTCTCTATCTTATGGTGGGTGGGGAGAAGAGGGGGAGGGAGTCTCTGGGTTATTTAACCTCTGCCTCAGCTTCACTCAAATGGGGATAATATTAGCAGTTCCCTCCCAGGGTTGTGGTGAGGATCAAGTGAGATATTTGCAAACTTTAGAAATAACAATAGAGGGGCAGCTAGGTGGCGCAGTGGATAGAGCACTGGCCCTGGAGTCAGGAAGACCTGAGTTCAAATCCAGCCTCAGACACTAACACTTACTAGCTGTGTGACCCTGGGCAAGTCACTTAACCCCAATTGCCTCACTAAAAAAAAAAGAAAGAAAGAAATAACAATAGAAATGTTAGCTATCGTCATCATTATTATTGTATAACATGTGTGCGTATGTGTCTACATCTATGCACATATGTATATATACACATTACAAATAAACTAAGATAAAATAGTAATTGTATACACACAGATTGTAGTATACATATACATATGCGCACATGGATACATATCCATATATTATATAAGGGGAAGGTAGAAGGTTTTAGGGGATATATATACACACATATGTTATAAAAATAAGCAAAGATAAAATAATAATAATAAGTGTAACACAGATTGTAATATGCATACATATATACACAAATATATGTATACGTGAGGAAGGTAGAAGGTTTTGGAGGTTCTATATGTGTGTATATATATACACACACACATATATGTATACATATAATAGGGAAGGAAGGAGGTGGAGAATAGGAGGTGTAGGGGAAAAGATAATGGGTTCAGTTTTAGACATCTTGCATTTGAGATGTCTATTGGATTAGAGAGGTCGGAAATGTAAAACTGGAGGTCAGAAGAGGGGGTGGGGCATACCCACACAATACCTATATACATATATACACACATACACATGTATACATGTATGTGTGTGTGGAGAGAGAGAAGAAGAGACAGACAGAAAACAGACTAGTCATATACAAAACGAGACTGCATGGAGATAACACTTTCTAGAAAGTTTTAGCGTAGATAGTTTACACATGCCTCAGACTCAGCAGGTCCAAAACCAAACTTACTATCTTTTGTCAAGTACATTATCCATACTTTGCTCTATCTGTCAAGAGCACCACTGGCTACCCTGTCTCCTAGGCATCTTTGACTCCACCCTCTCCTTCTTCATCAAGTCCTTACCACTAAATGGTAACAGGGGCCTTAAATATAGTCCAATCCTCTCATTTTGCAGGTAAGGAAACTGAGGCCTAGAAACCTTGGGAAATTCACACGAGGCCATATGGGTAATACGTGCCAAAGCCAGGGTTCCAACTCCAAATTCAGGATTCAGCACTGAGACTCCTGTCTCCTATTAATTGGACCTCTGTGGGGGCTCCTTTGCCCTGTTTCCAGTTTTTCTGTTTCCATGGTTGTTGCAAAGGGCTTCATTACCAACTGGATCTGCCACTTCCAATTCTCCCCCTCCCCAACACCAATTCCATTGTGCCTTTCACTCTGTCAGATGAATCTTCTACTTCTGGTTATATCACTTCCCTCAAAATCTTTCAGCGGCTCCCTAATAAAGACCAAGCTCCCACTCAGCCTGGCATGCAGGTCCATTGCAATCTGGTGCCCCCTTATCTCCCTGCTCTTACTATATACAAGTCTTCTCCACATATTCTATGTTCCTGGTCAAATTGTACTAATACCTGCCAATGGGTTGTTTTCCTCTTGTGTTCAAGCTCTTGCTAATGCCTGAAATGCCCCCTCCGCACCTGCTGAAATCCTACCCACCCTTAGAGCCAGCTCAGATGCCACCTTCTTTATATGATTACTCATCAGAACTCACACATCACTTTGTTATCATCTCTCCAATGTACTTTATGTAATTAAGTGCTTAGTGAATGCTTTTTCATTCATTCTCATCGTGTTACTTCATTTGCAAGTTGTTTGTGTAATCTACTAATATACTCTAAGATCCGTGAGGGCAGGGGCCATATCTTATGTCAATCAGTCAATAAACATTTATTACAGCCTCCTGTGTGCCCGGCATTACATTAAGCAATGAGGATACAAACAGAGGTAAAAGTTAGTCCCTGAGAGGAGCTACATAAACAAGTCCAAGAAGGGGTTTTATTGACACTTGGAAAAGTCTGGAATGGTGATGGTAGTAGTCACCAACCTGTCTCCCTCTGGGCACAAAGGTTAATGCGAATGGCATAATCTCTGGCAGTGGATCGAGAAAAAGGGAGTGATTTCATCCAGAGAGCAGAGGATCGATCAGTGTAGGCATCTATTTTCTTCAGCCAAGAAAGATCGTATGGAATGGTGGGAGACAATCCTCCTCCAGGTATTTTTGCTCAGCCTGTTTCCTCATCTGTAAAATGAGAATAAGAATATCTGTAGCACTTATCTCACAGGATTGTTGAGAGGATAAATGAAATCTCATAAAGTGCTTTTCAACCTTATTCTGTCTCGGTCCCTCTCTGTTTCTCTCTCCGCTTTCTCTCTACTACCTCACTCTCTTTCTCTTTCTCTGTCTTTCTGACTCTGTCTCTATGTGTGTGTGTGTGTGTCTCTCATTTTTATTATGGAATACCTCTGTCAGACAGGTTCATTTAATTTAACTCAATACCTCAAAGAAAAGGATTTTCAGGCTGGTGTATCTGGGTGGCATGTCGTTAGTTTACAACTTGTGATGAGATATAGTCTCTGGATGAAATAACTCCTTTCTCAAACCTCTGCCAGGGATTGTGTCATTTCTATTAACCTTTGTGTCCAGAGGGAGGCAGGTCAGAGACTGCTGTGCTCATCATTCCAAGGCTTTTCCAAGGTTTCCTTTAGGGAGGTGTCATTTGGTATTTATAAAAACACAACAGAATTCAATGCCATGATAGAGCAGGGCACAGTGCTACGACTTGGGGACAAATGACAAGATTTGGAAAAGTATCTGCTACCACCACTCCCTGGGACCAGAAGAAATGAAAACTCCCCAACTTCTCAGTCAGACATCAAGGGGTTCTTAAAACCACAAGACCCTGAGCCTTTGGAGGCTTGGAATACTTGCTGAGTGAGATCTCCATGAAGGTTTTCTAAGTATTTCCTAATTTAGAGACTCCAACACATGAAGATGCCAACTTGGGAGCTGTCCCAATTAAGAACACGGAATGGAAAGTCAGTTCTATAATCTCTCAATGGTTACAAAGTGTTTTGCATACATGTCATTTGAAATTAAGTGTTGTTATTTCCCACCCTGACCTTTAAAAGAAAAACACAGATAAAGAGACTGAGGCTCTGAGATGCTAAGTGATCTGGACAGGAAGTGGTATAGCTATATAATAGAGGCAGCTAGGTAGGGAAAGTGGATAGAGCACTAGCCCTGGAGTCAGGAGAACCTGAATTAAAATATGGACTCAGATACTTACCATGGATGATCCTTGGTGACTTCTGTCTGCCTCAGTTTCTTCAACTGTAAATTGGGGATAAATAAGCACTTACCTCCTAAGGTTGTAAAGGTCAAATGAGATAATCATAAAGGGCTTAGCCTAGTGCCTGACCTATAGTAGGTGCTTAATAAATGCTTGCTCGCATATTATGTGATGATCAACTGTGATAGACTTAGCTCCTCTCAGCCAAGACAATTTCAAAGGACTCATAGCTGGAAAATGTTCTCCACATCCAAAAAAAAAAAGAACTATGAAATCTGAATGCAGATTGAACCATACTATTTCTATTCTTTTTGTTGTTGTTTTTTTCTTTTTTGAGGTTTTCCCCTTTTGTTCTGATTCTTCTTTCATAGCATGACTAATCCAGAAATATGTTTAATGTGATTGTACATATATAACCTATATCAGATTGCTTGCTTTCTTGGGGAGAGGGGAGGGAAAGAAGGGAGAAAAATTTGGAAGCCAAAACCTTATAAAAAATGTTGAAAACTATCTTTACATGTAACTGGAAAAAAATTAAATACTCTTAAGGTTGAAAAAAATAAATGCTTGCTCTCTCTTTCCTTTTCCTCTCCCCCACCCCCAAAGCTTAAACCTAGTTCTTCTGGTCCCAAAAGCACTCTTTACATTATACCATGCTGTCTCTCACTGTGGACTAGAAGGATGGCCAAAGCAGAAGCCCAAGTCTGGGGGCACCTGAGGAGACACTTGGGATGATTTATGACAAGTTCTAAGTATATGTGCATGTCATCATATGAGTAAGGAGACAGAAGAGAAAGCTAATGATCACTGCTGGTGTGGAAAAAAGTGGAATAGAATCATATCCACATATGATTCAGAATTCTATTCCAAAATGGTATGGTCTCCAACTGGACTCAAATCCATGTATCAGATAGGAAAGTATGAGGTCAATATGTCCTTAAGATACAATTGCAGGGGCAGCTAGATGGCGCAGTGGATAGAGTACCAGCCCTGGATTCAGGTGGGAACCTGAGTTCAAATCCGGCCTCAGACACTTAATACTTACTAGCTGTGTGACCCTGGGCAAGTCACTTAACCCCAATTGCCCCGCAAAAAAAAAAAAAAAAGATACAATTGTATCTAGAGGTCCAAAGGATGGCTATCTCAATTCCCAGATACTATGTAGCTTCACATTTCTGAAGCCATAGCCCATGAGTATCCACTTATATGCTTACTTTTAAAAAATCATTTCTTTTTTGTTTGTTTTTGTTTTTGTTTTGTGGGGCAACTTTTCAGTAGTTTGCAGCAGAAAATAACCAGCTCAAAGTACAGGCATTTACTAGATTAGTACAGTAAAAATGTTCACAATAAAATATCCCCCCTCCACCCCATAATGAACTTAGGGCTCACTCTCCTGTTAATATATATACCATCAAAGTAAAGAGTGAGCGAGTATAGAGATTTCATCTGAGGGGCACACAGGTGAGGAACACAAGTTGGTGGGCATTTTCTATTTCCACTGGGCCCCTGGCACCCATTCCAAATGTCCCTGTTCTGTTCCTTGCTGGGTGAAATATCTTGGCTAGGAGAGTTGCTCTGAAGGATTTAATGAACCTGCTTTCAATACCTTCTTTCTTTCTGTGGTTTTCCTACTTGACCATAATCTCCATATCCTATACCTTCTAGATAAACTGAAATATTTGTTTAGACTATTGCCACCATAAGCTTTACTCTAGAATCAATGGGAAACCTCCCCAGGTCTGTTAGGCTAAAAAGAAATATATGTCACCTATAGCCATGTGCTTCTCCTACAAGAATCCATCAGAGAAGGGATGGAGAAAGGGGAAGTAAAATCCTGTATCCATCTGGCTGCACTCTGCCAGAAGTGTTCCTAAAAGCTGCCAATCTCTACTCTCTCTACCAGGGTCAGATTCTCCATTTGTAAATTCTCAATCTCTCCTGTTTGTCCACAGATATAAAGAGGGAAGAAAAGGCATGTTAGCTGCATGTTAATAGAATCCATTTCCTTTGCAATCATAAGGTTTTTTATTTTTTCATTTAAAAACATTATCCTGATAAAGACTCCACAGGCTTCAACCAGACTGCCAAAGGGGTCCATGACACACAAAAAGGGTAAGACCCCTTACATTATACTGCACTGTACTAATTTTGATTTCAAGATTTTCCCTCTAGCTTAAGTCAGCCCATAATAATTTTTGCTATGCCTGTACTTCCCCTGGTTCTACATTCTTTTTTTATCATAAAAGTATTTTATTATTTTCCTGTTACATGTAAAGATAATTTTCAACATTTATTTTCATAGGATTTTTAGTTCCAGATTTTTCTCCCACCCTCCCTTCCCTCCCCCCTCCCCAAGACAGAAAGCAATCTGATATGGGTTATATATGTACAATCACATTAAATTTCTGCATTATTCATATTGTGAAAGAAGAATCAGAACACAAGGGTAAAACCTCAAAAAAGAAAAAAAAAGCCAAAAAGTAGAAACATTATGGTTCAATCTGCATTCAGAATCCACGGTTCCTTTTCCTGGATGTGGAGAACATTTTCTGTCATGAGTTCTTTGAAATTGTTTTGGATCATTGGACTGCTGAGACAAGCCAAGTCTATCACCGTTGATCATCACACAATGTTGCTGTTACTGTGTACAATGTTCTCCTGGTTCTGCTCATCTCACTCTGCATCAGTTCATGTAAATCCTTCCACACTTTGAATTTTATATGTATATATGCTTTGTTTTATATATGAACATCTATATTATATATGACACAAATATGTATAGTTAAGCAAAATACATTTTTAAATGGTCATGACCAAAAAAACATATGTCTCCATCTGTACCCCAAGTTTTTTCTGTTAGGAGGTAGCTAATATGTTTCATTATTAATCCCCTCAGAGTTCTTAAATCTTTTAAAGTTGTTTGTCTTCACAATGTTGTTACTGTATGAATTATTCATCTGGTTCTGTTCAGTTCACTCTGTATCAGTTGATATGAGACTTCCCAGCTTTCTATTAAACCATCCTTTGTATGAGTTCCAAGTTTGGGAAAAGGCCTAAAAGCAGTGCTTCACTGTATCTGATTCAATGTGCCCTATCTCTGGGTTACAAGTAGTTATCCCAGCTAATCTAACTATCCTGTTCTTTATTCATTGGTCTCATTTTTTTTAATGAGGCAATTGGGGTTAAGTGACTTGCCCAGGGTCACACAGCTAATAAGTGTTAAGTGTCTGGGGCCAGATTTGAACTCAGGTACTCCTGACTCCAGGGCCGGTGCTCTATCCACTGTGCCACCTAGCTGCCCCTGGTCTCATTTTCATATCAGAAAATGTTTGTGTTCTAAGCCTATGTGTACCTTTTTTCCTTTCTCTCTCACTTCCCTTCTAAACCCAGGGATTGCTGCAGGTTATCTGTAGCTAAAGATTGCTTGGCTTATTAAGATATAATAACTAAGTTGGAAGGATTGTTGTGTTTATGAGAAAATAAAGGAGGTTTTATCTAAGCCAAGATTAGGGTTACCATCTGTGCTGTTTGGCAAGGAGTGCAGTTAGGCCTGCAAAGAATTGAGAGTTTGGTACTGACCTTTGTCCCAGGTGGCAGGCAGGCACTGGACATCTATTGACAGAGAAGAGCTACAAGCCAGGGCTGGATTTTTTTTTTAAGAAAAAGGACCTGGGAGAAGCTAGGTGGTGCAGTGGATAAAACACTGGCCTTGGATTCAGGAGGACCTAAGTTCAAATCCAGCCACAGACACTTGACACTTACTAGCTATGTGACCCTGGACAAGTCACTTAACCCTCACTGCCCCACCAAAAAAAAAAAAAGTCAACTCAAATATATGACCTTGGAGAATAAAGACAGAACAAGGTGTGCTCTGCTCCAAGCCCAGAAGCTTGAACCCCTATGGGGCCAATCAAGTTAGCAATCCTGTCTAGCTTTGTATCATTTGCAAACATGTTGGATAAGAGTCTGAATTTTTTAGAAATCTCAATAGCTAAAGCACTGGCCCAAATCAAAGACAGGATAAATGTGAAATCTTACGTTTGGGTTCAATGAAAGTCAAATTAGACTAGTTGGCTTCTGAAGTCCTTACCTATTCTGAGACTCTATAATAGGAACTGGGGAAAGGGAAGAACACCTTGAGTTGTTCCCCTCCTATTCTTTCCACATGCATTTAAAAATTTTTTTTTTTAGTGAGGCAATTGGGGTTAAGTGACTTGCCCAGAGTCACACAGCTAGTAAGTGTTACGTGTCTGAGGCCGGATTTGAACTCAGGTACTCCTGACTCCAGGGCCGGTGCTCTATCCACTTTGCCACCTAGTTGCCCCTCCACATGCATTTTTTTTTTTTTAGTGAGGCAATTGGGGTTAAGTGACTTGCCCAGGGTCACACAGCTAGTAAGTATTAAGTGTCTAAGGCCGGATTTGAACTCAGGTACTCCTGACTCCAGGGCCGGTGCTCTATCCACTGCGCCATCTAGCTGCCCCTCCACATGCATTTTTGAGAGCCTGTTTGCCTTCTCCTCTCAAAGAATCTCAGCTGGGTGAAAAGAACTAGAACAAGATCTCAGCCTGGTCATAATTCTCTTAATGACTGTGGCTTTGAAGTCACAACTAGACTCACTTTCTTCTTATCCAGGTATGAGAGTATAAGACAGTCATTCAAGGTTAAAAAAAAGCCCAGAAGTGAAACTCACTGACCCTGAGCCCACTCAGCACACCTCCCCCAACTCCCATGCTACCAGCTGCAAGCCTACACTTGTAGACCCAAGAACACAACTCAGACGTACATCAGAACCTACTCCTTCACCCCAGTGCTCCCTCTCTTTCCTGTGCCACAGAGACTCCAGCTTGTGGAAGTTGGATTGGGCCTTTATAGCAAGCTTGGCCACAGCCATTCAGAAGCAAAAACCTGCTTGCTGGGCCTGCAACCTGGAAGCACCAGGGCTGCAAAGCTCTGAACAACTGGTGATGGGGGAAATAGGCTATGAACCAAAAACAGGTCCTAGCCCAGTCCTGGACTAGAGAATTAAGGAACAGAGGGAATAGAAAAGGTCACCAGGACAGGACACCATGAGTGTGTGTGAGAGTATGTATATGAGTGTGTGTGTGTGTGTGTGTGTGTGTGTGTGTGTGTGTGTGTGTGATGGGGGAAGAGGAGTCAGCACTCCACCAACCCTGAGGGAAAGATCACAACACCAAACTGGGGCCAGTTCTGATCACCTAATAGTCATTTGGGGCAGAGACCTAGACTGGTAAACAGTGAACTAATCAGTGTAAGAAAAAGCTGAGGTGATTTGAGATCTAGGCCCCAAAGAAACCACAATCAGGGAGAAGGGAATCAAAAGTGAGTGATAGGGGCAGCTAGGTGAAGCAGTGGATAGAGCACCGGCCCTGGAGTCAGGAGTACCTGAGTTCAAATCCGGGCCTCAGACACTTAACACTTACTAGCTGTGTGACCCTGGGCAAGTCACTTAACCCCCATTGCCTCACTAAAAAAAAAAAAATTAAAAAGTGAGTGATAAGGAAAATAAGGGCAAAAAAAGACTAAAAGTACCAAAGATTTCAGGAAGAAGAAAGCTCAAAGAACTTGAACATAAACAGATCAATAGGAAAATCAATAACAGAAGAAAATATAGCCTCCAGATCTCAGGCTTCTGTGAATAAATATAGCAAAATGAAGGAAAATTATACATTTGACAAGACAGAGGACAATGTGAAATTTGAAGAGAACATGTAACCACAACACGCTGTTTCTGAGTGGTTTAAAAGAGAAATGGAAATTATGAGAGAATTTATGTGCACAGGAAAAATAATAAGCAGAATAGAAAAAACTCGAATCTCAAATGGAAAGCCTCATCAAAGAAACAAAAGATTGGGAAAGCAAATACACAGAGTGAAGGACAACCTAGAAAAAGAGAATAACAAACTCCAATAACATTAAAAGAAAATGTGCTCATTATTCAAGCAAAGCATGCTAATCTTGAAGACAGGATGCATAGAAACAAGCTAAGGATCACAGGTCTCCCAGAAAACATGACCAAAAAACCTCTTAATACTAAAATGAAGGAAATAACAAAAGAAAACTGCCCAGAACTTCTAAATGTAGAAAATTATATTCCAATCAAAGAATTAACATATCATACCCAGAAAAAAACCCAAGACTACAAACTCCAAAACACATAGTGGTAAAATGAAACAATTCAGTTCAAAAACAAATTACAAAGGAAAAAACATTCAAATAATGCAAGACCATTTTGCATTCACTAGAAAAAGGAGGAAGAAATGGAATAATATATGCCAAAGAACAGTGAAGCTCAGGGTGCATGCCAGGGTGACCTGTCCTACAAATCTGAGCTTTACCGTATAGGACAAAATACGGACATTTAGTAATAAAGAGTTTGAAACATATTTAGAAAGAAAACCAGAACTGAAGAGATTATTTGCTTCTCAAACAACAGAAATTCAGGAATGATTAAATGTAGATGGCAAGAACAGAGTGACAATAGAAAAACCAGTAGGAGACAGAAGTGAAGGAGGAAATCTGGTGGAGATAACAGTGAAGACAATCTTTCTGCAAAGAAATGTAAAAAGGCAGAAATAGTCAATACATCCTTTACAGATGATAATGCAATAAGAATAGAAATTAGTCCAGGGACCAAAACCAAAAGCTACTCACCTAAATGGAGACTTAAAAATAAAATATGGGGGGGGGGAGAAAGAAAAGGCAAGAATTTGAAACTCAAAATTTTTAAAAATAATGTCAAAAATTGTTTTTACACATAATTTGAAAAAATAAAATGTATTTTTAAAAAGTTAAATGAGTGGGTCAAAGAACAAATTCATAAAAGCAATAATAACCATGTAAAAGAAAATGATAATGAAACAACATACAAAAATTTCTGGCATAGCAGCTAAAGCAGTCCTTAGGGGGATAAATTATGGCATTACAATCATGCAATAACAAAATCAAAAAGAGGGGGGACAGCTAGGTAGTATAGTAGATAAAGCACCAGCCCTGGATTCAGGAGGACCTGAGTTCAAATCCAGCCCAGGCACTTGACACTTACTAGCTGTGTGACCCTGGGCAAGTCACTTAACCCTCTTTGACCCACAAAAAAAAATTAAAGAGGAGATTAATTAACTGAATATGTATTTTTAAATCACAAAATCAACAAACAAATAAGCAAATCTTAAATAAGCACAAAAGAAGAAATGTTAAAAGGTAGAGGGGAAATATACATTGGAAACAAAAAAATCCATAGAAATAATAAATAAAACTAAAAGTTGTTTCTTTGAAAAGACTAATAAAATTGATGAACTCTAAGCTAATTTGATTTTTTAAAAGAGAGCAAAAAAGAGAGCAGAAAATCAAATCAATAAAATAGAAAATGCACAAGTTGTCATTGTTCAGCAGTTTTTCAGTCATGTCCAACTCATTGTGACCCCATTTGGGGGTTTTTTGGCAAAGATGCTGGAGTGGTTCACCATTTCATTCTCCAACTCATTTTTTTTTTAAGTGAGGCAATTGGGGTTAAGTGACTTGCCCAGAGTCACACAGCTAGTAAGTGTCAAGTGTCTGAGGCCGGATTTGAACTCAGGTACTCCTGAATCCAGGGCCAGTGCTCTATCCACTGTGCCATTTAGCTGCCCCTTCTCCAACTCATTTCACAGATGAGGAAACTGAGGCAAAAAGGGTTATATGACTTGCCCAGGGTCACATAGCTAGTAAGTATCTGAGGCCAGATTTGAACTTAGGAAGATGAGTCTTCCTGACTCCAGGCCTGATACTCTATCTCCTATACCACCTAGCTGCCCAGCAAGGTGAAATCACAGCAAAACTAGAAGAAATAACAAACACAATCAGAATGTCTTATGCTGACAAAAGTGAGAACACAAAAGAAATGGAAGAATACCTTCAAAAATATAAAATACTCAAATAATCAGAAGATGAGATAGAGATCTTAAATAAGTTGATCTCAGAGGAGAGGGGCAAAGGGGGACTCCTGGTCCTTATAGATTCACAGGACAATTCAAACTATCTGGTACTTGTTAGAGAACAGAGAGATAGATCAATTAAACAGACTAGACAAGGGAGACTCAGAAACAATAAAATTCAAAAATCCAGTGTTTGATAATGTGTAAAATATATATTACCTAGGGGGAAATCCCTATTTGATGTAAAAAAAAAAAAAACCTGTTGGGAAAACTGGAAAGCAATCTGGCAGAAATTAGGCCTGGACTAACATCTTACACCACACTCCACAATACATTCTAAATGCATTTATGACCTTAATATTAAAGGTCATACTATTAAAAATTAGAAAGAAAGCAGGATGATATATCCCTCACAGCTGTGAGTAAGAGATACATTCTTTTTTTTTTTTTTTTTGCGGGGCAATGGGGGTTAAGTGACTTGCCCAGGGTCACACAGCTAGTAAGTGTCAAGTGTCTGAGGCTGGATTTGAACTCAGGTACTCCTGAATCCAGGGCCAGTGCTTTATCCACTGTGCCACCTAGCCACCCCCAAGAGATACATTCTTAACCCAAACAAGAGAGAGAAGCAGTTACAAAAGACAAAATAGATAACTTTGATTACTTGAAATTCAAAAGTTTCAGCACACACACAACATTAATGCATCTACAATAAGAAGGGAAATGGTCAAATTGGAAGAAAAATCTGCTTATCAAATTTCTCTATAAGAGTTTGGTATCCAAGACACACATACACATATGTATATGCATTTATATAATAGCCATTCCCCGACAGATAAATGATCAAAGGATAGTAACAAACAGTTCTGAAAATAACTACAAAGTATTCACAATAATGTGAAAAATGCCCCAAATCACTAATAATAAGAGAAATGCAAATCAAAACAACCTTGAGGTTTCATGTCACCCTCTGCAAATTAGCCAAAATGACAAAAAATGACAACAGTCAATGTTGGAGGATTGTAAAAAATAGGCACACTAATACATTGTTGGTAGAGCTGTAAAGTGGTACAACCATTTTATAAAGCAATTTGGAATTATGCAAATAAAATTACTATAATGTCTATTAGATTACATTACTGAGTTTATACCCCAAAGAAGTCATCGATTCAAAAAAAGTCCCCATCTACTCCAAAATATTTATAGCAAAATTTTTGTGATAGGATGCCTATCAGTTGGGGGATGGCTAAAGAAATTGTGGTACATGAATTTAATGGAATATGACTGTGCTGTAAGAAATAATGTGTGTGATGAATACAGAGAAGCATAGAAAGATCTATGTGAACTAATGCAGAGTGAAGTGAGCAATCAAGAAAACAATACACACAGTAACTACAATAATGTAAATGGAAAGAACAACCAGAAAATCAAAAGTAAGTATGACAAAATTATACAGATCAAGTCAGACTCTAATGAAATGGTATGAGACGACACCTTCGACCTTTGTGGAAGTGGGAGATCCACAGGTATTACACACTGCACATATTTTCATACTTTTTCAATGTTTCAGTCAGTTCTGTTAACTTTTTCCCTTTCTAAAAATACAGTTTCTCATATGGAATGGCTCTTGGGAAGAGAGAAGAAAGAGAAGGGGTACACAGGATACTGTTGTGATGTAGGAACAAAAAAAAATCAATAATAACTTTAAGCAAAAGAAAAGAAACAAAAGGAAAAACTTACTCTAATGGGGACAAAAGAGGAAAACCTGAGGGCCACTTCTAGGACTGGCTCATGATACTAAGATAGTTTAGAAGTTAACATCTTGATAGTGACCTCAAAAGATTATGAAAACCCCCTAACTTCCTCTTTTTAATAACTAGTTATGAGTCAATAATCCATGAATTTATGTATTTCAAAACTTTTTAAATCTGTGTCTATTTTTGAACCCATTCAGCTTCTTGGGGATAATGAGTTGCACATTTATGATATTTTACAGTAGCATTTCCTTTTATTTATCTCTCTCAATCATCAAACCTCCCCCCCTCAACTCACTTCCCACTTCCAATATTCCAGGATTAGGGGATGGTCTTTATAATTTTATAAACCCCAATCATATCCCCTCCTCAGTCTGTCTTTTCCTGACTAAAGCAACCTAATTGTTTTAGTCGGTCCTCATATGGAAGCCATTCTGAGCCCTTGATCATTTTAATTGCTCTTTTTTAGACTTTTTCAGAGGTTCAGATCTGGAATCAGGAGGAAGTCAATGAGTCTAGCTGACCCTCTTCAGACTCCAGAGATTCTACTTTGTGCCTTCCCTCATCACTGGTCTGGGATATCATCTGTACTGAGCACAGTGGCAAGAACTTTTCAAGGTCACTGAGTCAATTCCCAAGTCTTCAAAGGCAGCACTAACTAATAAATCTACATGAACTGAGCCATTTAGACAATACAGTACTGTAGGGGATAGTATGTTGGACTTAGAGTCAGGAAGACCTGGGCTCACTTCTCACCTCTTACTAGCTTTGTGATCACTGTCAAGTCACTGAAACCCTGAGCCTCAGTTTCCTCTTGTGTAAAATAGTCATCATGATATCTGTAATACCTACCTTACAGTTTTGTTACCAAATTCCGTTAAGATGCCTGTAATGCACTTTGCAAACATCTAGGTTCTACATAAATGTGGGGTGAGAGGAGAAATATGTCCCCTTTAGAGGGCTCATTTATTCTCCAATGGTGCATAGGTTTAAGATTGTGGAACAGAAAATGTCTGATGAGAATAACTGGTCTCTGAGAAGATCAGAACACAAAATCCCCCACCTGCCTTGAATCAGTAGCCTGAGGGAGGCACAGTATTGGTGCTCAGCATCTCTCTCTTGAAGAGCCCCTTCCCTGAAAGAACCCCCATGTTCATACACAGGAATAAAATGATAGATAGAAGAATAAAATAAGGATCTTAGCTAATCCCTTTACTCAACACAAGTTGCAACCTATCTATGACTGAGTTGGGCTGGGCTCATAAAGGTTAGGTACCCAGGGGGCACTTAGTAAGTGTCAGAGTCAGGATTCCAGCTCAGGTCTTTCTGACTCCAAACCCAGCACTATGTCCACTACCGCAAATGACCTCCACTTGCAGCTACTGTTCTCAAAGAGGACCGTGACATCAGGGTGATCTCATGACTTGCAGTGAATTTTATTTAAGTGAGGGAGCGCTGTGCAGGGTCACCAACCTCACTCTCTCCTCCAGAGCTATTTGGGTCCAGTGGCAAGATATACATCAGGATGATTGGAGATGGCCTTGGCTGTTGAAGGCAATTGGGGTTAAGTGATTTGCCCAGGGTCACACAGCTAGTAAGTGTCTGAGGTGAGATTTGAACTCAGGTCCTCCTGACTTTGGGGCCAGTGCTCTATCCACCGTGCCACCTAGCTGCCCCTGCAGCTATACCATAGAAACAGATGATAGGTTTATCATCACAATCTGCAACTATATCAATTATTTGCCATTTCATTGATACAGAATCCCTGCCACCATTTCAAATCTCAACTAGTTTATAACTTGGTAGGTCAGGCTTAGGGAATTGTCTAAGATTCAGAAAAGATAATTGCCTTGACCACAGTCACACAGCTAGTTAGTGTCAGGTGGAATCTGAACTCAAGTCTTCCTGATTCTAAGTTCAAGACTCTCTCCATTATTTGACGGAAGGAAGGAGAAGGAATGAGCACTTATATAGCACCTCCTATTTTCTGGGCACTGTGCTATGTGCTTCACAAATATTGTCTCATTTGATCCTCACAACAATGTTGAGAGGTAGGTGCTGTTATTATCTCCATTTTACAGTTGAGTAAACTGAGGCAGACAGAAGTTAAGTGACTTGCCCACAGTCATACATCTAGTAAGTGTATGAAGCTGAATTTGAACTCAGGTCTTCCTGACACCAGACCCAGCCCTCTATCCCTTGTACTACCTGGCTGCTTCTACTATATGTAGAGACTATAGTATTGGTCAGGATTACATATATTTCCATTAGGGGGTGGCCTCTTAGCTCACCTTCTCTGATAGTACTGTTCTATAGTGAATTACATATGTCTGAATAGACAAAATTTATGGTACATAAATGAACTGCTATTTTTTCCATAGCTGATTGTTAGGAGTTAATTGTTGCTGGATAAACAAAAACTGTTATACTAAATTAAGCCAAGATATTTTAAATTGTTCCATACCCCACCCCCACCCCAAGTAGAAAAGATCAGCTGGAAATTCAATTTAAAGAATGGGGAATAGGAAGCAAGGAAACAAAAAAACAAGAGAAAAATAGGATTTTCCAGCAGAAACAGAGGACTAGGAAAAAAATCTACTTTCCAGGTAACCAGGAGAGTTCAGCATACCTCAGCCTGGACCTTCTAGAAGAAAGAGCTGGGATCCAAAGACTTGTTGTTCCACAAACAGGAAAGGTAGGTGACCTTATCATGAAGCTGGTATACTGAGCAAATCAGATTTCTTAGAAAGTTAGAGGAGGAGGACCTGGGCTCAGAATGGGGTTCTCCATGCCAAGAAGAGTCAGTAAAATGTCTTGGGTTTGGTAGCAGAACTATGTTCTGATGCTGGCAGTGAAAATACACTGATTGTTAGGTAGGAGAAAGTGCTAAGAGATGGAGATTGGGAAGTAACTAAAGGACACATCTTCCAAGCTGGAGAGAGTACATTGTAGAGTTTATAACCTCATTATTTATTTTTTTTTTTTTTTAGTGAGGCAATTGGGGTTAAGTGACTTGCCCAGGGTCACACAGCTAGTAAGTGTTAAGTGTCTGAGGCCGGATTTGAACTCAGGTACTCCTGACTCCAGGGCCAGTGCTCTATCCACTGCGCCATCTAGCTGCCCCACCTCATTTTTTTTTATAGACCAACACCTGCTATGGGTTTTCCCATCTCAGAGGTTGCTGGGTGGGGAGAGGAAGGGAAGGGACAGAGCAATTAAGAAGTCATCTTCACTCCAAGGCTGGCTATCTCTCCTCTACAGCAACATACCTCTCTCATACCTTTATAATGACAAGAAAAGTGGCTTGTGCGGTCATTGAGTGCCTGGAGGACAGTTTCAGAAGTGCAGAGGGAAAGAGAGGGCTTTAAGATCACCAAGGCCATAAGTGACCAGAGGTAAACTGGGGAGGATATCATGACCGCACATCTCCGCTGCTCAAAACCTTTCAGTGGCTTAACAAATAAGCAAATAAATGGAGAGAAATAAGTATTTATTAAGTGCCTACTATATGCCAGGCACTGTGGTAGGAGCTTTATAAATATTATCTCACATAAATATATTCCTTAATCTGAATTTAAAGGTCTCCCACATTCTGGCTCCAATCTTCCTTTTCAGTCCAATTTCACATTAATCCCCTTCATAAACTCTATATTCTAACCAGACTGGACCCTTTGTTAGCTTCTGATCTCTTCCTCCACTTTCACCTCTGTACACTGGCACAGTGTAGGTTACTCTCATGCCTAAAATACATTTCCTCCTAAACTCTATTGCACTGGGGTTTTTTGTTTGTTTGTTTTTTGCAGGGCAATGAGGGTTAAGTGACTTGCCCAGGGTCACACAGCTAGTAAGTGTCAAGTGTCTGAGGCCAGATTTGAACTCAGGTCCTCCTGAATCCAAGGCCAGTGTTTTATCCACTGTGCCACCTAGCTGCCCCCTGCATTCGTTTTTAACCTTAGGGTCTGTGAATGTAAAATGGGGGGAATTTTACATCTTTATTTTTACTAACCTTTAACAGAAAATTTAGCACTTCCTCCAATTATTAATTGAGGCAACAAGCATTATTGTGAGTTGATAGGCCCTGCCAGACTTGTCATGGGGGCCATGACACAGAAAGGGTTAAAAATCCCTACGGAGCAGCTAGGTGGTGCAGTGGATAGAGCATCAATCCTGGATTCAGGAGGACCTGAGTTCAAATCCAGCCTCAGACACTTGACACTCACTAGCTTTGTGACCCTGGGCAAGTCATTTAACCCTCATTGCCCTGCAAAAAATAAATAAATGTTTTTTAAAAAGAAAAAAAGAATCCCTAGTCTACTGTAATCTCATTTCCTTTGTAAACTAGGGGACCCCAGCCCTCAAAAACCTTGAATTCACATGGACCAAGTCTGAGTTTAAGGGATTGCCAAAAGGGTCATTTTCTCTTGTTGGCTTCTGATTTCCCTCAACCTTGGAATTTGCTTTGGAGAAAGCTCTAAAATACAATTTAGCAATAGATTATTTCTAGGTTTCCTAAAGTGGACAACAGGGCTCCTGGTTCCTGTGCAAGCATTTCATATAAAAAGTGCATATTGGATTATAGAACCTTTATTCCAAACCACCCCCCTAAAAATAGCTAATAAACAAATAAACAAATAAATGGATGGATGTAAAATAAACAAATAAATAAATGAATGGATAGATGATAGATAGATAGATAGACCAACCAACCAACAAATAAATAAATAAATGAACTTATGATTAAATGAATGAATGAGTGGATAAAGATACCAAAACATAAAGTCCATGAACTACATACTTCTACAACGGGCTTCTCAGAGAACTTTATCACATGCTCTGGCTGCTGCCATCTCTTAACGTGGGAAGGTTTTCTCTCAGGGACTCTAGCCTCTTGCCTATGCTCTTCAGGCCTTCTGCTGAAAGCAAATGCCTATAACTCTCATGGGTTCTTGCTTGAGGTCAGCAATTACTAGTTTCTGGGGAAACGATTGTAGTCATTCAGGCTATTTTCCCTTAGGGACTAGATCTGCTCTCCAGGATTATCTTCTGAACAAGGAAAGTGAAGTGACCACATCCAAAAAGGGTCAAGCTTATCTGTCAGCTACCATTTATAGATCAGGCAAAGAGTCAGCTTCTTTGAAGAGTCTAGCCTCCTGAGTCTTAGCAGCCAACCTTTAGAAATAGCCCCAGTCACTGAAAGTTAATCAGGAGTTGTCTGTATCTTTCTCTTTCCCCTTTACCTTTTGCTTTCCTTCTTTCCTCAGCAATATGTGAAGCCTCATCGGGCAGTTTTGCTTTCTTGCTCTTCTTTGTCTTTGGAATGTATTTTGTTGCTGCCCTCTATATGATATTGTGAACCCCTGTCCATAGTTCTTCAGGCCCTCTATCTACCAGATGCAGTCCCTTAAATCTATTCTTCATCTCCATTTCATATTCATAAGGGATGTTATTTAGGTCATACGTATATGGTCTTATGGTTTTCCCTACTTTCTTCACTTTATGTCTGGATTTTGCAATAAGAATCTCATAGGGGAGCAGCTAGGTAGCACAGTGGATAAAGCACTGGCCCTGGATTCAGGAAGACCTGAGTTCAAATCCAGCCTCAGACACTTAACATTTACTAGCTGTGTGACCCTGGGCAAGTCACTTAACCTTCATTGCCCTGCTTTTTAAAAAAATTTTAATTAAAAAAATCTTTTTTAAAGAATTTCATGGTCTGAGCTATAGTCAGCTCCAGGTCATGTTATAACTGACTGTATAGAGCTTCTCCACCTTTGACTACAAAATATATAATCATTCTGATTTCTATATTGACCATCTGGTGATGTCCATCTGGTGTAGTCACCTCTGGAGTTGTTGAAAATGAGTGTTACGAACAGTGAGTTATCTTGACAAAACTCTGCTCTGCTTCATTTTGTACTCCAAAACCAAATTCACCTCTTATTCCAATTATTTTTTATTTCCTACTTTAGCGTTCCAATCCCCTATGATGAATATGACATCTTTTTTTAGTGTTATTTCTAGAAGATGCTGTAGTTCTTCATAGAACTGATCAACTTTGTCGTCTTCGGTATCTTCAGTATTGGAGCATAAACTTATCTTATGTAATGTTAAATGGTTTGCTTTGGATTCGAACATTAGGTCATTTTTGAGATTATATCCCAACATTGCTTTTCTCACCCTTTACAATTAGAATCAAACATGGAACAACTGATTGGTTTAAGACAGGAAAAAAGAGGATGACAAAACTATATATTGTCACCTTACTGATTTAACTTCTATTCGGGGTACATCATGAGAAATGCTAGACTCGATGAATCAAAAGGTTATGGTTGCCAGGAGAAATATTAACAATCTCATTTGCAGATGATACCACTTTGATGAAAGAATGCACAGAAGAATTGAGAAGCCTCTTACTGAGGGCAAAAGAGGAAAGTGTAAAAGCTGACTTGAAGCTTAACATAAAAAAACTAAGATATTGGCAACTGGTCCCAGCAAATAGAGGGAGAAGAAATGGAGCAGTGTCAGATTTTATATTCTTGGGCTCAAAGAACACTTGCAGATGGTGACTGCAGCCCTGAAATTAAAAGACAGTTGCTCCTTGAAAAGAAAGCTGTGGCAAATCTGGACAGCATACTAAAAAGTGGAGACATCACCTTGCTGACAAAGGTTCATATTGGTTTTCCCAGTAGCAATGTATGGCTACAAGAGGTGGACTATAAGGAAAGCTGAGCACCACAAAAACAATGTTTTCAAATTGTGTAGTGGAGAAGACTTTTGAGAGTCCCTTGGACAGGAAAGAGATCAAATCAGTCAATACTTAAATTAACTCGGGCTATTCACTGGAAGATAAAATGCTGAAGCTGAAATATTTGGCCACATAATTAGAAGATAGGGTTCATTGGAAAAGAACCTGATGTTGGAAAAGATTGAAGGCAAAAGGAAAAGGGGACAGCAGAGGATGAGATGGATAGATAGTGTCATGGAAACAATGTACATGAACTTGTACAGACTTAGGAGAGATAGTGGAGGATAGAAGGACCTGGTGTGATATGGTCATGAAGAGTCCAATTCAACTGAACAAACAACAATGAAAGTTATTTGTATCCTTCGAATTTTTCCATAATCTGACTTTATGCAAATTTCTATACCCTGTGAGTTCATGAAATTGTTCAGGGGTTCCCCTGCATCACCTCTTGGCTCTTCAGGGTCCAAGTCATGCACCACTTCTTCCATGAAGCATTACTTGGTTTCCCTAGCCAAATGTGTTTTCTCCTTCATCAGATTTTCCTAGAGAACATTGTGTTTTATTATACTTAAATACATACTATATCCCTTCTGGTAGATGGTAAGTGCCTTGAGGGCAGGAGCTATTGTTCATCTCTGTATCCCTAGCATGATGATATGTAGTTGATAAATATGTATTTGTTCAGTGGAATTACTGATTTAGGGCTTCTATAAAAATTTCCCTATTTCATAGTCAATTAACTGCCTCTAAGCTCTTTATGGAAAAAAAAAATTTAATCCAGCAAAATCCAACCTGGTTTTATCTGAGACTAACCAGGTAGACCAGGAAGAGAAAAATATTAGGGCAGAATGGATTGAGGAAGTAGCAGGATGTGGCATCCTACTAAAGAACCCCTTTGACTGCCCAAATCCTTCATCTAAGAAAATAGAAGCATGTGTCTTGTTCCTGGAGTAGGTGGCATCTGTGTAGAGCAAAAATGGCCTTTTTCAGTTTGCATGACAATATTCATACAAGCAAAGAGTTATAGGTACTACCAAACTTATCCATAGTCAAACACCTGCTGAAGTAAGCAGAACCAAAGAAACAACCTACATAATGACTAAAACAATGTAAATGAAAAGGAAGTCAAACTCCGAGTTATCAAAAAACCAATAATGATCCCAGAGAACAGATAATGAAACTTAAGCCCCTCCTTAATGTTGTACATATTATCAGATAGAGTCAGTGTATCAGATCTTTTTACTTAACTGTTATTCTTTGTTGCTAGGGGGTTGAATTTCAAGATGGGGAGATTATGATAATTATGATATAAAAAGGCATCAATAAAACTTAGGGAGGAGGTGAGATGGCTTATGGAGATGGTGAGATACATTCAATGTATGGTTTCAGGGGATTTAAGAGGACCTGGGTTCAAATCTTTGCTCTGTCACTTATTACCAGCCTGACTTTGGCCAAGTCACTCAACTTTGTCAAGGCCTCAGTTTCCCCAACTGTAAGATCAGAATGTTGAACTAGATGTTCCCTAGAATTAAATCCTATAATCCTGTTCCAGAGCACCCCAGATCGTCAAGGAGCAGTGCTTCCAGGGTAAAGGCAGGGAATGATACTACAGGACTCATCTGTCAGACTTGGGATTCTTAACTTATCCTAGAGGATGATTGTCCTAGAAGTTTTCTAGTAAACGGGAATATCAGTAACAGAGACATTCAAGTTTCCAAGTAGTGGGATACATGATCTAATCTATTTGTATGACAGTAACATGAATTTAATTGCATAATTAAAATATATTTTCACCTTGAGGTTCTTTATGCTTTCTCTTGACATTGAGAGGATACTAACAAAGCATACTCACTGTCACTTAGTTATCCCTTAGTTATCATATGACCAATACATTCTCTTTTTTGTCCAAGAATTTCTTGGATGATATCTTTTACTCTGGGGCAGCTAGGTGGCACAGTGGATGGAGTGTCAGGAAGACCTC
Source organism: Dromiciops gliroides (assembly GCF_019393635.1). NCBI lineage: Eukaryota > Metazoa > Chordata > Mammalia > Microbiotheria > Microbiotheriidae > Dromiciops > Dromiciops gliroides. The sequence continues at coordinate 260,639,021 of NC_057862.1, forward strand.
AGGTCAAATATGAACTCAGACATTTACTACTAGTTGTGTGTCCCTGGGCAAGTCCTTAACCTCGTTTGCCTCAGTTTCCTCATCTGTAAAATGAACTGGAGAAGGATCTGCACTCCACTTTCACTTCAATATCTCTTCCAAGAAAACCCCAAAAAGGGGTCACAAAGAGTTGAACACGATTGAACAGCAAAATCTTTTACTCTGGTTCACACTTACTGTACACCTCTCCAATACCCTCTGAGTAATGTTCATTTTCAATTTCTTCAGATCCCATGACATATCAAAAAATACCAGCAGAACACTGGTATTTTTTCTTAAATGGACATTTGTCTCAGGGAGATGCTTGCAATTTCCCAGAGATAATTCATCCTGCTTTCGTCTGGCAAAATTCTGGGCCCAGCTTGTTGGACACATACAGCATCTTTCCAAGATGTATATGCTGATGGACAAGGTCTATAGGTTGTCCATCCACCTGAATATCCCAAATCCCAAACCAACTGTAGCCCTAAAAGAGAGCTCCTCCCCAACAATTCAGAATATCTGTTTTCAGTCTGTTGCTCACCATAGTATGCCTCACTATTTCTGCCTCTTTTGTAACTTCCTATTCACGAATAAAGAAACATGCAGGGGCAGTTAGGTGGCGCAGTGGATAGAGCATCGGCCCTGGATTCAGGAGAACCTGAGTTCAAATCCGACCTCAGACACTTGACACTAGCTGTGTGACCCTGGGTAAGTCACTTAACCCCAACTGCCTCAAAAAAAAAAAAAAGAAACATGCAAACCACGAAGCAATTGTGATCAATCAAAACTTTACTAACACTAATGGTCAAAATAATTAAACAGAGACTGTAAACACACTTTAAAGAACAAGAAAACTTTGGGTTTAAAATCCTCCCCACCCACCCAACAGAGGAAGAAAAGGAGCATGGAAAGACAAGTGCATCACCCTCTTTTATCAAATCTCTCTCAGGGAAAAGTCTGAAATACTCAGTCTTCTCCAGACGTGGCCCCAGGCTGCTCCATCAGGTTACTGGGAAACAGCATTTGAAACAGTAGAGTCCCAAGTGTCTCAAATACCAGTCAGGCCAGCTACCTCCCATCTCCCCTTTTCATTCTATTCTTTAATGCTAATACAGTCTTGAATGTTAATCATGAGCCCAGTGTCCATGCTAACACCTGTGTCCCATTTATCTTGAGCTGCCTCCTCTTGAGTGAGAGAGAAACAGCAACAGCAACAATAACAACATCCCTTTAAAACTTACTCAGGAGGATTGAATGACTCATGTTGTTCCAATCCCTAACCTGAACCACCAGACCAACCTGAGTCAAGTCTGGCTTAAGACATTTGGCATTAGTTGGCAGGACTGGGTTCATGGTTAAAGTGGGGTAAGTGTAACATGGAGGAAGAGGAGCCCCAGGTGATTATTGTCTGTAAGAATTCAATGACTGTGGGGCAGCTAGGTGGTGCAGTGGATAGAGCACCGGCCCTGGAGTCAGGAGGACCTGAGTTCAAATCCAGCCGCAGACACTTAACACTTACTAGCTGTGTGACCCGGGCAAGTCACTTAACCCCAATTGCCTCACTAAAAACAAAAACAAAACAAAACAAAAAGAATTCGATGACTGTGGACAGGTATGAATGTGTTCTGGGTCCTTAAGAACAATACCCTAAAGATAATCAATATTATGAGTTACTATTTATTGACTTTGCATAACTTTGTATGGGGAGGGTAGGGAAGTTGTGGTGATCTCTACCACAACTGTGAGACATAGGCCTTCCCTGAAGACTTAATTTGGAGATTGAGAAGTGAGCTGAATGGACTGCTTGGGATTTTTAGATATTCCATTTGGAAGCCATATGAACTTTCTTGAGGTTCTGGTGTAGGGCACTAGGGAGAAAATTTAGATGAACAGTGCTTGAGTCTTCCCAGGATCCTAGAGATATTTCTAGAGTTTTGGATACAGAAAAATGTGCCAAAGAGCACAGCAACTGAGGCACTTGTAGGGGCTGGGGACTTTGTCAATTTAAAAGGAGAGACAGCATCTACTCTCACTCTGAAACAATGAATTTTAACTTTCTTTCTTACTGGGACTTCCACTGAGAGGTGGGTGAGGGGCCCCAGCTCAGGCCTGGGTACCCTGCCCAATGCCAGCAGAAATGAAGAATGTTCAAATGGGACTGTTTTTATTTTTAAAATAAAAAGCTTAAGACTGGATTGCCTCTTCTTTGTGTTTCTTTTCTTGAGTACAGGTGGACAAATAGTGATCCTGAGATGAACATTCCTATCCTTGAAGACAGCAGTTAGGTATTGTTAGGGAGCAAAAACAACACCCTTGCAGTGACATAGGCTGGACCATGCTTACTATTATCTATAAAGAGCTAATACGACCCCTCACATTTTTTCCAGTACTCCCTTGACCCTTAGCTATCATTCAAGCCTTCATCACCTCTTCCAGATTATTGCATAAGCCTCTTCATTAGTCTCCCTGACTGAAGTCTCTTACTACTCCAGTCAATCCTACACATCACTAACAATGTAATTTTCCTTAAGGGTAGATATGACTATATAATACTTAAACTCTTGTTATTCTCTGTTGCCTCCAGGATAAAATATAAAATCCTCTGTTAAGCTTTTAAGCTGGCCCTAGCCTACCCTTTTAGCCTCAGTGGGCATAATTCCCAATCCAATACTACGATCCAACTGAACTGGTATCTGTCTCCTTTTTCCTCACACAAGACACTCCATCTCCCATTTCTTTACCTTTGTACTGGTAGTCCCCCATGCCTGAAATGTGCTCCATCCTCTTACCTCAACTTCATTAAATCCTCCTCGTCCTTTAAGATGGAGCTCAGGTAAAATCTTCTACATGAAGCCTTAGTAGCTTCCCTTCCAAACTACCTCACATATATATGTATTTATTCATTTTATATTGATGCTGTATGTATTTTTATATGTATTTGCCATTTTCCCTTATTAGAATAGAATGCAAGCTCATTATCAATAGGCTCTTTCATTCTTTGCATTTGTATCCCCAACACCTAGCACAGCAACTGGCACATAGTAGGTACTTAAAAACTACTTGAAGCTTGATTGATTTCTGCCAATTGTACCCTCTAAAATCCTGAGGCCCTGGTAATCCCCACAACGGGCCCCTTCTCTGTTCCTACTTGAGCTGTTCTCTATCATAGTAGTTGTATCAGTTGCTCTTAACTTTCCCTTACCTCAAGCTCTCAGTGAACCCACATTTCCCTTCTATCAGCAAATGATCTCCCCTACTATTCTACTGAGAAAATCACCATGAGTTTTGTCTTTCTCATCTATACCACACCCCAGAATGCCTTTTCTCATCTCCTCCTTTGTTCCACTCTTTAAGGAAATAGTAATCAATCCTTCTTCTTGCCTAGGTCAACCCCCAAACTTGTGCCCTTGATCATACATTCCCTTTTCCTCTGGGAGTTCCCTCTCACTAATTTAATTCTTTACTTTCTACCCCTTGATATCTCATTATCTTTGACCTTCCTTAGAACTTTTGACACAATTAAACCTCTCCTCCTGGATGTTCTCACCTCCCTTGGCTCCCATAAACCTATTCTCTCCTGGTTCTCCTAATTGCCCGATTGTTCTTTCTTAGCATCATTTGCTGTACCATCCTGTTTCTCATTCCTTTAACCCTGGGTATCAAGGCTCCATACTTTGAGATCCAACTACACGAGCTTCTTTGCTCTTCATGGAACAAGATAACCCATTCATGGAACAAGATAATCTAGGCATTTTCCCTGGCTGTCCCCCATTCTTGGAATCCTTTCCCTCCTCATGTCTGTTTCCTGACTTCCCCTGGCTTCCTTCAAGTTCTAGCTAAAAAAATCCCACCTCCTACAAAAACCCTTTCTTGATCCCCCTTAATGTCACTGCCTTCCCTTTAGTGCTCACTTATCTTCAATTTATTCTTGTTTTTTTGTACATAGAGAGTTATTTGCGTGTTGTGTCTCCCATTAGATTATAAACTCCTTGCATGCAGGAATTGTTTTTTGTTTGTTTGTTTTGCCTTTCTTTGCCTTCTTAGCACAAAGTCTGGAACATTGTAGGTCCTTAACAAATTTTTGTTGACTGTTGATAACAGTGATCAATGGTGTCAAATGCTGTAGAAGAGTCAGGAAGAATAAAGATTAAGAAAAAGTCATTAGATTTTGCAATTAAGAGATACTTGGTAACTTCAGAGAGAGTAATTTCAATATAATTATGGGGTCAGAAGCCAGACTGGAGAGGGTTTAAAAGAGTAAAGAAGTAGAGATACCTAAATTACTTTTTCCAAGAACATCAGCTGAGAAGTGGTAGAGACATATGTATATTTGTATATTAACTGGGACAAAGTAATATCATTAAATTAGACATATAATAACCCCAACAACTTTTTACATTTTTAAAAATGTTAACATACATTGTCTTCTTTTGCTGTGGACATTTGTTTTACACAATTTTGCATTGATTTCACAAGATTGACACATTCCTGAATTTCTCATTATGAAACCACACTTTTATCACATTAGTCATTAAGTGTACCTTTGACCTTTGAAAAACAGTCCATTTTCCCAAGTCTCGCCTTGATTATAATCCAACATTTTCCAATAAGGTTTAAAATCAAGTGAGTTCCCAGGCCACTGAAATATCTTTATCTTCATTTCTTAGATAAATGTCTTCATCTTTCTTAATATTTAATTACATCAGGAAAAATTGCAGCATTCTGTTTCTATTTTGGGAATTACTATACTTCTGCAATAATTCTGCCTTTTAGTATATCAATATATTTATCAGAATTCATCATTCCCTCAATGAAAGTAAGACTTACAAGCTAACTAGAAGTTTAAAAAAGATACCCAAAACACTTTGTGAGGTGGATGTTTTAGAACTGTTGAGTTGTTTTACTCATGACTGATTCTGTGACCTTATTTGGAGTTTTCTTCGTAGAGATACTAGAAAGATTTTCTTTCCCCAGTTCATCTTACAGGTAAGGAACTGAAGCAAATGAGGTTAAGTGACTTGCCCAGGGTCACACAGCTAGTAAGTGTTTGAGGCCAGATTTGAATTCAGAAAATGAGTCTTCCTGACTTCAGGCCTGGCACTGTGCCACCTAGCTGCCTTTTTGTAATGCTAAGGGCTAGGAATGTTTTTTTTCACATTTTTATATGTAGCTCTATTGTATTTTAAAATGTAAGAACCAGAGCAGCTAGGTGGTGCAGTGGATAGAGCACCGGCCCTGGAGTCAGGAGGACCTGAGATCAAATCCAGTCTCAGACACTTAACAATTACTAGCTGTATGACCCTGGGCAAGTCACTTAATCCCAAATGCCTCAGCCCCCCAAAAATGTTAAGAACCATCCTTAGTTCATACAAAAACTTGTATAGGGGAAGATTTGGTCCTCAGAGAGTAGTGTGCCAACCCCTGCTATTGATAATTCTCTAAAACCATAAATTACAGAGAAGGTGCTGGTGGTGTGTTGGTAGCAGGAGTTTCCTCACCAGAGAGTTCCCAATGTCAATTAAATCATGAATCTAGACTCTATTCCTATCCTGTTCAACAGTGTATGAGTTAGAATGAAGGAAGCAGATGGTAGTAATTCCATGTTGGAATTTGGCAAGGCGTGACCAGCAATAGGACAAGGGGCAAAGGATTCAAGAATAGAAGATAGTGTCAAGCTGAACTGATTCACTGAGGGGTAACAATTACAAAGGGAGGAGAGTGTAGACAGGGCCTGAGTGATGGCCTGGGAAAAACCAAGGCACAGGGGAATTAGAGATCATGTTAAGGGTGATAAAGAAAGTTAGGAGTCCTAAGGGAAAGATGGAATGAACGATTAAGACTGGTTAAAGGAATTTCTGAAAGGTCTTTATGTACAAAAATATTTCTAGCAGTTTTTTGTGGTGGCTAAGAATTGGAAATCAAAGGAATGTCCATCAATTGGGGAATGGCTAAACAAGCTGTGACAGCATATGATGGTGATGGAATATTATTGTACTATAAGAAATGACAAACATGATGATTTCAGAAAGGCCTGGAAAGACTTGTATGAACTGATGTATAGGGAAGTGAGCAGAACCAAGAGAATACTGTGCACAGAGATAGCAATACTGTTTGATGAAGAACTGTGAAAGACTTAACTATTCTCAGCAAGACAATCCCAAAGGACTATTGATGAAACATACTATCCACTTCCATAGAAAGAACTGATATTGATGAAGCATGCTATTTTTCACTTTCTTTCCATTTTTTTCTTTTAATCAAGTTTGCGTGTACAAAATGACAAATATGGTAATTTTTTACATAATCATACATGTATAACCCGTATCTGATTGTTTGCCACCTCAGGGAGGGGGAAGAGGAGGGAGGGAAAAAGGGATAAAAATTGAAACCTAAAACTATAAATAAAAATGTTTATTATTTTTAAAAAGGAAAAAAAGAATTTCTGAATTCATAGATATGGAAATGGAACACTTGTGGATGCTGGCAAAATCAAGGTTATGAACATTCATCCCTCTGTGTAGCTGGGGTGGAATGGAAGATGACTTCAGCAGCAGATCTATAAAGTTTGGGTATTTGAAGGAACATCAACATGTATCCCCGATGATGAGAGCAGGAGGTGGGGCAGAAAGAGCAACTGTGAGCCAGGAACTGAATTCTACAAGGAAGAAGGGAGAATGGCCAGGGTGGTCAGTAGAAAATGGCTATCAAGATCTAGAGTGAGTGATAAATTTGGAGGATGATAACCAGTGAGTCAAGGGGTATAAGAGAACTATTCCCATCAGTACTAAAAAGATTGGACAGGGAGGGGGGAGGGGGTCGGAAAGGGAGAAGAGGGAAGGGAAGCCAGGTTTCCAATGAGTGCTCAAAAATGGAAAGAGGAAGAGAAGGGGTTTAGGAAGCTTGTCAATTATGAAATTGGCTTTCCAGAAGGCCCAAAGGAAAGAGTGGGCAGAACTGAACTGAGTTATCAGAGAAGTAGAGTTGAGGAAGATAGGAATAAGGGAGTAAACAAGAATGGGTGCAGAGCAGGATTTATTCTTTGACATCAGGATTCCGAGTCATTGAAATGAGAAAAGTAAGAGAGGTTGGGATTATGCTAACCACTGCAAAACTACTCTATGCAGAGTATCAGAAAGAGATGGGTCATGAATACTTACCTACCAAAGGTGAAACCAAGGACTTGTCAGGTAAGCAGTACTATCAAAATTTGGGGAGGAGAGCTGCACAGAGACAAGAATCATGAGGACTCTTGTTGTTGTTCAGTCCTTTTAGCTCTTTCTGATGCCATTTAGGGTTTTCTTGACAGAGATACTCAAGTAGTTTGGCAAAGATGCTGGAGTGGTTCACCATTTCTTTCTCCGACTCATTTTACAGATGAGGAAACTAAGGCAGAGGTTAAGTGACTTGCCCAGGGTCACACAGTATCTGAGGCCAGATTTGAAACTCAGGTCTTCTTGACTCTAGGCTTAACACTCTACCCACTGTACCACCTAGATGCCCTACTAAGCATGCCTTAGTCATGAGAACTAATGAAAGGCTATTGGATTTAGCAATAAAGAAATCATTGATGATTTTGAAAAGAGTGAATTCAGTGAGCAATGGGGACTAAAACTATATTGCAAGAGGTTGAGAAATAACTAGAAGGTAAAAATGTGCAGCTATAAGATGAAGGAGAGATTTAGGCTGATAGGTTGAGAAGATGGTAGGCTCAAATGAAATTTTTTTTTAGAGTTTGGAGAAATCTAGGCATGTTTATAATAATAATAATAATAATACCTATGGGGCAGCTTGGTGGCATAGTGGATAGAGCACTGGCCCTGGATTCAGGAGGACCTGAGTTCAAATCCGCTTTCAGACACTTAACACTTACAAACTGTGTGACCCTGGGCAAGTCACTTAACCCCAATTGCCTCACAAAAAAAAATTTAAAAAAACAAAAACTTCTCAGGTAAAAAGGGGTCTCCAGTGGAAAAAGTTTTAAAAGCCCTGGTTTAAAGAAGGGATGACTTGGAATTTGTAATAATAATAATACCTAACATTTGTACAGAACTATAAGTTTTAGACAATGGTTTACTTATATTCATTTAATTCTCACAACCACATGAGGGAAGTGCTGTTATTATTCCCATTTTATAAATGAGGAAACTGAGGCTAAAAGAAATTTAGTAACTTCTTCATGGTCACATAGCTAAGAAGTGTCTGAGGCAAGATTCGAACTCAAGTATGGCTGCAAATCCTGTATGCTATCCACCCAGCTGCCTCAATAAGAAGGGAATGTGCTAGTGAACAAGGGGAGATTGAAATTTGGGAAAAGAAAGGGGGTGATAGAGAGAAGCTCATATAGGAAATTGGAGAGGATGAGACCAGGTATTTACAAAGGGAAAGGCCCCCTTTTTCTCTGAGCCTGAAAGAAAGTGAGGGATTACATAGAGGTAGTTTAAAACAAAGCTCCTTAAACTATGGGTTTAATGAATGTGGGAATCAGAAAAAAAAATTGACAGTAAACGTTTTATATACCAGGGGTTGAATAAAAACTTCTCAGGAGGGGCAGCTAGGTGGCGCAGTGGATAGAGCACCGGCCCTGGGGTCAAGAGGACCTAAGTTCAAATCTGGCCTCAGACACCTAAGACTCACTAACTGTGTGACCCTGAGCAAGTCACTTAACCCCAATTGCCTCACACACACACAAAAATTTTTTAAAAACAAAAACAAAAACTTCTCAGGTAAAAAAGGGTCTCCAGTGGAAAAAGTTTAAAAAGCCCTGGTTTAAAGAAGGGATGACTTGGAATTTGTCAGTGTGTTATAAGGCAAAATCTGCTGCTTGGGGTGGGGGGGGGGGGGCAGAATGCAGAAAAGAGGCTTGGAACAAACACTGAAGGGAATGGAATTCAATCAAAGAAAAGCAGAAGGATGGGTGAGCAGCAGTGAGGTCCCACATGAGCTTGTATAACATAAATGGGCAGTGGGTCCCAGTCAGCACAGTGGTGAGACTTCCTCCGGTGAGACAAGGAGGCAGGGGACTTAAGGGCAGAGGTCAATGTAAAGAGTTCAACTGGTTAACCAAGTGAGGCCCTAGCAGGGGTGATGGAACACTGGGCAGGGGAGGGGATGGGACAGGAAGGAGGGGTGAAATACAAGATAGGACTGGAAGTTAGAGTCAGGACAGGAATTTCAGAGTTATGTATCGTTGATCAGCCAACAGGCCGTAAGCACTCCTGTTTGTGGCTGAGGAGGAATGAAGGTACAGATATTCTGACTGGCTTCAGGGGAGTCGGCTGACATTATTAATCCTGGATGTCAACTGCAACCCCATTTTAGATTCCAGTGAAGTTTTCAAAATAGAGACTCCGCTGGCAATAGCCTTTCTTCATTAAGAATGGGAAAGAGGGGCAGCTAGGTGGCGCAGTGGATAGAGCACCAGCCCTGGAGTCAGGAGTACCTGAGTTCAAATTCGGCCTCAGACACTTAACACTTACTAGCTGTGTGATCCCGGGCAAGTCACTTAACCCCAATTGTCTCACTTAAAAGAAAAAAAAAAGAATGGGAAAGAAAATTTAAATTTAGCTCTGGGACTTTTGCTTTCTAAGATACTCATAGCAGTTAGGGCTGAAAGGACTTATAAAAAATCATTTTATCTAACCACTCATTTAATGATGCAACAGTGGGTAGAGGGCTAGGCCTGGAGTTGGAAAGACCTGAAGTATGTGACCCTGGGTAAGTCACTTAATTTTCTTTGCCTCAGTTTCCTCAACTGTAAAATGGAGATAATGAGGGCATCTACCTCCCAGGGTTGTTGTAAGGATCAAATGTGCTTAGCACAGTGCCTGGTGCATAGTAGGTACTTAATAAATGCTTCTCTCCTTCCTTTCTTCATACAGATGAGGAAATGGAAATAAATCCCCAATACTTAAGTGACTTGTCCAAGGTCACACAGCTCATAAGTGGCAGTGGGAGATCTAGAATTCTGGTCATCTGATTCTCAGACTGGGGGCTCTTTCTGTTTTAGTGATTTGCCCTTTGTGGCTGTCAAGTATCCGACTTATTAGCATTTGGTGAGTCTTCAGTACATTTTTAAGAAGAGAAAGGCACTGACTCCTCCCTCCAATATTAGTCTTTGCATCAAGCAATCTGCACAGAACCTTAAAGAAAAGAGAATGAAACCAATCCAGACTGTGGACAGAAAGCAAGGCCCCTGCAGCCTGTGGCCGGAGGATTGTTATTCTCATTCCATGTACATAGAGAACCACAAAGATTCAGATAATGCTACAAACAATTCAAAGCCACAGGAAGGGGGTGGGAAAGAGGAAAGGAAGAACCGAAGCATTTTCTCTTACCCCAGCCTGAGTGCTCTGTGTGGGCTCAGACTTAACCAGCTCCAGAACTTCCCCAGGAGAGAGCAGTACCCCGCCCCACCCCCATCCCTGCCCCCAGATCCCCATGTGTCCCTGGGCCAAGGCTGCAAGTATTCTGGACAGGAAAAGGGATAACAGGGCCTGGAATGACAAACCCCCATCTTGGGCCAATTAATGAATCACACCCCACCCCGCCCCCCCCTTCCATCCCCCCCAGTCCATTTCGCCAGCTTGAGACAATTAAGTAGAGAATTTGAGCAGACTGCTTTTAACCTCTTAAGGGGCCTGGGTGATCCTCCTTTCCATTCCTTCTCCAATTCAGTGGTTGGATGCTCTCAAACCCTGCCATGGGGTCATCTTCCTTTTAATTCTAGAATTTGAATGAATGAATAAATGAATGAATGAATAAAGGAACAAACAGCACATGGATAAGGGGGTGGGGTAAGAGGAGGGAATAGGAAAGGTAATCAAATAACTATGTACACAGTTTATCAGTAACTGGGGAGTAATCAGCTTGACAATTATAAAGGCCCTGAATTTCTAAGTCGTTGATAATCATTCATTAATCATGACAACACCCCTGCTTGTAAAATATTATTATTTCCACTTTACAAAGCAGTCAGCTTATGAGGAGCCTGGAAATCTAAGAGATGAGTTGCAAGGCTGGCCTTCCACTTACCCACCCTGTCCTTCTTTAACATGGGGAGAAATTTCAGGCTCTCCACTCATCTCACCAAGTGAAAATGATGGTAAATTAATAAGTACAAAGTGTTGCCCCTATAGAAACCCTACTCGTTTTCATGATAACAACCAGTAAAGGAGAGACTGTGAGGGTTCTTCATATTCAGTCTTTTTTCAGTCGTGTCTGACTTTTCATGACCCTATTTTGGGTTTTCTTAGCAGAGATACTGGAATGGTTTTGCCATTTTCTTCTCCAGCTCATTTTATAGATGAGGAAACTGAGGTAAACAAGATTAAGTAACTTGCCCAAGGTCACACAGCTAGTAAGTGTCTGAGGCCAGATTTGAATTCATTAAGATGAGTCTTCCTGTCTCCAGGCCTAGCAATTTATCCACTGAGCCACCTTGCTGCCCCCAGACTGGGAGGGAGACCTAATTAAATTCTCTTCCTACAAGGAAATGGGTTCTTCCAAAGCAGTACAGGGGACTGACTGGACTGGGAAGGGAGCTAGGATACTAGTATGTAATCCTGGATTCTGTCATTAATCAACTATGCCTAGCCTGTAGGAATGAGATCTCACCTAGTTTCTTCATCTATAAAATGGTGTATGAGAAAGACTAAATCACAGGATCATGGATTTTAAAGTTGGAAAAGACTTCAGAAGTCCCTTAGTCAATAGATGAGGAAAACTAAGAAGGCCTAAAGAGATTTGGAGACTAGTACAAAGTCATATCAATTAAGTTGTCTCAAAGATCTCTTCCAGGTCTCTCATCCTATAGTTTTTAAGGGTTGTATGGAACCTAGGCCTCAGAGATAGCAGGACTTGTCAAAAAAAACAACAACAACAACTTTAATATTGGCAAGGGATCGTAAAGATACTCTGGGTTAGACTTTCCACTTGAATGGGAAATGACAAAGAACTTCAGTAGTGTTGTGCTGGGCCAGTATTGCCCAGGGTCCCCCATCAAGTGGCAAAATGGTCTACTAACCCATTGTACTAACTACTTGACCATGCACAGTTTTGTCCAATTACCTTTAAAAAGGGAGACAACAAACCGCATCAGAGCTCTAAGCAAGAAGTCTAGAGATCTAGGGCAACAGTGAAGAAACTCCATTTCTTTAGGCACCTATCCCCTGCTTTTGGGAGGATTTGATGTGTTTACTTCCTCTGCTGCTAGGAAGGCCCACCATTCCTTCAGTTCCCCCTAATTGGTCCCCTCACCTAAGGCCCTGAAAGGACACCATCCTGAGGCTAAACCCTTACCTAGGGGTGTTGATAATTGACCTAAACTCATTCCTCAATGATTAACAAACTTCCACCCAGTTATACCTCTCCATCCCAGTGATTCTGAATCCTGCTCCTGTCATCATTTAAAGTTGTTCTCTCTCTCTCTCTCTCTCTCTCTCTCTCTCTCTCTCTCTCTCTCTCTCTCTCTCTCTCTCTCCTCTCTCTCTCTCTCTCTCTCTCTCTTTCTCTCTCTCTCTCTCTCTCTCTCTCTCTCTTTCTCTCTCTCTCCCTCTCCCTATCCCTCTCTCCCTCTCTCTCCCTCCCTTCTCTCTTTCTCTCCCCTCTCATATCCACTGGGTCTCTTATTCTCATTTCCTCAATCTAACACCTCCAGTGCCTTATTCTAAAGTTCCCCACCCCTTCCCTTCTGTGTTCTCTGAAATACCTGATCCATAGAAAACAATTTCCTCTTAACTCTTTTCCCTTCCCGTTCTCTCCATTTCTGGCTCTCACTGAGACCCGGTTCCCTCTTGATGAGACAGCCTGGAGGGCTCCTCATTCCAGGACATTCCATTCAGTTGGAATATTCCTTGCTCCCCATGTCCTCTTCCAGATTTCCCTCTTCCACCTTCACTCAGTAGCCTTTCTTCCTTTGAGATCCACTCAATCCACATTTATCACCCAATCAAACTTCTAGTGTCTATTTGTCTACTAACTTCCAGGACACCCCATTCATTCTACAATGCGTTAAGTGCCTGACAGTCCTTCTCCTTCCCAAGTTTCTTTCTTCACACCTGGAGACAAGGGTGTGCTAGCAATTGTCTAACAACTGGCTCTCCCCAAAAAATATATGTGTACAACACACTTTTAACTTTAATCGCATTATTTTCATAATATAATCACATCACTTTCTTTTCTTTTTTTTTGTGAGGCAATTGGGGTTAAGTGACTTGCCCAGGGTCACACAGCTAGTAAGTGTCAAGTGTCTGAAGCCAGATTTGAACTCAGGTCCTCCTGAATCCAGGACCAGTGGGTTATCTACTGTACCACCTAGCTGCACCCACATCACTTTCTTAACCATCAACAAAACAACAAATGAATCCCTGATTTATAGCATTTGCCAAATTCCAAGATGTAAATGCTCACACTGAAAATATAACAATCTGTATGAACTGGCTCCAGTCTAGGGACTTCAACACACACACTGATCCTCCTTCAAACAGCCTAATTTCACAATTTCTCAACTTCACATGACCCACTCCTCTACCTCACCTCAACAATACACAGAGATGGACATATCCTTGTTCTTGCTGTCACCCACAAATGCACGCTTCCCTATTTGTGAACTCTGATTACAATCTGTTATAATTCCTCCTCTCTCTCTGTTGAAACACCAAACTCTATTCTTGGTCCCTCACCATGACTTCCATCCCTCACTTATTTCCTAGGCTATATATTACCCTTGTACTAGTTATGAGGTCTTCCCTTCCCCCTCCTGGCCCTCTGGGTAAAGCAGCCCAACTCTCCAGTGTTCTCTTCTCTTGAGTCCCTTGCCACCTTCTCCTAACATTAATCTTGCTTTGTCAAACCTCAGCCTTGGATTATGCTCACCATCTGCTCCTACTCACATACTGACACTGGAGAAAATCACAAAACCATGTTACAAATTTATGTTACATAATCTCAACTGGGCCCTCACTGCTGCAAGGCAATCTACTTTCACACCTTCATCATTAACTTACTATCCCACTCACCAACTTGCTTTTTGAAAATTTTTCATTCCTCCTCAAACTTCCCATAATTTCCCTTCCATCACTCTCTCATTTCTCATTTTCTTTTGGAGGGCATCTTTGGCACTCTGATGGGTGTGAAAATTTGAATCACATAGATAGATGGATGGATGGATGATGGATAGACAGATAGGCTGATGAAACAAAACCTTTATCACTTTATCACACTTGCTGTAAAGAATCAGGCCCCCACCTACCCACCACCGAGGTTTACCTATTGTTCTTAGCTTTAGAAGGCTATTTAATCAAAGGAAGGAAAAGGTCCTATATGTACCAAAATATTTACAGTAGTTCTTTTTGTGGTGACAAAAAACCCTGGAAACTAAAGGGGATGCCCATCAATTGAGGAACAGCTGAATAAGTACATAAATGTGAAGGAATACTACTGTGCTGTAAGAAATGAGGAAATAGATTATTTCAAAAAGTCATGGACTTACGTGAACTGTTGCAGAATGAAGTAAGCAGAGGAACAATTCATACTGTGACATCAATATTGTGGAAGTGAACAGTTTAGAGGACTTTTATAAACTGATGAAGAATAAAATTAGCAAAATCAGAACAGTAATAACACTGTAAAGATAAACAACTATAATCATGATTCCAGAAGACTGATGATGAAACATGCTATCCATTACACGAGATGGATTTATGGAATGAGGCATACACACATTCACACATATATACATATATTCAGTGTGTATATATGGGACAATATACACACTATACTATATGCACACACCATATATTTTACATATATATTATATCTATATAGTATATAGCCATTCAGGGAATTTATTTTGCTTGACTGAATATTTATTACCAAAAAAATTGTTTTTCTTGCTTTTCCAATGAGATAGGAATAGGAGGGAAAGAAAATAGATTACTCGTTTTTTAAAGAGGTGCTTCATCTGTGAAATACTGCATGAACTTTCAGATGAGGTCACTGTATTATTAGTTTTACTTAGTTATTTTACTTTGTTTCAAGAGACCTCTTAAAAATTAGGAGTAAACTGTAAATGTCTGTTACGGAAAAAACAAAACACATGAGTAAAACTTTTTTAAAATCTCTGGTCTTCAAAGCTCTTTACAACCTGGCCCCCTCCTACCTTTGCAGGCTTCTTACATCTTACTCACTTCCTGTGTACTCTGCAATCCAGTGACACTGGCCGTCTGGCTCTATCATGAACAAGACACTCCCAATAAGATCTCCCAACTCAGGGCATTTTCTCTGTTTTCCATGCCTGCAATTCTTTCCCTCCTCATCTACCCCTTCTGACTCCCTTGGCTTTCTTCCAGTCCTAGCTAACACCTCACCTTCTACAAGAAGGCTTTCCTGACTCCACCTGACCTCTCTGGCCCTCCGTTCAATCATCTTTAAAGTAATAGGGTTAGACTAAGTGGCCTCTGAGGTCCCTTGCAAACATATATCAATGATAGTAAGGTCTGGCATGTGTATGTGTGTCTGTGTGTATGCTTCCTGGTATTCAGTTATGTCCTCAGATTGGCACAGTGAGAAAACAGTGTTGTCCTTAGGTGGACCCATTCCTTTAGGCTGAACCAGAGGACCCTTTCTAGCATACCTTCTGGCTCACTCCATTCTACAGAGGGGTGGGGAAAATTGGGGTGGAGAGACTGAACATAACTGCCTCCTTGTGGTCAGTAAAAAGTAAAAATTACTGAATCATTTCAGTGACCAAAGACTACAGAGGGGGTCATGAGCCCACGGGCTGCTCTTAGATGGGGAGCAAAGCTCCATGAGACTTCTATATTCCTCTGTCCAGAACCAATTCTTTTTTTTTTTTTAAGTGAAGCAATTGGGGTTAAGTGACTTGCCCAGGGTCACACAGCTAGTAAATGTTAAGTGTCTGAGGCTGGATTTGAACTCGGGTACTCCTGACTCCAGGGCCGGGGCTCTATCCACTGCACCACCTAGCTGCCCCCAGAACCAATTCTTACTCGAATAAAGCCTGTGGCACTGAATACAACACTTATGTGGAGCCGATTTAATCTTCAAAGCTTCTTTCTAAAATCTTGCTATGCTCATTCTGTCCCCCACCTAAGGTGCTGCTTTGCTAAAAGAATTTCAGTGGGTTTAGCTGTTTTTCAGGTCTACTCACTTGGCTGAAGACTGAAGCAGTGTTGCTATTTCAGTAACAAGTGGTTCCCTTAAGCCAGAAAACTGCAACACTCCTCAGATACACTCTCTTGGCTCTGAGAAATTTCCTTCTCTCAAGCTAAAACTTGTGATAAAGGGCAACACATTCAAATCCCTGAGGTGTTTCCCTTTCTCGAGTTGTAGATGGTTAAAAAAAAAAAAGAGGGAGGGGGCAATACAGACAAGCCCAACCCACTCTTCACACAGCAGGAGGATTCTGTTTCCTCTAATCTACTTCTAAGCACCTACCAAGTTCTCCTCCAATCAGCAGCCTGCCTCTGCCTGGCCAGCTCTCTCAATCAATTCAGCCCAAAGGAATTGTTCCTATTTTCTGATTCTCCTTGATTCTGCTTATTTCAAACAGGAGGGGAGTCTCCACTCTGTTTCTATCTTGAGATTCTCTTCTCATAAAAACTACTGTTTTCTCTTTCTTTTGATCTCTGGCTTTTCAATTAACCAATAAATATTTATTAAGCACTTACCATGTACTAAGCACTGTGTTAAACACGGGAGATACAAAAAAAAAGAGGCAAAACCCAGTCCCGGCTCTTAAGAAGCTTACAATCTAATTGGGAGAGGGGGTCAGGAAACAATGTGCAAACAAATATATATAAAGCAAGTTATATACAGGATAAATAAGAGAGAAGGAGATAGGAACAGAGGGAAAGGCTTCTAGTAAAATATGAGATTTTTGTTGCAACATAAAGGAAGCCAAGGAAGTCAGTGGTTGAGGTGGAGGATGTAGAACATTCCAGAAATGGAGGATGGAGGGGAGAGAAAGTAGGTTATGAAGAACTTTAACTGTGAAGCGTATTGTATAGTTGATCCTGAAGATAATAGAGCACCATTGGAGTTTATTGAATGGAGTGGGAGTGGAGGGTGATGTGGTCAGACCTGTGCTTTAGGAAAATTACTTTTGTGGCTGAGTGCAGATGAGACCTCATGTAATAGGACTGGCTAATGAAGATCTTGTGCAGAGAACATGTACAAGGGACTCTGCCTACTGCCAAACCGCATGGGAGGTCATAGAGAATATCTTTATGTGGTATGTTCAGAGTATGCACAGGAACCCTCAGGCTCATGTGTTGTTTTTTCTCCAAGTGGTTAGTGAATTGTTTCAGATCTGGCTATTTTTTATATTTATCTTTTTCATATCCTGGGCTAACTTACACTGCAAATATTATTACTTGTAGATGAAATCTCTTACTTGACCCCGTATCATGTGACATCAATATTTCGGAATACAGGACAAGATTTGGAGCCAAGATGGCAGGAGCTCACCTGAATTCTCACAAATTCCCCTCCAAACAACTTTAAAATAATGCCTTAAATTGAATTCTGAAAAGGTAGAGCCAACAAAATGTCAGAATAAAACCATTTTCCAGCCCAAAACAACGTAGAAAGTTGGCAGAAAATACCTATCACAATAGTGAGTGGTTCAAGCACAGTCCCTTTTGGAGAACGGTCTTCACTATGTGCCATCTATTCCTTTTCTGAGCCTCCCTGCTCTCCCCCTGAACAAAGGTGCTTCTCTGCTACTCTTGGGCCACTGAAGTTCTTTTAGCAAAGCAGCAGTATTACACTATTAGCAGGCCTTGGAGGTGGCTGAACAGCAGCAGCAGCAGCAGCAGCAGCTTCAGGAGTCCTCAGCTTGCACATGGTGAGGTGATCAGACAACTGAACAGAAAGAGTTTACAGGGGACCCTTTTTCATTGCCCAGACACAGTTTCAGGTCCCAATTCAAGAATGAAGAGTGGCTACAGGGCAGCAGGAACCCTAGTTGCAATCCCAGGGTAGAGAAGTATGATTGTGGTTACTCATGAGGGAGTATAGACTCTGGTCCAAGGCAGAAAGGACTACATGTGGCTGCATGAGACCAGAGCACAGGACAGAAGAGCTCTCTCCTTAGATTTCCAACCTCTCCTTAGATCATACCACCTTGGAAATAAAGAACTAGAAGCAGAGTGCAACTTTAGCATAAAGTTCAAAGTGAAGAAATAGGCTGGGGAAATGGACAAAAACAAACAAACAAGAACCTGACCATAAAAAGTGACAGGAAGATCGAGAAACAAACTGAGAAGAAAACAACAATGTCAAAACAAATATAAGCAAGACCTCAAAAAAATGTGAATTGGACACAAACCTAATAAAAATTTCTGAAAGAGCTCAAAAGAGGGGGGAAAGTAGCAAGAGTAATGTATGAAAATTATGAAAAGAGACAGCTTGGGAAAAGGTGCAAAAAAATACTGAAGAAAATAACATCTTAAAAAACAAAGCTGGCGGGGGTGGCTAGGTGGTGAAGTGGGTAAAGCACTGGCCCTGGATTCAGGAGTTCCTGAGTTCAAATCTGGCCTCAGACACTTGACACTTACTGGTGTTAAGGGCTAAAATTCTAGCTAGTCTGTCTAAAATATGTAATGAGTGGTCGCCAATAAATTATAAGCTTTAGCAAGAGTTAGACTTTTAGGCATTTATTAAGGAGAATAAGAATTTGGTAAAGAGAGAGAAAGGCCTACATTCATCTATCTATTAAAGGGAGAGCAGGTTTCTAGCTCCCTTCTCTGCCAGAATCCCCAGGAAAGAGAGTGAGACCAAGCGCCAGTCTCTTCCTTCCTCCTCCCACTAGCCCGCGTCACTTCCTGACACCAAAGAAAAGACTCCTGGTCTTGCCCTCAAAGACCTTCGCTTCATGGGTGGAACTCTTCTACAGTAAGTCTCAAGCAGGTGGTGTCATTCCAATCATTACACTGGCTGTGTGACCCTGGGCAAGTCACTTAACCCACATTGCCCTGCACAAAACAAAACAAAACAAAACAAAACAAAGCTGGCAAAATGGAAAGGGGGGAAACAAAAATTCCCTAAAGAAAATAACTTCTTAAAAAGTATATTTTGCCAATGGAAAAAGAAGGACAAAGGCTCACTGAAGAAAATTAATTTTTAAAAATTACAATTGGAAAAGTAGATACTAATGACTCCATGAGACATCAAGAAATAATAAAACAAAATCAGAAGAATGGAAAAAATAGGAGAAAATGTGAAATATCTTATTGGGGGAAATGCTGACCTGGAAATAGATCAAGGAGAATTAATTTTTAAATTATTGGACTACCTGAAAGCCCTGATCAAAAAAAAAAAAAAGCCTAGACATCATCTTTCTTTCTTTTCTTTTTTTTTTTTTTGGGGGGGGGGGAATGGGTGTTAAGTGACTTGCCGGAGTGACACAGCTAGTGAGTGTCAAGTGTCTGAGGTCAGATTTGAACTCAGGTCCTCCTGAATCCAGGGCCAGTGCTTTATCTACTGTGCCACCTAGCTAGCCCCTAGACATCATCTTTCAAGAAATTGCTATGTAAAATCTCACTCACATCCTAGAACCAGATAGTAAAATAGAAATTGAAATAATCCAAAGAGATCCCAAAATGAAAACTCCCGGGAATATTATAGCCAAATTCCAGAGCTCCCAGCTCATGGAGAAAATACTGCAAACCAGTAAGAAAAAAAAAATTCAAATGTCATAGTGCCATGATTAAGATCACACAAGATTTATCATCTTCCACATTAAAGGATCTGAGGGCTTGGAATATGATATTCTTTTTTTTTTTTTTTTTTTAGTGAGGCAATTGGGGTTAAGTGACTTACCCAGGGTCACACAGCTAGTAAGTGTGTGTTAAGTGTCTGAGGCCGGATTTGAACTCAGGTACTCCTGACTCCAGGGCCGGTGCTCTATCCACTGCGCCACCTAGCTGCCCCCGGAATATGATATTCTTGAAGGCAAGGGAACTAGAATTATAACCAAGAATAACTTCCCCAGCAAAACTGAGCTTAATCCTTTGGGGAAGAGGGGGATGGATAGTTAGTGAAAGAGAGGAATTTCAAGCATTCCTGATGAAAAGTTCAGAGTTGAATTAAAAAAAATCTGACTTTCAAATACAAGACTCATGAGAAGCATAAAAAGGTAAACATGAAATAGAAATCATAAGGGATTCAATAAGGTTAAACTGTTTACATTCCTATATGGGAAGATAATACTTTTAACTCCTTAAAACTTTATCATTATTAGGGCAGTCAGAAGAAGTATACATAGATAGTGAATATGGTTGTGAGTTGACTATGATGAGGTGATTTTAAAAAAATAAAATCAAGGAGTAAGAAAGAGGGATGCACTGAGAGAAAGGGGAGAACAGGGAAAATTATCTCACATAAAAGGCTAGAAAGGAAGAGTTGTTACAATGGAGGGGAAAATGGGAGGTGTGGCATGCAACACTTGAACCTTACTCCCATCCAAATTGGCCTAAAGAAGGAATAACACAATCAGTTGGGTAAATAAATCTCTTACTCTTCAGAAAGGGGAAAGGGATAAGATAAAAAGGGGGTACTGATAGAAAGGAGGGCAGATTAAGGGGTACAGTAGTCAGAAACAAAACAGACTTTTGAGGAGGGGCAGAATGAAAGGAGAGAAAAAAGATAAACAGGGGGAAATAGGATAACTCTGAATGTGAATGTGATGAACTCATGAAATGGAAATGGATAACAGAATGGATTAAAAACCAGGATCTAATAATTTATTGTTTACAAGAAATACCCTTGAAACAGAGAGACACACAGAGTAAAAATAAGAGGCTGGAGCAGAAGATATTATGCTTCAGCTGAGGTTTTAAAAAAAAGTGCAGGGTAGCACCCATAATCTCAGACAAAGCAAAAGCAAAAATAGACCTAACTAAAAGAGATAAGTAAGGAAACTACATCTTGCGAAAAGGTGTGATATATGATAAAATAATAACAATACTAAACATATATGCAACAAATGGCATAGTATCCAAATTCTTAAAGGAAAAGTTAAGTAACAAGAGGAAATAGTGAAAATATTACTAGTGGGGGATATCAACTTTCCCCTCTCAGAACTAGATAAATCTAACTATAAAATAAACAAGAAAGGAATGAAGGAGAATTTTTAAAAATTAGATATGATAAATCACTGGGAGAATATTGAATGGGAATAGAAAGCAGTATATCTTTTTCTCAGCTGTACAGGGTATCTTCATGAAAACTGACCATGTACAAGGGTAGAAAAACTTCACAGCCAAATTCAGAAAATCAGAAATATTAAATGTATCCTTTTTAGATCATAATGAAATAAAAATTATATTCCATAAATGGACATGGAAACAGATTAAAAGTTAATTAGAAACTAAATCTAATCCTAAAGAATGAGTAGAAGGGGCAGCTGGGTGGCGCAGTGGATATTACACTGGCCCTGGATTCAGGAGGGCCTGAGTTCAAATCCAGCCTCAGACACTTGACACTTACTAGCTGTGTGACCCTGGGCAAGTCACTTAACCCTCATTGCCCCACCAAAAAAAGAAAAGAATGAGTAGGTCAAGAATAAGTCATAGAAGCAAATAATTTCATTAAAGAGAATGATGACAATGAAACAACATACTAAAATTTATGGGATGCAGCCAAAGCAATACTTAGGAAAAATTGTATATCTCTAAACACTTACATTAATAAACTAAAGAAAGAGGAGATCGATGAATTGGGCAAGTAATTTTAAAAAACCCTACGAAAAGAACAAATAAAAATCCCCAATTAGACACCAAGTTGAAAATCCTAAAAATCAAAGGAGAGATTAATAAAATTGAAAATAAAACATTTGAACTAATAAATAAAACTAAAAGCTGATTTTTGGGAGGGAAATAACAATAAAATGGATAAGCCTTTGGTTAATTTTATTTTTTAAAAAAATAAATTACCAGTATCTAAAATGAAATAGGTGAATTAACTAACAATAAAGATGAAATTAAAACAATTATTAGAAGCTATCACACACACACATATATATACCCAACTATATGCCAATAAATCTAACAATCTAAGTGAAGTGGATGAATATTTACAAAAACATAAATTGCTCATATTAACAGAAGAGGAAATAGAATAGTTAAATGACTCACTTTTAGAAAAAGAAATTTTAAAATTCCTAAGAAAATGTCCTCCTTGGGGACAGCTAGGTGGCACAGTGGATAAAGCACCACCCCTGGATTCAGGAGTACCTGAGTTCAAATCCGACCTCAGACACTTGACACTTACTAGCTGTGTGACCCTGGAAAAGTCACTTAACCCCCATTGCCCTGCAAAAAAAAAAAAAAGAAAATGTCCTCCCTAAGAAAAAATGACCAGTGCCAGATCCATTCACAAGTGAATTCCACCAAACATTTAAAGAAAACCTAATTCCAAAATTTTATAAACTATTTGGGAAAATAGGGAAAGAAAGAGTCCTTCCAAATTCCTTTTATGACACAAATATGATGCTGATACCTAAACCAGAAAGAGCAAAAACAGAGAAAGAAAATATAGACCAATTCCCCTCATGAATACTGATGCAAAATTTTAAAATAAAATACTAGCAAGGAGATTACAGCAATATATCATAAAGATCATACATTATAACCAGATGGGATTTATCTCAGTAATGCATGACTGGTTCAATATTAGGAAAACTATAAGAATTATTGACCGTATCAATAACAAAACCAACAAAAATCATGTGATTATCTCAATAGATGCAAAAAAAAAGCTTTTGACAAAGTATATAACATTCATTACTATTAAAAACACTAAAAAGCATGGGAATGAATAGCGCTTTCCTTAAAATGATAAGTTCTTGTTGTTTGTCCCTTGTTTTCAAAGAGGATCAATGACATCACAAGGGTGGTCTTGACTCATGCATGGTAAGATTCAAGTGAAGCAGAGTTGCACAAAATAGGTAGCCTCATTCTCTCTTCCACAGTCATTGAAGTCCAGTGGCAAAACAAAAGTTGGGATGACTGGCAATGCAATGGATGACCAAACTCTAAGCATTCCACACTGCCAGCTTCAGCCACCTTCATGGCCATTGAAAAAATTGTTCTCAGCTGCTTCCAGAGGAAGTCTTCGCATGGTAAATACCCCCATAACTCATGATGGGTTAGAGAATCATTTGTTACCCTCAACCTAGTTTAGCCCGAGATGGTATACTGAGTTGTGGCCCCCAAACAGCTACAGCTTCTCAGACCTACAGGTGAGAGTTGAATACCAGGGGAACCCCAAAGGTGGATGAACAGCCCTGAAAAGGGCTCAGCAAGCCCTCCCACCAGAGGTGCTAGTCTTCCTTGAATACCCCATACACTCCAAAATGTTAAGTAGTATCTATCTAAAACCATCAGCAAGCACTATCTATAATGAGGATAAGCTAGAAGCCTTCCCAATAAGATCAAGGTTGAAGCAAGGATGCCTATTATCACTACTATTATTCAA
This sequence comes from Dromiciops gliroides, assembly GCF_019393635.1. Lineage (NCBI taxonomy): Eukaryota > Metazoa > Chordata > Mammalia > Microbiotheria > Microbiotheriidae > Dromiciops > Dromiciops gliroides. The sequence continues at coordinate 260,662,541 of NC_057862.1, forward strand.
TATTGTAACAGAAACGTTAGCAATAGTAATAATCGAAGAAAAGGAAATGAACAGAATTAGAATAGGCAATAAGTAAACCAAATTATCACTCTTTGCAGATAATATGATAGATACTTAGAGAATCCTAGAGAATCAACTAAAAAACTAGTTGAAATAATTAACCATTTCAGGAAAGTTGCAGGATATAAAATAAACCCACATAAATCATCAGCATTTCTACATATTACCAACAAAGTCTAGCTTAAAGAGATAGAAAGAGAAATTCCATTTCAAATAACTACAGATCATATAAAATACTTAAGAATTTTCCTACCAAGACCAACTCAGGAACTACATGAATATAATTACAAAACACTTTCCACACAAATAAAGTCAGATCTAAACAACAGGAGAAATATTAACTGATCATAAGTAGGCCAAGCCAATATAATAAAAATGACAATGCTAAATTTACTTATTCAGTGCTATACCAAACTATCAAAATATTATTTTATTGAACTAGAAAAAAATAATAAAATTCATCTGGTAGAACAAAAGGTCATCAAGGGAATCAACAATCCATACTGGCTAAGTAATAGAGTGGTGGGTCAGTGGAATAGATTAGTACATAATATACAGTAGTAAATGATGATAGTAATCTAGTGCTTGATAAACCCAAAGATCCAAGCTTTTGGGTCAAGAACTCACTATTTGACAAAAATCACTAGGAAAACTCTAAAGCAGTTTGGCAGAAACTAGGCATAGACCAACATCTCACTCTGTATACCAAGAAAAAGGTCAAAATGGGTATAATATCTAGACATAAAGGTTGAAATCATAAGAAAATTAGGGTAGCACGGAAATTTTTGCCTGTTAGATCTATGGATAAGCAAAGAATTTGTGACCAAACAAGAAATAGAGGGCATTATGGGATATAAAATGAATAATTATATTACATTTAAAAGTTTTTGCATAAACAAAACCAATGTAGCCAAGATTAGAAGGAAAGCAGGAAACTAGGGTGGGGAGGAGATTTCTGGCAAAAGCCTCATTTCTCAAATAAATAGAGAACTAAATAAAATTTATAAGAATACACTCATTCTCCAATTGATAAATAAAAGGATATGAAAAGGCAGATTTTACAAGAAGAAATCAAAGTCATCTATAGTCATAAGAAAAAATGTTCTAAATCATTATTGATTAGATAAATGCAAATTAAAACAATTCAAGCCCCATCTCACACCTGTCAGATTGGATAATATGCAGAAAAGAAAAATGACAAATGTTGGAGAGAATATGGAAAAATGGGAAAAACAAAAGCACTGATGGTGGAGTTATAGACTGATCCAATCATTCTGGAGAGCAATTTGGAACTATACCCAAAGAACTATAAAACTATATATACTTTTTTTTTTTTGCAGGACAATGAGTGACTTGCCCAGGGTCACATAGCTAGTAAGTGTCAAGTGTCTGAGTCCGGATTTGAACTCAGGTCCTCCTGAATCCAGGGCCAGTGCTTTCTCCATTGTGCCACCTAGCTGCCCCTGAATATACTGTTTTACCCAGTAATATCATCACTAGGTCTATATCCCAAAGAGATCAAAGAAAAGGGAAAGGGCCTTTATGTGCAAAAATATTTATAACAGTTCTTTTTGTGGTGGCAAAAAATTGGAAATTGAGGAGAGGCCCATCAATTAGGGAATGGCTGGACAATCTGTGGCATATGATTATAATAGAATATTATTGTGCTATAAGAAATGATGAGTAGTATCCTTTCAGAAAAACCTAAGAAGACATATATGAACTGATGCAAAGTGAAGTGAGCAGAAACAGGAAAACACTGTACACAGTAACAGCAATATTGTACAATGATCAACTTGTGAATGACTTAGCTATTTTCAGCAATATCCAAGAAAACTCCAAAAGGAGTTATGATGAAAAATGCTATCAACCTCCAGAGGAAGAACTGATAGAGTCTAAAAGAACTGATGGAGTTGAAAAGTTTTACTGTCTTTTTCTTTATTTTATATCTGTTTTCTTTTGTAACATGGCTAATATGGAAACGTTTTACATGACTTCACATATAATCTGCCTTCTCAAGGAGGGGAGCAGAGAAGGGAGGGAGAGAATTTGGAACTCAAATTAAAAAAAAAGTTTAAAAAATTATATGTAATTGAGAAAAATAAAATAATAAAAGACCTAAACATTTTGGAGAGGAACGATATTCATATTTGTTACTCAAGTGGTTGTTGAGAGTTGTTTTTTGTTTGTTTTTATGTAAATTGAAGAAAAATTTGTATGAAGGCAGAACGGCTGACTATCATTCAGGTATCCTTAAGTCCTGCCTCACTTAGGGTTTCTGTTTCCACGTCTGCAAAATGGAGATAAAAAAATATTTGCGCCTAAATCTTGATGGCATGAGAATGAACACAAAGTATAATCTTCCTTAGAATAGAGTTTTTACTGATGTCTAAGTCATATTTCCAGGAAGTGTTGGCACTTATATGTTGCACCAATCAAGAAAGTGCCTACCTTTGGCTTTCTGTCTTCCTGGTCCTCTGAACCTCTTCTCTTTCAACCAATAATCAAGCTGGAAAAAAAAAAAACTGTTCCAAAGGTGAAGGGAAACAGCCTATCTCATCTCCACCTTCCCCCTCTGAAATCAGCTGGGGTTAAGCCAGTCCTATCACTGATATTGACTTGGACCAGCTATCTATACAAGGGGCAGATCTGTGATAACAGGACAAGACTGAGTTCCACTCTAGGATTCCTGGGGCCTGATCTTTCCTTTTATCAATCATTAACAAAGGGCACCCCTACAGCAGTCAGAGCAGGAGGAAAGTCCAAAGGGGTGGCCTATCCCCTCCCCCTTGAAACACCCACCTTCAAACATTTCAGCCCAAGGATTTATGGAGCAAGTTCAGTGACTTCTGGGGCGAGAAGGCATAGGTCATTGAGCCATCCCCCTGCTTCCTGTCCTTTGGTAACCTAACCTGGTGTCTTAAGACCATACTGTCTGCAGTCTTTTCTTCACGACATTCTTCTTTCTTCCCTACATTATTCCATGTTCAAATTTCAAGTGACCCTTCTTTTGTTCTATCCTTGGCAGATGGGGTTCAGTGAGTTATCTGCTCATCTGTAAGACACAGAGGTTAAGTGCATTAAATAAGTGTTGACTAAGTGACTTGGCTAAGGTCACATGGTTAGTTAAGTTTGAGGTCCTATTTGAATCTGGGTCTTGCTGGCTCCAGTAAAACTCCGCTGAGCTACTAGCAGCTGCAGAACTTACATCTGCCTAGGCATCCACCTTACATTTTCCAGGCACAAGATCTTGGCCTTAGTAATAGCACATTCCAGGCACAGATGATATCTGGGGCTGAGACTCAGGTCAAGGCTGACCTTATAGAATGAAGGCCCACACTTTCCCATCCTTTCTCCATTTCCCAGCCTTTGTTATCTCCTCCTAGAAAAATCCACTGTTCCCATTGTGATTCTTTCACTGACCATCCTTGCAATGAAAAGAGGGTTGAATGGGAAGTGCTGAACTTGGAATCCCAGAACCTGTGTTCAAATCCCCACACTACCTATATGACCTTGAGCAAATCACTGAACTCTCAGGTGTGTCAGCCTCATTTTTAAGATGAGGGGTTGGATTAAATGACTCCTGAGGTTCCTTCTTGCTCTAGCTATATGATTCTGTCACTTTGATATCTCCTCCAGAAAAGAAAAATGGCTAGTGAACTGAACTATTAATTAGCAAAGTAACATTAGGAAAGGGCCAGCTAAGTGGCACAGGAGAGAGAGTGCCAGGCCTGAAATCAAGAAGACATTTTCCTGAGTTCAAATCTGGCCTCAGACACTTACTAGCTGTGTGACCCTAGGCAAGTCACTTAATCCTGTTTGCCTCAGTTTCCTCATCTGTAAAATGAGCTGGAGAAGGAAACGACAAATCATTCCAGTATCTTTGCTAAGAAAACCCCAAACGGGGGCCACAAAGAGTTAGGCAAGACTGAAACAACTGAAAACAAGCATTAGGAAAAGTAGACCAGGCTTTCCCAAACCTCCCCTCTTCTCATTTCTAGCTTTCTTTCTAGCCCTTTCTCTCTACAATGTACTCTGCAGACTGACCAGAGCTATGAAGGAGTAAGAAAGAACAAAGGGTCTTAACTTTTCTGCATGTTGTCATGGACCCCTTTGGCAGTCCAGTGGACACCTCAGGATCTTTTCAAATGATTGAAGGAAATTCTTAAAATTCACTTAGAGTTGAATGAAAATAAAGGTGCCATTTTTTCAATCCAACTTCATGGACCCACAGAAATCTCTCTATGGATATCAAAGAGGTATCCATGGACCCCAGGTTAAGAATTCCTGAACCAGAGGGTGAATAAAGACAAAGGCAGTGCTGTCCTGGATTACCCACCAACCTCTGCTCTCTAGAAGTCTGTAACCCAGGAATCTGGACTCCCTCCCTCTTTGAAACCTCTTGTCTCTCCTTCCTCTGGAAAGAATTGACAGTAACTACTTCTTCCACCACCACCAACAGTTTAAGAAATATGGAATTAAAATAATGCTTCTTAGAATTCAAGTCTCAGTAATTCAGAGGCTAGGATCTAGCCTTGATAGGTTGATGGCTGCCACAGAAGAGGGAACAGGACCTCTGGTAGGAAAACCTCACGGGTCTACAGGGTTGAGAGATATTATTTGTGTGGGCCAGGGAAACAAAGTTCATGCTGCCTTGGTCATTTCCAACTGACCACTCCCTCCCCCCTTACCGAGACTCCCACAGGATCGGAAAAATATCTCTGAAACACCAGGCTAGTAAAAAGGAGCAAGGCAAAATTACAAAGGTACAGATCAAATCTCTAGTTAAGTGACCTCCAAACTTTGATTTCATACCCCTATCAGAATAAAATGTTCAAACACATCCCTAACATGAACATTTATTTAAATTGTATAAATTATATTTGCATAAGTGTATATTTGTTTAATTGTATAAACTATAAAACATAAAAGTAAATATTAATAATGAGCTAATGATTAATTATTGAGCCTAGAGTCAATAAGAAGCCCCTGAAGTTTATTGGGTAGGAGAGTGACATGGTCAGGGCTGTACTTTCAGAAACATCGCTTCCGCAGATGTGTGGAAGACAGATGGGGGTGGGGGGTGGGAAGCTGAGGCACAGAGACCATTTAAGAGGCTATTGCAATAGTTCAAGTGAGGTGGCCACTAGGCTATGTAGGTAAAGGAGACAAATGGAAGAGATGTTTACGGATATAAACACAGATTTGCCAACAGATTGGATATACTTGGTCAAGAGACTAAAACGCTTGACAGTAATAGGAAAATCTGGAAGAAGGGAGGGTTTGGAAGGGGGAGATAATGTAATGAGATCTATGACTTGTGACAACCCATACATGCCTGCTTGAACTGTGTTAACCGATAATGTCCCACCCAAAATAAAAAGAGACAGGGCTTTTCTTAGTCCTGGATCAGAGGAAAAGCTTGGTACAACTTATTACCTATGACAGCTGTGGAGTGATCTAGGAGGGATGACAGTGAGAAAAGAATTCTCCCAATAGCATCTGCATAGCTGCAACAATGGGTTCCCAAGTACCAATGTAACTCCCCCAAGCATCCAATGCCTGGCTCAGAAGGAAGATTAGGAGGTGGTACAATGGGAGGGTCAGCTTAAGGGAATGCTAGCTGGGAAAAGGAGTTAAGTGTGACTGCGTTGGATCCATTTCTCCTGGCTGGCTTTTGTGAGGAAGGTGAGATGTGACTCTTCTCCCCACCTTGCAGCTGGTTGATCACATACCCCTTGGGGTCGGGCAACCCCCCCCCCCACCTTTGGAGTCCAATGCTCTAGTGCGTCAGCAAGGGAAGTGATGGTTGCCATGCCAAGGAAATCAGTCCTCAAGAGATTCTCTAACCATGGAATGTTAAGAACCAAACCCTCTCACTGGACAGAAGAGGAACTGGTAAAAGAGATTACCAGAAATTTAAGCGCCACTTGTGCACACAAGAACAAAACCAGCATCACCGCCAAATGTTTCTTGAAAAAAACCTGGGGGTTTATTGATTTCTAAACTGCAAACAGTCGTTACAAAAAGATTTTTCTTTAAATAAACTCACACAAAGGAAAAAGAAATAGAAAGCATCGGTAGTGAACAGTAACAGGAAAAAAGTAATTACATTCATCTTTGTGTATGTATGTATGTGTGTGTTTGAGTTCTGTTTACACTGAAATTGGAAAACTCCAGACCTGGAACACTGAACCACAAATCTGGGCTCAGAATGTCTTGAGTAGAACATGGGAAGTCCAAGGGTTTTGTTTGTTGTTGCTCTTGCTGTTTTTCCCTTTTAGAAGCTATACAAAAAAAAAAAGTTGTTTTCCTTCTTTACTGTTTTATTTTTTTTTTTACCACAACTTTTACATACATTCTAAGTCCTAGCTGTGTAAGATCTAGAAAGAAAGGAACTCAATTTGCAGTCCAACACAAGGGGGGAATTTCTAAAATAAATAATCCAACAGTTTTTTGCATTTTTTTAAATTAATTTTTCATTTTTTTTAAAATAAAATAACCAAAAGGTGTAAAGTTACAAAAAAAAATGTCATTGTAGTATAATATATTAAACTGTGGAAAAAAAGGAAAAAAGACACTTCACAATCTTAAGATTAATATGGAAGAATCATAATTTAAACATAAAAGAATATATTCTATGGATTTGTCATCCCGATAAATATGAACAAAATTAACAAAAAAAGCATAGTTTGGCAATAAATACGTTTTTTGATAAGTTAAATAAGCTTTTTTTTATATTGTGTGCAGTGACAAGCAAAATTTTTGCTCTCCAATTTCTGAAAGTTATACAGTTAAAAACCCAGAAAAAAAAAGCATGGCGTGAGTGCTATAACAATAGTCCTAATGTACTTAATGTACTCTAGAGCAAAAACCATTATAGCTACTTCTACTGGAAATTGTTTTACACAGAAATTGTATATGGAATGAATACCATTCACCACTCACCCCTTATACTTTCTCCTTTTTTTTTTTCTTTTTATAGATGTCACATATATACTGGGGAACTTTTTAGCACCAAAATCAAAAAGTCTTTCATGGTCCACCTAGCATTCCCTTCCTCCCTCCCCACTAAAAAATACAATAAAAAAAATTTAAATCGTTAAAGTCCCACTTATGTCACAAATCTTTGTCCATTCCCAGCCTTCCTTTCTGCTGACCTGCATAGACCCAGGCAAGATTAGTCAAACAAGGGAATAGTAGGATGGGAGGGGAAAGGGTTCAAATGCTACCAGCTTTCTATATGCTGAAGGCCTGGTGGGAATTGTCCCAGGGAGAGGAAGGGAAGGAGGAGGGAGAAGGAGGTTGGGGGGGGGGGGCGGGGTAGATGGGACTGAAATAGAGGTCCAGTTTCTCCTGGCCAGTGGAGGGAGCTGCTGCTGATTCCAATGATGCATTTCCACTCCCCAAAGCTTCCCTCCCTCTTCCTACCCTTCCCTCCCCCTTTACATGTGAAGGGCAGAGTCAAGAAGGCCCACTGGTGCCCTCTGCAGGTAGAGAGGTAATGTAGTCACAGTGGAAAAAAAAAAAGTTAGGTTTAAAGGCACTAAGTTGTTTTTGTAAACTGTTGCTGCTTTTTGCTTTTGTGTTTTGGCACTTAAGGCTTAAGCCAGAGAGAAAGGCAACTACCAACAGTTGGGACTTTTGTCTTTTATGTAAAGTGGGGTAGAAAATTGATGAGGATTTGGGAGAAGGGAGTGGGAGGGAGGAAGTTCAAGCTAGAGAAGGCTACAGACAAATGGACTTGTCGTTATGTTAGGTGGGACAAAAAAGGGGTGAGGAGTGGGGGGTATTCCAAGGCTAGGAGAAAGGGGTTGAGCTTAACCTTGTTAATGTAGAAAGGCTGTAGGGAAATTGATGAGGGGAGAGGAATCTGGGGGAGAGGAGGGAATTGAGGGGAAAATAGGAAGGGGGAAACCCTCCCTGCCCTGGTTAGTCATCTGAGATGGAGAGTCTGCTGAAGATGGGGAGGCGCCTTGAGTTGTCCAAGGTAGGGGAGTCTGAACCACTGTGGCTACTGCTGGAACTGCTCAGGTAGCCCTCCTGGTCCGAGAGGGAGTCCTGAGGGCTGGGGGGAGAGTCAAACATGTGGGGGGATTCTGACATGGGTCGGAAGAGGAAGGTAGTCGGGGAGCCACCCCCAGGCACCCCCATGCTGGGGGCAAAAAGGCTGGCCAGCTCCTGGCTGGAATAGGCAAAGGGGTTGTTGGCGCCATCGGGCAAGGTGGGTGAGCCCAGGAGGTCATCGGCGCTCAGGATGGGAGGTGGGGTGATAGAAGTGGGGCTGTCCAGCAGCCCCGTGGTAGCAGCGGTGGCGGCACTGGGGAAGCCAGAGAAACTGAAGCTGTGGTGGAGGCGGGGGCGGTCAGCGGAGGGGTCCCGGCCCCCTGCCAAGGCCCTACGCTCCTCAGCATTGTGGATGAAGTGGCATCGGGGGCCGTAGGGGCAGAAGCCAATGGTGTGGAAGGTACGGCACAGCTCTGTTTTGTACTTGGGGTGGCGGGTGAGGCTTCTCAGCTCGTGGATGCCATGGGCAAACTGGCACTTGTCTCCATACTTGCAGGCTCCGTTCTCCTCAAAGGGGCGGCACAGCTCTGTCTTGTAGCGGCTGGAGTTGACCTGGCCTCCCCCCGGCTGCTTCTGGGGAGGCAGGAGCCGCTCGCCCCCCTCCGAAAAGGAGCGGTCCCTGAAGCGGCTGTCCCTGGAACTGAGAGCTTGGGACGGCTCCCCTGCCTTCAGGCTGCTCAGGAGCTGGTTCTGGTGGAACTTGGAGCTGGGCAAGGTGACCGAGTGCCTCCGGGGAAAACCCCCACCCGCTGGGGTGCCCACCGCCTTCCTGTCCAGCAGGCAGCCCCCTGGGCTGGAGGGGCTGTAGTTGAGCATCTTGTTATTCTGTATGGGAAAAGACAGAGAAGAGAAGGAGGGAGAAGAGGGAGAAGAAATGAGATGACAAACAGAGGGAAGCAACTGGTGTCTACTCCCCAGCAAGCTCCAGCCCCAGCACACCCCCTCTCCCCTTTCCTTCCCTCCTCAGCACAGTATCTCTTAACCAACTCTCCGCAAATGCTCTTCTCGATCATAACACTAAGTTTCCACAGTCCTTACCCGAGGCCACAAGCCTCAATCAACAGGCAATCAACAAGTATTTAAGTGCTGGGGACTCCAGTACAAAGGATTAAACAATCCTTAATGGCAAAAATATAATGTTCGACACCCCCCCCCATTCTAACAATGTTTCCCTGCCACACCCACTGCCACTAAAGCAGCCCCCCCATTTCATCAAAATGTAACCTGTTTGGCACCCCGGATAGACTTGAAGCCTTCCCAGGGGGCAGCAACCATCCAGTTATTTTCCCCTTTACCCTTCATCAGTCTTTGCCTCGGGCCCCTACACCCCCTGCTGCCAGCTCTCTCTTATAACTTGGGCTAAAAGATCCCACAATGTCTTTGCTTCAAAACACTGTCCCTCTTAAGTCAGACCTCTAGACCTCATTAGCTCGTTACTTCTAGAGAATAACTGGGTAGCAAAATGCTCAAGGATACAGAAGTGGGGGAGGGGAGTGGGGGGTGTGGGGGAGGGTGTCCAGGGAAACAAACTCATTGATAATCTGTAGACACACGCTCTTGTCCTGAATATCTTCCACCATAGTTCTACATCACCACCCCTTCCTCTGCCCACCCCCAACCCTGTGAGGATTCCATTGCAATTAGTCTTTTGGCCGCATGCAAAAACAGGGCAGGATAAGGGCACCAGTGTTTAATCTTTAGAGGAAAACTGCAGATGGGAGGAAAAGGCAAAAAAGGAAGCCTCAATCCCAAGTCTCACTCCCCCCCCCCATCCCCATCCTTTCCTCTATCCTGGGGCGGGGGAAACCACAGACAAGCTTCTGCCCCATAGATTCATACTCCCCCCTCCACACACACATACTCCACTCACACCTGTTAAAAAATATACCCAAAATTTGGAAGGGGAAGGGGAACTGGGCTCTCAGCACCGTGTGGGTGTCACTGTTTGGCCCTTCAGGTCAGCGGTTAGGAATAAAGGCGAGCCCCAACTGCACAAAACCACCCCGGCCAAACCGATTACAGCTTCAGAGCTAAGAGCTGGGTTTCCAACAATGGGGCTCATTTAGAAAGGGGAAGGGGGAGGGGAGAGAAACGGAGGGTGGGGGGAGACAATCACATCAAAGAAGGATTGAAGAGAAAAGTTCCCAGGTGGCTAAAAGCAACACCGCTGAAGAGGAAGGGAAGCAAGAAAAGCGAAAAACTTATTCTATTAATTGTGTGTGTGTTTCAAGTAGTAATTCCTTGCACTTCTAGCTCCAGCCGTGGGAGCAGCAACCAACAGCAGGAGCAAATTGGGAAAAGTTACAGCAAACAAGACCAGACGTGTTTAAAATGTAGTCAAAACACTTTAGCAATTAAAAGTGGCTGAGCAACTTCACCCTTTCAAATGGGGGGGGGGGAAGAACCCAGGACTCGGAGAAAGAAAACTTAAAACACGTCAGCCAGTTGCTACATACATTGCTTTCCCACAATATTCCCAACTTCAAACATCATCTTGCACTCTGCTAAACCACCCTCACACTTCTTGAAACTAGATGTCTAGGGGTCCCATCCAACGCAACTTTTGGAAGAGTCTATATAAACGTCTCAAAAGGCATACACATTTGTCACGACCCTCGAATTTAAGAAATCAGCGTTTCGGATACACAATTCAAGCTTCCAATCCCTAAAAGTCACTGTGCCTACCTACACTCCCCTTCCTCCTGCCTCCCGTAAAAAGCCGGATTTACCCAAATGAAAAGTCTGCAGGCCAAGTGTGTAATTTCAATAGGAAGAGCTTGAGGAGAGACTTAAAACTAACATGAACACAAAACTCTTCTGCAAACTCGTTTTGCAATACCCTTTCTGATCCAATCTTAACCATCTTTCCCACCCCACCAAACCCTCCCGCCACCCCTATCCCCCCCCCCCAAGAAGAACAGATTCTCCTTGAGGAAAGCAATTCAAACTTGAATCAAATCTCAAATTTTATAAGACAAAATTGAAAGGAAGGTAAGCCCAAGATTGACAAGAATTACAAACCAGAGGAAAACACTTTGGGGGATCCGGTGAGAGAGGGAAGGGGGGGAGGGAACGGAGCCGCGGAAGTGTACTTTGAACTTCTTGTGAAACAAATGTAGAATTATTTTTTTTAAAAAGTTTCCAAAAGTCTTTTTGACCACCTGCAGAGAAAAGTAACCGGACAACTGCCGATTCCCCCCTCCTCCCATAGGATTGCTTTTTAAAAATCCCAGTCTCATTTTTCCGGAAATTTTTAACAACAAAAAAGGCAAAAGAAATATCTTCTACAAAAGTTGTAAGTAGAAGGAGAAGGGTAATAATGGGACGGGAAAAAAATCTTGCCCATCTAGCCCTCCTCCCACTTTCTAGGAGCTAAAGGTTTTGTTTTTTAAGCAAAAGTTTAAATTGAAAAACAAAAAACCAAAAACACTTTGACCCGCTTTACCTTGCATAAAACTTCGCTCAAGTCGAAGATAGTTGCAGACACCAGAGCTGTGGTCATCTTCGAAGTTCAAATAGGGGGAGGGGGGTAAAATATATATATATATAATATAATTTTTAAAAAAAGAATCACAGTGTTGGTATGGCACAGCCTCCAGTTTCTCGGGGTTCTGGAGTTCTCTCACTCCAAGTTCCAACCACCCCCTCGGCTTTCAGACTCTCCCAGGCTGCTGAGCTTTTAAGGCCCAATTTATAAAGTTTCAAGACTTGCTAGCTGGAGGAGGAGCTTCTAAACTCATTTAAATGAGGAAGAGGAGGAAAAAAAAGTTGATTGACAACGAGGTTGAATCAGCCATGCGGTCAAACGCAGGGGAAAGAGGAAAAAAAAACTTTCAAAAGAAAGAATGGGGAGGGGAGAAAAGGAAAGAAGAAAAAAAACACACTTAAGCCATACAACTTTTCAGAGGAAAAGTTTAGAGTTCACTCCCTTTGCCGCATGTGCGTTTTAAACGCACCTTGAGTTAAAAAGGGGGGGGGGAGAAGGGGGGAGGATGGAGAAATGGACAAGTTTTTTTTTCTTTTGTCAGCCTCTGAATGTGATCCGTGACATCACATTTATTCCACCCACTTTTTTTTTTCTTTTCTGGAAGGCAGTATCAACTTTCTCTTTTTTTGCTGAGATCTGAATCGGGTCTCTACTTGCAGGTTCTGCGCTTAAAACTTTTTTTAATTAGGTCTTCTTTGAAAACCTAAAAAGTTTTCGTCGTCCTCACTTTGCTCATCTTTCCCCTTTCTTTAGTTTCTTGTTCTTCCCCTTTTTTTGTAAAAGAAGTAGAAGATTTTAAAAGTTTAGATGCTTTCAAGAGCTTTTTAGTCTTGGAGGCAGGACCATAGGGTGCATGAGGTGCATGGCGGGGTGGGGGTGGATAGGAACCCAGGCAAGTTTTTCTTTTTTTCCGCCTCTTGAGAATGACTTTGCGGCGGGCCGCTGGGGCCCGGGGCGGATGGCACGATTCGAGTCCGCATGCCTCTGCACTCCAGCCGCCAGGTTTTGCGGGATGCCTCTCTCGCACGGGGAGTTTGCGAGAAAAAACGACCACCCCTCTAGGTCTTTTGCCTCCAGCAACTACTTTTTTTTTCTTCTTCTTTCTCCTCCCCTCTTTTAACGGACTGAGAATAATTTCTTTCACTTTCTCCTTCTCCCCTCTAAGGATTCCTAGCAAAGACAATCCTAAATCCTTCATTAAGCCCTCCCTTGCAGACCCCCCAAACTTCCACAGTAGTCCATTACAGACCCTCCCCCTCTTTCCCCCTTAAATCACCCCCCCACCTCAGTTTGGGGAAAGGAGGGAAGAAAGAAAGCCTTCCCTGCCTTGTCCCCAGTTCTTGAGACTCGCCCTCCCACCCCCCTCAGCCCAAGTGAATGTAACAGATGGCTTTTCGGTCCCTTCAAGGCTTTATCTGGGTGTTTTCTTCTACTCTGTTTTGGCGGGATGGGAAGAGCATGGGGCTCTCAAGCCGAAACTTGTTGGTTTTAAAGTTTGGTGTTTTTCTTTTTTAAATCCACTCCTGGCTTTATGTTTTATCCCTCAGGGTTTAGCGCAGTGCTTGCCTGACACACAGTAGGCATTTGTTAGTTAACTCACTAATGGGTCGTTTTGCTTCCCCGCCCTAGCAAGTTTTGGAAAGGAAGATATAGAGACCTAAACATCCATCTCTGGGCTGGGGTGTTTTTCTCCAACTACGTTTCCATGAGCCCTTTGCCGTCTTGTTACAGTAAAGCCCTTCAGCCCGACTCAGATGTTTATTCCACAACACTTTTAACTGCTCAATCTTATTATGAAACCCAGTATGTGTTTGTGTGTGCCTAAGTGCATTTTCCATTGCGATGTAATTAGGTCACCCTATTATAAGCACGTTTTTCGTAGGGAAGGCAAAATAGAATTTGCCTTATTCCCCCCCCCTTTAAAGAGGCTTCCTATTTTATTTTAAAAACCAAATGCTAACAATCCTAGCAAATACTAAGCGACTTTAAAAATTGAGCTTTAGAAATAAAATACTCCCCAATTTTAAAGCTCATAAAGTAATGTAAGCTGTGCATAAATATGAACTTATTCCCACTCTGGGCAAACTTCATGTTTCTATACTTTGACTTGAATATTTTTAACATAGCTGGCTTCTTCTGCCTCCTACCCACCCACCCCAGTACAACTGTCTCCTGTTGATTCATTCCCCTTTACTCCCCTTTTTCAAATTTTTACTTAATTTTGGCAAGGTCCAGGAAGGGAAATAACTCACATCCACATTAATTTAAATCATTAAGGTTCGTGTGGTTTTTTTTAAAGGGTTTTGCCTAAACTATGCTTTCCCCCTAATTCGAGAAGGGTGGGGGGAGGAGTTTCTAAAGTCTGGGGGTAAGAATAAGTTTTTATTTCATAAAGTTACTTGGTGATGAAGTAATGAGTTCCAGATTTCAATACACAAAGTAGGTTGCACATTAAGACCACGAGGTTTGTATGACTCCTGATGTGACTCCTGATGTGGCTGAGCCGCCCTCCTCCTCCTCTCCTCTCTGAAACACACGTCCTTAACTGCACAAGACCAGCCCTCACCTCCAGTGGGATGTAGGACACAGCTGATGGAGACGGGAAATGAGGGGGGGGGGCAAAAAATGAGGAGGGGGGGCAAGAGCGGAGAGCGAGTGAAGAATGGGGAGGGGGCACCGCGAGTGGAGGAGAGGGAAAGGGATAAGAGGGCTGGGAAGGAGAGAAAAGGATGAAAAAAGGAGAATGGAGAAGAGATCGTATTCAAAACAAATGGTCCCTGTTCCCACTTCCTCTTCCATGCATTTCAGCCCTCAGGAACTGGGCTTTAAAATTCTCTTCTTGGCTGCTGCCACATTTTCCTCTTCTGGTTCTCAAGACCAGCCAAAATAACCAAACGAAAAGACGCCCACAGACTCTATCCAATCCAGGTTTTTTTTTCTTTCCTTTTTTTTTTTAAGTTTAACCCTATTCTTCGAATTTCTTTAAACTTTCTAAATATGAGTGGTATATCCACCACCACCCCCTCCCATTTTCTTCTACTTCTTCCCTTCAACTCAAGGATCCCCCTGATTCGCCTCTCCCCCAACCCTCCCCCCACCCCCACCTTGGCCCAGACGAGCAGCCAGGGCCGAAAGCAGCCCCCAGCATGTGGCTCTCTCTGCAGTTGTTTACTGGCTAGGCAGACCGGGTTTGTTCCCAGCTCTGGGAGCTACTCTCTATAATTAAACCCTCTTTAATTGTTGGGTTGGAAACGTCATTTCAGGGACTTTCCAAGGGTTACAGAGTCCAGGAGGGAAGCAAACTCGTGTTAACCATTTGCTAGCCTGGTCCTCCCAGCCCCTACTAAGAGAATTCGGGCTCTTAGAAGCAGGGTCCCGGGGGCACAATCCATAGGTAAGGCGGGGGGGAGGGGGGGGAGGGAGGGAGGGAGGAAAGAGGCGGGAGAGAGGAGGGGTTAAGACCTTATGGGAGGGAGAGCTGAAATTTAACTGCAACCAGGTCCAGATCCGGGAGTTCAACTGGTCTAGGTCACACCACCCCCTCCCCTACCGTCCATCCACTTAAAAGTGTGTTGGGTTGGATTTTTTTTAACTCTTTCCTTTCTTCCTGCGCGCAGTCTGGGCGATCACTCCTTCCCTTGCACTGCAGTTTTTGGCCGGGAGGTGTCCCACCTAGCAACAAATTCCTACATAGCAAGGAGTAAGTAACTCAGATTAAGGGCCCTGGACGTAGGGAACTTTGAAAAAATCATCCTTCAGCCCTAAAACTGGTCTAGGGGCCTGAGTATCAAGTTATTTTTAAGTTTGGGCTTGTTCAGTTTGTTTTTACATGGATCTCCTTGGTGCTACCGAGAAAAGAAGTCAGTAATGGCTCTTTTTTCTTTTTTTTTTTTTTAAGTAGCAAAATTACTCACTTGCATAAATGGGGTCAGGGACCTCAGGGGAAGCGGACTATTCCTGCAGAGAGAAGCCGAGAGCTGCCAGGCCTCGGCTATGAAGTCCGTAGTGGAAGCTGGAAGCACGTGATCAAGTTGATGGTTGTATTTAAGGGTGAGGCAAGTCAGTGTATCAGCCAGAGATGGTGACCTGCACTGCCTTCTTCCTCCTGCAACTTGGTTTTCAACTTTCCTCAAGTGTCCACCCACAGAGCCATCTTCTCTGTATGGTAACAGCAGGGATGTATCTAACTAAAAAAAAATTAAGGCAAAACTGTCAAGGCATTATAAAAATTCCAGATTAATCAATAAAAGAATGTTTTAGGGACCCAAAGGAAGGAATTCATAGAGAATTTCAAAGAATGACAGATAGAAAAGGACCTTAGGAAACCTCTGTTTGATAGATGAGGTTAAGTGATTTGCCAGTAGTCCTAAGGCTTAGTCAGGGATACTTAACAAAAGGGTTCTTCAGCAGTGACTTGAATTAAAATCAGGACTGTTGGTGCACTGAAAAGCAAAAATCAAATTTTGGTAAATGGAGCTACCAGTTTCCAGTTCATTGTTTGGTCAAATGTGGGAACA
Organism: Dromiciops gliroides; assembly: GCF_019393635.1. Classification (NCBI taxonomy): domain Eukaryota; kingdom Metazoa; phylum Chordata; class Mammalia; order Microbiotheria; family Microbiotheriidae; genus Dromiciops; species Dromiciops gliroides. The sequence continues at coordinate 260,678,672 of NC_057862.1, forward strand.
TGATATGATCAGGTCATAAAACTTATGAAAGTGATGAATGGGAAGATGGCATCCAAAACACCTTACCCTAGCTTTTTTTAGGTCTGATAGCTAACCATTCTCTGGATGACAGAAAACTTCAAATAGTTTAAGGTAGAAGAAGTGGTTCCAGAGAATTAATTGGCATCTCCTTTTGTCATATTCCAAATAAAGGCAAAATTGAACCTAGACCTTGGGATACTCTTGATAGTTATATTATACACTGGAGAACTGACCAAAAACTGACTGACTGTCTCTGTATCATATAAGTGTTTAGTGAATTTGAATTTGGTGAACACCTCCAACTCACACAATTCTGAAAGAATCTCAGGAAGCACTTACAGTCAACCTCTGGGCTACTTCCTAGCACTAACAGGTTGGGTCTTCAGAAAGTGGCTGGTTACTTCTTTCCTCAGAGTTCAAGGGGGTAATTATGATTCATGAGCTCCCACTCAATGTGCCCACCTCAGATTATCAACCAGCCAAATTTTTGTTTAGCCTTTAGAAAGGGTATTGTAAGAATAATTAGTGCTTTTGTACATTCTCCCCACACATCTGGAACACACTGTCCCATAAATACATGTAGAGTCCAAGGGAAAGTGGGCTCCATCTTAAAGACACATTTGGCAAACAGGTAGTTCATAGGTATAGCTCTGATTTACTATGAGTTGGTGCCAGTTGAAAGAGCCTTTTCTCAATATGACATTTGTCCTTAGTATATCTCTGAGCTCCTAATGCAGAAGCTGCCATCAGCCCCCACTGGGGATATTGCTACAAACATCCATGGGAACAGAAACCAAAGTTCACAAGGTCATCCTCTGGTCAAAGAGAAGGAGTCTCTCCCTACCCTGCTGCCCTCTGGTCACAGGTGTATCTAATTGTTTCCACCAATCCCAATACATTTTCTGTGTATTGCCATCCCATTTCATCCAATGGCTAGAAGCACTTCACTTAGTCCAAATTTAATTCTAATTTATCCTGTATATATCATTTATGCATATAATTATTTGCATGTTATCTCACCCACTGGACCATGAACTCCTTGAGATCAGGCAATGGGTTTTGTTAGTGGTGTTTTGGGGGGTTTGTTGTGGGGTTTTTCCTTTCTTTGTGTTCCCAGTGCTATAGTGGGTGATTAATAAATGCTGTTAATTTTATTTAAAGACTTACTTGCACCTAATTTATACCTTTGGTTGGTTCAATAAATGCATCTAGAATTTGTTCACATCTAGCTCACATCTCTGATTGATTCTGAAACTTAAAGATGCATAAGTCTTACCAGATAAAGGTCTCAGAGTCTAGAGAAAAGCTATCAAATACAAGGCCCAACATTCCTGAGTGGGACAGAACCAGCTCAAAATATAATTGGGAAATACACAGCAAATTAAATAAAAATGCAATACAATTAATGTTAACATGTGATTTTCTAAGTCAATACATGGCAGCAGAGAACCTAATGTATGGTTTAGTGGCCCCATTTCTTTCTATTGGAGTTTGACACCACTGCTATAGACTCTTTTCTTAGTTATATCATTTGGGGTTGGATAAATGGTATTTCCCCCAAATTTGAACCCCTTTCAAGTCTCTCAGGAAACACTTTCTTACCATTCCTCATTAGATAGACCCCTTCCCTGACCAGGAATCGACATTTTAAGCTATAGTCCAGAAATGCAAATCTCATTCTCAGATGCCAGCTTCTTAACCTGCTGTTTACTTTTCTGAACTCTTTGCCTCTGATGGATAGCAGTGATGAAAACACCACCTGTGCCCTTAAGGTCTTCACTTTCTTGCCTAAGTTTTGTTCACCAGAAGTCAGTGGTGGTCATCTGTTCCAACAAATCTTGGAAGGCTCTCTGTCGATTCTTGGATAAGCGCTCTAGGAAGACAGTGAACCTTTCTGTTATCAGGTCAGCAAATAGCTGACTCAATATCTCTTCAATGGGGAGTCACCAGCCACTACCAGTCTCATCTTCCTCTTATCTCTCATTTGTTTCCTTGTTATTCTTGAAGGGTGAGTGGCTGTTTCTTTCTCAGAACATCCAACTCCTCATAGAGAGCCTTAAATTTGTTTTTGTTTTAATTCAAAATGTTCAGTGGTCCTTCTTCCCTTTTGTTTCCTACTTTTCTCAATGAATTCTGGTTTTGTTTGTTTGTTTGTTTTGTTTTTTTAGTGAGGCAATTGGGGTTAAGTGACTTACCCAGGGTCATACAGCTAGTAAGTGTTAAGTGTCTGAGGCCGGATTTGAACTCAGGTACTCCTGAATTCTGTTTTTTAAAGAAATACTTCCATAAGACTAGGAAGGTTCCACTGTCCTGGTCAGTCTGTCCTGATCAGACTGCTACTGGAATAATCATGTTCAGTTTTTAAGAGCCATATTTTAGGAGCACACTGATAAAATTATTAGCATCTAGAGATGGACAGCTAGGTGGTACAGTGGATAGAGTCAGGAAGACTGTTCATCTTTATGAGTTCAAATCTGACCTCAGACACTTACTAGCTGTGTGACCCTGGGCAAATCACTTAACCCTGCTTGTCTTTGTTTCCTCGTCTGCAAAATGAGCTGGAGAAGGAAATGGAAAACCACCCCAATCTGTTTGCCAAAAGAACCCCAAATGGAGTCACAAAGAGTCAGACGTGACTGAAACTTGACTGTAGAACAAAGAGAAGGCAACTAGGATTGTGAAGGCTCTCAAGACCATGCATGCCACATAAGGATTTTTATTTAATCTGAAAGAAGAAGAAGCTTTAGAGAATAACTGTCTTCAAGTAATTGAAGGAATATAATCTAGAAAAGGGATTAAACTTATTCTTCTTGGCCCCAGAGGGTAGAACTAAGAGCAAAGGGTAAAAACTACAAAGAGAGGAAGGGAACAAGCATTTATTAAGTGCCTAGTGTTTGCCAAGCACTGTGCTAAGCACTTTACACATATTCTCATTTGATCCTCTAAAGAACTCTGTGACATTGGTGCTGTTCTTATTTTCATTTTACAGTACAGGAAACTGAGGTAGAGGTTAAGTGACTTGCACAGGGTCACACAAGTATCTGGAATGGTCTTTGAACTCAGGTTTTCTGAGCCCAGTGCTCTATTCACTGTACCACCTCCCTTCAAAGAGACAGAAATTTCAAAGAAGAATGTTACCTCAATGTAAGGTGGGGGGGGGGGGGGTCCTAAGGAATTATAGCTATCCAAAAAGTAATTAGGCTGCCTCAGGAGATAGTGGGTTATCCCTCAAGGGAACAAGAAAAGTCTAGATGACCCCTTGTTAGTCATTATGTAAAGGGAATTGCTGTTTTGGTTCAAGTTGGACCAGATACCATATGCAGTCCCTTCCAAAATTGAGTTTTTTGTGTTGCTTCTTTCATCCCTCCAATGTTTATAGAAGGTGACAGTCATCATTTGAAAAGTATTTTGGCTTTTTAAAAAGAACCTATTCTTAACCAAGGTATGATGTTATAATAGGAATTAGGAAATGTGAAGGCCATGGCCCATGATTAAAAAATGAGACTGAGAAATTAGAATAAAAATATTTTTGTGATTTATATAGCTCTTTTCTAACAACAATCCCATGAAGTCAGTACTATATGTTTTGTTATCCTCATTTTAGAGCTAGAAGAAGTTGAGTGTCGAATGTTAAATGACTTTCAAAGTGACCTCAAAAAAGTCATGCTGTCCAGGCTTCAACCTCTAGGCAGGAGTCCTAAACTGTCTAAAGTAGATGTCTAAATCATATAATTTTATATCTTTAGAAATCAGCTAGTCCAACTCCCTTATTAATACAGATGAAGAAACTGAAGCTTATGGAGTTGAAAAGGCATGCCCATGATCTTGGCACACTTTTCTATTATACAAAGCTGTAACTAGGGTGGGGCAATTGGAGCTTTGCCCTGTAGGATCAAATTTAGAGGATACTGACAGCACTTGTGGTCACTGAGCAACTTAGAAACAATAGATCCTAGCACCTAGATAGCAATAATAATTCATAAAAATAGTAAGCTACCAGAAGGGGTGATGGAGTGAGGTTTTTTTTCCAACCCATCTTGTTCTCATTGCCTCAAGAAGTCTCACAATGGAGTATTTGGGGTCTTTGTCTCCCTCTGCTGGCCCAGACAGAGCATATTTTGTGCTGCTTGCCTCAAGTGCAAAAACTCCTAGTTCTAGCTCTACTGTTCCTGAAAGTCTGCCCAGATACAGAGTCTGTAACCCCCTGGGTAGCCTAACAGCACTCAATGCAATGCAATTCAACAAACATTTATTAAATAGCTACTATATACGAGGCAGTATGCTGGCCACTGGGAAGCACTGTCCTTAGGAGCTTATATTCAAATACAAGATCTATAGAGAAAAAAGAGCTCTAACACTAGGTGGAGAGAATCAGGAAAAGTTTTTCCTAGGATTTAGCACTTTAACTGAGTACAAGGAAACTCAAGGTTCTTAGAGGTAAAGGTGAGGAGAGAATGCATTCCAGGCATCCAGGACAGGCCGATGCAAAAGCATACAGACTGGAAATGTTCAATGTTAAGTTCAGAGAATAGCTTATAATCAAGTATGGCTGGACTAGAGGGGGAATAATAGAAAATAAGTTTAGAAAAGTAGGTCAGAGCCAGATTGTATAAGACTTTAAAGGCCAGACTATGGATTTTGTATTTTATCTTGGAGGCAGTCTTCTCTGTTGGGAAGATGGGTGGGCAGTGGAGTAATAGTCAGACCTCTGTCTTAGGAAGGTTATTTTGGCAGCTGTGGTCATTGAAAAAGGGTAGAGAACAGAAGCAAGGACACTTAGAAGACGGCTGAACAACCTGAGTGAGAAATAGTGAGGGCCCAAACTAGGGCAGTAATTAGAAGGGGAAAATGTTGGAGCAGTATTTGTCACAGGTACAGTAGATTTGGCAAATGATCAGAAATGGAGGGTAAAGGAGGGAGAAGAATCAAGGATGATGACCCTGAGGTCGTGAACCTGGGTAACAAGGATGGTAGTTCTCCCAACAGAAACAAGGACATTTGAGTGAAGAACAAATTGGGAGAGGAGATGAGAAGTACCATTTTGCACCTCTCGAATTTGAGGTGAGGTGTCTAACAAACATTTAACAATGAAAAACTGGAATTCAAGGTATTTGGGCTGGATATATAGATGAGCTGGATATGTGGATGGTCACTAAATTCATGGAAACCATTTAGCTCAGAACATACCTAAGTATCCCTGCCATTTCTATTTAAATTTGAGACAAATAGTTTAGATCACGGAAGGGCAGAGTATAGAGAAAGAAGAGAATGAGGGCCCAGGATAAAATCTTGGGGGAATATTAACATTTCTAGGAGAGGTGATCAGTTATGAACCTGTAAAGGAAGAGGTTAGGAAGGAGTCATACAGGTAAGGAGGAGAATCAGGAGTTTAGTGTCTTTGAAGCCAAGGGAAGACAGAAGAGGAGTGATGGGAAAGGTCTAGAGTAGGGTTTCTTGGCCCAGGGTCCATAGACAGATTTCAGAGGGTCAGTAAACTTAGATGGGTAAAAATGACATCTTTATTTTTTATTAACCTAATGAAATTTAGTATTTCATTTTATTATGAATGAAAGCAGTGAACATTCCACTGGGAAGGGGATCCACAGGCTTTAACTTATGCCAAAGGAGGTGTTTAACACACCAAAATATTTCAGAACTCCTGGACCAGGGTATGAGAGGAGAGGCCTGCATAAGATTGTGTATTTGACTCCAAATAAGAGCCATCTCCAACTTACCAAGGGGCAATATTCCAAATATTTCTTTGTCAGACCATTATTTGGAACCCTAATCATATTTTCCCCATAGATAGGATGTTATTTATGACTCGAGTTTCTGAGCTAACCCATAAAATTCTATTTCACCCATATATGTGGTAGACTACCTCCTCTTCAGTGTCTTTAGTCCAACCATGAGAATTGACTAAAGAAAGGAGCTCTAATTTAGAATTATACCCAAAGGGCAATCAAACTGTGCATACTCTTTGACCCAGCTATACCACTGCTAGGTCTGTATACTAAAGAGATCATTAAAAGGGGAAAAGGACTCACATGTACAAAAATATTTATAGCTGCTCTTTTTGTGGTGGCAAAGAATTGGAAACTGAAGGGGATTCCCATCGATTGGGGAATGACCAAACAAGTAGTGGTATATCAGTGTAATGGAATACTATTGTGCTATAAGAAATAATGAGCAGAAGTGGATAGAGCACCAACCCTGGATTCAGGAGGATCTAAGCTCAAATCTGGCCTCAGACACTTAACACTTACTAGCTGTGTGACCCTGGACAAGTCACTTAACCCCAATTGCCTCACCAAAAAAAAGAAGAAATAATAAGCGGCATATTTCAGGAAAAACCTGGAAAGACTTACATGAACTGATGCTGAGTGAAATGAGCAGAACTGGGAGAACCTTGTAAACAGCAACAGCAACATTGTGTGATGATCAACTATGATTGGTCTAATTCTTCTCAGCAATACAATGATCTAAGACAATGCCAAAAGACTCGTGATGGAAAATGCCCTCCACATTCAGAAAAAGAACTTATGGAGTCTGAATGCAGATCGAAGCATACTATTTTCACTTGGTTCTTTTTTGTGGCTTTTCCCTTTTCTTCTGTTTCTGCTTTCACAGAATGACCAATGTGGAAATACAATTACATTATTGCACATGTATAACCTATAGCAGATTGCTTGCTGTTTTGGGGAGAGGGGAGGAGAGGGAGGGAAAAAATTTGAAACTCAAAAATCTTATAAAAATGAATGCTGAAAACTATCTTTACATGTAATTGGGAAAAAATAAAATACTATTTACAAAGAAAGAAAGGAAAGGAAAGGAAGGAAAGAAGGAAGGAAGGAAGGAAGGAAGGAAGGAAGGAAGGAAGGAAGGAAGGAAGGAAGGAAGGAAGGAAGGAAGGAAGGAAGGAAGGAAGGAAGGAAGGAAAGAAGGAAAGAAGAGGCTCTGCTAACTTTTAAGATCTTGAGAACATAGAGAAGGATTCCATCTCTAGGAAGTTCAGGGTGAAGAACTCCCTATTAGTGAAGAGTGGAGCCTCCAAAGGCAGTGTTAATCCATACGTTGAATATTTGTGACTCTGGAATTTGATCATCACAGTTTAGCTTAGAGTGGCCCTGGATGGGATGCTTTATAAAGAAATTTAGACATAAGTGATCTTTGATCCTTATATATCTTTGATATTTGGAGTTAGAAGACCTGCTCAACTCTTTTTTTTAAATAATAATGACAACCAATATACACACACACACACACACACAAATGTGTGTGTAATGTCTGTATGCATATATATTTATATACACACACATATATACATGTACACACACATCAATTTAAGGATCACAGAGTGCTTTTCACACCTTGTCTTACAGACATCATACAACCTCTTTGTAAGGTAGTTACCTAAGTATCGAAGGTGGTAATGTTCATATTAGACCTGCTTAGGTCTTGACTTTCTCATTGACTAGATGTGTGACTGTGTACCTTAAAGACTCCTTTAGCCACAGTTTCCTCCCTTGTAAAATGGGAGTAATTCCTAGACTGCTCATCTCAAAGGGTGGTTGTGAGGGAAACATGTTCTAAGCAACATATATAAATTCAATCTATTATTATTTTACTTTTAATAATAAGATGTAAGACCTATCAATAGCACAGGTTCAGGTGAGCATGGACAGGCAGAGAGACAAAAGAATTTTTTTTTAATTAAAAGAGATAAATAGATAGGACTAAGTGATTAAAAGTTGACTGGCCATTCCAAATCAGCTTTTCCACAGGCCACCCAATGCCAAAGAATTCACTTAGGAAGGATGAACCCTGCAGAGCAATAATCCTCCTAAATCTGATACATTCCATTCCCCCAAGGGAATTGATACAAAGTTACAAGCTCCCAAAAAACATGGGCTCTCACGTAAGGAAGCCCCATTGCTCTGAAATCCTAGGCCTTCAGACGGGTGGGGTTGCTTGGCTAAATTTGTTTCAGCCAGTTATAGAAACAGAAAGGGGGGGGGGGGAGTTGTTGGGGAGGAAAACCTTCTTGCACACCAGCCCCTGCCCTGAAGTATTAATATCTGCAGGGTCAGGGTTTTATTTGGGTTTTGTTGTACCATTTGGGGTTGGGGAGGCAGGCAGGAATGTCCTACAGCTGCATTTCTGAGTTGTGGCTTCCCACCTTTTTCCATACACATACCCCAGTGCAGTGTGTGAACAGTCCAGCCCGTCCCTGGCCTCCATCTCCCCACACACAAGCACCTTCCACGGTGGCTCTTCTTGATCCTGCTCCTACCAAGGACTCTTGCTCTGTGTGGGTGATTTTTTTTTTCTTCCTGTTTTCTTCCTTTCTGGCATGGGTGTGTAGGGAAGGAAAAGGAGGCTTTTGTTCAATCGCCACAGACCCCTTCACCCCCTTCCACACTGCGTGATGGGCTGGACTTTTGTCATCACTTAGTGCCTGTAGCCCCCGCCCCCCCCTCCCAGTCCCCTCCTCCCAGAAAACCACCACTTAGAATGAATATTTTACAGGGCAACATGTAAAAAAGTCATGTTCTTTTTAACCCCATCTCCTTCCTCTTCAGCTTGTGAACAGGCTGAGTCACATCCTTGGGTGCTTCCCACACCTGGCAGATCACTTCCTTCACACTAACTTCCCTTGACTACAAAGAATGGTTGGAATAAAAACAGCATTTTGTCTTGTTTGTCTAAAGTCCCATATATGTGTAGGGCTCAACATGCTTTAGGTTGGTTATATTAATTATGAATTCCACCACTCCCAACCAAACAACAACACATTAGATGAGATAAATTGAGCCAAAGTAAAGGGTGGGGAAGGCAGAAAACGACCACTTTGCTTCTCATCTCCATTCCCCCCAAGTATCTTGAATCTTATCTTCTAAGACAAGGAGAATAGGGAAAAAAAGAAGTCTATCGCTGGAAGCCGGCTGACTTGGCTGTATAGGATGGAGTGGAGGGAAGAAGAGGAGGTATCGAGAGGGAAAAGAGAAGGAAAAATGTTTCAAGAAGTTAAAGATTTGACAAATTTGAGCCTGTCCCTGCCAGAAAGGGGTAGATGCGCCACCACTCCCTGATACTGCAAGAAAGGGAGGAAAGAATAAGAAACACCCAACCTTCTTGCTCCCAGAGGAGAGTGACTGATTGGTCCAATCCTGGGGGAAAATGAGGACTAGGGGAGGGCTGGAGAAGAGGAAATGGCGTGTGTAAAGAGTCTAGAGGGATTTTGGAAGTGAACTGGAGATTGGGTCTCCTTCAGGGTAAGCCTGCTATCTAGTTTGATCTGTGGCCAACTTGAACAATGCACAACTCTGCCTCACAAATCTGATTCACAGACATCGTCTGTCATGTCATTGACCCTCTTCAAATAGAAGGACGAACAACCAAGAATTGGAGCTAGAAGGGATCTTGGAGGCCCTCAAATCCAACCCCCTCCTTTTACAGATGAGAAAACTGAACTTAAGTAACTTGCCCAGGGTCATACAGGTAGGAACTGTCTGAGGCAGGATTTGAACCCAAGCCTTTCTAACTCCAATGGTAGTGCCTCTACACTGTACCATGGCTACCTCTCAACCATAGGGGTAGAACTAAACCTCAGGACCACCCAGGTCAGGTCTTTCACAGCTCTCCTTTTAGGAGGAAGTTCCTTCCCCCAACTCAACTTAGACTCTTTCACTCTCAAGACTGAACAAGGTGGCAACAGTGGATCTGAAGTCAGGAAGACCTGAGTTCAAATTCAGCCTCAGACACTAGATATGTGACCCTGGGCAAGTCATTTAACCTCCGCCTGCCTCAGTTTCCTCAGCTGTAAAATGAGGGTAACGATAGCACCCACTTCCCAGGACTGTTGTGAGACCAAAACAAAATAATGTTTATAAAGCACTTTGCAAATCTTAAAGCACTCAGAAAAACCTTTGGGGGAATAGCAAAGGTGATAGGGTAATGGTTGTTTACCTCCCTATGATTTCTTTCATACGGCTGACTTTCCCCCTCGTATATATACTCTTCAAACCCAGAGGGTCTTTGTGGGCCCCCTAACCAGCGTCTACCCTTGTCTGGTCAGAGGCAACCAGATCTGCCTGCAGCTGCTTGGTGAGAAAACAAGCCCTCCCAGAGACCCGGGGAAGCAGCTGGACAGAGATTCTTGCCAGCTTGGGGGTGTAAATATTTATAAAACATGGTTCATGGGAAGAGAGGGCAGAAGAGGGAATAGGCATATTCAAGCCCAGTCAGAGACATGGTACCCCAGATCCCTGACCCGATTCAGTATTCCAGAAGGAGATCTGCTGGTTAATAAGAATGATTAATAATGATAATAATAATACATGATAGAAATAACAGTTGTCAGGTTTGCAAAGCACTGTTAAAAACATTATTTCGTTCACGACAATCTTTTGAGGTAGGTATCCAAGGTGTTAGTATCCTCTTTTTACAGATGAGGAAACTGGTTGGTATTATGCCCGTTTCACAGATGAGGCAACTAGATAGTATTATCCCATTTTACAGATGAAGAAACCGGCTAGTATTATCTCCACTTTGCAGATGAAGCAACTGGAGAAGACCCATTTTACAAATAAGGAAGCTAATATTATTCCTATTTTACAAATGAGTAAATTGAATAGTATTATCACAAATTAAGCTGCTCCCATAGCTAGCTGTATCAGGAAAGGGGCTCAAACCCAGGTCTTTGTGATTCCAAGACTCTTACTCTTTTTTACATTTCACCTCCTCTGATTTCAGAACCTTATTTAGAGATTAGAAGCAAATACCGACCTGAGCTGTTTAAGTTCTTCCTTTTGTCTGATGCTGCTCTAGACTATAGGGGCAGCTGGGTGATGCAGTAGATAGAACACTGGCCCCAAAGTTGGGAGAACCTGAGTTCAAATCTCACCCAGACACTTAATTGTCTTTTTTTTTCCTTTTTTTTTTTTTTTTTTGCGGGGCAATGGGGGTTAAGTGACTTGCCCAGGGTCACATAGCTAGTAAGTGCCAAGTGTCTGAGGCCGGATTTGAACTCAGGTACTCCTGAATCCAGGGCCGGTGCTTAATCCACTGCACCACCTAGCTGCCCCCCCCCAATTGTCTTAAATATCTGAGGCCATCTCCAGTCATCCTATTGTATATCTTGTCACTGGACTCAGATGACTCTGGAGGAGAGAGTGAGAGAGAGAGTGAGGCTGGTGACTTCGCACAGCCCTACCTCACTTAAATAAATCCATTTCGTCGCAAGTCATGAAATCACCCCTTTGAGAACAAAGGACAAACAACAACAACCAACTCTAGACTATAAGCTTCCTGAAGGTAATCGGAATACCTCTCATCAAAGTCCTACCATGGCTAATTCAGTGCCAAGTGCCCTGCAGACATACCATTTTACAGGTCTTGCTAAGTGTGAAGGGCTATAACTGCTAGGGTCAGAGTAAAAATAATAATAATTAAATAAATATACCTATTTATTCATTCATTTATTTATCTATCTGTTGTTTGTTTATTATTATCTATCCAAGACTCCAGGATACATTAAGGATGAAGAACACCCATTCCCATCATGAAGTGATACTTGGAGCACCTCTAGAGCCAAGTCAAATCCCTTTTGACAGGATAAAGCTACAAGGGTTGGCTTCTTCTTGATTTCCAGAGCCCATACCCTGTGGAGCTCAATGAAATCATCACTATACGAACCTAATAAGGCACATAGAAACAAGTTCTAGGATTGAAGGTGGGTCCCCTGAAGTGTGCTCTGGATCTGCCTCCTGATACAACATCATCAACTCAAACCCTTCTAGGTATTACCTAGGTTCTCATCCCTGCCTCCTGAGGCCTCTGCTATTCCCCATCGGTATACAGAAGAGACAGATCACAAGAGGAGGATGTCACCCTTCTAAGGTGAGCTGGACCTTTGAGAACCTCTGGTTGATTGACTTACTCGTTTGCTGCCTTAGGCTCTGCTTGCCGGCTGCCTGCCCACTCCTTGCCAGCACAGCTTTAACAGATGAACATGAATAAAGGCCCATGTGGCCTAAGGAAAGCTTTGGGGGAAAGAACTGAAGCCCAAGAAAGACCAATACAGGAAATGGGGTGGGAGAGGAAAGGAGGGAAACTCAAAGCAACAGACAGAAGGAACCATCCAAGAGCCCAGATGCAAAGTGAAGGAAGCCAAAAACAAAGAAAAATGATGCAGTATGTATGTTGGGGGTAGGTGAGAGGGAGAAGGGGGACAGCAGGGAGAGGTTATACATTTTCTGAGAAGAGAGGAAAAAGTTTAGAAATAAATAGGCCAAAAAGGAAAGGGAACCAGGAGAGCCAAGGAGCCAGAAATGAACGCAAAACAATTCCCTACCACTCCCTTCAAAAAAAGCTAAAAATAACATAATAAATGTTAGTAACAGCCCAGTTGAATGGTCCTGCTTTGGACAGAATGAAGATGAATGAAAGACTTAAAGCCCTTCACAGTGCAAAAACAGCACTAACAAAGCAAACTTTCCTTCTTACGCTTCCTTTTCATCCGGCCCTTATGGACTACCAACCCCCTCTCCCCATATAATCTACCATTAGAGGAGGCTATCAGTCAAAATCTTTCTTTAAGCACTATGTACCACAGTGAAGGTTGAAGTAGCAGGCTCCCATTTCTACTACCCCATAGAAAACTAAATGGGGAAATTGGAACGCTTCCAGGAAAAACTAAGACTATGACCTTGCAGGTGTTAAAGGGTAGGGTAACCAACAGTAATATAAACTCTTAGGTACTGACTGTAGCACCTATAGAAGAAGACCTAGGAGATCATGCAACTCAATTTAACGACTGAGTTCTGTTCCACAAATATTTGTTCAACACTTCTTATGCTAGGCCTGTGGGAGATGAAACATTTAACTTAGATATTGGTCTTAGTTAGCACCTCCATGCCCTCCATGCCCTCATAGAGTTTGCAGATTACAGATATATGTCATGAATAAACTAAATAAAAATAAGAGATAAAATAATACAAAATAATACATAAAAACAAAAAATTAACACAGCAATACATAAAAATACAAAATAATGCATAAACCCAAATCAACCTAAAAAACAAAATACATTAAAATAATACAAAACAATTATAATAATAACGAACACTGATATAGTACTTCACGTATGCCAAGCACAGGACTAACTCATTTGATCCTCACAACAGCCCTGCAAGGTAGGTACTAGATGAGGAAATTGAGACAAATGGAAGTTAAGTGACTTGCCATGAGTCACACAGTTAGTTAGTAAGTGTCTAAGGCCAAATTTGAACTCAGGCCTGGTGCTCTATTCACTGTGTTACATAAATCCATAAAAAGGAGCTACAAACAAAGTGTTACGTGAAGTACCAGTAAGGACCATGGAAGGTAAGAAGCCATCAAAGAGGCCTGCCTGAGAGAGGTAGCATTTGAGTTAGTCTTTAAAAGGTAAATACAAATTCAAGAGGTGGGGTCATGGGGAATAGTATGTTTCAGGTATCAGGGATAACATGAGCCAAATTATGGGGTTATGGAGTTACAGAGTACATAAGGGACAGCAATTTATTGTTTGTATCAAGGGCAGTGGAATGAGATAATTGAGGAAAGGTGGTTTGAGCTCATGGAAGGCTTTGAAATGTCATTCTAAGAATACTGAACTTGACTCAGGAGCAAGAGAATATCTTTGGAAGTTCTCTGACAGAGGAAGGACATGTCCATATCTATAAATAATAAAGAAAAATCTGAAGTGTGGAGAAGTTAATTTATATAAATGGAGAAACTGAGGGCCCCAAAAGTTAAGTGACTTGCCCAAAGTTATCTCCTAACATGCTAGATTATAAATTATAAACACTATACAAATACTTGATTACAAACACTGAATTTAACTAAGCCCTAAGTGTAATCAAGGTTGATTAGAAAAGAGGCAAATGGTATAATGGGAAGAGCACTGAATTTGGAGTCAGAAGAACTGAGTTCAAATTCTGGTTCTACTATTTACTACCTATGTGACTTTAGGAAAAGGTTAATCTCCGTGCATCTCACTTTTTTCATTTACAACATGAAGGGGTCAATCTAGATGATTCTAAGGATTCCTATGATTCCATCCCAGGAAAATAGGGGCAAGGTTTCCTAAAAGAGTTTTTGTAGATAACTTCTGAGCCCTTGAAATGACCTTCGGGGAATTGTTTTGTTGTTATTGATCAGTTGTGTTTCTTTCCTGATTCTTTGTTCTTGGCAAAGATACTGAACTGCTTTGCCATTCCCTTCTCCAACCCATTTTCAAAGGAGGAAACCAAGGCAAACAGAGTTAATGACTTTCCAAAGGTCATACAGCTAGTAAATGGCTAAGGTCAAATTTGAACTCAGGTCTTTCTGACTCTAGGCACTCTATCCACTGCATCAACTAGCTGGAATTACTTAAGCAACATAAAGAAACAGTGAGCTCTCCCCAGTTGTCCTGATGAAATGTCTCCTTCTGACAGCTCTTCTTGAATGGGGAGCAGGTATTCATCTTTAAGTATATGAATCCTATGTATGGAGGCTGAGAATTTTAATTTTGCCATCTTCGACATAGGGCCTTCCTCTTGGAGCCTTTCCTGAGCTCTTCTTCCCCTCCCTCGGAATTTCTCAATTTTCTATCATCACCCCCCTTTCCTTTATCTCCTCCCCTGAATTTAACCAAACTGAATATTAAGTAGTAAGGGAAGTAGGTAATTTTCAGCTTATGAGATATCCCAGAAAGGAAAGAGTCCTGGACTTGGAGTCAGAACACTGACTTTGTGAAGTTAGAATCCTGGCTTTGTGGGGGGAGGGAGGAAGTTTCTTTAGAGAATTTTAATCAGTTTGAGGCCCAGTTTTGCTGTTAAGGGGTTGTGAGACCAATAGGCAAGTCGCATAATCTCTCTGAGTCTCAGTCTCATCATCTCAAATTGAAATTATACTTGACATCACTATCTTATGAGGCTGCTTGGAGGAAAGCATTTTGTAGACCTCGAAAGTACTGTAAAAATACCCGAGTTATTATCATCATCCTGACTTTGACTGAACCTATAGCAATTGGCAACAGATACCATACTCCTAGTCAAGTCAACAAACATTTATTAAGCACCTAATATTTGCCAAGCACTGTGATAAACACCAGAGATGCAAAGAAACGCACAGTCTAATCCAGGGGAGGAAACATACAAATAACTATGGACAAAAAAACCCAAAAACCACATATTGGCTAAATTTGAGATGATCAAAAGAGGGAAGGCACATGAAGGAGGACCAGGAAAACTTTCTTGCAGAAGCGGGGAATATATACTGAAGTATAGACTTAAAAAATAAACTATATATCAAAGAGATTCTTGTTTATATATAATCCTCTTTTGCTACTCTTTGTAAATTGAAATGTTCATTTTTAGAGTGATTATCAAGTTCATAAAAAATTTTAAATGAAAAAGAAAAAAAGGGGGATAAAGAGGAGATCCAGGAGAGGAAAATGTCACAAAAACTCTCAGAGGAGAGTATCTATGAGGAAGGAGCATTCAAAAATGTCAAAAGCTGTAGAGGGTAAGAATAATGAAGACGGAGAAAAGGACATTGGATTTAATTTAGGAGATCATTGGCAACCTTGGGGAGAACAATTTCAATGGAGAAATTGGTCTGGAATGCCGACAGAAAGGGTTGAAAAATGAAGGAAGGAAGGAAGGAGGAAAAAAGTCAAAGTATTTATTAAACTCTTACTGCTACTAGAAGGGATTGTGTCATTTAGGATTAATATTTAGATAACATTTCAGCACAGTGTGAATGTGTTCTAGTATCTCTCTCTTTCTCACACACACACACACCATTTAATAAAATAATTCCACCAACCTCTGCTGTTGGTGGAACATCACACATTTAACTTGACAGGACAAAAAGATTGTCCTGTCTCTCAAACCCAGAAGTTCTAGTTACTTTGGGTTATCTGTACTGGGGCCACAATTTGGTGTTGGGATTTTTAAAAGAGAAGGAATAGGGATGTGATAAGAAATACTGAATAGGGAGTCAGAGTAAGCCAGGGGACGCCCATCCTCTTTTCCTTGTCCCAATCTTCACCTTCAGACTCTGTCTGAATCTGCCAAGTAGACTATTATTTGACTTTAAGGAAGAATAAACAAGGAAATTAGAGACTGACAGACCTAAAATTCATTCCATTCAACCCAGCTAATCCTCTAATGAGGGTGTGTTTAATAAGTCATAGTTGTGTCTACACTAGAGAATGTGACCATTTGAGAAAATAGTGTCTATTAAATTTTTGGGATTTGGCCAAAGGCTGACAGCCATTTCACACCGAGGCCACTAACCTTAGACCATAGCTATCCAGTAGATTATTAAAGGAATCTCAATAAGTAGACCCAATAAACAGCCTCTGTTTAAGGTAAGTACCAGCAAGACCAAAGGAAGGTTGCAGACCTAAGGAGGTGGGATTCCATGGAGTCGCTGAAGCAGTGTCATATATCCTCAAGGGGGAATGCCCAGTGGAGGGACAGAGCAGCTGGCGAGTGGAAAACTGGATAGGCGAGCCAAGTTCAATCATTCAGAATGAGGGCTTTTAAGTGGATGGGGGTATTCTAAGTGGGTGGGGGAAGTCTGCAGGGGGCCGTGATAATCTTCTCATATTAGTTTCTCTTTGCTGCATTTGCATACATACACATGTTATAGTCCATTTGTAAAAACTGGACCTTTTGCAGGCTGGCAGATGGGACCTGCCCAAAATGCAGAAAAAAAAACTTTGATTCAGAGTTTAAATGAATTATTTTTTTTAAATCTACTCTTTCTGGAATTGAAACAAAAGTTAGAAAAATTAATGTTTATTTTTTTAATGTTTACTTTAAACTTGACTTTTCAACAGAGAATTAACCCCAAAAAAGTAAATGTGGCAGGTGAATGGCTAGTGGAAGACATTGGGCTAGCTATCTAGATGGGCTGGTGAAAAGCATAGTAAGAAGAACAAACCTTAATTCTGTCTGTCTGAACATAAGCAAAAATTTTGAAGGGTTTGATGAGCCCCTAAACAACTCCCTCCCTGGGAAGAAGGGAAGATGTTTACAGGTTCCAACATTTGGTTTTTGTTATCTGTTTTTTTTAATTCATTGTTTTTGGACTCAGCAAAAGTGATTTATTAAGTTATCTTCACTCTAGTTTAAGCCCTGCATCAGACTTTTCTACACTTTGGGGTGGGTCTGCTTGCAAATGGCTGATTTTTCCATGTTGGCATGCACCCACCTCCTTGAATCAAACACTTATTGAGGGACACAAAGACAAACTGGAAGACTGCCCTCAGGGAGCTTACTTCTTATTGCAGCTAAGTAAATACAAACGATCTACTAAATTTTAAAAAGTCATTTCAAGAGGAATACTAAAATCAGGAAGAATGAATAAAGGCCTCCCATTGGAAGGAACCACTTGACTGGGAGGTGAGAAGGGACAGAATTCCAAGAATGGGGAACAACTCATGAAATGACATGGGAAAATGACAAGTTTGCCCAAAATGTGGGCTTCATGACAGGGAGAAACATATAATGAGCCTGAAAAATTTAACTGGAACCAGGCTGTGAAGGCTGTTAAATGCCAGGGAAATCTGAACTTATCTTGGAGGTCATAGGGAACCAAAGGACTTTATTTATCTGGGGAGTGACGAGGTCAGTAATGTGCTTTAGAAATATCAACTTGGAAGGGTGTGTGTGTGTGTGTGTGTGTGTGTGTGTGTGTGTGTGTGTGTGTGTGTGTGTCTTGGTTGATCTTCCCAACAATCCCCCTGAAATAGTTGCTTTTATTATCCCCATTGTGCAGATGAGGAAACAAGCCGAGATGTTAATTGACTTGTCCAGAATCACATAGCTAGTCTCTGAAGTCAGATTTTAACTCAGGTCCTTCTGACTCTCAGTGCAGCTCTACCCTTAAGAGGTTGCGAAAGAAGCCAAATTGCAAGGAGTTGAGAATTGGGTGAGAGAGGCCTAGGAATCATAAAATCATAGATCTAGGGCTGGAAGGGACCTCAAAGGAAATCTGGTGATAAGTAGAAGCAACATACAGAGAAATCCCATTTTAAGGGGGCTCGTTTTTAAATGAGGGACTCCTTCCAGAATCAAGACCCAAAATCAGCTCAAATATTTTTGAAGCATCTATTATGTAGGAAAGATTGTGGGGTCTTAGAATTCCGTCAGAGAAGAATCTCCGTTGGTGTTCCATTTTCCAGAGTGGTAGTCCCAGTTTTAGCAGAATGGGCCTTCTCTTTGGGTGCCAAGTGGGGACAATTTAACATTCCACTTGCACAACTCCAGCTCACAGCTGCTTCCCACAAAACCTCAAAATAGCTTGAACAGGCTTGACTCCACTTCCTACATTGTTCTTTCCCTGCACTCTCATCTAGTAGTCATAAAGACCATGTCTTTGCTATGCTAGGCTTTTTCCCTTTCCCTTGGGGCAGATGAGAGGATTGCCTTTGGAAAAAAAAAAACTGGATTTTGAAGAAAGACTACCTGGCATCTGATTCTCTTATCTTTATTCTCCACTTGCCTATGAAATATATATAAATTTTGCAGTAAACATCTGGCTGGAATCCTTGTACTTATAGGGACAAAGTATTCTCTGTCAAGGGTTACTTTTCTCCCTGGACAATATATTATCCAGTATCCAGTTGGGTCCAATGACCCAACCAGGGTCATTACAAAGTTGTACTTCACCTTTTCTAGTGATTTTTACTTTCTTTGGAGCCCAGATGGCTGAGCTCTGATAACTACCATCTTTTACTACATAGCTCCTAAAGAGATTACCTTTAGAGATGGGAAAGGAAATTAAGGTTGGGAGGAGGTGACAGTAAATTCCTTCTCTGAGAATCAAGAAATACATTCACTGACTCATTTGATTAACTACTCTGGGAGTGTACTCATTATAAGATAGTCCCTATCCTCAATAGTTTGCAGTTTCTTTCTTTTAGAAAAATGCCAATCTATTAGGAGTGTCCAGAATAGGGGAGATGATAATTTTACCGTGAGCAAGTTTGGACTCTACCACGGCTACCTGGCTTGTGCCATAGTTTTGAAAAGATGTAAACACTGAGTGTTAGTGGCTATATAGCCACTAATTAATTGGCCAATCAGCTCATTTCCAGAGATAGGAGAAGATTATTTTGTGACTTCAGGTAAATCATGTCCCTTCTCTGGATCTGTTTCCTCACCTGTAAAATGAAGGGATAGGATTAAACCATCCCTTGGGTCCCTTCTGATTCTGAAAATCTACTAATTCTGTGGTTCAGTGAACACATGATTTATGACAGATCCATAGAACACCCCATGCCCAACAATGAACAACTGAGCTTTGCTATAAGCAAACTATCTGGGAGGACCTCCCAGCATTAGGGGACAAAACAGCTATAACCCAGGGCAAGATAAGCCGTGGTATTGATGCTTGGGCTTCCCAATAGAAAACAGTGCCAACAGCAAGATCAGATAACTTTACCTATGCATAAAAAAACTTCATTTTTACTCAGCGGCATCATTTATTACTAGTCCATGCTTGCTCCAGGAAATGAACAAAATGGCATGCTCAATCACGTAATAATTCTCTCTCAGCCTGCCCCCAGGGAATGGGGGAGAGACTTTTTGCAAGGGTAGCATGAAGCCACAGGAGAAGGTATTTTATTGGTAGCTGCAGAGAAACAGAAGGTAGCTAGGTGGGTGCAATGGATAGAGTGCTGAGCCTCGAGTAAAAGACTCATCTTACTGAGTTCAAAATCCAGCCTCAGACATTTCCCTGGGAAAGACCTTGTTTGCCTCAGTTTCCTCATCTGTAAAATGAGCTGGAAAAGGAAATGGCAAACCACTCCAGGATCTTTGCCAAGAAAACCCTAAATGGGGTCACAGAGAGTAAGACACAACTGAAAAGACTGAATGAAAAGCAGAGAAACAAAAGAAGTTGAAGAGGACTGGGGCAAGACAAAAAGTTAAGCATATGGGAGAAAGGAGGGGGTTTGCCCTGTTATCTCTAGCACCAGGCTTTGCACATAGTTGATGCTTAATAAATATTTGAATTGAATCAGGAGCTAAGATCCTTTGGGTTCAAGTGATAAGAGTGACTAATAACATCAGTTCAGTCCCAGTTTTAAGGGATTTGACCTCATCTTAATGACAACCATATATCTTCCAAACTAAAAATTAGAAACAGGTGGCCAGATAAAATATATTCTTTTTGTAAAGCATCATTAAATACACACTTTATTGTCTTAAAACCAGGGCTGTGCCACTGGGTCATAGGGTTGCTGTGCCCATATCCTGACTTTGGGCTATGATGCTTAAATCTCCTTCCTGAAGATCACAACCAAGAGGTGAAGAAGGCCTCCCAGTTAGATTCTTCTCCTTCGTGTACCTATCCACAAAGCCAAGAGTTGGTGTCAGGGAAGTATCAAGAGAACTCTAATCAATCACCCTGAATTTGTCCTGTCTATAGCTTTTTTTTTTATACTTAGTTATTTGTATGTTGTCTCCCCCCATTAAATTGTAAGCTCCTCAAGGGCAGGGATGATCTTTTACCTTTCCTTGTATGTTTAGTGCTTAGCACAAATCATCAAAATTTATTAAACACCTACTATCAAATAGTAGGTGTTTAATAAATGCATATTGGATGACTCTTTTTGTCCATTAGCCTTTTTTTACCAACTGCCATAAACATGAATATAAATTGAACATATGAATCTCATTCGCTATGTGGAGGTGTTGCTGCTCAATCTTTGTGGCAGAGACCACACCAAGCTGCAGCTGAGCAGGTCTGAGCTCAGTGGAGAAGGCTCAGGCCTCATTAAACACATGACAGAAACTTTTAGCAACCGTATGAAAAATTGCTTTAAATCACTAGTAGGAAAAAGTGTAAATCAAAACAACTCTTACATTTTCACCTCACATCTCAAAAACCATCAAATAAGGCAAAAGATGAAAATGGGCATGAAGAGTTTATGGTAAAACAAAGATAGCTGTGAAATGTCCTGACTGCGGTAGAAAGAAATTTGGAATTAAGACTAAAATTAAGTGGCTAAAATACCCATGCCCTTTGACCCCAGATATCTCACTGCTAGGCACATATTCCAATAAAGTCAGACAGAAATATACAACAAAAATATACACATCACCACTTTTTTGTGGAAGAAAGGAATTAGAAACAAAGTCAAGAATTGTTGATTATGGAATGGCTAATCAAATTGCAGGGCAGCTAGATGGCACAGTGGATAGTGTGCAGGGCCTGGAGTCAGGAAGATTCATCTTTCAAATCTGACCTCAAATACCTACTAGCTGTGTGACCCTGGGCTAGTCACTTAACCCCGTTTGCCTCAGTTTCCTTAGCTATAAAATGAGCAACCCATCTTTGCTAAGAAAACCCTAAATGGGGTCACAAAGAGTCAGACACGACTGAAATGACTCAACAGCAAATTACAGAAAATTAATGTAATGGAATATGACTGTGGAATAAGCAATGAGAAATAGGAAAAATCTAGAGAAGCATAGGAAGGCTTATATGAAATGATTCAGACTGAAACAGGCCCAAGAAAACAATGTACACAACTACTAGAATGTAAAGGGAAAGAACAGAAATAAGAGAAACAATGCTATGTAATTACAATAGGAAAATATGGCTCTAAAGAAGAGTTGAGAAGATGTAGGATCATGAATGCATAATATTGTGTTTACTGTCAAACAGCACTGACATGGTTAATTTTACTGAACTGCAGAGAGAGATTCAGAAGCTATAATGTGATAACAAAAGACAGCAATAAAAATAAAATGACAAGGATTTCTTCTGAGTTAAAAGTTGCTCTGAAAAACCCTAGACCCAAGAAGGAAGAGACCCTTTCTTAGTTAGTTGTGACATGGGTAAAATATTTAATTTTGCTAAGCCCTAGTTTCCACATCTGTCAAATGGGTATGATGTTACCTGCACCACTGAATTCTCAGGGTTACCATGAGACTCCAATAAGAAAGCAGTATGATTGGTAAAGTTAAAACTTAGAGATAGCTCTGTATTGTAGACAATATTCAACGAATCCTAGGATCATACATTTAGAGTTGGAAAAGGCCTCAGAACATATAAAAAACAACCCCCTTATTTTACAAATAAGGAAACTGAGGGCCAGAGAGGTGACTTGAACAAGGCTGCTCCAGGCACAGGATTTAAATCTAGGCTCCTAATCCCTAAATCCGGCATTCTTTCCATTGAACTAAATATTAACTTATTGACTGGCTCTAAAGAAGAAGAAACTGGGACAGATTTGGGTCAAGGAGAAAAAAAATGTCATCCCATTTTGTACTTTTGATTAAAGAGAGAGAGATCGAGATCAGTAGCTGAGGGGAAAAGATTAAGAAATAAGGTAGACTGTGGGCTTCAGAATCCAATGGATTTTCTCTGGAGATATGAAAGTCAGGGCGTTAGGGGAGTGATGGTGTATCTATATCTCTTCTGCAATAACTTTAGGATGAGCAGGAGAAGATGGTGAAGAAGACCAGGTTGGAATGCAGGTCCATAAGAGATCTAGCCATTTGGTGTATGGCTCATCATGGAAGAGATACTCCAAAGAGATGGCAAGGGTGTAAAGCGATAGAGTCCAATCAAAGTGCCCCTCCTCCAGCCCATGCTCATAGTGGAATTCAGAGTTTCCCTGTGAGGGTAAGGAAAGGGTTAAGCTGGCTGCTGGTGAAGGCTCTGGAGGGAATCTCACCAGCTATAAACAGAGTGTGGAGGCCTGTACACAGGATGTGGCCGGCAGCTAAAGCTGTCTGATTATTAACTTCACTTTTATTTGGAGGGGGATGCTTCTCTGTTTTGCTTCCCATCAAGGAAGTGAAAGTCCAGGTCTAAGAGCCTGGTTTCAGATTTTGTTGTCATAGTTCATTTATTTATTTTTAAATTCATAAATAAAGCCAGCCAACTCTTTGTTTTCTCTTTAATGAGCTTTCACCATATCATCTGGGGGTGTGGCCTGTGAGCAGTTTTCCAGTCTTCCATTTGAAAATGTTGTCTTTTTGTTTTTATTAGAATTGGCTTCCTCTCCCCACCTTTAAATTTAACTTAGCACCTTGCTTCATTCATCTCAGAAGCTAACTTTATACTCTGATAGATACCATAAAGACCTCAAAGAGTCTTTAACTATGATTCTAAGCTCTTCTAGGGTAGGCACATGTCTTCCTCACCTGTCTTTGTATGCTCTGTAACTGATTCCAGTCCTGTATTAACCTGTTTTGTTTGAAGCATTCTCACTCTTGGTCAGTGGAAGATAAAATTCCAGGCCTATCTTATGGCCCAGTCAAGGAGACACCAGGAGTCTGACATCTGCCTCCCAGTCCAATATTATATTTACTGGTCCTTGTCCCATTTTGAAGCTTCTGGCTAAAATCAATTAGCTCAAAAGGAAGAAATGTTCTATTATAGTATCTACAAAAACACTATTACATATATTTTTCCAACCAGAGTATAAACTCATGAGCTTACTTGCCTGTGACAAACCTGGAAACCAACTAATAAGTTGACATTTCATAACATATCCACAGATGTTGAAAGAATAAAAGAAATGAGGCCTGGGATACCCCATTATCAGAAAGGATGGAGGGGGCAGCTAGGTGACTCAGTGGATAAAGCACCAGCCTGGATTCAGGAGGACCTGAGTTCAAATCTGACCTCAGACACTTGACACTTACTAGCTGTGTGACCCTGGGCAAGTCACTTAACCCTCACTTCCTGCAAAAAAATAAAAAGAAAGAAAAGAATGGAGAAAGAAGGTAGGGCCCCACTGTGATTGGCTTTCATAGTAACCCAAATGCAGGCAAAAGGGAGGACAAAAATCACAGGTTAGAGCTGGAAAAGGATGTTAGGGATAATCTAGTCAAATTCCTTCATTTTATAGATGTAGAAATGAAGAACTAATCAAATACAAGGAATAATTTATTGAGTACTACCAGCAAAGTCAATGCTAGCATGAGAGTCAGCCTAGATCTCTTGGTATGGAGCTGAGTATAATATGTTACTATACAATCATCTACTTGTAAGCTTCTAGAACTTTATGTTCTAGATAATATACCTTGTAAAATACCCAGTGTTGGGCACTGAAATTTGGGCATTCAACGAATATTTGACAGCAATGCTGATCAACTTCAGTTGCCTCTTATATTTATGTTTTCCAGAATCTAACAAATGTAGTGGGGTGAATTGGCCATTGGGGTTATGGGGAAATCCTCTTAGCAAACACAGATACTGCCTGCTTCCAATCTAACCCCAAAACTGAAAACCTTGGGAGCCACTTTTCCACAATGAACAACTCAGGGATTGCTAGAAAACGATGATGAAAAGTCTTCTAATTGGCTGTCAAGTCAGAGGAACTGATGATTCAAGAATTATGGAGCTGGAACTGAAAGTGCACAATTCAGGGGCACAGTGGGTAAAGCACCGGTCCTGAATTCAGGAGGACCTGAGTTCAAATCTGCCTCAGACACTTGACATCTACTAGCTGTATGACCTTGGGCAAGTCACTTAACCTTCATTGTCCTGCCCTCCCCCCCCAAAAAAAAAAAGAAAAGGAAGGGAAAAAAAGGAAAAAAAGAAAAGGCACAATTTTCCCATCTCTCAATCTTCTTTCCTTTGTAATTTCTAAGAGGCAGGATTGCTCTCAAATGGTCTGAGAGCTGGTTGGGGAGAAAGGGAGCTGCCTGGTATATTCCCTCAGCTAGCCAGTGGCAACTGTGAGCACATTGCTGTCTCTGTCCCTTTGTATTTCTTAGATGAAACGAGTGCTTCAGGAAATGACTTTGTGAGTTTGGAAGATCTCATCACAGGTCCCACCAACAACCAGAATTGGTAGTAGCAGTAGCCATAGCAGTAATGCAGTGACTAAGTTGCAACTCTGAGATGGATGTGCCCAGGCAGTGACTTTGTGGGCATTGTAAGGTGGCAAAATAGCAGCCAAGATTGGCAAGGAGCCAGTACGAAAGCCAGCTAATAATGACTTCTTCCCTAGTATCCAAGTAGATGGAGGGATGGGGCAGGAAAGAGAGTACCACCAGCAGTGCAACGGCCGGCCTCGAAGAAAGCCACACTCAAGAGAAACTTCATGAGTTTTCCAAGAAGGTAGAAAAGAATCTCTAGGGCCAGGAAGCAGTAGGTACCCTACAGCTACACGTGTTCTCTACATGTATGCTTAACTACCATCATACCTTAAGTTGGAGCTCACTTCCCTCAGAAACACTGTATGTGTAAGAGGATTTTGAAGCCCCAGTTTGGGAGGAATATTTTCTACCATCTGTTATACCCTCTTAATAAATCTCCTTTAAAAAAGGTAATAGAGGCTGGCTGGTTAGTTGCTAACAATGACCACAACTGGTAGGGGCTCAGGAGCTACAGTTAGTAACCTCTAGAACTCTGAGGGGAGTAGTAGCAACCACCCATCTGGGAATCCCATGGCAAACATGAGTTTATGTTGGGGGAATAACCTCAGAGAGGATGTTACACAAGAAAACAACCAAATTAGAATGAGCCAGATTTAAGACAGGGAGTCCTGTCTTGCGCTCCTGAGAACTAATTTCTAAGATTTTTCTGGCTTTAGAGATGCCTCATTCTCCATGCATTTTTTCTTCACATCCTAAACTCCAGAAAGTTTGTCATTGGTGAGCTTCCTGGGCTGGCAATGTTTGCAAGACTTTTTGTAACTCTAGGAAGGGAGAAAAAGGAGAAGGGAGGAAGGAAAAAAGAAAGGAAGAAGAGGAAGGAAAAAACAGAAATGTTTACATCTTGTAGGATATTTGATTACCTGAACAAAAGTCCTTGGTGGGATGAAGATTGGGTTAAAACCTGGCCACATAAAAGATGGTGAAATTGTTTTCTCATTTTTAAAGGGATCACGAGGCTAGGACTGCCCTTTGGCTCTGGGGAAACAGTCAAGGCTTTGCCTCCCAACTTGGCACCCTGCCCTGCTTTCTACAGAGACCTACTAGCTAACAAGCAGGAAGGATTTTATCGGGCTGGACCCACAGACCAATCAAATAGGAAAGGGGGCGGAAACTTCCCATTCCAATCCCCACTGTTATGGGGAACACACCAAAGAGGATAAATTGCTTTTACCCCCAAAGATTCTGGAACAATTTTGATGGGGAAAGGGAGTGTTGGAACCAAATCTTTGATTTCCTGTAGTTTGCATGGATTTTTAAGAAGTATGATCAGAGATTAGGAGGTATGCAAGACTGTGCCCAATTTGCCTCTCTTTAGGTTCCTTGGTGGCCCCAACTGTTTCTCATCCATATATTCCTGTCACCATGCTACGAGTGTAGGGCTGAGATAGATAAATGTGGTCATGCTACCCTCCAGTGGCCAATGTGAG
This sequence comes from Dromiciops gliroides, assembly GCF_019393635.1. Taxonomy (NCBI): domain Eukaryota; kingdom Metazoa; phylum Chordata; class Mammalia; order Microbiotheria; family Microbiotheriidae; genus Dromiciops; species Dromiciops gliroides. The sequence continues at coordinate 260,705,067 of NC_057862.1, forward strand.
AAGCAACATGATACTGTCTGCAGCTGTATGCAGGCATTTTTGAAAGGCTACAGGTGGGTTCCATCTACCCTCCCCCTCCTGCACCACTTCCCTGCTACATGCAGCTGTCCTGTATGTTGCATGTCCAGCTTCAGGAGAAACTGCTCTTTGCTATCTTTTTGCTGTCACCTCTCTTATCCCTTCCACGCTCTCATCCATAGCTCCCTGAACCTGCCTTTTGCAGGTGGTGTTAGCCACCAGAACTAAATGTTTGGTTAATCAGCATTGCTATTATGGTGCATTACAGTACATCCAGTCTCATAAATGACGACATTTGGAGAGGACAAATGGCAAAAAAAGGGAGCAAAATAGTGCTTACATCCAACTATCTGCATCCTATCCTGGAGGAACCCTTGCCCAAATGCTTACCATTCCTCTCCTGTGTCTGGAGTTATAAAGCTACACACTTGCTCCTTCTACTGTAATCCTGGAGAAACCTAAACAATATTCACTGCTAGGCAGAAGACAGAAGGGGAGTGAACTGAACAGAAGTGGACCACCCAGCTCACCACCCACTCAGATGAAAACCTAAAATTCACACCAAATGAATAATTAACAAGAAATCCAATGAGAAACTACAATAAATAACTTTTTCCACCCCAGAACTACGTAAAAAGCCAGCTAGAAGTCCATGAGGCAATAGCAAAGGAGACTTCCAGTAAAATCATTGCCAGCACAGGCAAAGAGGCTGGAAGCGTCCCAGCAAGCTCAGAGACAAGCCAAAGATACCAGTAGCCAGCAGGGCTAAATGTGGAGAGGCGGCAAGAGCTGAGGGCTCCCTGAGAAAGCTTTAGAAGCACCAGAAACCCACAGTGAGGACCTTGGAAACCCCAGGAAGCTGCAACAACCACTGCTTTGTGGAAATGTCCAAATCCAGGGCCTTTCTCCTAAATCCATAGCACTCTGCCCCAAGACATCAGAGAGGACTCTGAAGATCTAATACTGTTAACCATAAAGATGCAGTAAGACCTAAGCTCAGGGGGTAGAGATCAGTGTAGGAACTCAAGGGATCGAGGGAATGACCAGCTATGGTCAACCATCCTACCCAAAAGCAGAGCAGAGGGTTGAGCCTGGTCCTAGCACAAAGGTCCACTTTAGAAACTAAACCAAAGAAGAAAGTGACAAATTTTTTAAAAGACCATCATTGTAGTTCTAAGGATTTCCATCAAAAGGAGATAATACCTCTGTAACACAACTACAAGCAGAGACTCAGAGGAAAAGGATTTTCCACAAGACTACATAAATGCCTAGAAGAAATGAAGCAAGAGCTCTGGTAGAAGGAACTGGAAGAAGATTAAATCACTTAGAAGAGAAAGTAGTAAACCCTACCCAAGTAGCAGACTCCCCCAATAAGTAGGAGAGCAAACAGAAATCAATGACTCTAATGTGATAGCAAAAAAATTAGAACAAATCAAATGACTGAAAAAATGGAGGAAAATGTAAGCTATGTGATATCAAAAACAACTGACTTAGAAAATCAGGAGAGAGAATGAATGAAGGAATGAATGAATGAATTTAAGAATCATTGGACTCTGAAAAACAGGATTAAAAAAAGAAGCCTGAATGTTTCAAGAATCATAAGTGAAAACTGCTCCACTCTATGAAAACAAGAGGACAAAATGAAGATGGATAGAATCTCCTGGACATCTCCTGAGAGGAAATTCCAAAAGGAAAAGCCCCGGGAATGTCAAAGCCAAAATCCAGAGATCCCATGTCAAAAAAAAATACTGCAAGCATCCAGAAAGGCATTAAGGGAGTAAAAAATCACAGTCAGGATGATACAAGACCTGGCAACAACTTCTACTGTAAAGAGGAAAGCTTGTAACACAGTATTCTAGAAGGCTTAGAAGAAATAATAACTTACCCTGAAAAGCTGAGTGAAATCCTATGGGGATGGAAGGAGGGGCAAATAGACTTTTAATGGAATAGAGGACTTTCAAATGCTTCTGATAAAAAGACCAGAACTGAGTAGGAACTTTGAAATACCAACATAAGAGTCAAGAGAAACCTAAAAAGGTGCATTTTTCTGAGCAAATGGAAATTATTCCTGGTGATGCAGTGTTAACATTCTAAAAGGGGCACAAACCTCCAGAGAAAGAACTGAGAGTTTGAATGCAGATCAAAGCATGCTTTTTTAACTTTATTTTTCTTGGGTTTTTTTTTGGGGTCTGTTCTCTTTTGCAACATGGCTAATATGGAAATGTGTTTTGCATGACTGGACATGTATTAGCTATGTTATATCATTTACCTTCTAAAAGAGTAAGAAAGGGAGAAAGAGAATTAGGAACCCAAAATTTGAAAAAACAAATGTCGAAAATTGTTTTTATATGTAATTAGAAAAAATTAAATTTAAAAAGAAATTGGGGGCAGCTAGGTGGCGCAGTGGATAAAGCACTGGCCCTGGAGTCAGAAGGACCTGAGTTCAAGTCCAGCCTCAGACACTTGACACTTACTAGCGGTGTGACCCGGGGCAAGTCACTTAACCCTCATTGCCCCAACAAAAAAAGAAAAAGAAATTGGCAAACACTGAAAAAATAAATTTTAAAAGGGAGAAAAGAAACAAATGTCCCTTCACAACCTTATGTCTTCAAGAGGTACAGAGGGAGTCAATTGATTGGTTCTTGTCCTTCATAATTGAAAAAGATCAAAATGGCATCATTATGTTGAGGTCAGTATACAGTGTATCAGATTATGGCTAATCAGACCACTATGAGCTCAAAAGGCTCTACTACAGGTCAGGCACAAATAAATATTTGTGTATCTCACATTTCTTTTGCTTATAGAACAGTGTCTTCTTTGATGTTGGAATGCCATGCTGGATAGTCCAGTGCCAGTGTTTCCCATGTCCTACAATTAATTCCAAAGTTCTTCAACGTGATCTTGAGAATGTCCTTGTATTGCTTCTTCTGACTTCTTTGTGAGTGCCTGCCTTGTGAAAGTTTTTTATAAAATAGTCTTTTAGGCAAGCATACATTTAGTATTCAAACAATGTGGCCAGCTCATTGGAGTTGTGCTCTTTGCAGTAGGATTTGAATGCTTGGCAGTTCAACTCAAGAAAGGACCTCAGGATCCAGTACCATCCAGTACCAGGTGATCTTCAGAGTCTCCCTAAGACAATTCAAATGGAAGCAATTCAATTTCCTGGCATAGTGCTGGTATACTGTCCAGGTTTCACAGGCATACAACATTAAGGTCAGCACAACAGCTCTGTAGACCTTCAGTTTGGTAGGCAGCCTAATACCGCTTCTCTCCCATACTTTGTTTTGAAACGTTTCAAACACTAAGGTAGCTCTGGCAATATGTGCATCAACTTCATCATTTGTGTGTACATCCCTGGAAAGTATACTATCCACAGCATTCAAAATTTTTCCATTTGCTGTGACCAGTGTTTCCACGTATGCGTGGTGCAGTGCTGACTGGTCGAAAACTTGTTTTCTTGGTGTTGTCAGGTCAAAATTAGCACAAGCAGCAGAGGATTGATCTAAAAGCCTCAGAAGCCGCATTGAGTGCACAATCATCTGTGAACAAAGAGTCACAAACCAACTCTTTCTCCACTTTATAATCTTGGCTTGGAGCCTTTTCAAGTTAAATAATTTATCATCAGTGTAGTAACTGACCTTGATACTGTTCTTGTCCTCATTGAAAGCATCTGACAACAATGCTGAAAACCTCATGCTAAAAAGCATGGAAGCGAGCACACAGCCCTGCTTCACTCCATTGTTGACTGGGAAAGCATGAGAGCATTGCCCATTATCCAAAATTCAGGTAAGCAAGCCATCATGGAACTGGCATACAATACTGATGAACTTTCTCTAGGCCACCAAATTTTGCCATGATCTTCCACAAGCCCTCACAACTGATAGTATCAAATGCCTTGGTCAGATCAATGGATGTTGTATACAGACCTTCGTTCTGCTCCTGACATTTCTCCTGGAGTTGTCAGGCAGCAAACACCATATTGACCATACCATGACTCTTTCTGAAGTCACACTGGCTCTCTAGCAGATGGCCATGTTCCAGGTGAAGGATCGGTCTATTAAAGAAACTTGCCAGCAATGACTAAGAGAGGTATCTCCCTCTGATTGTCACAAAACAACCTATTTCCTTTTTCTTTATAGAGATGGATGATGGAGACATATTTGAACACCTGGGAGATAACCTCCTCTTGCCATATAACCCAGAAGATTTCAGTCAGCTTTTGTATGCGCGGTGGACTCCCTGCCTTTTAAATCTCAACTGAAATAGAATCAATATCAGGCACTTTGTCACACAAGAGGAGCCAAATAGTATTCAAAACCTCTGCTTCAGTTGTAAGTTCAGCTAGAGAGGGATTAACTTCAAACTGAGGTATACAGTGAATGGCTTCAGCATTGTTTGATAATGGTCTGTTGATAACATCATGGAAGTGTTCAGCCCAGCTCTCCAGGATCATGTCCTTGTCACTAATCAATGTGGCTCCATCAGCACTGAGTGGTTGAGATACACCATAGGGCTTTGGCCCATAAATAGCCTTTAGGCCATCATAAAAGCACTCTGGATTGCTACTACCAGGGTAAAACTGAATTTCATCTGCCTTCTTGCCGAGCCAAAAATCCTGCATTTCTCTAAGCTTCACTTGTACTTTACTTTTTTTTTTTTTTTTTTTAGTGAGTCAATTGGGGTTAAGTGAATTGCCCAGGGTCACACAGTTAGTAAGTGTTAAGTGTCTGAGGCCGGATTTGAACTCAGGTACTCCTGACTCCAGGGCCGGTGCTCTATCCATTGTGCCATCTAGCTGCCCCTGTACTTTACTTTTGATGAAGTTAATGCTGCTTCTTAGAGACAGATGAACTCTTCTGGTAAACCAGAATTCTCATTTTTCATTTAGTAGCTTCTGAATTTCCACATCATTTTCATCAAACCAATCCTGATGTGAGTATTCTGGCCCAGGTGAATAAATGCAGTGCTATACACCAAATCTCCAAAAGCTACCCCTTCCTTTTCTGCTTCAATGTTGCCAAACATGTGTTGGTTCAGCTTTCCCTCCAAGTTAGCAACAAACTGTTAACTCACAGAGAAGTGCTCTAATCTGTTGACATTAATTCTTCTGGTAGTCATCTTGCCTTAGGGCCCCCACTTTTTTGAATGTGGATGTTTCACTTAGAGAGGATAAGTCTATGATCAGTCCAGCACTTTGCACCACACATGGCCTTTGTCACTCTCACAACCTCTCTTTTTTCCTTAAAATGGTATAGTCTATTAAATGCAAATGTTTGCTGCAAGGGTGCATCCATGACATTTTATTGTGTTTAGGTAAATGGAAGACAGTGTTGGTGATGAGAAGGTCATGAGATGTACAAGATACTCTTTCTGTTTCCAACTCTGTTTCTCCCAAGGAGTCCCTGCTATGTCTGATATTTTATGCCTATTCCGGCATTAAAATGACCCAGAATTACAAGCTTATCTTCTTTTGGCACATTGATGATGAGCCTCTACAGGTCTTCATAAAATTTTTCTTTGACTCCCCATTAGGGTTCGTCATGGGGGAAGCATAAGTACCAATGATGGTATTGTGGCGTTTTCCTGCAAGTAACAATCTCATTGATAGGCTCATGCCTATCATTTGCTCCTTTTGGCAGGCATACAAACTTGTAGATTAGATTAGATTTGATTGCAAAACTTATGCCAGTTTCACAGTACTCCCCATCACTGCAACAATTCCAGAAAAAAACATAACACATGCCAATGATGAGTGGAATCATCTTTGCAAAAGTTTGTGTACATTTGTGTGTGTGTGTGTGTGTGTGTGTGTGTGTGTGTGTGTGTGTGTTTCAGTCACAGGGTAGGACCCTCACCTGCTACAGTAAGCAGACCATGGTTAGGTTAGGTGAAGCAGACAATTTCAGGGCACCTTTTCTAGTCCCTTTCTCATGCCAAGGGGTGAGCAAGGTATTCCTTTAAAAAGGCTTCTCGAGGGCAGCTAGGTGGCACAGTGGATAAAGCGCCGGTCCTGGATTCAGGAGGACCTGAGTTCAAAGCTGGCCTCAGACATTTGACACTTACTAGCTGTGTGACTCTGGACAAGTCACTTAACCCTCATTGCCCTGGGAAAAAAAAGGCTTCTCAACTTCCCCCCAGGAGTTGCTAAATCCCATTGCTGCTTCAGTCCAGTGAGAAGACAACCCTATTCCCTGAGCTGTCTGAGTGCAGGGTTGTGACAACAGCTCCCAGTGTTTCTGCATTTGCTGCTCCATCACTTGTCTCTCACCACAGGACTTTGAGGTAGGTAAAAATGGTAAGATGGTATGGGTGATGTCTTTTGACTCATGCATAAATTGGATTTAAGTGAGGCCTAGTTGTACAAAATTGTCAGCCTCATTCTCTCCTCCAGAGTCATTGGAGTCCAGTGGCAACACAAATGTCAAAATGACTGGTAATAACTCAGGCATCTTTAATGTCTTAACCAAGCTCTAAGCACTCCACAGTGCCTGCTTCTGCTGCCTTCGTGGCCTGTTGGAACAAATTGTGCACATCCGCCTATTCCATGAGGGAAGTGTTCACATGCTTGGGGTAGACACCCCACTAATTCACTGATGATTTTAAGGCCTTTTGGTTTCCCCTCAATCTGGTTTAGGCCGTCTGCTGAAATGGTTTTGCCAGGGTGTGGCTACTGTACATGCTATAGCTTCTTGGAGCTACAGGTGAGAGTTGGGTGGCAGGCAGACACAATAGGTGGAAAGAAGCCCTGAAAAAGGCTTAGTAGCCCTCACACCACAGCTACTAGTCTTCCCTTAGCACCCCATACACTCTAATATCTTCAAAGGGTATTGAGGGAGTCAAATAAGAAAAACAAAAGATCTAGGTGGGGTTTTAAGAAGGGAAAGAAAAGGTGAGGTAAAAGGAACATGCTAATAGAAAAGGGAGGAAGAAGGGAGTCAAATTTAACTACTTTACATAATGGAGATCAGTGAGAAGATATACAAACATGGAGGAAGCGGTAGGATGAGTTGATATCAGCTGAACCTCATTTATTTGAAATGGACAAAGGAAGGTTGAACACAAACACATGCACCCAAACTTTGGTATAGATGTACATCAAACTCAACAGGGAAATAAATGGGGTTGTGAAAAGGGATGTATAAGAGTGGGAAATAATAACAGGAAGGAAATAGTAACAAGCAAAACACCCCTTGTGATCCTAAAAGACAAGGAAAATTATAGCAAAGAACTAGAATCTAAGCTAGGTGTTAAATAGTGGCACATGAATGCAAAAGGACACTATTGCTCCATAAAAAATAATAAAAGAGGTTATTTCAGGGAATTTTAGTTAGTATGAACTGATACAGATCTGAATGAGAGTCAAGAGAATAATATATACAAGAAAAACAGCAGTGGAAAGGAAAACCATTTTGAAAGACTTAAGAATGCTGATTAATGAAGTGACCAACTATGGCTCAATAGAACCAATGATAAAGCACATTGCCTATTTCTTAATAAAGAGAGGAGAGGATGGATTCAAAAGCTAGAAAGAGTTTTGCATTTTAACATGTGGCGTCAGTGAGTGTTCATTTTGTTTGACTGTATTGGACTTAATAGTGATGCTACAATAAAGAAGGCCATTGGAAAACAAATTTAATGCAGAGAAAGAAACAGAAAGAAGTTCAGAAGGAAGACTAGACAAGCAAGACAGTTTTGAAAGTAACATGGAATTTATTATTCTTTTTAAAATGAGCAATAAGAAATGGAGAGTTGCAGTTTTACATCTACTCTTCTTTTTTTCCTGTGTATATGGAAATATTCTTTCGGTATCTAAGATCAGAACAAAAATTAATTAAAAAAAGAATATTGTTTGCAAGTATTTGGTGGGCTTCCTGCCTAAATTCAATTTAACAAATATTTCTTAATTTTCTACCATATATAGCCATGGGAGGGGTGTGTGTGTGTGTGTGTGTGTGTGTGTGTGTGTGTGTGTGTGTGTGTGTGTGTGTGTGAGAGAGAGAGAGAGAGATGAACATCACACACACACACACACACACACATACCTCTTTATGCAGGTCATTGGTACAGCTAGCAAAAATCAGGCCACTCTCAACAGTACAGTTTTGATGTATTGTGAATATATTTGTTAGCACAGAATACAATTTTCCTGAGGGCCCCAAACACTACTATGTGGGCTTCCACTTTACCAGTACTTTCCTGTCATGTGGTCTAGTAGAAAAAGCCCTGAACTCAGAGGTCAGAGGGATCTGGGTCTGTGTCCCAGACCCTAACTAGCTGCGTGAGCTAAGACTAGAGACTAAGTTTTTTCATTTTTAAAAATAAGGATAAAACTACTTGAATATACCACCCTCCCAGGATCATTGTAAGGAAAGTATTTTAAAAACTTGAAGGTACTATGTACTTCAGTGGTTCTGTGATCTCAAGGGGTGGTCATCTCTGATTCCCCCCACCTTTGAACTTGATATCTCCCATGTCTGGGATGCCTCTTGGAATCCCTGTTTTCCTTTAATACTGCAGCTCAAATGCCACCTTTCTGCAGACCTTTGCCAGTTCCCTACAGGTGCTAGAACCTAGCCCCTTCCATCTACTCTATATGAATCTTGTGTGTGAATGTTGTCTTCTGCATTAGAATACAAGTTTCTCAAGAGGAGATACTATTTTGCCCCCTTTTTTTGGTAGTCCCACTGTGCTTAGTAAGTGCTTAGTAAATTCTTATTAATCAATCAATACTCAACATGCTTGGGACCTTTGATCCTTTTACATTTCTCAGATATCAGTGAAGCATCTGAGCTTTTTTTTTAATCCATCATCCCCTGTTCTTAAGCATCTCCTTTGCATATATTCCCTTGTTATTACTTATACTACTTTCTGGATATAGATATTTATTGGAAATATACCTCAGATAGGGCACTATAAACCTGAGGACACCAAATACTGGGATAAGGGCTAGGTTTGTTGTTGTTCGATCATTTTTCAGTCGTGTCCAACTCTTTGTGACCCCATTTAGGATTTTCTTGGTAAAGATATTGGAGTGGTTTGCCATTTCTTTTTCTAGCTCATTTTATAGATGAAGAAACTGAGACAGGCAGGGCTAAGTGACTTGCCCAGGGTCACACAGCTAGCAATTGTCTGAGGCCAGATTTGAACTCAGAGAGAGATGAGTGTTCCTGGCTTTAGGCCCAACACTATCCACTAGTCCAAGGACTAGTTAGTGTAAGAAATAAAGTGCTGGAGTTAAAGTCAGAAAGACCTGAATTCAAATCCTGCCTCAGTTTAGCTGTGTGACCCTAGACAAATCACTTAACCTTTCTCAGCTTTGGTTTTCTCATCTGTAAACTGGGGGTAATGATGTCACTCACATCATAAAGCTGTTGTGAGAAGTGAATGAGATTTGAATTAACCAAGCAATAAACATTTACCCTAACATTATGCCAATTATGTGCCAAGTACTGTGCTAAGCACTGGAGATACAAAAAGAGGCAAAAGACAACCTCTGTCCTCAAGGAGTTCGTGATCTAATAGAGGAGACAACTTAAATAAATATTATTATTATTATAAGATTAACATATATATAAAGTGCATCACATACCTTAAAGTCCTATATAAATGCTAAATAGTATTATTACCTAACAAAAACTACTGGGAAAACTGGAAAAAACTTTGTCAAATCACATTTAGTCAACATTTTGCAATATATACCACAATAAACTTAAAAATATATCTCTATATCACACATATGTACACATATAAAAACCTCATTATAAAAGCTTATCATAAATCAGAAGAGGAAACAATGGATGATCATAAAAAAGAATAATTTTTATTACATAAAAAGGAAAATCTGTGCATACAAAACAAAGAGAATCAGAAAAGAAATAATTGAGGTGGGGGAGGTATCTTCATAATAGATTGCTCTGCTAAAGGTATAATATAAAAATATACAAATAGTTGATACAAATATAGAGTCATTCTCCAGTAGATAAGTGGTCAAAGGATATATACAGAAAGTTCTGAAACAAGGATAAACAATCAACAAGCACATGAAAACATTCTCTAAAGAAATATGCAGATTAAAACAATTGTGAGTTTCTACCTCACAATCAGATTGGCAAACATGAAAAAGAAAGAGGAAAATAAATGTTTAAGGAGTTGGGGATGTAGATAGGCTCTACTGTTGGTAGAGCTATGAATTGGTTCAACTATTCTGAAAAATAATTTCAAATTATATCCCATATATCACTAAACTACATATGCCCTTTGATCCAGTGATTCCACCATTAGGCATATAGTTCAAAGAAATTAAGAATAGAAGAGAAAGACTCATATGTACAAGAATAGTTAAAGCAACTTTTTTGTGTTTGTTATGGCAATGAGCAATTTTGTTTCTAAACAAATAGGTACCCATCAATTGAGGAATGACTAAACTAATTATGATATGTATATTTAATGAAATATTATTGTTCCATAAGAAATGATAAAGAGGCTAATTCAGAGAAACAGAAAAACCTGCATGAACTGATGCAATGTGAAGTAAGCAGAACCAGGAAAACAATTAACATGATGACCACAATAACATGAGGGAAAGTTATGTTCAAAAGACCTAAGGACCCCAACCAAGGCAACAACTCAATCACAACCTCAAAAGTCTGACGAAGAAACATACAGGATATTCCAAATGTTTTAGTGCCTTTTTTAAATAGGTTAAAATGGTCTCTTGACAGATATGCAGTGGATTAAAGATAAACAATGAGACATCAATTCTTGGAAACAGCCAATAAATATCCTAATTTGTTTTGCTTGACCATACATATATGTTACAAGGGAAGACTTCTTCTTGGTAGGCAAAGCAGGGAAGGGAGGAGGATGTGCATTAATGAATAAGGATAGATATGGAAAAAAGGTGTACCCATAAATTCTTTTTTAAATTCCTAGAAGAAAAATGACAGAAGACAAATTGTTGATAAACAATTTGTTATTTTCTCACACCTGTTTGCTTCAGTTAATGAGTGGGAGAAGGAAATGGCAAACACTCCAGTGTCTTTGCCAAGAAAATCCCAAATGATATCATGAAGAGTCAGACATGAGTAAGATGACTAGACAATAACTAAAGGTATTTGTATAGCATTGTAAGGTTTGCAAAGTGCTTATTGCCTTTTAGCCTCACAACAATCCTGAGAGGTAAATGCTATTATTACCCCCATTTTACAGATTAAGAGACTAAGGCAAAGAATGAAATGACTTGCCCAGAGTCACACAGCTAATAAGTTTCTAAGGATGGATTTGAACTCACAATTCCTGATTCCAATTCTTTTGCTTTATCCATCAAGCCTCTTAGATCAGTAGTTCTTAATGTGCTCCTTATTACTTTTTTTTTTTTGAAGAGGGAGGGTAGTAATTTGACTTTTCCCTCAATTCTCTTTCAACCCTTAATGCTTTCAAGTCTCCATTATAGATTTCCTCATTGTTTACTTGATATGGTCTGGCCTCTCTTCCTAGTATAACACAAAAGTAACTGGAAGTGTTTAAGTTCAAATATGTTCTTTGTCTTTTGATCATGAAAACAAATCATGGAAACATAGACAGAAAACAGCAGATTTGTCAGTTTGTCGTCTTCTTGACAGTTTTATCCTCTTTGGATCATATAGAACATTAGAGTCTCATACAAAGCTTTCTCTAGACTTGTTTTTTTGTTTGTTTGTTTCTAGCTTTTTATTGTCTCATGAGGAAAGTTCCTCAGTCTTTGACTATCCTTTCAAAAATTGGTTTGTATCCTAACCATTGTTTGCTGGTTAAGGGGATGTATAGGCTCTTTGGGCCGTCTTATGATAACTCTTACATCTGCTGAAGTTTTTTTTTCCAGAAAATGAGGATTATTAAAGTCATCTTTTGACATTTTTTTCTACTTCCTATTTTTTTTACATCAACAATTCATTTGAATTCAGTTAGGTTAAGACCATTGTACTAGTATGTAATTTATTCTTCAAGTCAAATAAAAAAGCATTCATTAAGAGTCTACTATGTGCTAAGCCCTGCAGATATAATGAAAGCCAAATAACAGTCTCTGCTGTTAAGGAACTCAGTCTAATTGGTGAGGAATCATATAACCAACTATGTACCAACAAAGGAAGGGCACTAAGGTTAATGAGGGCTAGGAAAGGCTTTCTAATTTAATGTTGATTTTTACTTTTGCTCCAACTATTAAATGATCTGAATGCACAGAGAAATCTAGTTCTGATTTAGTATGTGCCAGCTATTAACTATTTGTTAAGAGGCACTAAATTAAGGGGCAGCTAGGTGGTGCAGTGGATAAAGCACCAGTCCTGGATTCAGGAGGACCTGAGTTCAAATCCGGATTCAGACACTTGACACGTACTAGCTGTGTGACCCTGTGCAAGTCACTTAACCCCCATTGCCCCACAAAAAAACAACAACAAAAAAGAGGCACTAAATTTTTATTTTTGTTATATTATCTGGTGCTATGTCTAGCATCTTCCAACTCTCTTCTAGAAGAAAGCATTCATGATTTAAGGGTATAAACCAACTTTGACTTCTTTCATTCTCCCAGCCCACCCCTCACATAACCTTCCAGCTTTTACAGACAACTGTAATCAAATCAATCCCATCATTGTCTTTGGAAAGGACATGCCAACTGAATACCCTATTGTTCCAATCACCATCCTAAACCAAATCGACCTTCCCCAACCACTTCCTTACATACATTTTCTTCCTCTTTAGAGTGTAATCTCAGGGACAGCTAGATGGCGCAGTGGATAAAGCACCGGCCCTGGATTCAGGAGTACCTGAGTGCAAATCCGGCCTCAGACCCTTAACACTTACTAGCTGTGTGACCTTAGACAAGTCATTTAACCCCAATTGCCTCACCAAAAAAAAAAAAAAAGACTAATCTCTTCTGTGAGTTAGTATAACCATTCTGGAAAATAATTTGGAATTCTACAAATAAAGTGTTATGAGGAGAGAAAGCAGTATATGCAGGGGGAAATCTAGGTGATATAAAAATAGAAGATATTAATAAAATTTATTTTAAAAACAAAAGTAGGGGAAGCTAGGTGGCACAGTGGATAAAGAACTGGCCCTGGATTCAGGAGGACCTGAGTTCAAATCCAACTTCAGACACTTGACACTTACTAGCTGTGTGACCCTGGGCAAGTCACTTAACCCTCATTGCCCTGCAAAATAACAAACAAACAAAAAACCCCAAACTTCCCAAAAAACAAAAATAAATAAGGACAAAAAATTAGAGGTGGGAGAGGTGAATTTTATTTTTTGGACATGTTAAGTTGTTGAGATGCCTACGATCTAGCCAGTAACAAATATCTAATAGACAGTACAGGACTGGAACTTGGAAGAAAGACTAAAGTTAGCTATGTAGACTTGAGAGCCAAATGCAATTTACAAATTATGTTATACATTTATTTTGTTGTTGAGTTGTTGAAGTCATGTCAGCCTCCTCTCTGTGGCCCCATTTGGCATTTTCTTGGCAAAGATATTAGATATTATTTCCTTCTCCAGTTCATTTTATAAATGAGGAAATTGAGGCCAACAAGGTTAAGTGATTTGCCCAGGGTCACACAAGTAGTACCTGAGGTTGGATTTGAACACGGGTCATCCTGACTCCAGACCCAGCATTCTATCCATTGAGCTAACTAGCTGCCCATATTGTACAGATTATTATATAAATGATAAAAATGAAGTGGGTAAAATGTCCATACACTCTGACCCAGAGATTTCCCTGCTAAGCATATACCATAAGAAAGACATACAGAAAAACAAATTTCCCATAGACTCAAATATTTCTAGTGACACTTTTTGTGGTAGCTATGATCTGAGGGTAAAAAGTAGATGCCCATTGATTGAAAAATGGCTAAACAAATTGTGGCAGAATGTAATGGAATATTATTGTGCCATAAGAAATAACAAACATGATGAATACAGAGAGTTGTTGAAAGATTTACATGAACTGATATAAAGTGAAGTAAGCAGAGCCAGGGAAATAATATACACAACAAGCACCCCAATGTAAATGAAGGAATAACAATCATACAACAGCTGAAAAAATGCTTGTTGTGAAATTACAGAGAACAAGCTTGGTCCAAAGAAATTCTATGAGAAGAAACTCCTTTTCAGAGTTAGGGAGGGTCTACAAGTGGGAACACTATTTATGATAGATTTTTTTCAATGTATTGATCAATGCTGCTGATTTTTTCCTCTTTTTCCTTTTTTTAAAAATTATTTGTTATAAAGGGTGGCTATTTGGGGAGTGGGACATGGGGGAGTTTAAGTAATGTAAAAACAAAAGATACCAATAAAAATCTTTTTTAAAAAAATGTAAGCATCATAAGTGCTGAGTAGCTTTTATTCTCATCAGCCAGTGCTTTCTTTTGTCCTTCCTTCCTTTCCTTCTTTCTTTCTTTATTCTGCTCTGATCCAACTCACATGAATCAGTAGAATGGCGGCTAAGGGATGGATCAAGCCAGTATTATATCATTATTAGCATCATTATAATTATGATTATGTACTGCCTTCTGAAACTGCAAATATAGCCCTCCCCTCATTTTGCCTAAATAGGAGAAATTTTTGCATTAAGCATGTTTTTCTGTAATCCTTTTTGCTTTCGTGTAGAGTTAATATTTTCCTTGAAGCATAGCTATTTATAACTGCATATATTTGTTTTCTAAAAGTGCAACTGATGTGGAAAAGCTGGGATGCTAATCTACTGTTGGTGGAGTTGTGAAAAGATCCAACCATTCTGGAGAACAATTTGGAACTATGCCCAAAAGGCTATAGAACTGTGCATACCCTTTGATCCAACAATACCACATCTAGGTTCATATCCCAAAGACATCCCCAAAAAGAGAAAAAAGCCTATGGGTACAAAAATATTTATAGTAGCTCTTTTTGTGGTGGCTAAGAATCGGGAATCAAAGGAATGCCCATCAATTGGAGAATGAATAAATAAGCTATGGTATATGATGGTGATGCAATATTATTGTGCTATAAGAAATGACAAGCAGGATGATTTCAGAAAGGTCTGGAAAGACTTGTATGAACTAATATATAGTGAAGTGAGCAGAAACAAGAGAACATTGTACACAGAGACAGCAATATTGTTTGATGAGGAACTGTGAATGACTTAACTATTCTCAACAATACAGTGATCCAAGACAATCCCAAAGGACCATTGATGAAACATACTATCCACCTCCAAAGAAAGAACTGATATTGGTGGAACAGACTGAAGCATGCTATTTTTCACTTTATTTCATTTTTTTCCTTTTAATCAAGTTTTCTTGTACAAAATGACTAATACAGTAATGTTTTACATAATCACACATGTATAGCCCATATGTGATTGCTTATCACCTTAGGGAGGTGAGAGGAGAGGAAGGTAAGGAGGGATAAAAATTGGAACTCAAAACTATAAATAAAAATGTTTATTAGGGGGAAAAAGTACAACTGATTTTTGTTTTCCTTCTAACTTCTGCAAAAGGTTCCCTGCCCCACCCCACCCCCACTCTAACAGTAGCTTCTTTCAAGGTCATTGTCAGGAATGTATTATTATCCCAGCTGAACAGACTACCCAACTTGAGATAATTGCAACCTCCCAAATGTTCCTGACCCTATATCATCCTTGGGTTAATTACTGGAACCATTCCATCATAGGGTCCCCCTAAACAACAAGCACCTCCCCTCTGAGGCCACTGAAGTCCAAGCACCAATCGTGAATATAGAAAGCACTCTCCACAAACTAACTACTTTGTTCTAGCCAATTACTATCCAGAAAAGACAGTTGGTGAGTTTGTGTGCATTCTCTCTGGCTAATTACCATTGGTACATTTTCAAGAATGTTTTAAGAGTGAAGGATCCTCACTCCAAAAAGACTCACATCAGAAACAGACCTTTTTCACTATATGAGCAGGAGTGATCAAGCATCAAATCACATTTCTGTCCCACTCATCCTGTAACTCTCCCGTGAATGTTGCTACTTGTATTAGGAAAGGTGGAGGGGAGGTAACAAGCATTTATTCAACACCTACTAGGTGCCAGGCACAGTGCTAAGCGCTTTACAAATGTTATATCCTTGGATTATCACAACAGCCCTCTGAGGTAGGTGTTATTATTGACCTGGAAAAGGATGGCATATGACTAGAAGAAATTCTCTAGACCCAAATCATTGTGGCTCTCCTTTCAGAGCTCTAAAGGGGATTATTGGCAGCACTCAGATATTCCTTGGACTCCCTAATCATCTAAAATCCATCCAGCTGTAATTCATCTCTGCACTAACTCATATTCTTCAATAAACCTCACCAGAACATATGAGTTGTGGCTTATATTTTGCTTTCCTCTTTTAGTGGTACAGGTAGGGATAATGTTTACCACATGAGTGTTCATTCAATTGAACAGCAATGACTGTTAAATTCTGGGGAATGGAAAGAAGAGGTTAATCTACCTCTCTTATTCTTGGAATTAGGCCCATAGACCTACCACATAGGGCCTCTTTCTTTTGAATTTGTATCCCCAGAGTTTAGACAGTACTTAGGCTATAGTAAGTGCTTAATGAATTGGGATTAAGTGATTTGCCCAGGGTCACACAGCTAGTAACTGTTAAGTATCTGAGGCCGGATTTGAACTCAGGTCCTCCTGAATCCAGAGCTGGTGCTCTATCTATCCACTGTGCTACCTAGTTGCCCCCTTAATAAATTTTTTCATTCGTTTTCTAACATTCTCTTTTACCACCTTTCTCCCTCCAATCACAATGAAGTCACTACCAACTCAAAATATATGTTAATATGTATGGTTGGGAGGATAATAATAATAATAATAATAATAGCTGCAAGCATTTCTATAGCATTTTAAGCTCTGCAAAGTACTGTGCAAATATTATCTCATTTGATCTTCACAATGACCCTGGATGTAGGTGCTATTAATATCCCCATCTTATAGTTGAGACAGAGGCTAGGTGACTTCCCTTGGGTCCCACAGCTAGTAAGTATAAGAAGGCAGATTTGAACTTGGGTGTTCCAGATTCCTGGTTCAGTGCTCTATCCACTGTGCCACCTGATTGCCTCATCAATTTGTTCATAGAATTTTTTAAACTCTTCATCCTGTGGGACAGATGTTTGTGCAGATACTGTATACATAGGCTCCAATTATTTTCACAGTGGTATTTTTGCTTGCATCAGGGCAAGACAGAATGACCAGGTGTACTAGGAATGATTCTTACTGCTTTTGGACACATAATGAAATCAATTCCTTCATTTTCTGCTTCAAGGAAAGCCTATAAGTGCTCTTTCCATTTGGTTATAGGCTCCTTTTGTATTCTGATTTCATTTATTGTTAGGTTATCAATACTGATGGGGTTTAAACTCATCCAGTGATACATGTTCATTCATTAGTAACTGGACAAAGATAAGATAGCCCAGATTTGCAAAGTGCTTTGCAAATATTGCCTCATTTTATCTTCACAACTACCTACTTTAGGAGGTATATGCTATCATTTTACCCATTCGATAAATGAGAAAACTAAGACAGAGGTCATATGGCTTGCCCAGGGTCACATAGCTGCATTTGAACTCAGGATTCCCTGACTCTCAAGTCCTGGGCTTTATCCACTGCGCCACCTACCTGCCTTTAAATGTAATATTTACAGAGTATACAGTTAATGTTCATGGATGTTTTAAAAAAAAAGTCAGGAAAAACTCTTGTCACCACAGTCTCTGAACATGCTGTCTCTCCATGTGACCACCCAGGACTGAAGGCCTTTAAAAGTTTTTCTTGTGTTTCATGTGTTACCCTAGATTGGTCCTCAGACTAGTTTGTTACTGGGTCTACAAGGTACTATATATTCTTCCCTTTCCCCAGCTTTGAGATAGAAGTCAAGTAACCGTATGATCATGACCATCACAGTCACATGAAAATGATTTTGGCATAATGGAAAATCAATAAATAGGAATATGAAGTAACTAGATGTCAGAGTGGAGAGTGTACAATATTTGGGGTCAGAAGAGCTGAGTTCAAATCCTACCTCAGATGCTTACTAGCTACATGATCCTGAGAAAGTCACTTACCCTTTTGGTGCCTCAGTTTCCTCAGCTGTAAAATGAGGGGGTTGAATTTGACAGCTTCTGAGGTCACTACCAAAATGGAAATCCTCTATCCCAGCTCCAACATTCATTAGCTCAGTAACCCTGGGCAAGTCAGTGCTCTTCCTTAAACCTCCAATTTCTCATCTTTAAAACAGGGATAATACTTGTATTACCTAACACTTAAGATTGTTCTAGGAGAATTGCCTTAGGAACATAACAGCTCTATTCAAATATGTTATTATCATCCCCCTCTCTGGATCTCAATTTCCTCACTTGTAAAATAAGGAAATTGGACTTCATTAGATGAAGGTCTAATTGTAAGTTCTAAAAGCTCTAAGCTTTTATGATTCTTTGACATACCTCCCAGCCCAGAGGAGAGCTCAAAGCCCTAAGTAGAAAAAAGAAGGTGTTTTTTTTCCTGAAGCAGAGAGAAAGAGGGGTGGGAGAGGGGGGATTTGGTTATAAAGTAGAGAGTCAGAGAAATCCTCTTTAACCAGTTTATCCCAAGGAAGGTCAACTTCATTCCTCCACCAGCTGATTTCTCTGAGCCCAGGACTGACAACTTCTTACTCATCCTCCTCCCCAAACCAATTAACCCTTCCGCAGTCTCCCCAGATGAAAGGCATTTAAGAGATGTGCGATGTGTCACCCCTATATTTATAATCATGGTTTCCTCAGCTGAGAAGCACCTGGGGGCAGAAGAGCCAGTCCGTGAAGAAGGTTCTCAGGGAAGGGAGAAGCAGCTGGGGCGGCCAGGGAGCGTGAGAAAGATGCTCTGGGGCAGGTGAGGAGTGAGCACCAATAATCCAGGTGGGAAGGAGGTGCAATAGGCACTTACTAAATGAAAAGTTAGTAGAAGAGGATTCCTGCAGTAAGGGGGAGGGATTTAGAGTTGGGAGTTCCCTTTAGAAATATAATCCAAACCCTCTATTTTGCAGATGAGGGAACTGAGGCCAAGAGGGATGAAATGACTTGCTAACAGAAATAGTACAGTCGGGATTGGAACCCAGACCCTTGGACTCCAAATTCAGAATTTTTTGGCATAATACAACAAAGACCACAAGTTGCTGCCATAGGGGCTCCCTTAGGAGCTACCATTTCCCTGGTTTCTCTTTTCTCTCCTTCTGCCCAAGGTCTCTGGAAGAGCAACATGATGCAATAGAAAGTGCTAGACTTGAAGTTAGGTTAAAACCTGAGTTTATATCTGTCCTCTAATACTTAATAGCTATGGCAAGTCATTTAACCTTTTGAAACCTTGGCCTCCTCCCCTTTAAAATAAGGAGATTGAACTAGATGGCTTCCAACCAAAGTCTCTCCGGCTCTAAACCAACTACCCTATGAAATACCTAGTGGACACAGGATGCCCTATGATAAACAGCTACTGCCAAGAGTTTAAGATTTCCCTAAGTTTGGCAAAATGTGCCCTTAAAAACCACACAAATGTCAATATTTTATACTTTCTTCAGGGCATTTTCATATATATATATATATATATATATATATATTTTCTTTCTTACCAGATTATCACAACATCCCAGAGAGATTCTAAGAAACACACATATTCTCCATTTGTCAGAAAAACAGCTCCAGAGAGATTGTAATTTAACTCTAGTCACCAAGTCAGATAATTGGCAAAGCCCTGACTCTAGTCTCGGACTCCATCCTTTGCTCATTTCATCATTCCACTATTACTATCATTTTATATATGGATGCCCTGAAAGTTAATGGTCTCATACTTCTAAAAGATCGTTACAATTTTCCCCTTAGGGTTAATGTCCCTGGGTTCCTCACCAGTCACAAAATGCTAGAAAGAACAAATAGCACTTCATGAAGAAGAAGACATTGGGACACAGTAGTCTTGGTAGTGATGTTTCCCTACAACAAATTATACAAATCAAGTGTAACCCATGGCCCAGCACCCCAGACTCTGTGGCCAAATATCCAATCTCAGGGACATCTTCCCAGGGGTATGCTGATAAAGATTTATTTAACAAATGGCTATGTGAAAACCCACACCACACTCTTTTTTTGTTTTGTTTTGTTTGTTTTGCAGGGACAATGGGGGTTAAGTGACTTGCCCAGGGTCACACAGCTAGTAAGTGTCAAGTGTCTGAGGCCAGATTTGAACTCAGGTACTCCTGAATTCAGGGCCGGTGCTTTATCCACTGCGCTACCCAGCCCCCCCCCACGCCACACTCTTAAGGTTAATCTAAATTATCACTTTCTTAAGTCTAGACAATCAACAAAATGATAATTTGGGTCCTGAAACAATAAATCAAACTCAATTTCCAAGCTACATGCATTCTCATTGAAAGTACAACAATCAGCTTGAGCATTTGAGCTAGCTCCAATTTACCTCAAAATCATCCTTTCTTTAAATCATGTTATTTCCTCCAAAACCCATCCATCTTCCAAACATCCCCATCATAATCCTTCCAGTCTCCCTGGTTTGCATCATCCTCAACTCTTCATTCTTCCTCATGCCGCATTTCCAAACAGTTATCAAATCTTGATATTTATATTGGCCACAATGTCTCATGAATATATCTCCCTCTCTCCATGCACACAAGCTACCATCTTAGTTCAGCCCCTCACCACCCCTTACCTGTACTTAAATTTTCAGTCCACTAACATGGCGATAATTCTTTCAAATAAAATGAAGGATAGCTATCATCCCTTCTCCTTTATGCTAATTTTTTTTTTTTTTTAGTGAGGCAATTGGGGTTAAGTGACTTGCCCAGGGTCACACAGCTAGTAAGTGTTAAGTGTCTGAGGCCGGATTTGAACTCAGGTACTCCTGACTCCAGGGCCAGTGCTCTATCCACTGCACCACCTAACTGCCCCTATGCTAATTTTTTTAACCAAGACATCAGTTTATCCTTAAGTTTCTTGCTATTGCAATCATGTCTTACTTGGGCTCCCAGACTTAAGTCTCTCCCTTCTCCAATCCACCTTCCCTCAGATGTCATGTTAATCTTCCCAAAGGGAAGCTGTGACCACATCACCACCCCCATCCTTTGAATAAATTTCAATTGCTCCAAGATCAAATACAAAAATCCCCTGTTTGGCTTTCAAAGCCCTTTATAACCTGGCCTCTTCCTACCTTTCCACTCTTCTTCTACTTCATACCCTCCAGCACATAATCTTTGATCCAGTGATACTGGTCTCCTTGATGTTCTCTACATCTCCCAGATCTGGGCATTTTCACTGGCTCTCCTCCATGCCTGGAATTCTGTCCTTCCTCATCTCCATCTCCTGATTTCTCTGTCTTCTAAAATCCCACTTTCTACAGAAAGCCTTTCCTGTTTTTTCTTAATGTGTTAGTGCCTTCACTCCACTGATTATCTTCCAATTTAGCCTGTATATAATTTATTTGTACACAGCTGTTTGCATGTTATCTCCCTCCCTTAAATTGTGAGCTTCTTAAGGGCAGGGACTGTCTTTTGCCTTTCTTTGCATCCTCAGTGCTTTACACAGTGCTTGACACTCAGTTGGTGCTTGATAATTACCGGCTGACTGACTTGTCATGCCCAAGACTCCCCTATCTTTAAAAAAAATCCTGGGGCAGCTAGGTGCTGCAGTGAATAGAGCACCGGCCCTGGAGTCAGGAGTACCTGAGTTCAAATCTGGCCTCAGACACTTAACACTTACTAGCTGTGTGACCCTGGGCAAGTCACTTAACCCCAATTGCCTCACCAAAAAAAAAAAAAAAAATCCTCACTTGACCCTACTATCCCTTCAAGCTACCACCCAATATCTCTCCTCTCTTTCACCGTGAAACTCTTTGAGACACTCTTTCAGTGAAATGGCAACCCTAAGCCTTGAGTCTAAGCTTTTCGGGTATGTATGCTTAACTGCTAAAGAACATGATAGAACAACTCAGTCCTATCTTTACACAACAGGATTCTGCTTTCTTTAGCTCCCACAACAACTCTTCTCCAATCTGCATAGCTCATAGCCAAACAGCTGCAAATCCAACCTTCTCCTTCCCTCCTCTCTTAAGCTAGAGGATAGTAAGTTCCCCTCTCAAGCTATAGATAATAAAAAAGGTATAGAGCCAATCAGCTCTCACTAAAGCACCTTTCTTACAATCAACACAGCCCACCAAAAAGCAGGTGAAAAACTTTATCATCTCAGGTTGAAGCATCTAGTATTCTTTCCTTCTGTGTTCTGTCCAGGCGACACAGTGGATAGAATGGTGGTCCCAAAAGGTCAGGAATACCAGAGTTCAAGTACAGCCTAAGACACTTACTAGCTCTGTGATCCTGGGCAAGTCACTTTACCTCTGTCTCAGTTACTTCATCTATTGTGACAATAATATATGTAAAGCACTTTGCAAACCTGAAATGATCTTCTGGCTTCTAGGGTCTGTTTTTTTTTTTGTCCTGGCATCTTCTGACCCCCTCTTTCACTCAAGGTTCTAACTGATTTTCCTGCCTCCTTTGTTTTAGTGACTCATCTTTACTTTATGATGAGAAATGGAAAAAAAATCCACCCTTAACAGTCTTTATATACTTTTCTCATGGGCTCCAAACAGTTATTTAATTTGGCATTTTTCAGCTCTAAACTTCCAAAGTTTTAAAACAGCAGTGTGAAAATTAGCTGCTGGAACACAATGCATTGTAGCCATCTTTGCCTTTTACCAGGCCTTTTGCCTCAGAAAGAGAGAATGTTCTCTCTCTGGTACTCTCAGAACAGTCTATGTCTGTCCTTAAAGCACTATTATCTGATGGACTGTGTTTTTTCTCGAGCTGATTTTATCAGAGTTCCACACAGAAATGTTCTTTTTCTTCCCCTTTCAACAATCAAAATGTCCACATACCAGAGGAATAGTACCTTACCAAAATGGAAAAAAACTGATCCAACAATCAACTCAGCAATGACAAGAGAGGTGAAAGAATCCACAACAGGGCATTTTTTCATGGGGGGAAAAACTGAAAACCAACTTACCAGTCATTCATCCCTAACATTTTCAAAGCATTTCTGCTCCCCTACTAATCCCATACTTTGATCCAGGGAAGCCCTTCAACTTCCATGAGTACAGCAACTTTAGGCACCTATTGGAGTTACCCCCTCCAGAAGGGGTGGGAGAAGAGGAATCCTTGGTCCCACAGGCTGGGGTGAGTGGGGGCCCATAAACCAGACTAGCCACAAAGGGAAACAGAATGAATATCCTTTGGTGAATGAGTATCACAGATGGAATTGATCAGGTTACAACCTTTTGAGCTTCAAAAGATAGGAAGAGTCACTAGAAATTCAACAGCTGGCTGGAATTCATAGCAGTTTGCCAACAGGTGCAGTAGTTGAGGACAGTGGGAAGCCAGGCCCTGAAGACCAATCTGCTTGACCCAGCCCAACAGTGAATCAAGTACAGAGGAGCCACTCAACTTCATATATGCCACACTCAGAAGGGAACTTGGGGTTTGGGGGGGGAAAGGCTGGGAGAGGGGAAAGTGGGTGAATATTTGGTACTCACCACTTTAAGTTTGAGTTCACTTTTCCCCTGAGTCCCAAGTGGTTGTGTAAAAGAATGTGCTCTTGTACAGCAGGGTAGTTCTATAATTCTGTCTTTGCTATACTTTCTCAGTAAATATCCCCTCATAAAAGTTAATTTATATAAATTGGTCAATTGATATCAAAAGATATCAGCAGGTTAACTGATATTGGCACTGGATAGGGCCTCATGAACAATATTCAAGTCAAATCAACAAGCATTTACTAGATATTTACTATGTGACAGACAGGAGCACACCTAGAACCTTAAGGGGAAAAGTAGCAGAATTCTGGGAACCCGATGTGCTTTATGTGGTATGGGAGAGTGAGCCCAGAGCCTAAGTGAGCCAAAATCCACATGATTATCTCAATAGATGAATAAAAAGCTTGGACAAAATACAATAATCATTTATTTTTTAAATCCTAAAAAAACAAGCATAGGCATAGGAGGAATGATAAAAGCATATATTTAAAACCAAGAGCAAGCATTATTTGCAATAGAGAAACACTGAAAGCATTCCCAGTACACACAGAAAAACATCAAGGATATTCTCTTTCCCTACCATGTGACATAGTACTAGAAATTCTAGCTATAATAATAGGACAAGGGGGCAGCTAGGTGGCGCAGTGGAAAAAGCACCAGCCCTGGATTCAGGAGAACCTGAGTTCAAATCCAACCTCAGACACTTGACACTTACTAGCTATGTGACCCTGGTCAAGTCACTTAACCCTCATTGCCCCTCCCAAAAATAAAAAATAATACAATAATAGGACAAGAGAACAAAATTAAAGGCATAAACTTTGATGAAGAGGAGCAGGAGTCAAAATGATCCTTGTTTGGCGGAGCGGGAGGGAAACAGTGCTGGGCAGGTGCCTGGCCTGCAGGAGGTGGAGGCACAGGTGGGCTGTTGACCCTCTCTAATCCCAGAGAACCATGGGAAGATTTGAATGATGTAGAGGGAAGAAAGGAGAACCACAAGAACTACATGTTAACTACGTTAGCTGCCCGTCTGTAGCTAAAGACAACAGTCAACACATCCATGTTATTATATACAGGGTATGCCTGTACTTGTCAATGGAAGCTAACATAAAAATAAATAAATTTTTGTTGAGCAAAAAAAAATTATCTCTGTTTACAGATGACATGATGGTATACTTGGGGGAAAAACAAAGAAACTTCAGCAAAGTTGCAGGAATAAAAGAAATCCATTAAAATCATCAGCCTTTCTATACATACAAAAGTAAGAAAAACATTCAAAACAACTACAAAATACATAAAATATTTTTAGTTAGTTGACCAAAATACAAACGAAATTTATATAAATTAAACTATGAAACATTATCTACAGAGAGATTTACTATTCTTCGTGGGTAGGCTGTGCCAATGAAGTAAAAATGGCTAACATTAATTTACAGATCTAGTGCTGTGATGAGTGAATTACCAAGAGAATACTTTATACAGCATGCCTCCAAAGTGTTAGTGTAGTTTTGGGGCAGCTAAGTGATACAGTGGATAGAGCATTGGCCCTTGGAGTTAAGAGGACCTGAGTTCAAATCTCACCTCAGATACTTACTATCTGTATGACCCTGGGCAAGTCACTTAACCAATTGCTTTAAAACATCTGGGGTCATCTCCAGTTGTCCTGATACATCTATCTTGCCACTGGACCCAGATGGCTCTGGAGGAAAGAGTGAAGTTGGTGACCTTGCACAGCCCTCCCTCATTTAAATCCAATTCAGTGCAAGTTATAACATCACCCTGATAACACGACCTCTTCAAGAATGAAGGATAAAAAAACAGTATAGTTTTAAATGACTAAACTTAAACTTAAAACCTCACTAAGACTTTTGGGTCATTCTCTATAAATACACAAAATAATAATGGAAGTTGGACAAACAAAAGATTTAGAATATCTCAAAAGAAGTAATTAGAAAATTAGAATGAGAGGTAGCATCATTGGACAGGTTGAGAGTATACCATTCACAAGACATGGGGTGGGTGCTTTGACATCTCTGGGACAAATCTCAGGTGTGATTCATGCCCAGGTGTGCCAGACTGCTTTGCCTGTGTGTGTGAAGACAGTCAGCCTAGAACAGGTCAGGTCTCAAGGCCAGGCATCTGATATGCCAGAGACCTCTGGCTGAACCATCTCCCTAGAGTCCTATGGAGCAAAGTCCTTAGTGTCTTCTCTCAGGCTATGGCAACACCTGATGGGCCATTTCAAACACAGTGTTTTACCCATTTGTTAGCACCATTTATGCCATGCTTGAGGAAAATCCTTATTAAGGATGAGAACCACTAGTGCTAAGTCCCATCTAATCAAGAAGGAAAACATCTGAATGGAATTCCTCTCTATTGCTGACTATTTGAAACTTAAATTCTTCTGTTGCTGTTCTTGTATAAGAGGCCATTCAGAGAGCCCCTTGTGAAATATAGAACAGTGTTTCAAGGGACAAATTTTCTTCCCAGCTTGGATAGAAATGGGTTCTATCCCACAGTTTGGACAAGATTGGGCAAGGTTATGCCAACCTGGGAAGTTGACATGGGTCTGCAATGGCCACAGATTGGGAGAAAAGTAGCCATGGTGGCATTTTCAGTGGGGATTGTAATTAGCATTTAGCACCTGTTTATTTAATAAAAAACCTGCTGAGGAATGATGGGACTAGAGTTTCTCAGGGAAAACCCAAGTGGTCAGGGAATTGAATAGTTTTTTTTCTTCCCCACTCCCTTTTCTATCCAAAAAGGCATAAGTTTAAATCTTAAGTCCCTATTTCCTTTTGTTAAGCTATTCCTATTTTATCAGTACAGTCAGTATAACTGACTTTCCCTAGTTAAGGTTCTAGATAAGATTCTTATCTAGAGATAAGGTGATAGTGTTCAGTCCTAGAGTCAGGAGGACCTGAGTTGAATCTAGTCTCAGATACTTACTACCTGTGTGTGTGATCCTGGGCAAGTCACTTAACCCTTTTTCACTCAGTTTCTCATCTGGAAAAGGAGCTGGAAAAGAAAATAGCAAACCACTCCAGTATCTTTGCCAAGAACACCCCAAATGGGGTCACAGAAAGTGGGACATGATTGAAAACTCAACAACAGTAAGGTTCTTGGTTTTGTCTTTATATCCAGAGAGTTAATACATGAGGGATGGCAATGGCTATTTGAATACAGAGATTTTTATGGTTTGAGAATTCTCATCTCTGACCTTACAATAAGAAGCTAGAGGCTCAGAGCCTTTGTGATTTTACTAACCATCTGTGATAATAAGTCCCCCTATGCACCCCACAATAGTTGAGAACCCACATGAATTGGGTCTTTGTACTAAAATCATGAACTTACCTCTTTAGTCAGAGCATTGGGATTAGTTTGAATGTAGGTTCTGAAAGTGAGAACCTCCACCTTTCCCATCCTCCCAACGAGAGGTAAAGGGGTTGTGGGGCTGGTGGAGATGTTGAGAGGTAGAAGGCAGTGACCAAAGGGAAGACTCTATCCAAAGCAAAGCCCCATGGATGGAAATATTCATGGTCTGGAAGGATTCAATGCCACTTCTTTCTAAGAGGAAGAGTTGAGCCAGTACCAGCCAGCAACCTTTGCCTTCCATAGAAACTGCTGGTTGCAAGGATTTCATGTGTTATTCAATTTATCTACTCTGCCACTGTGGCAGATGGTGTTCTCTTCCACCTTCCTGGGTCAGTATAACCCTATACAATTCAGTCCAAACAGCATTATAAATCATATCTCTTCCCAAGCTCTGAAGGGAACATAATCTCTTCAAAAAAAATTTTACATTTCCCAGGGGGAAACAGGCCTTTGAAAGGCCTGTTATACTTGTACATACAAGTATATATAACAAACATTTAGTGGTGCACATTATTTCAGTTTGTTCTCCTAATATGGGTAATTATTTCCTTCCTTTTCTACTTCTGCAGTTAGTATCTGGGTTCAAATTCCAGCTCTGCTATGCATAACCTAGGAGACTTTACACAAGTCATTTAACCACTCTGGGTCTCATCTTTCTCACCTGTAAAATCATGTGAATGGACTAGATTGCCTCTAAGGTTATTTCCAGATTTAGATTTATGACTTTATTTGAGGACCTTTCCAACTCTAAATCTATTGAGTCTATGATTCTATGATCATCCTTCTTAGTAAGAATCAAAATCCCCTTCTTCCATATTTAGAAAAAAACAGGAATTATCTGGCCTACTTTTGGTAAAGAATGCAAGTTTTAGCACATATCAAGGTAACTAAAGACTCTCACACTGCTATATTATGCATCTATGCTAAACCTGTGATCTGTTTCTTAAACATCTCGTCTAGCTCACCCTCCTGTTCAGGTAATCTGTAGTATAATACTCAGATAACAATATTGCTTCAATTTCTGGCTTTTATCGAACTCTTCTCACCATGCTCTGATTTTTGTATATGTATATATTTAGACATACATATGTATATGTGTGTATGTTTATATATGTATATGTATAAATATATGTATTGTGATTGTATCTATGTTTTTGTGTGTACATGTGTTTATACTGTACATATACATCTTCTTTATATGCAATGGTATTGAGTTGAAATAACAGTTATATGAAATAATTATATAAACTGTTGTTATATGAAAACATATGGTATGCAAAATAAGTAATTATAGTTATTTCAGCTCCAAATAAGGAACTTCCTCCACTAACGCATGTTGTCACCTTCTCTGCAATTTAGGAATTTGCTAGAGAACACTGAGATAAGTGACTTGCCTGAGGCTATGTCAGAAGCAGAACTTGAACCCAGATTTTCCTCTCTCCTAGGCAAATCCATCTACTATGCCATTTGTCTCTTAACAACAATATTTGTGTAGCATTTTAAGATTCTATTAGCATTGTTGATTAGATTTGCAAGACTCCAGGCAAATATGGGTTTGGGTTTTGTTGTTGTTTTTACCAGTCCTTTTTAGATATACTGAAACCCATGCTAAGGACTTTATAGCCATAAACTGTTTTGGTTAGTTTTTTCAGTCGTGTCTGACTCTTTGGGACCCCATTTGGGTTTTCTTGGCAAAGATACTGGAGTGGTTCGACATTTCCTTCTCCAACTCACTTTACAGATGAGGAAACTGAGGCAAAATTCTTTTTTCAGCTGTGGGTTGCACTAGATGGCCTCTGAGGTTACTTCTGTGAAATTCTGAGAATCTGTGAATATAGAATGTATTGGGTTTTTTGTTTTGTTTTTGTTTTATTTTTTAGGCAATGGGGGTTAAGTGACTTGTCCACGGTCACACAGCTAGTAAGTGTCAAGTGTCTGAGGCTGGATTTGAACTCAGGTACTCCTGAATCCAGGGCCAGTGCTTTAACCACTGTGCCATCTAGCTGCCCCTAGAGTGTATTGTTAAGGATTATGAAGTCTTAAGCAAGAAACTGAAGACTTTGAGACCAGAGGTAGCGTCTTATCACTATTGGAGTTTGAAGGCAAGGGCTTCTGAAGAGAGGCAGATTTGGGAAGAGAATGGTTCCTTAAGAAGATGGCATCTGAATGTAGGAATTAAATTTCCAGACTACAGTTTATAGGGGGAACTAGGTGGCTCAGTGGAGCTCCCAGCCTGGAGTCAGGAAGACATTTTCCTGAAACTAGCTGTGTGACCTTGGGCAAGTCACTTAACCCTGTTTGCCTGTTTCCTCATCTGTAAAATAAGCTGGAGAAATAGCAAACCACTCCAGTATCTCTGTCAAGAAAACCCTAAATGGGGGTTATAAAGAGTTGGACATGACTGAACAGCAACAAACATCATATGTTAATCTCTTTCTGTTCTTCTGTATAAGGAAATGTTTGTTGATGTCTGTCAAGTTCATAATTTTAAAAAATGAAAAAAAGTGCTTAAAAAGTAAGAAATCTGTGTGATCTGGAGTAGTTTAAGAAGAGTACTTCAGGGGGCAGTTAGGTGGTGCAGTGGATAAAGCACAAGATCTGGATTCAGGAGTACCTGAGTTCAAATCCAGCCTCAGACACTTGACACTTACTAGCTGTGTGACCCTGAGCAAGTCACTTAACCCCCATAGCCCTGCAAAACTTTAAAAAAAAAGTAAAAAGAAGAGTACTTCAGGGTAGGATAGAATTTAAAACCAGAAAGCATTTTTGGAGATCTCCAAGTCCGACTCCCTCATTATTTACATTACAAATATTCTTAAGATCACACAGGGGTAAGTAGTAGAACCAGAATTTGAATTCAAGTCCTATAACTTCAAATCCAACAATCATTACATGATTGGTTCTACTCTAACCAATTTCAGAAGGCAGAAAATCACACACATTATCCCAGGGCTTATAAAGAAACAATATAGATACAGTACAACCATATGCAACCCATTTTCTACAAGCAAAGGACAAGGACTTTTGTGTTTTTTGGTCTTTTTAAAAATTTATTTTGTTAAACATTTCCCAATTACATGTAAACAATTTTAACATTTTTTTTAAGCATTCAGTTCCAAATTCTCCCTTCCTCCCCCTCCCCCGCCCATTGAGAAGGCAAACAATATATCAATTATCCACAAACGTGTATTATGTTAAAGCTTATAAAGAGTATGTGAAGTCTGATGAGACTGATGAGACATGTTTGGGGAAATGGAGGAAAGAGAACAGAATGACATAGCTTCCCAGAGCTACCTTTGGGCACTCTGGTGGTTTAGAAGGAATTGATAGAGAAGGTGAGGACCATCCTCCCAAAATCCACCTCCTTTGGCACCAGGCTCTCAGGAACAAAGGGCTTTTATGAGATGGACAACTCCCCCAATCCTGACTGCCCCATAGCACTCTGGGTCACCCAAGTAGCCCTCCCTTGGTTGATCATCAACCAGTCTGTCAAGAACCCTATTTGCTTAAGGAAAATTGTGACCCAATATCAACCCTTATAACCCTGAGGAAAACATCGAAAGCTGCCCATGGTCCTCCTGATCTCCTGCCAAGGTTGGGGTAGAGATTGGGGGTGGGGAGGCTAAGAGGTTCATTCTGCATGCTCCATACAATCAGTGAGTAGACGAAGACAGGAGAGTAGAAAGCTTTCCTAGTAGTAGAGGGACACTGGACTCTACGGGGTCATGACCCAGACTTCTATTTGCATAAGGAGGTGGATGTTGGGAAGAACACCAACATAATTCTGAATGGTCACTGTGCTGTGACCCAGTAATGGGAAAAGGGCTACCCTCCCATCTGAGGGAGGATTCAGCCCAAGATGGACCTGAACTCTGAATCAGGAAGCTAAGGTTGGTCTGGAATAATATTCACAAACCAAAGAAGGAAGGGAATCCCATTGGGTAGGGTTAGGTTTGTATGTAGTCTAGTTTCAGGGTAAAGAAAGGAAGAACACTTTATCAGCATTATAATCCTGCCCCAAAAGACCCCCAAAGAGCCAGGTCTGTGGTAGGGCTCAATTTTCCCTTAAGAGGTACAGAATGGGGGAAACTAGGTGGTGCAGTGGATAAAGCACCAGCCCTGGATTCAGGAGGACCTGAGTTCAAATCCAGCCTCAGACACTGGACACTTACTAGCTGTGTGACCCTGGGCAAGTCACTTAACCCTCATTGCCCCTCCCCCCCCAAAAAAAGAGGTACAGAATGTCTCCAAAGAGATCAAAGAAAGAGGAAGAGAATGCATATAAATAAAAATATTAAAAATAGCTCTTTTGTCATAGAAAAGAACTGAAACCAAAGAGGCACCCATTTATTGGGGAGTGGCTAAACAAGATAAGGCATATGAATGTAATAGAATAGTATTGTATCATAAGAAATCATGAAGGAAACAGTTTCAGAGAAGTCTGGGAAAATCTGTAGGAGCAGATGCAAAATGAGGTGAACTGAACAATGTATGCAATAGCATCAGAGAAGGAAATGGCAAAACCATTCCAGCATCTCTGCAAAAAGAAAATACCAAATGGGATCACAGAGTTAGACATGACTGAACAACAACAAAAGAAAAATGTAAAGAACTCTGACCAAGACAATTCCATAAAACCAATGAAAGAAGCACGTCTCCTGACAGAGGGGTGATGGACTCAAGAGGCAAAATGAAACCTACATTTCCCACAGATTAATGCAGGAATTTTTTTCTTTACTATGCATATTTGCTATAAGAGTTTTCTTTTTTAATGATGGAGGTGGGAGGAAGATGAGGATATAGCACTGGACAAAAGGAAGGAAGTTTCTTGCAAAAACTAAGATTTAGAGGACATGTAAAGGAAGAAGGGTCATCAAAGCATTTTTTTACTTTGTATTTATTATGTATATACATTTTAATATATATCTGAAAAAATTTTGCATTCCAAATTCCCTCCATACCCTCCCTTATCCATTGAGAAGGCAAGCAATGGGATATTAATTATACATGTGAAATTATACAAAACATATCTTAATCATATTGTAAAAAAAGTAAGAAAAATAAAGAAAGTGAAAAATTATGCAAAGCATTTTTAATGAGCAGAAGAAAGGCTAAAAGGAATCACAAATAAGTAGAAGAGCTTTAAAAGTTATACGTTGAAGTTTTTAAAATGTATTTAATATTTTAGTTTTTTTCTGAAATTACATGTAAAAACAATTTTTGACATTTGCTTTTTAAAATTTTGAGTTGCAAATTCTCTTCATCCCCTCCCCTCTCCCTTAATTGAAGAGGCAAACAATTTGATATAAATTATATATACATATACATATATATATACACACACATACACATACATATACATATACGCTGCCATGCAAAACATATTTCCAAGCTAGTCATGTTGTGAAAGAAAACACAGACCAAAAAAAAAAACCCACAGAAGAAAAATAAAATTTTTTAAAAGTATGCTCCAATTTGCATTCAGACTTCATCAGTTCTTTCTCTGGAGATGGATATGATTTTTCATCATAAATCCTTCAGAATTGTTTTTGGATCATTGTATTGCTGAGAATAGCTAAGTTGATCATAGTACAATATTGCTGTTACTGGGTACAATTTGCATCAGTTCATGTAAGTCTTTTCAGGTTTTTCTGAAATCATCCTGCTCACCAATTTTGTTTTGTTTTGGTTTTTTGCAGGGCAACGAGGGTTAAGTGACTTGCCCAGGGTCACACAGCTAGTAAGTGTCAAGTGTCTGAGGCTGGACTTGAACTCAGGTCCTCCTAAATCCAAGGCCGGTGCTTTATCCACTGCGCCACCTAGCTGACCCCATTTGCTCACCAATTTTATAGCACAATAGTATTCCATCACAATCATATACTACAGCTTGTTCAGTCATTCCCCAATTAATGGGCATCCCTTTAATTTCTAATCTTTTGCTACCACAAAGAAAGTAACTATAAGTAATTTTGTATATATAGGTCCTTTCTCTTTTTATTTTTCTGTCTCTTTGGGGTACAGCCCCCAAAGACTGGTATTGCTGGATCAAAGGGTATGCATGATTTTATAGCCCCAAATTGTTCTACAGAATCATTGAGCATACAACTCCACCAGCAGTGCATTAGTGTCTCAATTTTCCCAAATCTCCTCCAACTTTTGTCATTTTGCTTCTCTGTCCTATTAGCCAATCTGCTAGGTATGGGGTAGTACCTCAAAGTTCTTTTGATTTGCACTTCTCTGAGCAATAGTGCTTATAGATAGCTTTGATTACTTTGTCTGAAAACTGTCTGTTCATATCCTTTGACCATTTATCAATTGAGGAATGGCTCTTATTTTTATAAATTTGACTCCATTCTCTATTTAAGAAATGAAGCTTTTATCAGAGAAACTTGTAAAAAAATGTTCACAGCTATGATTACTATGTAATTTCCTCTATCCTATTTCCCCCATTTATCCTACTCTCTCCTTTCACCTTATCCATCCATGCTTCTGTGTTTAATTTATTATATTTAATAGAAAAAGCAAGCTGTATCTAATAGAGATTTGCAGTTTCATATATAATTCTCTTTTTTTGTTGTTCTACTTTACATGTGGAAATGCTCCCTTTTTTGTTGTTTTTCAAGTTCAGAATATCTTTTTTCTTATAGAGACACCTGGATTGCATTATAGAACAGCTGCTGGTGAGGTTTCTATAGCATATTTCTACCCACAAAACCCAATATAAAGCCATCAAGGAAACTGTGGCTAGATGGACTGAAGAGTCAGGGTTCCAAACTATACTTAATCAGGAACAAGGAGGAACAAGCCCAAGGAAAGTATGATGAGAAATATTTCAGAGGTCTCTTCTTACCCTGTGGTCCTCAATACCAACATCCTTACTCCTCAAGTATACTCACTAGGATCTGAATCCACGAAACACATTTCTTTATGTCATCCCTCTACTCAAATAACTTTAATGGTTTGGCATCATCTATAGGACAAAATCCAGACTCCTTAGCTTGGCATTCAAGGCCTTCCACTATCCCTTAAACATTCTTTTTATTCTCCCATCTTTCAGTTCAATTATCAGTTCAATTAAATAAACACTGATTATGAACTCATCATGTGAAGAAACCAAGAATTCGAAGAGGTACAAAATTGGGGCAGCTAGATGGCGCAGTGGATAAAGCACTGGCCCTGGATTCAGGAGTACCTGAGTTCAAATCCGGCCTCAGACCCTTAACACTTACTAGCTATGTGACCTTGGGCAAGTCACTTAACCCCAATTGCCTCACCAAAAAAAAAAAAAAATTCTTAAAAAAAAAAAGAAGAGGTATAAAATTTAGTTAGTCCCTGCTCTCAGAGAGTTTACAGTCTAAAAGAGGATACAACAAATAGAAGGCAAAATAGAGAAGTAAGATATAATCAAAGTTCATCATTTGCTTCAACATAGAATGTCTTCCCAATTCCTCTCTGCTCATCCAGCGACCTCATTTTGCACATATAACTTTCCCCCATTCATGTTACCTCTTTCTCTGTGCCCATCCGATCTACCCCCTCCTTATACCCTAGTTGCAATTCTGACTTTGCTTTCATGCCTTCTCTCATAGTCCTAGCTAAAAATGAGTTCTCCCTCCACTAAACCCTTATATTTCTTCATGTGAAGATCCAATTCATTTGAAGGAGGAGATAATTAAGCACCAACTAAGGGCAAGGTGAGAGGCAATGAAGTTAGGAGACAAGAACTCAGTTTAGATTCTGCCACTGATGTATTAGCTATGTCATCCAAGGCTAGTTGTTTAATGTCCAAAGTCCCCTAGGCAAGTAAAACCATTATGGCTCTGCATGGATGGAGAGAATCTTCATACCCAGAATTCCTCACATCCATAAGATCATAGAGGATCCATCAACCATTCCTACCCAACCCTGAGGGGGGAAAAGAAGTCTACAAAGTTTTGGATACAAAGGCATCATGAAAATAGTCCCTGTCCCCTAAGAGCTCATATTCTATCATTTGGCCTTTATTGTAGCCTTGGTTTATTTTTTTGCCTAGGAATTTTTAATTTGGAAGAAATCTTAGAGGTCATCTAGTCTAATCCCCTTGCTTTATAAATGAGGAAAGAGGTCCAGAGGTGAAGCAGTTGGTGCAAGGTTTCCCAAGTGGATCCAATCCATGATTCCTCCTCCTACCTCATCACACTGTCTCTCTTTATTCCAGTACCTTAGATCTGTGCTCTACCATCATCTATGTTTTATCCCCAAATTAAACTGCAAGCTGTTTGGTCATGTTTTCTATCTATTCATGTCTCTCTTCCCATATCAATCCCAGATACCCTATTCCTTACCTACACCAACCCCTAACTGATGAGAATGGGAAAGAGCTGCTGCCAACTATCTCATAGTCCGACCTGTGCTGTGAGGAAAGATAATATTGTCCTACTTTTCTCCCCAAAAGCTAATAAGAGATCTTCAGTGCTCAGAGTAAAAGTCTTTTTTTCTTGATGTTTTCTTGATATCTCATGTTTTCCCATCAGTAATTTCTGGAAATTCCCCCACTCCTTTGAATTGAACCCTTCCCATGTAGCTAAAAAAACCAGTCAAAATAAAAACAACCAATACAGCAACTGTATCTGATGATGTATATCACGTTCTACCCTGGTAGTCTCCCACCTCTCTGCCGAGAGATACATTTCAATATCTGTTGTTTGGGACCATTATTGGTTTTTCAGTTATTCATTGTTTAGCTTCCCTTTAGTGATCTTTTCCATTACATTGTTTTGCTTATTTCACTCTATGTAGGTTGATATAGATAAGATGACTTTTCTTTATACTACAATCTACCTGGCAGAGTACTGATAGACTGTACTGATAGTACTGTAGATTGGTTTCTTTTCTGCTCTGTCAAACCTATCCAAACCATACTACTTTGGTTCATTTCTCTTTATAAGTCACTGTCTGGAGAATTTTCTAATTGCTCCTCCTCTGTCCAGTCTCCAATCTGTCTCCCTGGTCCCAAGATGCCTTGAACTCAACATCTTTGTGAGGTTTCATTGGGGAGGCAGGAAAGGGAGAGTACAAACATTTATTAACCACCTACTATGTTCCCAGACACTTTGTTCAGCACTTTACAAATATCATCTTATTTGATCCTTTCAACAACCCTGTGAGGTAAGTGCTATTAATATCCTCATTTTATAGTTGAAGAAAATGAGGCAGACAGAAGTTAAGTGACTTGCTTAAAGTCACACAGGTAGTAGAGGAACTGCTTGGGATTCAAATCCAGGTCCTCCAAATGAACTGCTCTAAAGTTACGATCCTCAAATAGAACATTGTTGTTGTTTGTCCTTCATTCCCGAAGAGGACCATGACATCGAGTGATATCATGACTTGCAGTGAATAGGCAGGACTGTGCAAAGTCACCAACCTCACTCTCTCCTCCAGAGCCATCTGGGTCCAGTGCTAACATATATGTCAGGACAACTAGAGATATCCCCAGATGTTTTAAGGCAATTGGGATTAAGTGACTTGCCCAAGTAACAAAACTAGTACTTGTCTGAGGTGAGATTTGAACTCAGATCCTCCCAACTTAAGGGTCAGTGCTCTATCTACTGCACTACCTAGCTGGCCCAAAATAGAATGTAGACTCATAGAGGATAGAGCCAGTTTTATTTTTTGGTTTTTTATCCCCTGCTACAGATAGTAGGAACTTTTAATAAATGTTTGTTTAATGGAGAACTTAATACTTATCCTCACTTCATCCAGATGCAAAGATGGAGGGGGATCTACTTCTTAAGACCCAAGACATTTCCCACTCAGTGTCAGAACCCAGACATACTCTCCTCCCCCTTCCCACCACGTCCGTCTAATTCCTTGGGGATGCAAAGCTCTTTGGGTGGTTTCTCCCATCTTCCCCAAGGCTGTTCCTGAAGAGATATTTTGCCTTCCCAGACAAGCTCAGCGATGCAATTTCTTCTCCTAAGAGGTTAGCCTAATTGCTCTTCTCAGAAGAAAAGCCTCAGAGGTTTCCCCTGTGGTGGGTTGAGAGGTTTGTAAATTGCACGTTTCTTCCATAATCCAGGTTACTATATTAAGCACAATATTGCAAACTAAGTTGTCACTTCCGCCCCCTTCCTTGTGGTGTAAAAGCACCACCTAGTGGCAGACAAGTAGAAACCCATGACAATCACTCCAGGAGGCCTTCTGGACCCAAATTCCTGGTGCAATTATAAAGGCCTAGGGTTGGCATGTCAGGGAGGTATAGCTTGTTTACAAATCCCTGGGACATAGCTCCTCCTTTGGCCCCCCCAAATCTCATTCTCTTTCTCACCTTCCTCTCTCCTCCCTCTCCTCTTCTCTTCCTTTCCCACCTCTCTTCCTCTCTGCTCTTTCTGTCTTTTCTCCTATTCTCTATGTGGACACCTCTGGACCAAATGACCTCTAACTGTTCCCTTCTACATCTCAATCAATGATCCTAGAGTGCTTTTAATAGCATAGGCCCAGGGCAGCTAAGTGGTACAATGGATAAAGCACCAGCCCTGGATTCAGGAGGACCTGAGTTCAAATATGACCTCAGACACTTGATACTAGCTGTGTGACCCTGGATAAGTCACTTAACCCTTATTGCCCCCACACACACAAAAAAAGAAATAGCATAGGCCATACTTTTAGTAAATCATAGAAATCCATACAGAGAGATTTCAGTAGACTCTTCCCTTTCCTCCCACCTCAAAATCTTTTCTACCAAATGGCTGATGCCCTAAATTCTACCTTTAAACACTTCATTCTTTAGTATTGATGCCTTTACCAACATATGAACCTGTCAATGAAACCTCCCTTCCAACCAAGAGAAACAGTTGGTGACATAGCACCAAGTCTGACACCCTGTGTGATGGGTACCATATTCCTTTTACCTTTCCACCTAGAGAAAAAAGGTATGTTTTATCATTTATCCTCCAAATGGAAAGACCAGTCTCTTCAGACTAGACTAGACTAATCGAGCAGTAATCATTAACCTCAAGACTAAGTTAATTATCACAATTAACCAGTTTGGTTGGCCCACGGCTTTGAAAATACTTAAGGAAATGTGAAGACAAAAGACAATGGGAAACATTGAATAGTCTTAGAATGTAATAGATCATCCGGCCCAATCTCCATTTGCAGATGAGAAGGAAGTCCAGAGAGATTAAGCAATTTATTGAAGGTCACACAGCTAGAAATGAGCAGAAATTTAACCAGTCTTCAAATATTTGTGCATAAAAGCGTCTAGACTTGTTTTGTTTAGCACATAGGAGACCAAAAGAAAAGTTGTTATAGGAAGAGAGTTCAACATCAGAAAAAAGTCTAATAATTAGAACTGCCCTCAAAATGAACTGGGTTAGCCAGTTATCATTGTTAATCCTGCAGCCTCTGCTGAAGATCAACAGGAAGGAGTGGGGTAAAGCAGAGCATGTTGGATTTAAGCAACAAGACCTACATTGGAATCCCAGTTCTGCCATCTATGTGACCTCATCACTATGGGAGCTCATCACAGAGATGTCACTTCATCTCTGTGCCTTGATTTTCTCAGCTATAAAATTAAGGGGCTGGTTTCAATGACCTCTAAGGTCCCTTCCTGAGCTAAAGCAGAAAGATGCCCCAGAGGAGATTCTTGAATTCAAAGGTTGAACTAGATGGTGGTGTGGACTAGAATTAGAATTAAAAAAAAAACAGTGGCATGAATCCCTTCCTTATAATTCAATAGCTTAACCTCTGTGGGCCTCAGTTTCCTCCCCTATAAAATGAGGGGTTTGAACTAGATGACCTCTTAAGGCCCTTCCAACTTTAAAAGTCTAGGCGTTTATGAGTCTATAACTCTTCTCTGAGAGGAACATTTTAAGTCAGGGTTCTTAATTTCTCAAGTCTTGGACCCCATGAAACCCTTCTCAGAGTAATGTTTGTAAATGCACAAAGTACATGAAATTATGAAAGAAATCAGTTGTAATCAAACATAATTATCAAAAGATTTCATGGGGCAGCTAGGTGGCACAGTAGATAGAGCACCGGCCCTGGATTCAGGAGCACCCAAGTTCAAATCTGGCCTCAGACACTTGACACTTACTAGCTGTGTGACCCTGGGCAAGTCACTTAACCCCAATTGCCTAAAAAAAAAAAAAAAAAAAAAAAAAAAAGCTTTCAAAGAAATAAATTCATGGACCTCAGGCTGAGAGCCATTGTTTTAAACTATTATCAACCATTTGAATAGCAGAATTTATAGATGTGAATATTATTTCCCATTCTATCCTGAAAGCTGGTTTAAATTTGGGGGTAGGAGGAACAGGATAAAGATATAGAAATAGATAGGGAAGCAGAGAAATGGAGGCGCTGAGTGCAGTAAATTCATAATTTCATCCCAAGGAACAACTAGGGGCAGAGAGAAACAGAAGGGTCAAACTCAGATTTCATATTTGTCCTAAGTTTATAGCCCTAATCTATTTTGACTACCACCATCCACAAAGACTTGTTAATGCATTGTCAGAGAGTGGGACCAAGGGACAAAGGACTATATGGTAGATCTTGGTTGGCCTGGAATCTAAGGAAAACCCTGATCTCTGCCCTTCCCCAGACTTCAGTAAGTTTAATTCTAGACTGACCTGTTGAGCACCCAAAGATGAGCAAGAAAAGGGTTCACCAGTTAAGACTGGAGATATATTTCTGAATCTTGGCGTGCCTTTGTAGAAAAGTGCCCACATTGGGGGAACTCAAGTCAAGTCCATGGAAAAGGCACTGAAATCAGAAGATGTGAGTCCCAAACCCGGCTCTGCTCTCTCCTCTGGGCAAGTCACTACTTCTCTGACCCTCAGTTTCCTCATGTGTAAGATTGTGATAATAACATATTAACTACCTACTAGACAGTGCATTGTGGGTAAGGATCAAATGAATTCAATTCAAAAAGCATTTATGAAATGCCAATGATGTGCTAGGTAACCAGTGACACCCAAACAAAAATTAAGCAGCCCTTGTCCCCAGGGAGCTAGCATATACAAAGAAGCACTTTTTCAAGGTTAGAGATGTACAAATATGGGATTATCATCACTATAACTTTAACTCAAGCTTTATTTTATTTTTTGCCTCTTGGGGCTAGGGGCCCAAAGTACAACCAGAAGTGGAGGGAGGAAAGAGAAAGTAAGAAACTGCACTTCAAAGTTGTTAGGAAGATCACCCTTTGGACCTGGTTGGTGGATTTGGAGAAATTTAGCAATGCATCTTCACCTGCATTTTTGCAATCTGGGGTTTGCAATGCGTTCGGAAATGCAAAGGATTACAATTTAAAGTCTGGTTACCAGACTTTTCACGGCCTGGGGTTTAATCAAAAACTGGCTTAATTCTCTCACCTCTTTTCATTCACAAATACACATTCTCAAACATTTGTCCCCCAGGCTCTTTTAGTCTTTTAGACTAAGGAGGAAGGCCTGGTGCTGGCCAGGTTAACAGCTTGCAGTTCAGGGGGCTTTCCCCTCCTTTCTCTCCAGCCCACCCCCAGGTATGCTCTAATTGCTGGTTTCCAAGTGCTATTCTCAGACCCAATCAGGGCTAGGCTGGTTTTAAATTCACCTTCCCTTCCCCTGGGGCAAAAAGGCTAACAAATCTCCCGGAGGTGGTAATGACAGAAGGGAGGAGACTAATTGCAGGGCTGGGGAGGACTGACTGGAATCTGGCCCGCAGGTAGCCAAAGCCTCCCACTTACAAAACCTGGGACAACCAAAAGAGCCGAGCCTGCCTGAGGTCCTGAGGGGGTGGGGTAGGAGATGGAGGACATCAGAGTAGGAGGCCTAAATTTCCGCCCAAATGGGGTCTCACTCAGGCTGGGACCCCCAAGACCTCTCTACAAAGAGTTCAAAGGACTTGTCTGGTGCTTGTCCCTCAAAAACTTGATAAGGGATGGATCTGAGCATCTAGAAGGACTTCGAGAATACGACGTTATACCCAAGGGATGTTGTAGAATATTTTTTGGAGTTTTCAAAACCAAGACAACAAAAAGGTGGACCCTTCATCTCTCTGGGATGGTTTCAAAGCAAAGCTAGAGGTCAACAGTCCTGAGATTCATAGGCCTACAGAATTTAGAACTGAAAGAGATCTCGGAGGTCATAGACCAACCTATGGAATTCCTACACAAAATCCAGGACAAGTGGGTGTGCACCCTCTGCTTTAACACCTCCAGTGATGAGAAACTCATCATCTCCTAAAGCAGTCCATCCCATTTTTGGAAAGCTGTAATTGTCCATTTTTCCTTACATCAAGCTAAAATATGCCTCTTTTTAACTCCTATCCATTGCCACTAGTTCAGACCTTTGGGAAAGGTAGTGGGGGAAGGCTTGAGATTTCAATGTGGAGAATTCTCAGAGTGAAAAACTCCCTCCACTGATTCAGATTTGTGGCAAAGTCTTGAGATGCCTGGGGTCTGGAGTTAAGTGACTGTCATGATTCTAGAGCTATTAATATGTATCTGGCAGGACTCAGCTTGGATTTTATAAGCATGTAGGCCCAAGGCTCCTCACTTTACCCAGCCAGACTGCTTCTCATTTTACATACAAGGAAACTTGGGCACAGAAAGTACGACACACACTAAGTAAAACACTTGGATGACTGACATCATGCTAGGATTGGTTGGGGTGGTATGGGGGTGGGAGACTAGGAAAAGAGGAAAATGTACTTGGGAAAGGTAACATGATTTGCCTACATGTAGTAATAAAACTAGGATTTGGTCCCAGGTCTTTAGAATTCAAATCTAGCAATCTTTCCACTATACCATATGGGAGTGTATGCCCAGGCAGGGCATCAAGCACCAAAAATATATGGACGTTAAATAATGCTGAAAGAGAAGCCTTGGGTAAAAGAGATAGGATCTGATCAGGGCTTTGATGAATTAGTTGGTAGAACCCTTTGAGCCTACTGTACTCCCAAGGAAGCCAAAGTAAAAAAAAAAAAAAAAAAGGAAAAGCTACTAGATGGATCAAAATATGTATAACAACACTTTTGAGTAGCAAAAAACTGGAAATCCATTAGTTGGAGGATAACTGAACAAATTGTGGTATATGAATAAAATGGAATATTATTGTACCATAAGGAATAATAGGGGCAGCTAAGTGGCACAGTGGCTAGAGCCTGGAGTCAGGAGGACTCATCTTGAGTTCAAATCCAGCCTCAGATACTAGCTGTGTGACCTCGGGTAAGTCACTTACTTGCCTCAGTTTCCTCATCTGGAAAATGAGCTAGAAAAGGAAATGTCAAAACCAGTCCAGTATCTTTGCTGAGAAAACCCCAAATGGGGGCATGCCTAAAAAATGACTGAAAAAGAAAAGATAGCTAACATTTATATAGCACTTTAAGGTTTACAAAGTGCTTTAAATATATTATCTCATTCAAACTTCATAACAACCCTGAGAGGTAGCTGCTGTGATCATTCTCATTTTACAGATGAGGAAACTGAGGCTGAAAAAGGTTAAGTGACTCACCCATGGTCTCATAGCTACTAACGTTTCTGAGGTTGGATTCGAACTTTGACTTTCCTGAATATCAAATATCAAACTGAGGGAGAACTTGGGAAAACTTATATGAATTAAATCAGAACAAAGTAAGTAGAATCAATAAAGCTATATATGTGTATGTATATGTACATATGTGTATGCATGTATATATTTGTGTGAGTGTGTATATACATATGTATATATATATATAAATTACAAAAAGGCAACTAAGATCTTAAATAAAATGAGCAATTTTGATTCTGTGAAACAGATGATAAAACTTTCCTCCCTTCTTTCAGTGAGGAAAAGGGAATATGGGAGAGGCACAGTAGACAAGTATAGATGCAAAATGTTGAACACTTGCACACAACCCCTGAAATGACTGGTTTTGCTTGACAGTTTTTCTTCATTACAAGAGAGAGTTGATCAGGAAGTTGATCCAAAAGGGGACATGAATAAAACTTTATAAAATGAGCTAAAATAAAGAAGAATAGATGAGTAAATTGAGATGCCCAAGATTGTGACAGTTAGTATTAGAGTCGGGGAAGGTAGGGAAGGACCTCCCCTGATAAAGCCACAAGAGAGCACAAGTAATTTGGGGTGGTAAGGGTGCTGTCCAAACAGAAGTGGAGAGTGGACCAGCAGGGAAAGAAAACTGAATAGGTCAAATGGGGTCAGAGTATAAAGGGCTTTGAATGCCAGGTTAAAAGATCTTGAACTTGTAATAGGCAGGCAATAGAGAGAGAACCTTTGTGTGTCCTTCAGCTATGGGGACATCCACTCAAACCTCTTCCTTCACGGTTGCGGTGATAAAAGAGCTTTGCAAACTATAAGAATCTAAAAATGTGAGTAAGATGGGCCAGCACCAGGTAAGTACTCCACCTGGAGATGCAGCTAAAGAAAGTTACTCAGCAGATATTACTAATACCAGACTCATATCCCTAGATGGGTTAGGCCATGCCACTACAATGCACTACTTAACAGGAATGTATAGATGTCACAATACAATCCTATTGGCTCACTGTTCTTTAGTCTTTATGAAATTATGTTTACCTTGAAAACTTTTTAAATAGTTCACATTCAGTTACTTTTATAAACTACTACCATAGAGCAGGGGGCACTGCCTTATAGCACAGTGGATGGAGTGCTAA
This sequence comes from Dromiciops gliroides, assembly GCF_019393635.1. Taxonomy (NCBI): domain Eukaryota; kingdom Metazoa; phylum Chordata; class Mammalia; order Microbiotheria; family Microbiotheriidae; genus Dromiciops; species Dromiciops gliroides. Next base: position 260,748,670 of record NC_057862.1, read on the forward strand.
GCCTGGAGTCAGGAGATCTAAGTTCATATCCAATTTCAGACATTTCCTAACTTTGTGACCCTGGGAAAGTCACTTAACCCTGTTTGCCTTAGTTTCCTCATCTGTAAAATGAGCTGAAGAAGGAAATGGCAAACCGTGCCAGTATCTTTGCCAAGAAAACACCAAATGGGGTCATGAAGTCAGACACAACTGAAATGACTGAACAACAAAGCATATAAACCAATTTAGCAACAAACCATAGATCAGTTTAAGCTTTGTAAAACACTTTACAAATATTATCTTGTTTTATCCTTACAACCACACTGAGAGGCAGGTGCTATTATCCCCATTTTATAGTTGAAGAAACTGAGGCAAACAGGTTAAGTGACTTCCCCTAAGTATCTGCCACAGCCAGGAGGTAGCACAATAGATAAGCCAGAGGTAGATCCAGGAAGACCTGAATTCAAATACAGCCTTAGACACTAGTAATATGACTCTGGACAAGTCACTTAATCTCTACCTGCCTCAATTTCTTTATCTGTAAAATGGGGGTAATCATAGCACCTACCTCCCCAGGGTTGTTGTGAGGATCAAGTGGGAAATTTGTAAAGCACTTTGCAAACCTTAAAGAGCTATATAAACACACTAGCTGGTAGAAGTAGTAGTAGTAGCAGCAGCAGAAGTAACAGTAGTAGTAGTAGTAGTAATAGTAGCAGCAGTAGTAGCAGTAATAGTAGCAGTAGAAGTAGTAGCAATAGCAGCAGTAGTAGCAATAACAGCAGTAGCAGCAGCAGAGGTAGTAGCAGTAGTAGTATGAGCAGCAACAGCAGCAGAGGTAGTAGCAGTAGCAGCAGCAGCAGAGGTAGTAGCAGTAGCAGCAGCAGCAGCAGTAGTAGTAGTAGTAGCAGCAGCAGAGGTAGTAGCTGTAGCAGTAGTAGTAGTAGTAGCAGCAGCAGCAGCAGTAGTAGTAGCAGCAGCAGCAGCAATTCTAAGGTTTTATCTGCTGTAGTAGGACATGGAAAGGTATCCTGTCCCACAAGGTAGTATTTGAGCTGAATTGTCAAGGAATCCGGAGAATCTAGAAGACACAGCTGAATAAGGAAAGGCATTGCAGGGACAGTGGAGAGTCGGTGCAAAGACACCAAGGAGGATGCTTTAGGGGTAGCGGCAAATTAGATTGTAAAGGGCATAAAGGAAAGTAGCCCAGAAGACGACAGGAGAAGCATGAAAGGAATAGGTCATGAAGAGCTTTCAATGCCAAAGAACTTTGTGCAGGGTGTTCCAAAAGCCTCAGTGCAATTTTCAGCTATCTAGGCTTACAATACACACATCCTTTATTTGATCCTAGAGAGATAGTGAGCCACTAGCAGTATTGAGCAGAAGAGTGACGTGGTCAGCTACACCTGAGGAAAATCTCTGCAACTGTGTGAAGGATAGATTGGAGAGAGACTCTAGGCAGAGGGAGGCCAATTAGAAAGCCTATGCAATAGTACTAGTGGAAATAATGAGACTCTACCAGTCATGACTGTTGTACGTCCTTTATTCTCAAAGAAGACCAATGACATCAGGAAGGTGATGTCCTGACTTCCAAGTGAATTGGACTTAGTGAGGCAGAGAGAAGGAAGCATATAGAAGACACAGGGAAAGACATATACTATATGTCTACTATATTGCTATGATCATCTATTATTATCATCTATTATATACTCCAGGGAAGTATAAGACAAGGTTCTCAGCTAAGGAGGGCAGGGCAGAGCAGAGAGGTAATACAGAGCAATTCTGATCTCTCTTCAACATAAGCAATCCTTCAGAAACTTGAAGGCAATTATTGTGTCTTCTGAGGCTTCTTTTTTTCCAGCTGAAATCCTGAGTAGCTCTAATCCATGCATGTCCAGCAGAGTGCCCAGGGCCCTTTCTAGCCTGAGCATCTGCCTCTGTACACTCTCCAGATTATCCACATCCTTCCTAAAATATGGGGACTAGATATACTACTTCAGACCAGGAAGAGCAGGATTATCGTTTCCCTTAGAGTACTGGGCACCGAACCTTTCTTAATGTAGCCTAAGAGATTTTTAAATTTTTTTTTTTGCTGTACCCTATTGTTGACTTGAGTTGGCAGTCCACTGAAATACCCTTATCAAATGCTCTCAAGCCACTTAGAGGGTCATAGGTTTAGAACTGGAAAGAACCTCAGAGATGATAGTTAATCCAGTCCTCTGCACCCGCACCATACTCTACCCCCATTCCATCTCACAGATAAAGAATTAAGGCCCAGTTTGAGGGTTGAGTGACTTCCCCTCCTTCACACAAGTGGTATATAGCAGAGCCAGCTCCTCTGATGCCAAATCCAGCATGCTTTCTTCTCGTTTGTCCTCTTGAAGTTGGTTTTTGAGCCCAAATACAGAATCTGACATTTATCTCCATGAGATGTCATTGATAACAAAAGACAACAAAACTTAAAAAAAATTAATTTCATTTGATCAGATTTAGGTAATGAGGTGGTATGGTGGATAGAGTACTGGACTCGGAGTCAGGAAGATCTGAATTTAAATTATGTATCAGATACTTGACAGCTGTGGGACCCTGGGCAAGTCACTTAGCTTCTGCCTGCCTCAGTTTCCTCATCTTTAAAATAGGGCTAATAACGACCCTTGCCTTCCATTGTGAAGATAAAATTAGATCTATGTATAGTATGTTACAAATTTTGAAGTGCTTATATAAATGTTAATTATCATTCTTCTTATTAATATTATTATTGCCATTATTTGAGCCATCTAACCTGTGGAGACATTTTCTGATCATGACATCTAAGATGTTAGTTATCCTTCTACTAGCTTTGGATCAATCACAAATTTGATCTGCATAACATCTATGCCCTTTATCCAAGCCATTGATTAAAAAAAAATTTTTAATTTGACCAGGAGTCAGGAAGACCTGAGTTCAAACCTTGACTCAGACACTAGTTATGAGACTCTGGGCAACTCCCATAATCTTGGCTAGTCTCAGTTTCATCAGTTTGTAAAATGAAGATAATAATAGTATCCACTTTGCAGGAACTTTGTGAACTTTAACACACACATGCATGTGTGTGTATATACACATATACCCACATATACATGTGTACATATACATATATGTAGACAATGCTATACTATAAGCATACATTCTTCTATACACATATGTGTGTACACACACCCCAGACATAAAACAATCCAGGGCCAAGAACAGATCTCCAGGAGGCCCCAATAGAAAACTCCTCCAAACTGATACGGAGCTGAACTTATTAGGGTCAGGTTACAACCAGTTGTGAGCTCTGAATTTTCGTTCACATTTCTCCATATTATCCATAAAGTTAACAATGGGACACTATGTCAAAGGTTTGCTGGGGTCTATGGTAAAACCAGCAGCAGCCTAGCCCTGTTCTACCAGTCCGGTGAGCTTGTCAAAAGAGGAAATGAAGTTAGTCTGGGTAGAAGGAAAAGCCTTCCCAAGTGACCTCTTCCAAATACATTCCAAAATAGTGATGGGAGGGGGAATGGTTTTTGAAGGAAAGGTGAGTCCAGGGGGAAAGGCTATAGAAATGCCATTCCCCGCATCCTCCTACCCCACTGGGTTTTCATGAGGTATTTATTCTCCCTCCTGTAGAAATTTCTATAGGATAAAAGAATCACCCTCACCAGCAATGGGGGAGGGAGGGGGGATGTTGGGGGGCATAGGGTGGGCAGAGCAAAACAGGGAGGGTCAATTGCCAAGAGACTTGAAATATTCCAGATAAAGTGTGGTTTACATAACCAGACTTTATTTACCAGCTCTATCATTCCCAGACACTTCTGCTGGAATGGATGTAAAAATAGTTATATTGTTGGCTTAGATAGACAAACAAGTTGTGTTATTTTGAAAGAAAAAGGAGACTTTTTTCCTCTCCTCGGGGCAGGGGCATGAGGAGGGGTGGCTGTTGGAAGCTGCCAGATGCCTGGCTTCTCAGAGGCTCATTCTGCATGCTAAGAACTTGGTTCACCCCAGCCAGCACTGGCTGACCACTTACAAACTGCTCTGTGCCCCTTTCCTCCCACTGCATCACAAAGCAGATGAATCCCAAAACATTTCCCCCTCCCCCTCAAAGAACTTGGCCCCGAGGTAGCCGGAAGGGGACAAGACGGTGAGCACAGACTGCATGACAGAGGATTAGAAAGAACAAGTTGGCACTTCTCAAATTTCCTCAGCTGGCATCTGCATCTTAGAGAAGGAAGACAGAACTTTAAGGATTATCTCTGAAACCTCATTTTACACATGAGGAACCAGAATCTCAGGAAAGAGAAATTACTTATCCAGGGTCACACAACATGTCAGGAGCAAAGCTGGGTTAGGAGTAGAACCTGTTGTGTGATGAACCTCTTTATTTGCAACTAGACCACCTTTGAAGGGGCCTCAGTTTTCTCAACTATAAAATAAGGATTAGACAAGATGAGCTCTAAGGTTTCTTCTAGCTCTAAATCTATGATCTTAAGAGAGGCAAATACATGGGGCAGCTAGGTGGCGCAGTGGATAGAGCACCGGCCCTGGAGTCAGGAGTACCTGAGTTCAAATCTGGCCTCAGACCCTTAATACTTACTAGCTGTGTGAACCTGGGCAAGTCACTTAACCCCAATTGCCTCATTTAAAAAAAAAAAAGATAGAGGCAAATACTATAAGCATAGCCTGTTTCTTTCATGATTTGGGTAGCACAGTGGATAGAGAGCTGGGCCTGGAGTCAGGAAGACTTGGTTTCAAATCCAGCCTCAGATACCTCAGCTTTTGGTTCAAATCTCAGCTGTGTGACCCTGGGCAAGTTACTTAACCCTGTTTGCCTCAGTTTCCTCATCTGTAAAATGAGCTGGAGAAGGAAATGACAACCCACTCCAGTAGCTTGGCCAAGAAAACCCCAAATGGGGTCACAGAGACTTGGACACAAGGGAACAACAGCAGCTTCTGTCTTAGAGCTATTGTGGAGGCTGAAATTCTCTATTTCTAAAAACTAGATAACTTACCATGTAGCCTTCATTTCCTGCCACAATGTCTATTCTCTCATTCACCATATGGAAAATAAACGGCCAAAGCCCAGCCACATGGTTCTGGGGAAAATTCGACTAAAACCAGTAGAAGGAAAGCCTGGGATAGGTAGGCCTGGGTTCTATTCCTCACTCCACCAGGGGAGCACTACTCTGGGCAAATCACTTCCAGCTCCACGTCTCATTTCCCCCAACCACCCATTGTGAGGTACAACAAATGACTACACTGTGCCAAGTCTCAAATGGATGATCATTCCCCCCACCCCTGCCAAATATGCAAATGAGAGTAACAAACACCAATAGATAATTCCCACCTCATTCATCCTCACCCCATCTCTTGGAAGAAAGTCAGGACAGCAAGGGACAGTTGAAAGAAAGCCAACATACACCAGGGAGATGCTTCCTAACCCAGGCTCACATAGAAAGTCAGTGGCTGGGCAAAGAACCCAAGAATCCTCACTGCCAGCTTGCCTTTCAATGTACACCAGAGCTAGAACTCCTTGTGTTCGTATGTTCTAGAACCTTAGTCTGCATTCCATGCCAGTGTCCAGAAGAATTGGCATTATTAGGCCTTTGAAGATACAAGGGCAGCACATCAAGCAGTTATGAAACTAGAGAAAGGAGATGGGGAAATGATCATCAAAACCTGGTTGTCTCAAGATTCCCACTGGTTTATGCTGCCCTCTAGTGGTCATAGCCAAGATTCCAATTTTATTCCCCAGCGGCTTCTCATCCTCCATTATCTCGGATGTTTCTAGGCATGCTAAAGAAAGGATCCTGGATAGTTAGAAACTAACTCATTGATGTCTGTTAAAACATTTGCTTCATCTCCTTCTCTCTTCTCTCCCCTCCCACCAGATTTCCAGTATCACCAGTCATTTGGCAACATGAACAGGGGAAGGTGAGCTTGGAGTTAGAAATGACCTTTCAAACAAACATGAGCCATTTCTAGCTCTCCAGGTTTATTTCTGATGCTCAGAATCTCTCTCATACACATGGCTACAAGCCCCATTGCCAGGTTAGAGGAGACTATACAAACATCAGCTGCCAAAGATGGAGGTACAGTACCCAAAAGTCATATAATTCGTATTTATTCTGAGCCCAGCTTTCTCCCATCACAGAACCTTCTTGGTCTGGACAATGGCAGCACATCCCCCCTTCCTCCTGTGGTCCCTTCACAGAAAACTCAGAGATTTTTCTTTCTTATCAGCAAATTCAATCCAGCTCCTAGAGTCATCCCCTGCATAGGTCACAGCCCAGCCCTTTATTGCTGCTATCCCATAGGGAGCCTGGATGGCCAGAAATTTGTTCACTGATGTCCCCAAGATCACAGAAAAAATTTCTCTAAATCCCTTTCAACTTTTGGTTCAAATCTCAGATCATAAGGAGATATGGGAAATCTGAATTCAGCTGGGAGAAAGGGAAGTCTCTGCTGTGACCTATTAAAGCTCCATCTCCCTATTGATTGCTTCTCCACACATCAGCTTGGTTGTTGTTAAGGTACAAGTGTTGGAATTACCTTTCTATCCTTTTTTAATGATATTTTCCTATGTGGTCACCAGGGACCACTCCTGGCTGCCTTCACTGCTTCAATCCATACTTCTGATAGTTACCATCTCAACAATTTCCCGTTAGCTTTGGGAATTTCCCAGCTCCCCATTCTGCTTTGCCCTGCCAGCTCTTTGGACCAGGTGCTGATGACGTCTTCATCAAAAACAGAGTTGGCCTAGGACTGAGAAATCATCAAAATTTGACCCTTCTCCAAAAATCTTAAAAGCACAGAATGTGAGAGCTCAGTGAGGAAGGTTGAAAACAATCTAATCCCCTATCCTCTTTCCTCTTTCTGGTACCTTTGGTCCTCCCTCAGGCATTTTCACCCCATCAGCAGCAGCCAATGTCTTAATGTTCTGACTATCCCAAAATGCTTCCCACTACAACATCTCACCTAGTCCCCTCCTCTTCCTTTCCAAGCTCTCTTTGTCTTCCGTCCCCATACCTTTAAGGATCCTGCTCCTTACAGAATCCCTCAAATGACACCCTGACCCCTACTGACAGGATCTCACTTACATTTCTCCCTCCTTTCCCATTCCTAACCCCTCACATTGCCTTATTGACAGTAATTAGGATCCCAGTTTAGCTAGGGGATCAGTTAAAGGAGAGCAGGATCCTTAAAGGTATGGGGACGGAAGACAAAGAGAGCTCGGAAAGGAAGAGAAGGGGACTAGGTGAGATGTTGCAGTGGGAAGCATTTTGGGATAGTCAGAACATTAAGACAAATATTCTCTCTACCAGTCTGCCCTGGTCCCTGAAATTCTCACCATTGGAGTAATTCTTTTGGATTAAGGCATTTTTTCCCCAGAAGTCCTCTGTTAAACAGATTCTCTGCTTAAGGAATATACTAACAAATCCTTGATACTACCCACAATACTGAGTTCAAGCCAGTGGCTCGGGTAGAATTCTAGATCCCCGAAGAAACATCTCAAAAAGATGCACATCCTTTATATCAACCAATGGATGTTGACCAACTGACATCTCTTTAGTCCCCATAACCCTATATGTGGTTACTCAGAATTCCATTTTATGCATTAGGTAGTATCTCTGTTGGTAGTTACTTTAGCAATTTTCCCATTATCAATTTTAATATAATTAGGGATTTAGTGGAAGTAAATATTATATGTAAGTGGAATATTTAGATACATCACTTTATCTGACACTGTTTGATAACTAGTGATCTTCCCTATTGTAAATTGACCCATACCCGGAAGAAAGTCTGAACACATTGAGAGAGTTCTCATAAATATACACACATGCACAGAGTTAATCTACAGTAATCTCTGGTGACACCAAAAAGAATAAACATAGAGGGGAAAAATAAACTATTTCCCTCACACTTCAAACAGCATCCGATATCCTGAAAAAAGACAGGTGTTGATACCCCCCCCCCAAAAAAAAGAAGTGTGACTGAAAGGTAAGCTAGACACCAGGCAGTGACTTAAAAAAAAAAATCCAAATTTCAAGTTGTTTCTGAATCTCATTGTAGATTGAATTTCCTCTTTACTCCCCTGCCCCCCCCCCTCCAAAGTAGAAAGTCTTAGAAATTCTTGGGAAATGATGGGCAAGCTAGTTACTTATAGCACTTGCTAAACAAACTTCACATCCATTCCTCCAATCATTATTTAACTGTCCTTGGCAGCATCATCAGCTTCAGCTAAGCTTCCCTTTCCTCTCCCTGGCTTACCCTGCTTTCTACCCTTTGATTGATTTTAGGGGGATAAAATCTGTAAACATGAGATTTGAAGCTTTTTTTCTTTTGCCTGAAAGCTACAGATGATTTTGTTTGTTTGTTGCATTTTGAGCAAAGTCAATACCTTCAGCTTGGTTTAGAAAGTGTTTATCTGGGGTGTCCTGTACAACAAAGGTGCTAGTGACTCATCATCAAGATGACAGGGTCTTTGCTCTTTGTAGTGCTGATGTTTCTACACTTGGATCCCCTGTGAGATGAGTGGCAGAAATTTATAAGACGACTAAATAAGATCAAGAGTGAAATGAATGACCACGTAAGAGGTCTTTTCTTGATAATCCTGAAACTAGCCTTTTTTGGGGATTGAACCCTGACTTTTGCCCCCACAGAACCCTTTTGGAACATAAGAAATCACTATGGCATTCAGACAATTCAAACCATTAGTATGGAAAGCCCCCCACCACCCCCCACAGGAACTGTTTTTGCCTTCTTCTCCAGCACACAGTAGGTGCTTAATAAATGCTTGTTGACTTGACTCTGAATATTACAAAATCTAACAGCATTTGATCCATCCGGACCTGGTTTTGGTTGCTGCTGTGAAATTCTGGGCAATTCACAACCTCATTAAACCTCTGTTTCTTCATCATAGCAATGGGAACTGTTAAATTTGGAGGCTGGAAATCTGGTTTTAAATCCTGACTTTGCCACTTACTACCTGTATGACCCTCTCTGGTCCTCCAATTTCTTCAGATGGAAAATGAAACAATAGGAAGCCATTGCAGTTGGGCAGGGGATGATGAGGTCAGACCTTTCAATTCAGGAAGATCACTTTGGAAACTGAGTGGAGGATTAATTTAAGTGGGGAGATATTTGAGACAAGGAGGCTATTGCAATAGTCTAAATCAGGGCCTACAGTTGGGTGGCAGCTGAGTGAAGAGAAGGGGACATTTATGAGATGTGAGGATAAAAATGGCAAAACTTGGCAACACATTGCATATGAGGAACCAAGGATGATATCAAAATTTCAAGCCTGGGGGATGGAGGTGCTCTCAACAGCAAGAAGAACTTTATGGGAGGAGGCTTGGGGAAGGATAATAAATTCTGTTTTGGACATGTTGAGTGTGAGATAGCTATGGGATATCCAGTTCAAAATGTCCAAAGTGCTGCTGGTGATCGCAAAACCAGGGGTCAAGAGAGAGGTTTTAGGGACCTGAGAATTTTTTGCATAGAGATGATAACTGAATCCCTGGGAGCTGATGAGATCTCACAAAATGTGATAGTATAAAAGGAGAAAAGGGCTCAGAATAGACTCTTGGAGATCCATGTTTAACTGGAGGAAAGAGACCGAGAAGCAAGACACAAAATCCTGTTTAGCTTTTAAAACCTCTTAATTCATCTCTTCCTACTTTTCTAGTCTTCTTACACTTTGCACTCTGTAGTGGCACTGGCCTTCTTGCTCTTATACTTACACAAACATACACACATGCATGCACACGTGTACAGACACACATGCATACACACACACACACACACACATCACAACCATCTCTTGACTCTGCTTTCTCACTGCCTGTCTCTTATGCTGGAAATGTTCTCCCTCTGCCCTTTCACTTCCTAGCTTTCCTGTCTTCTCTCTTAAAACTTCTGCAACCCCATCAAGATGACCTCCAGTTTATACCGTGTAATCTTATATGTACATGGTTGTTTGCATGTGGCTTCCTTCATTTGAATGTGACCTCCTTGAGGGCAGGACAGGGATCAGTGTTTTTGCCTCTCTTTGTGCTTGGAATACAGTGACTGCTTGTTGACTCATTTATCAAGAACTTGAGACCTCTAAATTTCCTTCCAGCAGCTAAGTGGTTCCAGGCCTGGAATCAAGGGGACCTGAGTCAGATACTTCCTAGCTATGTGACCCTGGGCAAGTCACTTAAGTCTATTTGCCTCAGTTTCCTCATCTGTGAAATGAGCTGGAGAAGAAAATAGCAAACCACTCCACAGTATATTTACAAAGAAAACCCCACATGGGTTGTTTTTTTCAGTCATATCTGACTCTCTGAAATCCCATGAGGTCACAAAAAGTCAGACATGACTGAGATTAGCAACAAATCCCCTTCAAACTCTAAATTTACAATACAGTGATCTATAAAATGAGAAGAGTGCCTACCTCAGTGTTGTTGTGATGATCGAGTATAATGACATAAAGGACTATATAAATGTCAGCTATTATTAACCAAAAATCCTCATGCTTCTCTAACTGGTGTTGGTATACAAAGGAGAGTCCAGGATATGATCAGAAAATCTGATCTTTGGGATTATTATGTTAATCCTTCAGAAGCCAGAAAGGAGGGCAGCTGCCATTTAATCCTGACTCAATACACCATCATGTCATGAACACCTAAGCTTCCTACAGGTGTGAATAACAGGATTCCACACAACTAAGTAAATGCCAGGTCCTTTTTATCCTTCTGAATTAAAAAAAAACAACATACATTTAAATGCAACACAGCTAGGTTTCTGAACAGAATTTGAGACTTAGTCCAACCACTACACCAAAGGAATCCTGTTGAAACATGTCTGGCAAGTGGTCATCTGTGACCTCTCCTGGAAGACCTCCAGGGAAGGGGGAAATCACTACCTCTGGTGGGATCCATCTTTTCCACTTTGAGGTAGCTCTCATTGTTAGGAAGGTTTTTCCGACTTCAAGACTAAATTTTGCTTCTTTGAACATTGACTCAAAACTCTTCAACATCCTGACTTCTGTGTGACCATTTAAATTTTTTTTTGGTGAGGCAATTGGGGTTAAGTGACTTGCCCAGGGTCACACAGCTAGTAAGTGAGGTTGGATTTGAATTCAGGTCCTCCTGACTCCAGGGCCAGTGCTCTATCCACTGCACCACCTAGCTGCCCCAACATCCTGACTTCTGAATACTCTCCTGCTTATCCATTGATAAGGACGTTTCCTTCTCAAACTACACTCCCCACAACTGAACACAGTCCTTTAGATCAAAGTTTCTTAAACTGTGGGTTGAGACCCTATTGAAAAATTTGGCAACAAATAAAAGGTTATGTATCTCTATTTTATATACCTACATAACCAGGGTCATGTAAAAATTTCTTGGGCAAAAAGGGGTTGCGAGTGGAAAAAGTTTAGAAAGCCCTGCCCTAGATTAGGTCTGATGAGGGCAGATTACAATGGACCACCACATCGCTGCCCTATTACTGGAAGCTGAGCCCCTCTCACATTACTGAAACTCAAGAATCTCGTTATTTTTGCTAACTCGAGTTTGCAATTCACTAAAACAGCCAGCTTTTCTCAGAAAACCTTCTATCCCCCATATTATACTTGTGAAGTTGCAAATTCAAGACTTTACATTTAGGCCTATTGAATTTTATGTTACTACTCCTTTTAGATCCCATCATAGAGTGTTAGTTCTTCCTCCCAGATTTATCATCTGCAAATTTCATGGGCATGTCATCTAAACCTTTATCCAAGTCATTAACAAAATGTTAACAGCACAAGGCCAAACATATTCACTGGGGCACACTACTGAGCCTGGAAATAGTAACCTGAGCTCAAACCTGGCCTTAGACATTTATTAGTTGTGTGGCCCTCAGCAAGTCTTAAGCTGTCTGCCTCAGTTTCCCCAACTGTAAAATGGAATAGCAGGGTGCTACTTGTAAAGCACTTAGCACAGTGCCTGTCATAGTAGGTACTTAATGTTTTCCCCCTTCCCTTCCACACTGCATGTTACTTAGAATAATTCTACGGTGCTAAAAAGTATGTAACATAATGACAAAGTATCATATCATACAAATGAGTGATATTCATCTAATTAGTTGCAGACATACTAGTAATTGGAATGCTCTCTTCTATTCTGTATTAAGGCATAGCAGAAATTTGACATTGTTCTTGCTCAACTGCCTCCCTGCACTAAGGGACAGCTTGCACCAGTAACTCACTGTCAGAACAAAGGATTCAGGATCTCATTCCAAAAGGTATGAAAGAGCAAGAAGAAACCGGTGATGACCTTCAGAAAGTACAGGGTTTCTTCTAAGCGCCAAGTAACAGACGTGTCCCATGACACAGGTTGGTTCCCCTTGACAAGATGTGGTGAGAGGCCTAAAAATAGGAATCTCTACTCACTAAGTTATCAGGGAGAAAAATTTTCCTTGAATAAAAGGAAAAAGTATATTGAGGTTAGAATAAGGAGATTTTAAAAATTGCATGCATTTTCAAACGGTCAAACTGAGGACCAACATACTTATTTCCACTGGAAGCAGCCAGTAATTTTCCTGCAGGGCATAAACCATAAGGTGTCTGATAATTTTGAATATTCCTGATCGGGATATATCATCACACCAACCTAGGAATTCTGTTGTTATTCAGTTTTCTTGACAAAGATACTGGAGTGGTTTTGCCATTTTCTGTCTTGAGCTCATTTGCTAAATGAGGAAACTAAGGCAAACAGGGTTAAATTACTTGCCAAGGGTTACACAGCTAGTTTAAGTATCTGAGACTGGATTTGAAACCAAGAACACAAGTCTTTCTGACTCTAGGCCCAGCATTCTATCCACTGTGACACCTAGCTGCCCAAGTAAATTTATACTCCATATTCATTTATCTACTGTTTTTTTTGGGTTTTTTTTTTGGGGGGGTGAGGCAATTGGGGTTAAGTGATTTGCCCAGGGTCACACAGCTAGTAAGTATCAAGGGTCTGAGACCGAATTTGAACTCAGGTCCTTCTGAATCCAGCGCTCTATCCACTGTGCCACCTAGCTGCCCCCATTTATCTCCTTTTAACAAGAGGTCATTTGGTCTCTAGATGGGGACTCTTATCCACCTATCCAAGGCACATTATGATTTCCTTAAATGACAGATCCCAAAAATATAAAATCTTTTCAGACAGAAAGGTCTCCTGTACTTTGAAGCATGATTTGTCATTCAGTTGCTAAGTCCATTTCTTCTGTAGTCGCTCATAACACAATTCCAAATGAATGAGTTTATGAGTTGGTTGAACCATGAACAACCAATGAAGTTGAGGTTCATTCATCCATCTTGGGGAAGAGGTGGGGATAAGTACTATTTACCTCTGCATCCCAAGATAAGAAATTGGAGGCTATGAGTAATGAGCACCTTCGAATCATACTGTTCTTAAGTTTTTCTAAAGCACATCCATACTCTCTCATTCAATTTTGTGATGTAAGTAGGGGAAAATCTAATCCCCATTTGGGAGAGTAGGGTTTAGACCTGTAATTGTGGTCAAGGTAGCAGAATTAGAGAGTTGCCCAAGACAGTGAACTTGCCTTTGGTCACACAGCTAACAAATGTACACTAGAGGCATGGCGAACCTTTATCCAACTCCCCAACTCCATTTATAAACAAAGGAAAATGAGGTCCAAGGAAATTAAGAGGGTTGTCCAGAATCACACAACAAGTGTTAGATTGCAAAGTTGAGAACAGGATGCAGGATTCTGGACTATCATCTCAGTGTTCCAAGGATAGGCATGAAGAAACAATATGGAGACAGGCATCACGCATCTAAGATCCCACGCAATTTTCCAACAGGAGAAAGATAAGACACAGAAAAGAGTTATCACAAGAATGCTGCTTTGTTTTTAATATGGTTTGTGACAAGCAATATCAAAGTAATCCACTCTTTCCAAGTTTGTCCTGACCTTTTTTTTAATAGACAATTTTAAAATAATTAAAACAGAACAAAACAAAAAAAAAAGAAACACATTTTGTGCACTGAGGAGACTGATCATCATATCTCTGGAATTAAATATGAAAGACAAGCCATGTAAATTATTTGTCGTCCTAAAAAACAGCTAGCTCTGAAGTTTTTCTTTTAATATCATAAAATATTTCCATGAAACGAGTGATCAAGCAAAACACACATGCACCTGGTGTGTCTTTTGACAGAACTTCCTCCCCTCACTGAAAGATGAGAGATCAGAGGAATGGACACATAAGATGGAACAGATAAGATAAATTCTTTAAAAAATGTCTATTTTTTAAAAAAGGATGGAATGTCGCATTGTGCTTGCTTATTTTCCTATGTCACAACAAACAAAACACTTGGTGCAAATAGATCTATTTTCCCCTTATCCATTTCAGTCAGGTGGAGAAAAAATACCTTTATTTTCTATAATAAAATATGTGGGTTTTTGGTTTGGTTTTTTTTTTAAACATTTTTTTTCTTTTTTGCAGAAAATAACTTTGTAAACTGTTACCACTTTCAGAGGGTGGGAAGATTCAATGTAATGTCTGTCCCATCCCTGAAGATGAAGGGAACCTGTGAGTTGACACCAAAACCCCAGGGTTTGGGGGGGAAGGGAGAAGGATTAGGAGGAGGTTGGAGGACAGACCAACAAAGGAGGCAGAGCTGGGGGCAGGGGGAGGGGGGCCTTGCATTGCATACAGAAAGAAAGGTGCATCTGGACAGGAAGAAGAACCCTGGGAGAGGCTGGGGGTTTGTATGGTAATAAAGGAAGGGGGTTCATATGGTAGGGGGCCTAAGAGAAGGTTAAAGGTCACTTTCGCCATAGAGGGCTGTGGAGAAGGACATGTAGTCCAGAGCACCAGGCACCGCATCTGGGCCAGTATAGGGGGCCATCCGTGCAATGCAGTATTCTGCTTGGTCAGGTGGGAGTTCCCGGCGTAGTTCATCCAAGGTGATATAATTCTGTGGAGAGAACAAAGAAATTTAGTCACAGGCAACATCCATAGTAGAGAACAGCTACCCACATCATGAGTGCTAAGGATGGCATGAAGCCCACTCACCACCACTGTGGCCCTTCCCATTGCTCATAGGAGTCTCTCCCCATTGGCTTACCATCATCAATATGAGAGAATAGGGCCTACTAACCTTGGCATGCCATTTTTGAAAAGTCACCAACCCCTTTTCTAAAGAATAAAGGCTTGTGTTTTGCTACAACTTATGCAAGTGGTGTAAACAAACTGCATATTCCCTATTACACACGGGAACATAAGAAATACTGTCCTGGGTTCAAATATCCATGGTTCAAATACAAAGTTCTGTATTTGACAGTGTTACCAAGGGATGATATATGCAGAAGGGAAGTACTGCACATTTTGTACTTGCATCAGCCTCAACGATCAAGGATAAACCAAGACTGCACAGTACAACTAGGTAGTACAGTAAAAAGAGTGCTGGGCCTGGAGTCAGGAAGACTCATTTAACCAAGTTCAAATCTGGCCTCAGATACTTACTAGTGCTGTAAACCTGGGCATATCGCCTAACCCTGTTTGCCTCAGTTTCCTCATCTGTAAAATGAGCTGGAGGAGGAAAATAGCAAACCACTCCAGTATCTTTGCCAAGAAAACCCCAAATGGGATCACACAAAGTCAGATGTGACTGAAATGACTGAACAACAATGAAAAGACTAAATATCTAAAAATCTGAACTCAAATTCTACCTAGGTCCTATTTGCCACAAGGTACTGGGTCCTTTGGTAAATCCACTGTGTCCTAATCTGTAAGATGAGATGGTTGCTTTTAAGTCTCCCTTTGGGGAAGAGATCCTGGCTCTCGCCTCTGACCTCAGTCCAGCCTATAGTCCTCTCTATTACATTTGGATCCTCTGATCCTGGCTCAGCCCATTAACCACCTTCTGTGTTAAAATGACCAGGCACTTGTCTGTTCTACTGTTGGTTCCAATCAAGTATCTTCCTCTGACATTGTAAGGTCAGGAATCAAAACAGGAACCCAGGGGCTGGGTGGGTAACCACTGTGTTTTTGGTGTTACTAAGTCCCAAAAAGTTTTCTGACAACTGTGTCATAACAGCACAGGGATATCCATGGGAGCATTCAGAGGGAAGAGGGTGATTCAGTGCCTTTTGTAAAACGGGAAGAATAAGCCTTTCCCTGTGACCCCCCCCCTCATTAGGATCTTTTCATTTGAAGAGGATGAAGGCTGAGAAGAAATAGGACCAAAGTCAGTGAAATCATGTAAGGATAGGGAGGGGTGAACAGTCTTGAAAGGAACAACGGATTGGGGGCAGCTAGGTGGCACAGTGGATAAAGCACCGACCCTGGATTCAGGAGGACCCAAGTTCAAATCTGGCCTCAGACACTTGAAACTTACTAGCTGTGTGACCCTGGGCAAGTCACTTAACCCTCATTGCCCTGCCTCCCCCCCCAAAAGAAAGGAACAATGGAAAAAGCTCCTGAAAAATTATCACTGAATCATGGAGGAAATCTAAGTTCCATAGGTCCCAGAGGGTAGATTCCCAAAGGCGTAACCCAAGAACACATTCCACTGCAATGGGCCTAAGATTAGGCTGGTTGGTTTTGTGAATGGATATCTGGAAAGGGGTTAGGTCCAGGGCACAGATTTTTGGTCTAATGCTGGGTTAAGTGAGTTAGAGGTTGATAATAGGAAATAGGATAGGAGGGAGAAGGGTAGTTAGGGGTCAGGACAGGATGCAGGTGGAAAGAGAGGCAGGGGCTCCTCCCAGAAGCAGCCAAACTTCTCACTCTAATAGGTAGCTCCTATTAGAAAGACAAAGTTGTATACTGCCAAGATTCATAAGGTTTTGAACACCAAAGCAGAGACAAAATACATGTATAAGACAAAAAGAGATTACAAATGAACACAGCAAATGTAGAAGTCACTGTTATCTTCTTGTTGAAACCACACCTTTTTTGGTGGGGCAATGGGGATTAAGTGACTTGCCCAGGGTCACATAGCCAGTAAGTGTCAAGTGTCTGGGGCTGGATTTGAACTCGGGAACTCCTGAATCCAGGGCCGGTGCTTTATCTACTGCGCCACCTAGCCGCCCCCCACTGTTATCTTCTTAAAGTGTTTTTGTGCATATACATTCATGCACTGCCTCTTGTCAACAATAGAAATGGTTTGGATTTCATGGTTTTGCATGTTTTAGGCATAATTCTGTTTATTTGATTTTTTTATTGTTTATACTATTAAAAAAAACCCAAACAGCTCAAGTTAACTGCTCTTCTACAGGGAAATAGGGAAGGACGTGCCTCTTTGAAGAAAAGCTCAACCAACAACACTCCCTGACTCTCAGATGGGCCTATGGCTACCATTCCTCTCCATGATGTTGGTTTGTTTGGTTTTTTTTCCCAGGGCAATGAGGGTTAAATGACTTGCCCAGGGTCACACTGCTAGCAAGTGTCAGGTCCTCCTGTATCCAGGGCTGGTGCTTTATCCACCGTGTCACCAAAAAGACACTAATTTAGGTTATTGGTCTTAGAGGGGACAATGGCAGAGATCCAAATTCAATGGAAAAGTAGAGATTGTCAAAGAAGATTTGCTTCCTTCATAAATCAGCTAAGGGATCACCTTGCCCTACTCCATTAAACCCAGAATGAAAGCTTTCTTTTCTCTTTACTTTTTAAAAGAAAAAAAAAAAGGTGCTCAGTAACTACTCACAAACACAATTAAACAGACAAAGCAAGGGACAAAATCTTACCCCAACACCCTAAGGGGTTTGGGGGTTTTGTTTTTTTTGAGGATGAGGCAATTGGGATTAAGTGACTTGCCCGGGTTCACACAGCTAGTAAGTGTAAAGTGTCTGAGGCCGGATTTGAACTCAGTTCCTCCTGAATCCAGGGCTGGTGCTCTATCCACTGCATCACTTAGCTGCCCCCCACTAAGTTTTTAATGAAGCAAAATCAAAAGAACTTAATGTAAAACGAGCAAGTAAAACACTCTTGTCCTGGTCCCTCCTTCCCCTCTCCACTGTTTTTTTGAGATTGAGTCTCCCTATCTCACTAAGACTAGAAACCCACTGGCCACTCACGGCCTCAATCTCACTATTGATTAGCATGGAAGCTTTAGTCTGCTCCCTGGGCCAGTTTGACCCTTATTAGGCAGCTGGGGGGAGGTGGGGGGAGGGTGGGGCAGGGAGAGGGAGGGAGGAAGAAGAGCCCCTCTCAACATTCCCAAAGAGCTTACTATATTAGTGCCAGAATTTGTATGGACACCTGATTGGTGTTTACCTCAACTGAAGCTCAGAACTTCCCAAACTCAAGCAATCCACCATAGCCTCTCCAGCAGTAAAATTGTGGTTATGTGCCACCATACCTGGTGAACTGGATCCCCTGCTAAAGGATTAAAGGATTTAAGATCCTACCAGATTTGGCCTAATTTTCCTTCCTCTCTTTCTTGAAAAAAATGTTGTAATCAATGTGGTGCCATTTCCAGCACTGCTGATTTCACTCAGCAATTACCCCACATGGGTTTTTCTGTATTTCACGTCATTTTTATAGCACTGCAATATTTTACTATTCCTATTTAGAATTCCTTTTTTATTTTAGAATTTCCTTTAGAAATCTTAGCAATAAGTCATGAAACAAGTTAAAGAAATAAACATTGACATTGAAGTGTGGTTAAGAAATGTCTACCTGAAGATAACTTGATTTTTATGTCGAGAAAACACCTACTAGGTGTCAGGCACTGTTCTCAGTGCTGGGAATACAAAGAAAGGCAAAAGACAGATCTTGCTCTCAAGGAGCTGACATTCTATTAGAAGAGATGACATGTAAACAAAAATATATCTTATACAAACAAGATAATAATCAACAGAGGAAGGGTACTAGAATTAAAGGAGATTGAAAAAGGCTTCCTGTAAAAGGTAGGATTTTAACTGGGACTTGAGGAAGCCAGGGAAAGCAGGAGATTGAGATGAGGATGGGGAATATTTTATGTGTGAG
This sequence comes from Dromiciops gliroides, assembly GCF_019393635.1. Taxonomy (NCBI): domain Eukaryota; kingdom Metazoa; phylum Chordata; class Mammalia; order Microbiotheria; family Microbiotheriidae; genus Dromiciops; species Dromiciops gliroides. The sequence continues at coordinate 260,767,640 of NC_057862.1, forward strand.
TGACAGCCAGTGAAAATGCCAGGAGCTGGGGGATGGGGTATCCTGTCTGAGGAATAGCAAGGAGGCCAATAACATATAAAAATGAGCTCTACATTGCAGAATTCACAGTAGGGTATGAGGTATAAGAAGGGTGGGATCAGGGGCAGCTAGGTGGCGCAGTGGATAGAGCACTGGCCCTGGAGTCAGGAGGACCTGAGTTCAAATCTGGCCTCAGACACTTAACACTTACTAGCTGTGTGACCCTGGGTAAGTCACTTAACCCCAATTGCCTCACCAAAAAAAAAAAAAAAAAAGAAGGGTGGGACCAGGCCCAAGTTATGGAGGACTTTGAATACCAGAGGGTGTGTTTTTTTTAAACCTGGAGGTGATCATGAGCTGTCAGAGTTTATTGAGGAGAGGGGTGACATGGTCAGATTTTCATTTTAGGAAGACTACTTTCACAACCGAGTAAAGGATAAATTAGATTAGGTAGATTTGTGGCAAGCAGTTCCACCAGCAGCAGCCTACTGCAATAGTCTACTCCATGGAGTGGTGGCATTATTAGAGGAAAGGAGGAGTCATGTATGAGAGACACTGCAAAGGTAAAATCAACAGGTCATGGCAACAGATTAGATTTGGGGGGGGGGGAGGTGAAAGAGAATCAGGATCAAGAATAATGCCCAGGTGGCAAGCCTAAGTGACTGGGAGGATGGTGGTACCCTCAACAGTAATGTGGAGGTTAAGAAGAGGGGAGGGGTTGGGGGGAGATAACGAGTTCACTTTTGGAGATGTTACAGTTTATGCTATCTACAGGACATCCATTTTATTTGTTTTTGTTTTTTTGTTTGTTTTTAGTGAGGCAATTGGGGTTAAGTGACTTGCCCAGGGTCACACAGCTAGTAAATGTCAAGTGTCTGAGGCCGGATTTGAACTCGGGTCCTCCTGAATCCAGGGCCGGTGCTTTAACCACTGCGCCATCCAGCTGCCCAGGACATCCATTTTAATAAGTCCAACAGGCAGTTGGTGATGTGAGACTGGAGGTCAACAGAGAGATATGGGCTACATAAGTAGGTCTGAGAATCATCAGCATAGAGATAGTGATTAAATCTATGGGAGCCAATGAGATCATCAGGTGCTATAGTATAGAGAAAGAAGAAAAGAAGGCCCAGGACAGCCATGATTAGAAGGCATGACCCGGCTGAAGATCCAGCAAAGGAGACAAAGAAGGACTGCTCAGATAGGTAAGAGGAGAACCAGGAGAGAGTGGAACCCCAAAAACCTACTGAGAAAAGTGTATCCAGGAGAAGAGGGGTGGATCAACAGTGTCAAAGGCTGCAGGGAGGTCAGTAAAGATGAGGACTAAGAAAAGGTATTGTATTTGGCAATTAAGAGATGATTAGTAAATGTAGAGAAAGCAGTTTTGGTTGAATGGTCAGGTAGGAAGCCAGAATGTAGAGAATTAAGACAGGAATTGAGAGGAGATGGCCTTCTTAAGGAGTCTGGCCCCAAAGGGGAGGAGAGATACAGGATGATAGCTAGCAGAGACAGATGCATTGAGTAAGGATCTTTTGAGAATTAGAGAGAAATGGGCACATCTCATTTTACAGATTAGGAAACAGTGGATTTACCAAAGGACCCAATACCTTGTGGCAAATAGAACCTAGGTAGAATTTGAGTTCAGATTTTTAGATATTTAGTCTTTTCATTGTTGTTCAGTCATTTCAGTCACATCTGACTTTTTGTGACCCCATTTGGGGTTTTCTTGGCAAAGATACTGGAGTGGTTTGCTATTTCCTCCTCCAGCTCATTTTACAGATGAGGAAACTGAGGCAGAGTTAGGTGATTTGCCCAGGTTTACAGCGCTAGTAAGTATCTGAGGCCAGATTTGAACTTGGTTAAATGAGTCTTCCTGACTTCAGGCAAGAGGAAAACAGCTAGTAAAAATCCTTCTCTTCTGAAACATGTAGAGTAAAAGTTAACTTGTTTAAATGTTTTGGAGACTTCTCTTTCTTGTGAATCCATCTTATTGAGCTGTCTTTTATTCTGGGGAGTGATGGAATGGTCTATCTGATGACCCTTTCTGAGGCTAGCCTCATTTAGATTGTTCACTTCTTGGTTTGGGGTTTTGTTTTTTGTTGTTGTTTTTACTTTTTGTAAAGTTTTGTTGTTGTTTTTATTTTTATAGATAAGTATTCTTCTTGACCTAATGCTGAATACAGAAACCTCTATTTCTTTTGCCCTTGTGATGCCTCCTTATTTCTAATTTTTGATTTTGCTCTCTTCTTAAAATTAAGCTAATTGTTTACCAGTCTTTCAAGTTATTTTCTTATTCTAATTTGTATTGCTCATCAATCTCATCTGCTTTCTTCATTTCCTATATATATATATATATATAATGTATGTATGTATGTGTGTGTGTGTGTATAAAAGATGGAAATTCAATGTACTAATTTTCTCTTTTTTAACTGACAGGTGTTCAGGGTTATGGATTTGTCCCTGGAGAACCTTTTGTCTGAATCCCCCTTTAACCTGATTTATATGTGAGATACCAGTGCCCTAACAAGGTTATGATTACACAGTAGACTTACCTTGTCCCCAGCCAGGATCTTGAAGGAAGCCATGACTTGGTCAGCTGTGTCTGTGTCAGCTGTCTCACGGGACATGAAATCGATAAAGGCCTGGAACGTCACTACACCAATGCGGTTGGGGTCTACAATGCTCATGATTCTGGCAAACTCTGCCTCTCCCTGAAAAATGAAAGACAGAACCTGCATCAGTCCTACGGGTTGGGGTCTATTTGAAATATGTAGCCCTACTAGGGCTCAGTCAGTATCTATTGAAGGAGGGACTAGTGTTGCCTCTACTGTGTGGGGATGAGAGATTCAAAAAGGAGTACAGGAAGTCCCCCCATAAAACCTAGGTTGAGCTGGGGGTCCAGCTCATAGGTATGTCTTAAATCTTGGGACTCCTAATGCCACTCGATTTGGACACCTGGATTCTTTTTCCTTAGAGAGTTCTTTGGCTCAGCACATCAGTATCCCGTGAGCCAACGTTAACAACTTGTTAAAGAAAAAGCTTCCACTGACAGAAATCCATAATCCCCAGCTTGCCACTCAGCACTGGACACCATGGGGTGAAACGAGGTAATAATAAGAGAAGGGAAGAAGATGCAAAAAGACAACAGCAGCCAGGCTGAAGTCCATTTAGGGTGATGATTGAAACAGATGTCTAAGTTTCCTGCCTTGCCTGAGAACAAGGTGACAGCAGATTGACTGAAAACCCAGGTCAACATGAAGGTAGGACTATCAACAGCAACCAGATTGTGTTCTTGCTAGATGTTCCAACAGGGGGCAAAAGCCCCTTCTAATGCATTCAAGCATAATAAAACATCAAGTCCGGCAGAAGATGGTGTCAGGTCACCCAGCCAGTTGAGAAGAGATACTCTGATAGAGCCTCCCTACCCCTATGTCACTCCATTCCTTCTCCAGGCCTGGCATTACTTGTCCCTAAAGAAAGGAAGCTGATAGGAAGAAACTCCTTCTGACCCACCCCTTAGTGTATTCCTTAAAAGGCTTAAGATTAACAGTGAGAAATCTCAAGGCTAAACTGACCAGCCCATGAAGAAAATACCCACTGCTCTCTTTGTATTTATCCACTTCCCCCCCTCCCCGTCTGATTTTAGCAATCACCTAGACCCAAAGAAAACCCTTCTTCTTTGACCTCACCTCACTGGTTGGGTTCACAGACCCCTCCCCTCACACAGGGCAGGGCTGAGGGCATGTGGCCGTGGGAGGCCATACCAACCCTCAGGAATGAGAGGGGGGCATCCGCTTTACGTTACCATATTGTAACCCATGGAGATAAGGCAGGCTCGGAAATCGTCCGTGTCCATCATGCCTGTCTTCTTCTGCTCGAAGGCAGTGACATTTAGACAAAGGGAGGGCAGGAAAGATGGGAAGAGGAAAGGGCCCACACCAGTTCAGGAAGAGGTCGGACACAGACAACGGAGGGGATGGGTTTTATCAGATGATGGGGCAGACAGAGGACAGAGAGAAAAATGAAAAAAGGAAAGAAGAGAAATATAATTTAAGGGTAGAAGACATTGAAAAGAAGAGGCAGAGGCCAGCAAGGACAGGGTGCAGAGATAATGGGAAACAAAAGAAAGTAAGATTCCCATGTAAAGGAGCCAGAGAAGGGGGTCCAAGATACAGATGGATGCAAGAAGGATCCCCTCAGAGGGAGAGGTATCCACAGTCAGAAAGTCAACAGAAAGGAAAGCCACATGTCCAGAGGAACACAGGAAAGTGGGGGAAAGGGAGAGATCCAGACAGAGAGAGAAAAGAAAAAGGAGAAATACATGTTATTGATCGCCCCAGAGGCCACCCCTGACCATGTTCCATGCAGGTGTTGAGTACCTGGGGGTCGTTGCCAATATCGTAACCCAAGCTGATGAGGCAGGCTTTGAACTCCTCAGGACCGAGTGTGCCGGAGTGATCCTGGGGGCGGCCGTGGTGTGCCAGGCAGCAGGACATGCAGTGGGTGCCAGGGGAGGGGAATGGGAGAAGGGACAAAATGCACAGGGATGGTGAATGAGAAGGCGGATGGTGTGTGCCGTGCAGGGAGGGAGGGAAAGCAAGCAAGTGGGCAGCGGGGAGTGAGGAGGAGAGGTGGAGAGGGAGATGTGTACATGATCATGCAGATGGAAAGGGGTGAGGAGGGTGAAGGGAGAAGGGAGAAAGGGGAAATAAAAGTGCATAAGGTTAGATACCAAAAATGAGGTTTCAGTATGTGCTCACACACAACCTTGTATCAGGGAACAGGAGCCTCCCAAATCAACCCTTGCTTCCTCCCCCTCCATCCTCCCCACCAGCCCTCCCCGACACACTCACACTCAGGTCTGCAGAGAGTTTCACTAAGTGCTCCCGAGATATCTGGAGTGCCGTGAAGCAGGCAGAGGCGTGTAGAGGCAGCGGCCTAATAGACCCACCCTTCCCACCCAATCCTCAAAGGGCCACTTGGCCCACCCTTAGGACCATATTTATAGACACTAGGAGGGTGGTCTACATTAAGAGCCCACCATTTGGTACAGTTCTGAATGGGTTAACCTGGATAGGAAGAGAGGCGGGGTTCTGACCTCACCTCCACTCACCTTCCTAGTCCTCATACTTGGGGGCTCTTGGGGCCTTTAATGTAAATGAGGGCCAGGGACCAAAGCTTAAAGTCAGAACTATGGAAGATGCTGGATCACCTCATGCAGGGCTGAGGTAGAAGTAGGGGTGAGGGTAGAGTAAGAAGCACCGGAATCGAAGGCCAGTGGCTGTCTATCCTTCATCCAAGGCCAAAAACGACCTTTCTTACAAAAGCCATGAGGGAGAGAGCAAGTGTTCATTTTTGAGCTCTCCTTCAGGACTGGCCTTGTGAAGGGATGTCAAAGGTAAGGAAAAGTAGCCAGCTAGCTGCCTGAGATAATGCAAGCAGAGGTCTGGCTAGAGGTAGGGGATGGACTAGATGACACCAAAGCCTTGCGGTTTTATGATTGTGCATCAGAGAAGGTTGTACTATTCTTATAAGCTCATTTTGATCTAACCCTCTCTTCCCTTACTCCCCCCCAATTTAGATGAGAAAACTGAGGCCCAGAAAAAGTCAAGATGCTTGGGCCAATGTTACATAGCCAGGAAGTGACACAGTTGGAACTTGAACTCAGTTTTTTGGTTTGGTTTGATTCAGCTAAGTCTGTGGCCCTTTCCATTCAACAAACATTAAACCATGTGTCAGGTACGATGCTCAGCACTAAAGATAAACAAAGAAAAATGAACAGTCTGTCTCCAAGAAGTTTACACGGTGCTGGGCTTGGAATCAGGAAGACTTGAGTTCAAATTTGGCCTCAGACACTTTTTAGCTGTGTGACCTTGGCCAAGCCACTTAACTTCTACTTGCCTCAGTTCCCTCATCTATAAAATGGGGATAATAATAGCACCTACCTCCCAGGGTTGTTGTAAGGCCCAAATGAGATAGTAATTATAAAGTGCTCAGTGCAGTGCCAGGCACATAGTAAGGACTATATAAATATTAGCTATCATCATCTACAGGGTAGGGAGGAGGAGGATCCAAATAAATAGAAGATAATTTCAAGAGGAAGGAAGAATTAACAATTGGGTTTTAAAGGAAGCTAAGAATTCTAGAAGGTGGAGGTAAGGAAGGAGCACCTTCTAGACATAGGGGAGGACTTATAGCACTTTGACTTTCAGAGGCCTCTCCCCAATCTAGGCACTGGGCACTCCAGTCTGGTAGGCCTTACAAGGTCTGTGAGGCAGGTTGTTGGGGCATATTGGATCCATTTAGGGTGCTGGTGAGTCAAGGGCCGAGGGCTTCTCTTACAGATCTGTGAAACTGGTTGACACGATGAGCTCAGAGACAAAGGCCTCAGCTCTTTCCATGGCACACAGATTCTCAGAAGCAGAAGGGACCTCTGAGGCCATTGACTTCAACCCATTGCTGCACTGGAATCCCCTCTACAAAATCTCTGAGAAGTGGCTATTCATACTCTGCTGGGGACCTCCGATAATGGAGAACTCACTCAATTTCTGAATTTCTCTTTTGGTATAGCTGAAATTGCTAGGAAATTTGTCCTGAAAATTGAGGTGAAATCTGCTTCTTATCAAATTCTAACAATTTCTGCAACTTCTCTGAGGGGAAGCAAAGTGTGATGAGATATAGTAGAGAGGGCACTGGCATCTCAAATGCTAGTTGTGCAAATCCTGGTCCTACTATTTATTAGCTGTATGACTTGAAGTCACTTAATCTTTCTGGGTCTCTAGTGGATTTCTTTCTCTAGTGGATTGAGACAAACAAGGTTAAGTGACTTGCCCAGTCACACAGCTAATAAAAGTGTCTGAGGCCACGTTTGAAGTCTTCCTGATTCTAGGCCCAGTGCTCTATCCACTGAGCCACCTGGATGTTCAAGTGTAGTACTAACGCTTTTGTATCTAATTATACTCTCTTCACTGTTCTAGACTGTCAAGATCTTTGATCCTGATTCTACACCCAGCATTTTAGACAGCTAGTCTAAAAATCAAGATAATTTGGGTTCAAATCCCAGGTGTCACACATACTGGCTATGTAATCCTAGGCAAGTGACTTAAAGTCACAGAGCAATTTTGTGAACTGCTTTAGACAGGAGTTTCCTCATTAGACAGAGTCCTAATTCAATGACATAATGGGTCTAACCAAGCAAAAACAACTTATAAACTATCCCTTCTAGCTTCATGTCAGCCCCAAGTTTGCTGAGCATGCCATCCATCTATGCCTTCAATCAGAGCATTGGCCAAAATATTGACTAAACCGAGCCAAAGACCCATGGTACCCTTTTAGAGAGACCTACATTCTTTTTTTTTTTCCTTTTTTTTTTTTGTGAGGCAATTGGGGTTAAGTGACTTGCCTAGGGTCACACAACTAGTAAGTATTAAGTGTCTGAGGCCAGATTTGAACTCAGGTCCTCCTGACTCCAGGGCCAGTGCTCTATCCACTGTGCCACCTTGCTGCCCCGAGACCTACATTCTTAATGCTTCCTAAGTCCTGGTGAAGCAACTGAGAAGGAAGGACTCCTATCCTCGGAAATCTCCCATATCTATGAGGTCATTTGAGGTTGTGTTTAAGTGAAGGGGAGCAGGGGAAAAAGCTCAACAAGCCAAACTCTTACCCGGTCAAAGTGGTTGAAGGAGGCTCGGAACTCATTCATCTGCTCCTGACTGATCCCTTTGGCATCTCGGGTAAGGATCTGGTTCTCCACTTCATTGATGGTCCTCGCAATGGTGGTGAGCAGCTGTTCCCAGCCCACTCGGATGTGCTGGGGGAATCAATGTGGTTGTTGTCAGAGAGTAAAACTCCCCAGATCTGTAGCTTTCCCCACTCAGCATTTGAAAGCCCAAAGAACCTGTGTATTTCAGACTGATTTTGTCACTTTACCAATGAAGATCCCTTGGAATAACATATTCTAAGGCAAAAATACCGCCAACCATGGAGCACAGTAATGACACTGGTAGGGCTATGTAGTGGCACAATCAAAGCAAGCAAAAGAAACAACTGAGGGGGCCAGGAGGACATCCAATGATGGGGATGGGTAGAGTCAGAAACATAATAGAAAACAGTTCCATGGGGAGAGGATAGGTTACCAAAAGGCATAATTTATTTCATATGTATTACCCCAAGTCTCCCCTCCCCACCACCAAAAATTTTTACAATCAAAACCAAAACAGTGGTCTTGGGAGTTAGATCTCTGAAAATTTCTCTTCTTTCCAACTAAAGGAAATAATGTTTAAACCTATCAATCAATCAATCAATCAAACCCTCTCTCTCTCCCCCCCCCCCCTGCCCCAGCTTTGGTTGGGCCATTCCAAATATAGTAAATCTATCCCATTGCTATCCTATATTGGAAAGAAACTGCTGGAAAGGGAAGGAGATTAGAAAAAGATATATACTAATGATTACCAAGAAGAATTCCTAAGGATTAAAGCTGGTTCTGTTTCCAAGTTTTATGGTTTAGGGAAACCAACCCCATCCCCAGTTCTCCCCACCATGGATCATACCTCCATAGTATAGTTGGTGTGCTTGTTGTCAAAGATAAGAGCCTCCTGGATAAGCTGGTGGTCTCCCTCCAGCTGGTCAATCTTTGGTTTATAATTGACAATGCTCTTCTCATACTGTCGAAGGTGATTGAGCTGGTCCTCCAAGGTGCCATGCATCTCGATGGAGATACGGCCAATCTCCTATAGAAGAGAGAGTGGCATTGCCTCAAAGTTACCCCCACCAAAGAATACACACAACTGTGACCTACAGAGAGAAACTTTGGGCTCCCAGGAATTTCACTCCTAGGAATTTCCTCAGGCCATGTCTATGGAGCCTCAAAGAGTTTTAACTCTTGAAATTGAAAAAAGAATAGGAAAGAACCCATTATCTTTGTCTTTGGCAGGCATTGCTTATGTTTAACCTAGTCATATTTGAACCCAGAATTCCTTCAGGACTCCCTATAAGACTCAGGAGAGAGAAAAATCCTAGAATTGCTGAAATAATCATAAAAGAGAGTAGCAAATAATCAACTGAACCTAAATTCCACTGCCTGGCTTTCCAAGCCCTTCAAAATCTCAACCTATTGGGGCAGCTAGGTGGCGCAGTGGATAGAGCACTAGCCCTGGAGTCAGGAGGACCTGAGTTCAAATCTAGCCTCAGACACTTGACACTTACTAGCCATGTGACCCTGGGCAAGTCACTTAACCCCAATTGCCTCACCAAAACAACAATAACAACAACAAAACAAAATTCAACCTATCCTACTTATACAATCTTATTTCCAGACATACCTACTTCACTGGCCACTACATAAATCATGTTCTTTCCTGCCTCTATATAGATGCTAAAGCTGTTCTGGCTGCCTGGAGGTTCCTCTTTCTATTTAAATTCTAACTATCCTTAAAAACACCAAGTTATGTTTCATTTCATCCAAGAGGTCTCCTGTCTTTCCCTCACTACAGCTTCCACTGACTTCCCTACAGTATTTAAGACTGTGGACTGTTCAGTCTAGCATTTGATAATATAACAGTTTATATTGTTCTCTGATTATTTCATATGCATTAATCTTCTCTCCTGAAACAGACTGCAAGGTCCTGGAGTGTGGGAATTGTGTTTTTACAGAGTTGTTGATTTTGACCCAGTAGGAACCTTAGAATTAATCCAGTCCAAAGGTCATGCAAAACTTCCCACAGAGAAATGGATTAAAATGTAATTAGGAGGGGCAGCTAGGTGGTACAGTGGATAGAGCACTGGCCCTGGAGTCAGGAGTACCTGAATTCAAATCCGGCCTCAGACACTTAACACTTACTAGCTGTGTGACCCTGGGCAAGTCACTTAACCCCAATTGCCCCACAAAAAAAATGTAATTACGAATGTTTAATATTTAATAAAATAAATAAAAATATGATGCAACATAGATAATATTAATTTGAGGTTTTCTAAGTCAATATGTAGCTCATGGGGATCCTTATGCCTAGTTTAGTGGCCCCCATTTCTATTTTGAGTTTAACACTACTCAGCTAGTCAAATAGCTTTATTTTATAGATGAAGTAGCTGAGATGCATAGAGATTAAGTACACAAGTAGTGAAAGAATTGGGATTTGAATCCAGGTCCTCTGAATACACATCCAGAACTCTGAATCTACTGTACCACATTGCCTCAAATTTCTTCTGTATCCTTCATGGTCCTTAGCATGCTGCTTTGAACATAGTAGAAACCCAATAAATAATTAACTGAGTAACTAAGCATGGGCTTCTCTAAATTCTGGAGGTATCTTTGGAATACTAGGGTTTACCCCCTAAAAAACAAGGAAAGAAAAGTCTTCTCTAGGGGGAAGGTTGGGAAAGAAGAGTTAGGAAACTGATTGTAGTAGAGATGGGAACTAGGAAATAGATGAAAGAAAGGAAATGGGGAGAGATTTCAATATTACCTCCATCTTGGTCTGGATCCAGGGCCCAATAACATTGGCCTGGGCTGCAAACTGTTTGCGGAGTCTTTCATTCTGTTGCTGACGGGTGTGTTCCTCCATCAGGGCCTGGTCCCTCCGTGGTACTAGCTGCCGAACCTGGAGTGCCAGAAAAGATGGGTGGAAGGGAAGATTTGTTTGGGTCCTGAATCGGTTGAATACTACCTCTTCTGCTTTGGTCCTCTAAGCCTGCTTCCATTTTCCCCTCCCACCACCCTTTACCCTGACCCTTTTAAAGCCCATTGCTTGACTCACATGGTCCCATTTGCCATTGATCTCCTGAGGGGTGATGGTTGTATAGGGATTGGTCCCAGCCATATTGACATGGTATGTCTGGACGATTTTGGTAACTTCATTATGGATTCCAAGAATGGCCTGTCGCTCCTTATCAGCATCAGGGAGGGTGGCTTTGAATTGTTCATGTGCTGTGGTCAATCCCTAGGTGGGAAATAGGAATGAGGGAAAGATGGCAAGAAAATACAGTCATCAACTCCAAGGGTCTAGTGCCTTCCATGGAAAAGAATATTAAATCTTCTTGGGATACTGTGAATTAACAATATTAGGTTGCTGGAAGCAGTCACACAAGTACCCTTCTGAATGACTACCACTTCCTAAATAACATGTGCCTCAAGCCAGGGGTAGAAACATTTAAGAAAATTGTCTGTTGCTATTCTAGAAACTAAAATTCATTCATAGAGCCAAAGGAATTATAGATGGAACCAGAGAGCTCTTAACCTGAAGGTCCATGGGCCCCTGAGGTCTATAAACTTAGATGGGAAAAAATATTTTAATAACTATATTTCAACATTTTATTTTATTCACTTAAAAATACTATTCTGTTGTGTACTTATATTATCACACTAATAGAACGTAAGCTCCTTGAGAAGCTATGTCATTTTTGCATTTTTGAAGTCCCAGTGCCTTTCCTACAGTAGGCACTTAATAAATGTAGAATGAATAAGTAAATTAAAAAATATTATTCTGAAAAGGGGGCCTTAGGTTTTACCGGACTGCCATGTGTCTATGACACAAACTCTGATCTAATCCAATCCCTGTGTAATATAGATGAGAAAAACCAAAGGAATGTGACTTGTTTAAGGTTATGCAGCTATTAACCATTCAGGATTGACAGCCAACACAGAAAAGCCAAAATGGTTAACAGAACATTATTAACCCAGTTATGGGAAGAAGCATCATCCAAGATGGCCCTTGGCAATGTGTGGCCCCTGGGATTAACTCCTTTCTATACAAAGGTATAGAAGCCACTCCTTTGCAAAACCCTAATCAAACTAGCTGGACTTGACCTCTTTTGACAATCAATGAGCATATATTAAGTGGGTACTACAAGTGTTGGGCAGACAGACAAGCCAAACAAGGAGCTTTTTTATTCCACTGGAACTTCTGAATGTATCTTTTCAGAGCTTCCAATCCAGGAAAATCAGCTTTAAATCTTACAACGCATCTTCCTCTCTCCACTGCTGTTTCCCTGAATCACAGAAGAGAATAAATTCTATAGCTCTTAATGGGAGAAAGATATAACTGTATAATTATAATACTCTCTGCATCCCCTCTAGAGATCATTTTTATCCAAGCAAAATCCAGTTAAAACGAATATTAAGGGTAACCTTGAAGCACTATGGCACCAAAAAAATGAAACCAGCATGCAACCTGATTAGAGGGGAAGGGGGTGGTAGATTAGAAAGAAATGAAAGAACAAATCCTACTTCCTTACCTTGGTGATGATGATAGTAATTACCATGAGAATTTATGGACTACTCAGATATTCATAAGCCTCAGGGCTTTTTTTTTTTTTTGGTGGGGGTAAGGAGTACTAGCTACCAGACCCACTTTCTCCATCCCTGCAGCAAATTCCCTGAATCTGCATGATCTCAGATTCACTATTCTTTAGGGACTTAAGTGTTATGGGAAGGTGAGTACCTGGATCTCCTCTATGGTATGCACAATGAAGGTATCCTGCAGGTCTTCCATGGCCCCCTCCATCCAGTTATTGAAGGGAGCAGCTCTCTTGGCATATTCCAGATACAGTTGGTCTATGGTCTCTAGCAGCTTCTCTGTCCGCTGGGCATCAATAGAAGTAGTAAGTTAGAGGAGAAAATAGGGCTCAATGGATAATAGATGTAGGGTTTAAAAGGATTCTCAGAGAGGCAGCTAGATGGCGCAGTGGTTAAAGCACCGGCCCTGGATTCAGGAGTACCTGAGTTCAAATCCGGCCTCAGACACTTAACACTTACTAGCTGTGTGACCCTGGGCAAGTCACTTAACCCTCATTGCCCCGCAAAAAAAAAAAAAAAAAAAAAAAAAAAAAAAAAAAAGGATTCTCAGAAGCAATAGAATTAAAACTCTTCACTTTGCATATGGGGAAACTGAGACCCAGGGAGGTCGTAACTTGCCCATGGTTCCACAGGCACTAAGCCTAAGAGGCAGGATCTAAACCCATGTTTTCTGATGTCTGGGTTCTCTTTCCACTAAAAGATGCTGGATGCAGGGCAGGGGATGACAGGAAGTAATAGAAGAAGAGGGAAGTAAAATAATGCTCATTCTGTTTGTTTATTATTATTTTTTTGCAGGGCAATGAGGGTTAAGTGACTTGCTCAAGGTCACACAGCTAGTAAGTGTCACATGTCTGAGGCTGGATTTGAACTCAGGTCCTCCTAAATCCAGGGCCAGTGCTTTATCCACTACACCAACTAGCTGCACCCCAGAATAATATTCATTCTAAAGGGATCCTAGTCTAGGTGGGTCAGGGTTTTTTTAATTGGGGAAGTCTTAGGACATTATGAATCCTCTGTATTCCCAGTCTTGGAAAAGATGGAAGAAAGGAGCACTGAGGTGGGGCGGGGGGAGAGAGAGCGGGTTTTCTGGTCCAAAATAGTGGGAAATTGCAGGTAGGTGATGCACTGGATAAAGCACCTGCCCTGGATTCAGGAGGACCTGAATTCAAATCCAGCCTCAGATACTCGACACTTACTAGCTGTGTGACCCTGGGCAAGTCACTTAACCCCCATAGCCCAACCAAAAAAACCCCACATAAAACAGTGGAAAATTAAGAAGCAAACAGGAAAAGAGGAATGTATTTGAGATATAGCTTTCCTTTCAGGGCTCACCTCCAAAGCTTCCCTTCTCTTTTGGGTCAATGCTCCCAAGTTGTCCCACTGATCACAGATCTTTTGGCAACGAGCATTGACACTGGGAGAATTGTAATAATCCAATTCACTGTAAAAGAAAGAGACCAAGAATCATCTCATACGCTGCCCTTCACTGTAAAAGAATAAACTCGTGATATTCAAAATAATGTTAAGGACCAATCTTGATTCAAAAGAACTCATGATTAGACTTATTTCCATATCTCCTTTGAGGAGAATATTAAGAGTATGAAATTGTATATACAATGCAGGACATAGTTAATAATATCTGCTTTGCTTAATACCCTTCCTTGGTTATATGAGATGGTTCAATAAAGATTATTTTCAAGTGATTTTTTTAAAAAAAGTTTTTAAATCAAATAAATCCCAAAGCATCTATTTTTAAAAAATAAAGAACTAAAAGGAGAAAGTAAACTAGTATGCTAGTCTCCATTGGTGGAAAACATACACATATGAAGGTCCATCATGGGTTTGATTTTGACAAATTAAAAGGAAGAATACACAAGGATTCTACATTCAGACCAGTGAAGTCATCTCCAGCAAAAAGGACTTCTCTCTGGGTTCGATCTTTCCCTCCCAAGTGAGACAGTATTGAGAAGGAATGGGGGATGGGGGTAGGTGGAGTGTAAAGGAGCCAGACATGGGCAAAAAAGAGGAAGGCAGGCAAAATAGAATTCCTCTCACGAGTATATGTCCCAACTCTGGACTGGTTGGGGCACCAAATGTATTCCCTGACAAGTAAAGGGAAAGCAGTTCCAAAGCCATATGTCAAAACTAGAAGTCAAATGACCTACATTCAAGTCCTTGGTCTAACATTTACTAGCTCTGGGATGCAGTGAAAGACTTAAAACATTTCTAAGCTTCAGTTTCTTCATCTACAAAATGGGTGTCAGTATTGTCACTACTACCTACCATAGAGGGATTTTTGTGAGGCTCAAATGAGATAATAAGATGTTTTAAAACTGAAAGTTCTGCTTACTCAGTAGCTATCACCTCAGACCTTCTCAATCTATCCCCATTCCTCCAACAGTGAAGAGAGCTGTGGTCAGCAGTTCAGATCTCTAATGAAATTTGCCCTTGCACTCTGGCCTTCTGGGAGCCAATGTCCATGGACCCCACAAACCCTGCTGGTTTGGTTCTTTCCCATCATAAAGACTTCCCCCAAACCAACCAACAGAGCTATAGCTCCCCTCCCCAATCATGTCACGCTTTCAGCATCCCCTGCAGGAAGGCCAAAGTGGAGAAGGGGTTGGGGCAAATGAGGCACAAATGATTCCTACTTCAGCTCCTGTGCGATAGCAGCAATTTGTTCCACTCGGTCCTGATGAGCAGCAAGGTCACTCTCAAAGGCCTCATGCTTCTTCAGCAGGGCCTTGATTTCCGAGAGGGTGGCTATCTCATAGTCCTTCTGCTGCAACATGGCCTCCTTGCCTAGGTTCAAGAAGGGTTTGGGTCAATCCACGGTCTCAAACAGGCTATTAAGAGGTAAATAGGGGAACAGTCCTAACCCCAGATATTGCCATGAAACAACCCAAATCATATCCTCTCATGCAAATCATCTGTTGGAGTTCCTGTTAGTGATACAATTCCTAAAAGCCTCTCCCATAAAGCAGTTCCCATGTCTACAAATTGTTCAGCATTAATCATATGTTGTCCCAAATTGTTTTCTTATAGTCATGGGTGCATGTCTTTTCCCACCAAAGATAGAAACAGAACAGAGTTCTTTGGTATCTCCCATAGTACACAGATGGTAGCAATAGGTATTCCATTAATGAGAAAAAGATTACTGGACCATGTGACTACTTATTACTGAACCATACCAAACCAGTAGCCTCAACTAGTATGGCCACTGACCATGTTTCTACAAGTGGCTGGTTAGCTCAGTTGATCCAAAAGGTCAACTTTGTCCATGGTGGCAAAGCCTTAGGATGATTAATGGGTGGGCCAGTTGTTTTTGCTTTACATCATCACAATCCCTGATCCTGGCCAGCCATCTTGCAAATGAGGCATAATATAATGACACACACACACACACACACACACACACACACACACACACACACACACACACTCACACACAGAGAACAGGAATGGATAACTGCAACCCCTGTGACCACCTGCCACCCCCAGCTAATGGAAAGAACACCGGCCTTAGAGCCAGAAACTCTAGACTTTCTTCCAGGACCTTATGTTTACAAGCTATGCCACCACGGACAAATCGATTAACTTTTCTGGGTCTGTTTCATCATCTGCAAAATGGGGTGATAATGCTAGCATTACCTACCTCACAAGGTTGTTGTCAGCAAAGTACTTTGAAAATTGTAATGAGTAAAAGAGTAATGTGAGCTGTTATCAATATTACTAAAAGAAACAAACTTGAGGTGCATGTCCCATTGAAGGCAGGTCATCTGTAACATCTTCAGATACTCAGGTGCAAGTTCCTCCAGGAAGCCTTCCCTGGGAGCCCTCTTCTCTCTCAGGTAAAGAGGTCTCCCAAAATTTCTCACAGTACTTTGCCTAAACCTCTCCTCCTTTGTACTTATCTCAGGCTTCTTTGTACACATGTCTTTAATTCCGTTGGTTTATCAACTCCTTAAGAACAGGGTCTGTGCCATAGCTTTGCACCGGCAGGCAGCGTCTAGCACAGTGCCTTGCACTGAGTAGGTGCTTAATCAACCAATCAATCAACAAGCATTTATTAAGCACCTACTACGTGCCAGGCACTGTAATAAATGATAAATAAATGATGAATGAGTGAATGAAGGACAGCATGTTTCCACGTGGAAGCCAAGTGAAAATGAACTCATAGCATGCATATATTACATACCCACTTAACTCCTTCCTCCCTCTTGCCCACTCCCCAATAAATGTCCCACTTTTCACAAGCCAAAATCCACTGAAAAGGCCATATAATCTCATAAGGGCTTGGGGAAAGGAAAGTAAGCAGACCTGGAAATATTAAACCCCAAATCTCAGTTGGAAGATCAAATGCGGGGGGGGGGGGCCGGGGGGCACCCTGAACTAAGGATTCCATAGATTCTTGTGGGGGGGTGGCGTCCTATAACTGAACTGCTATGCTCTCTAGGAGCTCCTTTCTCAGCTTCTTCCAGTCCTGATACCATGCTCAAATGCAGAACCCCGAGCACCAGACAGGGGCAAAATCAGTGTTCATTTCGGTGCCACAGTGCCCCTCTGAGCAGAGACAAATCCAACATCATTCAACCATGAACTAAGTATTCATGGGACACTTGTTGCCTGGCCTAGCATGTGACTTCCTACCCAGAGATCACAAAAAGTGCCACCAATCTCATTTTGGCTAAATGCTATGGGAGAATTTGGAGGGGACTATGGGCAAGATGGCAATAGTTCCCATGGGCATTGACAGATGGGAATCCAAGATCTATGTTGACAAATGTTAGGAAGAAAGCAAGAAAACTAGGATCCCTTAGTTTCCAAGGTCCCCTGCTTAAGGGAAATCATGAAAAGCAGGTCAGAATCTCTCCGAGATTGGCCTTACCATCTGTCCAGGCTTCATGGATAGAGGCCTTCTGCCGAAACTTCTCAGCCAGGTGGTCCAGTCGCTCTAGCCTCCGGATCTCATTCAATTGCCACTCCTCATAGCCTTTCTCTGCCTGCTCCAGGCCCCCCCATGCATTATTGATATCCTGGAGGGACAAATAAAGGTAGTGTCAAAAAGGGCAGCACTTGACATCTGGGCTCACTTCATTAGGAGAGAGTCCAGCTCCTAGCCCCACCTGGGCTCTGGGACATCTGCCAGCTCATTCCATCATCATGGCATCAGCTGCTCCTTGCTCTTCCAGGACAAGAATTTTCTAACCCCATTTAACTCTCCCCATCCCAACTACTTCCACTCCCAGAACTGACCCACACCCTTCCCTCCCACCCTAAGCTACAATGGTTTCAACAGAAAAAAAAAATGTTCCTCTCCTTGAGCTCACTCATGTTCTGACTAGAAAGGGATTTTTCTGCATTCTTCTGTCCTTGGTGGAAGACACTGAGAAAGTCTTAACAGCAGTTAGGACCCATAGGGTATTGACTAATGGTTGAATCCTTTAGTATGTGCCAGGGGCCAGATAGTCATAGAACCTCAGATTTGGAAAGGAATTCTGGGACTGTATAGTCCAACACTGAATAAAGAATCCCCTCAATAACTTCCCCAATATGTGGTCGGTCTTTGCTTCCAGACCTCTAGTTATAAGGAACCCACTATTTCCTGAAGCGGCCCATTCTCATAATTATGAGGAAGATTTCTCTTCAAAAACCCAAAATCTGCCTCCTTCCAACTTCCAACCATCATTCTCCTTTCTGCTCTTTGTACCCAAACAGGACAGATAGAATCCCTCTTCCATGTGACAGCCCTTCATATTCTTGAACACACATCCATACACCTACCCTATGACCTTCTGCAGGGTAAAAAATCCTACACTTATCTCAGACAATCATTAATAATTCAGAGCCACTATAAACAGGGCACTATACTAGATAGTAAGGAAGGCATTTGCTAAATATTCTGACCTTGGGGCTATGAGATAGGACAAATACATGAAAAACACAAGTAATTACAAGCTAATATAGGTGGGAGGTGCTACCCAATACATAACACACATCGATACAGTATTTTATGAGCTACAAAGTAATTTCCTCACAACAATACCACGAGGCAGGGAATTAAATACCCTTTGTTCAATCATCTTCAGGGTTTACTCTATTTTTCTAGCTCTATTATATTCTTTAAAAGCTATTCTCATAAATGGTACAAGTCTCTCTGAAACACTCACAGACTAATCAGCCTTGCTTTCTTTGTATCTATGGGGTGGGCAGAGGGTCCCTGATAATATTTAAAAAGTATAAAAGATTGATTAGAAAGAGATGCCTGTCTCCCAGAAGCCACTCCCTAGGCTTCTAAGTTGATCGTTTAGCAGCAAGAGAGATGCTTAATAGACCAATACTAAGCAATAATGATCTGTCTCTGAAGAAGAGTCCACTGATTGCTTGGAATGAAGCAATTTATTCCTTATGACCCTAATGACTCATACACCAGGAATGCAAAATGTTTCCTTTCCTTATTATTGTTGGGGAGGCGGGGGAAGGAGGGGGGAAGGGATGGAGAAAGACAGAGAGAACTATAATTTCTTTGGGATAGGAAATTCCCACCAAAGAAACTCCCTTTCCCAATGCAAATCAGTACCTACTCTGGAGCGGATAGTCTTAAAGGACTGTCTAGGCCAATGAGGTTAAATGGCTTGTGTAGAGTCACACAGCCAATATGTAGTTAGGGTTTGAATGTAGGGTCTCCCTAACTCCAAGGCTAGCTTTCTATGCATATTGCCAACTTGGCCTTTCATATAAAAATACAAATTGGATTATCTTGCATCCTGATTAAGTTTCTTGACTACCCTCAATCTGTGGTTTCCTGTCCTTTATGTTAGAAGTATCAAACATTCCAACTGCAACACTCCTGAGTGTGGCCCAAACCACATTAAAATGTAATTGAGAAATATTTAACTTGACAAATAAAAATATGATAAAACAGGTAATATTAATATGTTGCTTTCTAAGTCAATGTGCACCACAGGGATCCTTAGGTATGGCTTAGCGGCCTCTGTTTCTATTTACGTTTGACATCATTGCCTTCTATATTCCCTTTGAGTCCCAGTAAAGGGTGAAAAAAAGACATCTGCTGTAGAGATTTCGCAGTATTTGGGTGAATGCTGCCAGAAACAGACTGTCTAGAGGTAGCCATCAAGGTTCTTGACATCAGGTAGAAAGGGGCCTGCTATGGTGTTATAAGGATCATGACACAGAACCACAGCAGCCTGTAATTCAGGAGTGGTACTCAGCCCATCAGCCCTTTGTAAAGAGGATGCCTTAGTAAAGCTTTGTTTGCAAGTGGTAAGAGATGGAGACTTATGACATCATATACAACCCTTTTCTTTTGTTCTGCTACATATGGGGAAATGCTCTTTTGGGGAGTATTTAAGTTCAAAGTTTAAGAAAAAAATCTTAAATAAAGTTTTGCTTGATCTCCCTCCCTTCTTTGCAGAGGTGGGGCACTATGGGTATAGTGCCTGAATGTATTCTCAGACTCTATTAATGTATGAGTTAGTTTTGTTGAACTGTCTTTTTTAAAAATTCTCTCTTTATTTATTTTTTAGCAGAGGATAGTTCTCTATGGAAGGGTGGATGTTGAAATTAGGTTGATGTGGAAACAAGTTATCAATATCATGACTAGGCTTGGGCCTGGAACATCTATGTAGGCTCTAAGAGTCAAGTACAGCAACAAATTCAGCTACCATTATCAGAAGCACTTTGCCCATCTCTGCCCGCCTCCAACTCACCGAGACCATCTTCCCCTCAGAGGGCATGAAGGCAGGCCTATTGCTGAGTCGGAGTTTGGTCTGCAATGTATTAAAGTTGATCTCCAACTGGCACTTTTCCTGGACCTTAGGGGGTTTGTGCAGGCGGCGGTAGTCTCGGAAATCCTCCAGTTTCTGCTGCATGGCCTGCATGGTGTTCTCAGGGGTCCGGTTCTCCAACCATGGGACGGTGCGGCGGATCCACTCCAGCAGCTATGACAGGAAGAGGAGAAAGCGTCAGAGACAGTAAGATATAAGGGAGAGAAGGTAGGAATGGGCATCCTATCCCTTTGATACTGCACAATCCAAATTCTATATAACTGAAAGGTAGCTTGATGCAATAGAAATAGACGTGGTTGTGAAGTTAGAAAACCTTAGGCTGAAAATGCATCTCCGAAACAACCTCAAGTGAGCCTCTCTGGGCTTCAGTTTCCTCTTCTGTAAAAGGAAGTTGAACTAGATGGTCTCTGAAATCTCTTCCAGAAATAGATGAATCTAATGTCCCCACTCTATTGTGAGTCCAACCCTAGCACTGCTAGGCCCATTATTTAAATTAATTAGAACTCACCTGATCATGTGGTGCTCAATTCCAAATCATACCCAACATATTCCAACAGTCTTTCCTGGTTTATAGGAAATATTACTCTGTTTATGTGTGTGCACGCATGTACATGTACGCACAAACAGTACAGTCATTGAATCTGGAGGGGATTTGAAGACCAATGAGTCTAGCCCCTATAGAAGAGGAAAACAGAGGCCCACGGAGAGGGAATGACTTGCTATGGGTCATAAGTTAAAATATAAAGTTGCTCTATATAACCCTTAGCAAACTTTAATGTGACCAGTGAGCACATGCAGCATCAGAATGTACCCTAGGCCCACAAAATGAGGTTGGATAATGACATGAGAATACCAAGAGTTTTCTTGACTTCCCTTCTTGGGCTGAATCAATAAAAGACAAACATCATTTCCCACCATGATCAGGAAAATGCCTGGGCACACGCCCCAGGCAGGTACCTACATCACTCGCCAACTTCTCATAGTCCTCCATCAGCTGCTCATTCTCCTGGTTGACTGCCAGCACCTTGCAGATCCGATTAGCTGCTGTCTCCGCCTTGCAACAGAATAGTGAGAGAGAAAGAAAACTCACTTGCGCACTTCCCCCAGAATAATCATTGGAGGTTAGGTAGGGGATTATCTGCTCCATGGCCATCTTCAGCTCAAACCTAACCCCAAAAAGGTCACCATCACCAGTCCATACAGAGACATTCAAAAGTGTCCTGCTATTCCTTCTTTACCTATTCATTAACTGTTGACTCTGTAGGACCTGAATGGATCAGGTTTAGCTTCTATTTGATGCTAAACAGAGATGCAAACCAAGAAGGCTTACCTTCCTCATTCTAGTTTTGTTCCTAACTTCCCTTTGTTTTGATTAATATAAATAATAAATGTGGTTGGAGGATTGGTGGCACAGGAGCATGTTGTAGGGGAGGAGAGGGGAAGACACAAGCCAGGGATAAAACATCTGCCCCCAAATAAACCAACTGGATAATTTATACGTGGCTAAATTGAGAAATGATTAGAAGGCCTAGGAGGAAAATGCCTACAGAAAAATTACATATTGGCTCCCAAAGTATACCCAGGTTTATTAAACAAAGAACAGTGACTAAATAGTCTTTGTATTCACTATGCCTAAACAAAACCAAATGAACATCAACTGCAATAGAAAAGATTTGGGATAAGGAAGAACTCCCTGAAGGTGAGAGTAATAAAATAATGTTATCAAAGTAGGTTGTAAAATTCCTACCTTGAAAAACATTTTAACTAAGATGGCAGCCTACCTATCTTTTGGTTCATTTCTAATACTGGATGGGGGAAGGGGACTAGATTAGCTAGAATTGTCAGTTGCAGAGCTCTTAAAAGGAATGAGTGACTTGTATGTATGGAAAGCAAGTGGCAGAAGGTGAGATGGAAGCATTAGAAGAGGAAAAGAGAAAGTATGAGGAGGGTGAAAGAAAGGAGAAAGGGGAGAAAGAGGAAAAGAAAGAGCAAAGAGGAAGAAAGAAAGGAAGAAGGAACAGAAAGGAAGAGGAAAGGAGATATAAAAAGGAAGTGGAAAGGGAGAAAGAATGGAAAGAGAGAAAGGAAAGGGAAGAGAGAAGAACTTGAGGGGAATAAGGGCAATAGAGAGGCAATGACAGTTTTCCAATTCTGTGTTCAAAATCTTAATGTTTGGCCTAAGGCTGAAGGGAACATAAAGATGGGATTTGAGTCCCAGTTAATACTAATTTCCTAGAAAGGGCAGGGAATGGTGGAAAGAAGGCTGAATTTGGAGCAAAAGACCTGGTTTTGAATCTTAGGACTGATATATACCATTGATGACCCTCTCTGGGACCTTCTGTAAAATAAATTATCTCTAAAATCACTTCTAGCTCTAAGTCCTAGTCTCATTAGGCAGAAAATGTGAATCTGATAAAAGAGAGAAGTAATAAGGGATGAGGGAGGCCTTAAGGTCTCAGCATAGAATTGAATTATCCATACTTTGGGAAAGTCAGGCCAACTCAGTCTGTATTATTAAATTACAATCTGGCTCCTGCTGTTCATTTCAGTAAACTAGGTTGGCATATTCATACTTGCAACAAACAAATAAAATCAGAACTTAAAAATTTGATCTGTTAGGATCTCTTCCCTTCTCCTTACCCCACTGCCCTGCTAAATCTATAGAGACTAGGCTAAGAAAAGGGAGATGAACGAAGCCAACTGTATTCAGCCCAAAAGAACGTGAAAAGTACCACCTTTGGGGGAAGGAAGGAAGGTAGGAAGGAAGAGAGGGAGGGAGGAAAGAAAGAGGGAAGGAGGGAGGGAGGGAGGGAGGGAGGGGAGGGAAGGCAGGCAGGCAGGCAGGCAGGCTAGACTTGGGGGTCAGAGGAGCTAGGTTCATAGGGTCATAGATTTAGAGCTGAAAGGAACCCAACAGGGTAGACCTTTCATTTTATGAATAAAGAAACCGAACTATGCGGCCATTCAGATGGTGCCGAGTCCTAGAGAACTAAAGCAACCTACTTAATACATGTAGTAAACAACAGACTGGCATCTGAACCTAGGGTTCTTCCACTCCAAATCTGACAAGCCGTCTACTCCACCAGCTGGCTAGGTGACTTTGGACAAACCATTTCATCTCTCTAGGCCTCAGTTTCCTCAGCAGAGCAATAGAAGTAGTGTACAGACTGAAGCAGGGATAGGACCAAGACCCAGCCATCCCATTCAAGAGTTTGGGAGGGGTCAGAACACAAAATCCCAATCTAGGAACTAAAGCTGGAGACCCAGAAGAGTGGCAAGGGAAAAACCGGGTTCATATCCTGCTTCAGACACTTACCAGTTGTGACCCAGGGAAAAATTGAGCCTCAGCCTCCCCATCTGTAAAATGATGAGGTACCTTCCAGTTCTAAATCTATGATCCTCTGTTAAATGAGGAACATAGTCTTAGGTCTCTTCCTATTCTTGAGCTTATGAGATCAGGTATGTTTAAGACCTTGCAGATTTAGCAAAGTACTGAGAGATAAGTCAAGAGGAATATGAAATTATTAAAGGAATTTGAACTATTTGAAATAGCTGAATAGACCAGATTGTGTGAGAAATTAATCCAAATAAAGCAGGACAAAGGTTTCCTTAAATCCCAATCCAATGTTCTATCTAACTTCATCTTGCCTCCCTATTTGTACAAAAACTGATTGAAATTTTTTATAAGTTTACAGTCAACTTCAACATCTCAAATGTTTGCTTTCGATTCCTTTACTTTCTACTTTAGTTTTGTTTTTTCATGAAGTGAATTATCTATCTATTTTAAGGGTTGATTGTTTTCTTTTAAAAAGATTGCACTGGTTGGGGTTTCCCCCCCTCCCCCATCACTGTTACATTTTACTGATTCAATTCTTCCCCCTTGTAAGCAGAGTCCAAAAAAAAAAAAAAAAAAAGCCAAGCAACATACTGGCCACGTATGAGCAATTCTCTACTACTGGTTTTAGGTTGGTTGGTTGGTTTGTTTGTTTGTTTATTTATTTTTAGTGAGGCAATTGGGGTTAAGTGACTTGCCCAGGGTCACACAGCTAGTAAGTGTTAAGTGTCTGAGGCCAGATTTGAACTCAGGTACTCCTGACTCCAGGGCCGGTGCTCTATCCACTGCGCCACCTAGCTGCCCCTTTTTAGGTTTATTATAATATTGTAAAATCAATTGTTTTGTATTTTTACATTTGTATGCTCCTCTTTCTGGGAGTTTTTAGCAGTCCAGAAGCAAGCCCCAAGATGAAAGCACTGCATGAACCAATATAACTCTAGTAATTATTACTAATTCATCTGGTGGCAGATAACCAAAAAGGAGATGCTAACAAGTGTAAATCCTCAAGGAGAGTCAAGAAATAGTCTTAGTATGTAGCATTAACAACAACATTAACCCTAACATTTCTTTTAAACGCCATTCTGAATTAGTCACTCATCCCTTGGTCTATGCATATAAGATCCATATAAATACAGTGATGATCTCACCTAGATCCCAAGGTCAATGGCCTCTTAACTGTCAAATCCAATGGCCTCTTCTTGGTTCTGATTCTTCTTGACCTCTCTACGAAATCTGACACCACTGGTCAACCTATCCTCCTGATACTTTCTCCTTTCTGGGTTTCTCCTAACACTCCTCGGCCTTGGTTTTTATCTGAACACTTCTCCTTTGCTGGATAATCATCCACAGAATATTGTCTAACTAGGGTTACCACAAGGCTCTGTCATTGGCTCTATTCTCTCCTTACTCTATATACTCTCATCAGCTTTCATAGGATCAAGTATCTCTCTGCAAATGACTCCCGAAGCAATATATCCAGTCTCTCTCCCGAGCTCCAGATCTCACTCCCCAACTGCCTACTGGACATTTCCATAAGCATCTCTAACTCAATATATTTGAAAGAGAACTCATCTCCCTATCCAACTACTCCTCTTAACTCCCCTATTTCTGTCAAGGACATCCCTATCCTTCCAAGAACACAGTTGACAACCTAAGATTGATCCCTGATCCTCTTCTACCTTCCTCATACCCCACATCCAACCAGTTGCCAATTTTAAAAATTTGAACACATCTCTCCATTCACACAAACACCACCTGCGTCTATACCTTCATCATCTCTCACGATTATAATAGTCTCCTGGTTGATTTTCTTGCCAAGTCTCTCCCTCTTCTTTTTAACCTCACTCAGATGCCAAATTGATAATTCTAAAGCATAAGCCTAGCCCTATCACCTCCCTGCTCATATAGCATCAGGATCTTCCTATTGCCTCTAAGATAAAATGCAAACTCAAGGTGGTCAGTAGCTAGAGCACTAGGCCCAGAGTCAGGAAGACCCAAGTTCAAATCTAGCCTCAGGCATTTCCTAACTTGGTGACACGGGGCAAGTCACTTAAACTGTTTGCCTCAGTTTCTTGATCTGTAAAATGAGGATAATGAGAGCACCTACTTCCCAGGGTTGCTGTGAGGATCAAATGAGATAATTATACAGCATTAAAGTACTCCATAAATGTTAGCTGTTATTGTTGTCATTGTTATTTTGTTTGCCTTTTACAACCTGGCTCCAGCCTACATTTCCAGGCTTATTAGACATCACTGCCCTTCATGCACTATAGGTCCCAGTGAGACTGGCCTGATTTCTGTTCCTCATAAGCAATATTACATTTATTCTCTCTATGTCTTTGGACAGGCTATTCCCCAAACCAGAAATGTTCTTCCTCTACCACATTACCTCCACCTTTTGGAAAGGAGGAAGACAATAGCTATCTGTAACTCCAAGGCAATATCTTCCAGTCCCTACAATCAGGAAATTCACCAAAGCAGCAAATTTAAACCTCAAATTCTCCAGGATGACCACTAAAGACTTGATGAAACAACATTCTTGTCACTCCTGAACTCATCCCCCAACTCTAGCAGTCATTCATTACTCAAGCGCATGTATATGTATGTCACGCCAATAGCCAATGACCTAAGGGGAATTGGGGGGAGGGGGGGAGTAAGATAAGCATGAGAACCAAGGAGAACAATAGCATAGCTTGGATAAAAGCAAATCGGCTTCTGTAAGAGCCAGGCCTCACCTGCAGAGAAAAAAAAATGTCAGGCTACCCAAATGTCAGGCTAAGCTATATGTACTCATATGACCTTTAGCAGAAATTCAACTCAAAGGAAATAAAAGAGTAAAGAGAAATAAAGCTTCTGAGCAAGGGGCCAAGGGCCTGAGTAGTACAGAAGTGTCGATTGAGGCATGGAATAATACTCTTGGCTCCCACTATTTCTCTCCCTTCCCTCCTCCACCCACCCCTTGCCAGCCAAGCTTTAAGGAAAAACCAGGACACATTAACTTGCTTGGCTTTAACCTTTGGAGCCCAAGTGGATTAAAGGCCTGGGAAGGGTAAGGTACCAAGATGGATTCTCTCCTTGTGCTTCCCAGAGTCTCATTGGAAGAATGACCTTTGGAAGGCCTCCTGACCCAGGATATGAGAAGACCCCCATCCCACCCAACTTTGCCCTGCACAGTGACCTTCTTGTGCCAGAAATGTGGACCAAAGGAGCATGGGATGTTTACAGCAGGGATGGGAGGCAGGGAGAATATCACAATCAGGCTGCCACATACCCCAATACCTCCACCCCCCCCCAATTATTCCCTTCCGTGCACTGCCATTGGCTATCACACAGCAAATGCTTTAGAGATGGAAAGGCAGGCAGGTATGACTAACAACAGTAGCCTGGGTGAGAGGGACAGCATGGAAGGGATGAAAGGGGAATGGAGGCAAAGAAGAAAAAGAGGAAGAGGAAGAGAGGGAAGAAGCAGTAATATGAAGTGAGATCAGTCCACAAAAACACTGGCACTGGAGGTGGGAGGCTCTGAGGAGCTGAGTTCCTTTGTGGGCGAGTCCCATGGCAAGGATGGAGAATCTCCTGGCCTACCTTATGCTGGCCTAAAAAACAGGAGGAAGGGGATGGTAAAATGGCACACGGTGGGGGGAAATAGTCTGAATAGGACAGGGAAATTCCAAAAGATATGAGAAAGGATGAGGAGAAACATGAAGCAGGAATGAGACAAAAAAAGCTAAGGAAACATACACAAGCAGCCAATAAGAGAAACCTTTTGAGTCTGGGATGTTCTCCCTTGGGTGAATATGAAGAGGGCCAAGGAGGCTCATCCGGGGGTCAACTGAAATTATACTGGGCAGAGAACCATGCTAAGAAAAGATCTGGGCCATAATTCTCTCCACCTCTTAAATTCAAATCCTGGGGAAGAAAGGAGGGAGGGCAAAGGCCTGAGCAGAATGCCCCTGTCTAGGACCAACGTTGTCTGGGCTCCAAATGACTATCATAGGGCAAAGGGACAGTTTATGTTTCCCTTTCTTGGGGGAGCTTCTTCCTACATAGGAAGTGCTTCAAGGGTAGGAAGGAGCAAACATCCCGGCCTATACTGGGAAGAGAACAGGATTGATTATATGAAGGGACAGGGGAGCAGGATGGGCAGAGCTCGCAGATGGCAAAGGCTCTCCTTCCCAGGGCAGAGGGAATGGACTGACTTTGGCTCACTTCTTCCCTCGTATAAGGGGAGAATAGATACGTTTGTGATCTGTTCAGGTTCTCACTACCAAATGTCTGATGTTTTCAGGCTAAAGGCTTCTATAAACCCCCAACCCCACTTTGAAAAGCCCATTGGATGGGTACAGAGAAGGGTCCTGAGCTTAATGCCTAGAGATAAAAGGAAAGGAGGCCTTCGCCTATTCTCTCTGAGCTCCCACTTAAGGCAGAACCTATGGAAGTGACGGGGAAAGCCAGAAGAAACAGGAAAAGTGACAGAGGGAAGAGTGAGAGGGATGGGCTGGGGAGGAATTATATCTCACCTTCTGCGCACCTGAGAAGGCGTGGCAGTAACATGAAACATAGGTCAAAATGGCCTTCTCATCCGGCCTTAGCGTGCCTACAACATCTGCGCAAAGAAGGAAAAGAGGTTGAAAGGATAAAGTAAGAAGCAGCAGCACACAGAATAAAATAAAACAGTTGTGGGGAGAGAGAAGAGAGAGAAAAGGAGAAGTAAAAGGGAGAGGAAGGGAAAGAGGGAGGGAGAGGGCGAGAGAGAGAGAGAGAGAGAGAGAGAGAGAGAGAGAGAGAGAGAGAGAGAGAGAGGGAGGGAGGGAAAGAGAGGGTGAGAGAGAGAATGAGAGAAAGGAGAGACTGCAGGGGACAGAGCAGACATAGTAGAAAAACAGACCAAGAAAGAGCAAAAAGGAGGGAAGAGCGCAGTCATGGGGAAGGGAAGAAACTTCCTATCATGCATATCAAGACAAGACACATCAATTTCCATGCGGAGAGCAGGGAATCCAGATGAGGACATGATCAGTGAGTTAGCCCATGGGCCAAAGCAGCATTCCTACCTCCATAGGGGTCTCTCATCCTGGGGTCAGGGAATGCCAAGGTCATGCTGGGTTCCTTTCTTTGCCATAAGCATTTCTCCAACAAGAGCACAAGCTCCTGCTGCCACCTCAGTGGTGCTAGAGACTGTGCCTTGTTCAGCTCCTATACCTCCTAGACTCCAGGAAGGGGCTGGTTACTTCCCTGGGTGGCCCAAAGCAGAGCTGAACAGAGGGTTGTGGGCTCTAGACTCATCCCCCGACATTACCTGACACTATCTACAGGTCAAGCCCTTAGCTCTGGGGTAGAGGCATGCAGTCAGGGACAAAGAGCTCAGAGTTTACAGCTTATTCCATAAGGGGAGACTGGGTAAAGGGTTATTTACGGGACAGCATGAAGTCAAGTCAACACAGTGGAAAACAAGTAAGATAATCTCTCATCATAAGGTCCAGAGTCATAATACTTAGGGTTCCTTAGCAGGATGGAGGAGAGAGTGAGGATTATGGTTACAGGGTTTCTCCTAAAAACTCTAGTTGATGAGACTTGGTGTTAAGTTCCCTGCCAACAAAAAACTTGGACCCACTCAGAAGACCTGGCAAAACTCAATGGAAAAACTGTCTATGGTCCACACTGCAGCATTCACTACACCTGAATGCTAGCTATGGAACGAGTCCCAAGAAGAGCCTATTCTTTTCACCAGTGGTCAAGGCTAGTGATGGCAACGCCTTGAGCCATTTGCACCTGATTAAGAAGGGGCACTTGCCCCACAGCTTTCAAACATTGTAGAAGGAGTAGAAGAAAGGAAGGGGGAGAGGCTTGAGGGTAGAGCCAAGCAATGGCAGCAGACCTATTTGAAACCAGTCCTTAATCCTACCAAAAGGGAACCAACCACAGATACTTGTAGCTGCTACAGGTTGGGGTGGAGGGAAGAGGGAGAAAGAAAGGTACAGGGATCAGAGTAGGAGAAAGGTATTCATTAGTAGGAGGGCTGAGTGTGGTAGACACAGAGAGGTCTAGGCACCCCATGATACCTTTTGGGCTCCTGAGAAGGCGTGGTAGAAACTAGAAACATAGGTCATGATGGCCTTTTCATCGGGGCGAGCAGTTCCAACAATGTCTGTGGAGAAAAACCTAGAGTTAAGAAAGAGCCAATTGGTAGACTGGGTTAAGAGAGAAATGAGGGTGAGCAACAAACTGGTACCTACTTGGGATGAAAGGAGGAAGAGGTAACGGTCTTGGCAACCAAAACGTCTCCTGCCTCATTCAGGGCCTCCCAATCTCTTTACAAAACAATGATTTTCTTTTTTTTTCCCTTTTGGTGAGGCAGTTGGGGTTAAGTGACTTGCCCAGGGTCACACAGCTAGTAAGTATCAAGTGTCTGAGGCTGGATTTGAACTCAGGTCCTCCTGACTCCAGGGCCAGTGCTCTATCCATTGTGCCACCTAGCTGCCCCCAAAACAATGATTTCCAAAATGGCACCCAAGCAATTGGGGCCTTGGAAAGTAGCCAGGGAAAAAGACACTAGTATTTCCAGAAATCAAGAGAGGGAAATAAGCTAGTCTGGAGTGAGTGGAGTTCTTTGGCAAGAGGCCTCTTTATAGGTTCGGGTAGGTTTACATTCACACCCCATTTCTGGCCTCTGTACCATCCTATCTGGATAACACCAGGACCAGGGCATCAAAGTCCGAGAACCTAACCTGAAAACTGTAAACACAGGTTTTCTAGTGGCAAAGCCCAGACCACACATAAATTATTCAGGCCAAGAGAAGTCTTGTGTTTTCATTTTTTTAAAACTAGCCCCAGGAATATGTAAAGCCAAATGTCAAACCAAAAGGAGAAACCTCACATACTCGTACATGCTGCCATTAACAGAGCCAGCTACAGAGAAGTCTTCCTCACCCCTCTCCCACTCTAGGATATGGTCATCCTAGTCTTCAGGACCTGGTCAAAGCTGTTGATAGAGAACTTTATACCTTAGGAACGACTAGGACTGGGTCTCCTCATTACCGTCACCCTTCTCTCTTTTCCTTTTTTTTTTTTTTTTTTTTTGCACAGGGCAATGAAGATTAAGTGACTTGCCCAGGGTCACACAGCTAGTGTCAAGTGTCTGAGGCCGGATTTGAACTCAGATCCTCCTGAATCCAGGGCCGGTGCTTTATCCACTGCACCACTCAGCTGCCCCCAGCCCTTCTCTCTTGTAAGGAAGAAGAGACATTTCTTTTTGCCAAGGTCAACCCCTCTACTTGTACTTTTTATATCATTTCCTCCTGCAGTTCACCCATTTGATAATTTCTCTCTGCACCTCCCATCTTCAATCTCTTTCTATCCATCATCTTGATCCTACCCGCTACGGATGTGTATATATTTTAGAGATCTGTCCTGATCACCTCTGAAGATGATTCGCAAAATCTCAATACCTATTTCTTATATCTCTTCCCAAGCTCCAGTCTAGCATACCCAATTGTCTATCAGACATTTCTACTTAGCTATCTCAGAGGCATCACAAATTTAAAAAAAAATTTTTTTAAATGGAACCCAAGGTGATACCCCACTATATTCAAACCTTTTCCCTAATTTCCCTTTTTCTGTTTAAACACTACCATCCCCCTTCCATCATTCAGGTTTGCAACCTGGAAATCATTTTCAACTCTTCCTTCCTCCTTCCTCCCATACCCAGTCATTTACCAAGTCCTGTTGAGTCTACTTCCAGAGCACCACCCACAGTGAAACCCTTTACTCACACACTGCACCTCACCGTAACCACCCCTGTTTGAGTCCTCACCACCTCTTGCCTAGACCATTTCAATGGCTCCCGATTGCCTCTAGGACAAATTCCTCTGTTTGACATTTAAAGGCTCTTAAAATATGGCTCCAAAACTATCTTCCCAGACTTTCACATCCCTACCCACCTTACCATTCTACAGTCTGGCCAGACTGACCTACCCCCTACTCCCTCTGTGTAACATTCCTTCTCCTTCCTCTGATCCTTTGCACAAGCTGTCTCCCCTTCCTGACATGCTCTATCACTTGTACCCTCTTGCAATCCCTTCAAGATTCAGGTCAGGTGCTACCCAGCCTTTCCCAATCACCCAATTGTATACATCCTTCTCCTCACATACACTAATATTACTATGTATTTACTTTTTTGTGTATTTTATATTTGTTTATTTATACACATATTGTGATTTCATCAGTGTAGTCCCAGGTCTGAGAACAGTGCCTAGAACATAGAAGGCATTTAATGACTGCTAGCTGAATTGATTCAAATGACTAAAATAAAGGAGAAGAGCTAATAAGCAGTGGAGTCCCTCTGGTAGCTTGGTGTATGTGTATATCAGGGTAGAGGAAAGGAGATCAAGGAAAGATCTTGTGAAATTTAAAAAAAAAAAAAAGCTCTTTTACCTTCTGCATCCAACATCTTTGGGATATCCAGGTACTTCTCTGCCACATCAAAAGCTGTATTTAAGTTTGTGAGTGGATCATCCTAATGGGGAGGGAGGGAGGGAAGAAAAGCAAAGGCATGATGTGAGAACCTGAAGAAGCAGTGACCACAGTCCCTCCCTGTACAGGGATCGAGATGGAAGAGAAGGACTGGCTGGCTTTACTGAATGGGATCATGCCACAGCTGGATGCCTCTGAGGAAATCACTACCCCTGCCCCCTCGCGCGCGCCCCGCGCCCCCCCCCCCTGCCCCCACTGGGTAGGGTCATTCAAATCCAGCTCTGTGTTTATCCTTCCTCCAGGATGGGAAGTTCTTTGGATTCCATCCTTGCCAATGGAAGCCAAGATACTTAGAAGCAGCAGGAATCCTATTAAATTGGTTGGTAGTTTGACTCTAACGGCTTTTTCATCTTTACTAGGCTAGAATGTCCATGTTGCTTATTTGCTAAGTAGCCACTAGGGGGTACTGCAAGCTTTCTCAATAGGGCAGTGTCCCTGAGGATTTGGTCAACCAAAAAACCAGTCAAGAAGGCAGAGCTTTCACCTGGCCCCAGGTTATCAGCAGCAACTGCTCTAATGATGTGGCAAAAAGAGCAGTGGACTTGGAGGTTAAATAAAAGCTCTGATGCTAATGGCTGAGTAACCATGGGCAAGTCACTTTATATAAACTTCAGTTTTATTGCTCTGCAAAATGGGTATGATAATAGGTACACAACTTACTGCAGTCTCATGAGAAAAGGGATCTGCAAAGTATTACAGAAAGATGAGCTAATCTTATCAAATTAGAAGGTAACAAGTGATGAAGGAGGTCTGGGTTCTGACTCAGACTCCTCTGCCTCCCAAGGCCTCTGTTTCTTCAACTAGGGAAATGAGGAGAAATGGCCTGTGACTCGTGGTATGAAAGGGAAGAAATAACTAATTTTTCTTTAAAAGAAAAAAATAAGGGGTCTGCCTTACTGAAGGTCATAGGCCTTGCCTATCTTTTGCCAGTGATAAGCTGGCTCATTAGCCTGTGCTTGTTTCCCCATCTGCAAAACAGGAATAGGAATCTCAGGCTCTTTCCTCACAGGGAAGCCTGGGGGTGAAGTTCATGCCCCACAGCAACTGAACCAGAAGTAGCCAGATCTGTGGAAACATTGCCAAAAAAATCAGAGATTGTTCACCTTTTTTGCATCATGGTCTCATTCATTTGGCAATCTGATAAAGCCTATAGACCTTTTCTCAGAAAATGCTATATTTGAGTTAGAAATTAGTGAAAATAAAGGTGCAATTTTTTTTTTCTTATCCAAGTTCCTAGGCCCTCTGAAATCTACCCACAAATCCTTTTCAGAGGGAGGAAAGGATGTGGACCAAGGTCAGGAACCGCTGCAATAAAGGCCATTTTCCCAACTGTGTCTCTAAGATGATATATCCCCAGGCCCCAGTGGCTTTCTTTTCAAGTATATTTCCTTGGAAAGCTTAATGCCTTGGCCGAGGTAAGTCAATTTTCATCATCTGGTCTGGCCAGAGGTATTGCTGCTAAGTAACAAGCACTCATCTCGTGAATCCTTGTTTATGTTATTAACATAGTCTGATCAAGATAACCTCAGGGGCAGCTAGGTGGCACAGTGGATAGAGCACTCGCCCTGGATTCAGGAGTACCTGAGTTCAAATCCGGCCTCAGACACTTGACACTTACTAGCTGTGTGACCCTGGGCAAGTCACTTAACCCCCATTGCCCCGCAAAAATAAATTATTTAATTAAGATAACCTCACTGATGGGGCTCAATTAAAACAAAACAAAACCCTTTTTGATGTCTCATTCAAAATTCCTCCTGGTTTGTGATAGGCTTCCTACAAGTGAGCAGATGGTAAAGTGCACCCCCAACACCCCTAGCCCTAAGGACAGAAAACCCTGATGGAGAGTCACAGATCTGTGGAGAAGGCACTATAAGCTGTGGGTTTATGAAGGAGAATCATATGATAGCAGGAGCCATTGTTATAACATTATCACTAATGGTTTAGATTGGCACCCACTCAAAGGCAGAGTACAGAGCCTAGCGGGGCACCCTATGCAATCATGCTTTTGAAAGGAAACCTCTGCCTCCTTCCTTTGTTCTCTGAAACTGCGTAAAACGCTTCATCTTGTTTTGTTTTTTTGTCTCAAAGTGGGAAGGTTTTATCTTGGGATTCCACCCCAACTAAGTAAAGGCATTTTTCTCTTTCTCCCCTTTAAATATGTAGGTCTAGTGTGACCGCAGGCAGAAGGGAGCATTTCCAACATGTGCCTTCAATTTGTCAGTAAATACCTTCCGCAGCTTCCCATAATCAATGAGTTCCGGCCGGTGTCTATGGATCAATGCGCAGAAGCCAAGACCATCTTTCCAGCTATAAAAGAGAAAAAAAATGAATCCTAGAAATGTGTATGTTTGAAGGAGAGGGTGGGGTCAGTCAGTGAGAGTAGATGAGAGATGGTATGGTCATAGGAGCTGGAAAGGACCTTAGGGATCTTTGAGTCCAACTCTCTCATTTTACAGTTATAGAACTGAAGCCCAGAGAAGTTGTGATTTGCCTAAGGTCACACAGTTAGGAAG
This sequence comes from Dromiciops gliroides, assembly GCF_019393635.1. NCBI lineage: Eukaryota > Metazoa > Chordata > Mammalia > Microbiotheria > Microbiotheriidae > Dromiciops > Dromiciops gliroides. The sequence goes on from NC_057862.1 coordinate 260,802,128, forward strand.
TATTTGAGGCAGGATTTGAACCCAGGTCTTCCCGACTGCAGGGCCAGCACTCTATTCACTACACCATGCTGCCTCTCTTGGAGGGGGAGAAGAAAAGTCTGGGGAGAAAGACTAGGTCATCTTTCTTTTAACCTATTTTTAAACGTTTTATTAAAAGCTGAACATTGAATATTTAATTCAACCAACTTAAACTTGCTTAATAACTATTTACATATAAATTAATAACTTCATGCATAAAAGATAATTATTTTTTCAGTTAATTCCTCTAAGACCACTGTCATAATTATTCTTTATTTATGGCAGAGTGGACCATGTGAGATTCCTACTGATCTTTTGTAAGTCACCATACAGGTGGTTCCTTCTTTCCAAGATGGGTGAGTGGCAAGTCAGAGACTGGGAAACAGAAGATGGAAAAGAACTACCATTTTCTGATCAAACCCCATCTCCAGTTGTTAATACCCTGATGCCCAGGGAGCCAAGACTAAGAACTGCCCTCTCTTTCCAAAGCCATCTTCTTGCACTCTCTATACATGACTGATTGAATTTAATTGCATTATATCTCCCTGTTCCAACCCCCTTATGCTATGCTGTGTAATATACTGTTCCAGGGACACTGGGCCAAGATTATCATCCATCTCAAAATATATGTAATGAACATGTGATGAACACTATAGGGAAGAGCAAAGAAATATAAAATGCCATCTTCCCAACAGATAGTCTTTCTAAGAATATATTTTCCGTGCCGCCTCCTCCTCCCTTCCCTGCAGAAGTGAGGGACCAGGGCAGCTAGGTGGCGCAGTGGATAAAGGAGTACCTGAGTTCAAATCCAGCTTCAGACACTTAACACACACTTACTAGCTGTGCGACCCTAGGCAAGTCACTTAACCCCAAGTGCCTCACTATTAAAAAAAAAAAAAGTGAGGGACCATAGTTGTAGAATAGTTTACATAACCCCAGCCTTTTCCCAATGTGTTAGTTTGTTTTGCTGATTATTTTCTCCTCTTTTTTATTCTTTGTTTCAGGATGGGTCTTGGGGAGGAAGCAGTAAGGGCTATATTGGGAAATGTAGGTGATATTTTTTAAATCAATATAAATTTATTTTTAAAAAGAGAAGCCTTTTCAATACTCCATACATATCCCCAGAGAATCTCTGCTTAGACCAGCCCCATGTAGCTGGGGAGGGTGGGAGCTTAAACAGAACCTTTGTCAAAACAGTCTAGTTGTGGGGCGGCTAGGTGGCGCAGTGGATAGAGCACCGGCCCTGGAGTCAGGAGTACCTGAGTTCAAATCCAGCCTCAGACACTTAACACTTACTAGCTGTGTGACCCTGGGCAAGTCACTTAACCCCAATTGCCTCACTAAAAAAAATTAAAAAAAAAAAACAGTCTAGTTGGGATTGTGAGGACATGTATGTCACATACCTGATGTGGAAGTTCTGAATGTTTACGTTTTTATATGGGGCTGTCTTCCTCTGACACCACAGCAGAAGTCCTTCCTTTGCCGATGTCTCTGTGAAGTGGGCAAAATGGAAGAACAGGCCAGGTCAGTGGGTGAATACCTGCATACACAAGGGGCACTCAAGGCAGTAATGTGGCCCCTCATTATGATGGTTAGTAGAACCATCTCTCTCACCTTTGATTTCAACACAATCCCTCTCTTTGAAATGGGATTCCCCACCTCACCACCCGTGAGAAGGCACGAAGTCTTTTAGGAGATGCTTGGATGTTGCCTGGAATTCCACTCCCCTCCCCCAGTCTGGAGGGGCCATGGTGCTGACTTGCCCATATGGATACTAGGGAGCGTGGTGAGCCCAGGACATGGAGCACTTTCCCACTGCACCACATAGAGTATCAACGGAACCAAAGCCTAGTGGGTCTGGTCAGTACAACCACATAACTTCCTTTTTCTAGTCTATAACATAAACCTAACCAGATGTGGCATGGAAAGGAATTAACCTCTCCCTTCCCCTTCCCTAAATAGTATCATTTGTCCAGATATCACAACACAGAGAGTGAAAAGATCCAGGTAATCAACACACACTTAAGTGTGGCCAAGTACTGTCTGGGGAAAGAGTTGCCTGGGTTGTATGCATACAAGATGAAGAAAGAGGTGGGAAAAGACCAACATTTGTGTGGGATGAATCCCAGCTATACCTTCCACTGAGATATCTTGAATAGCAAAGCGAAGGATGATGGTCCAAATCATCCCTAGGGTCATTTTCACATTCCCGTCCACAATTTCTGCACAAAAAAAAAGTACACAGATATTAGAATGGATCCCTCCTGATCTCGAGCAGCCATGAGAGTCACAAATGCTCTGGCAATCAGAGCTAGAAAACCAAGATGTGGGGCAGCTAGGTGGCGCAGTGGATGGAGCACCGGCCCTGGATTCAGGAGGACCTGGGTTCAAATCTGGCCTCGGGCACTTGACACTTACTAGCTGTGTGACCCTGGGCAAGTCACTTAACCCCCATTGCCCAGCAAAAACCAAAAAAAAAAAAAAATGAAAACCAGGATGTTACCTAAACCCAGCTGTTCTTTGCTATGTGACCTACAGGTTTGGGGGAATTGTTTAAGCAGATATGAGAGTACCATGAAAATGAACCTAAATGACCACACCTTTTCCCCACAAGTCACATACACTCTGTTTTTTGACAGGATAATTCCTAATGTGGGAGAATGGATTTAGAGCTAGAAGTGACCTTAGTGGTCACCTAGCCCAACGCATCTCTTGAGGCACAGACAGGCAATCAAATGGACTTCCCCAAGGTCACCACAGGTAGTTCAAACAGATGACAAAGAGTCACTCCAGAGTCAGAATTTGAAGCCATGTTCTCTGATTCCAAAATCGGTCCCTCTACTACACAAGGACAGATGCCAGTGGCCAAGATACATGTATGACAGAGTTGCTGCTGCCTCCGCCAAACCAGCTAGGAGTTGCCGTGGATAGAGTGCCAGGTCTGGAGTCAAGAAGACCACAGTTCAAATCTGGCCTCAGACACTTACTAGATGTGCAACCATGGGCAAGCCATATAAACCTTTGAATGCCTCTGTTTCCTCATCTGTAAAATGGGGGTGAAATAATAGCACTGACCTTACAGGATTGTTTTGAAGCTCAAGTGAGATAATATTTGTAACAGTGGCTGGCATGTAGTAGGTGCTATATAAATGTTTTATTTTTTGTGTGTGGGGGGCAATGAGGGTTAAGTGACTTGCCCAGGGTCACACAGCTAGTAAGTATCAAGACCGGATTTGAACTCAGGTCCTCCTGAATCCGCGGCTGGTGCTTTATCCAATGTGCCACCTAGCTGCCCCTATATAAATGTTTATTCCCTTTACCTTTGCCTCTGCAGATGATACGGTGAGAACAGGCTTAAGATCCCACCTTATCCAACTCACACTTTGGGTCAAAAACCCCAAGGTTGCAAAGATTCCCGTTAAGAATATAGTCCTGGGGCAGCTAGATGGCGCAGTGGTAAAGCACCGGCCCTGGATTCAGGAGTACCTGAGTTCAAATCCGGCCCCAGACAGTTAACACTTACTAGCTGTGTGACCCTGGGCAAGTCACTTAACCCCAATTGCCTCACTTAAAAACAAAACAAAAACAAACCACTCTTTTGGGGGCAGCTAGGTGGCGCAGTGGAGAGAGCACCAGCCCTGGAGTCAGGAGGACCTGAGTTCAAAGCCTGCCTCAGACACTTAACACTTACTAGCTGTGTGACCCTGGGCAAGTCACTTAACCCCAATTGCTTCACCAAAAACACACACACACACACACACACACACACATATATATATATATATAGAGAGAGAGAGAGAGAGAGAGAAAGAGAGAGACAGAGAGAGAGAGAGAGAGAGACAGACAGACAGAGAGAGAGACAGAGAGAGACAGAGAGACAGAGAGACAGAGAGACACACTCTGCTCCTCTAGTCCACTGACTAGGCTGCAGAAATCATCTCCTTATGGTTGCTAACAGCAGAGGGCACTGTTTTCTACAAGCTTAACACTGAAATGGATAAAGAAGGGGGAAACCACTAGCCCTGACCTTGCTATGGTTCACACAAGTGTTTTTTTATAGAATGCTTTAAGATTTCCAGAAAGTTTCCCTTGCAACCACCATTATCGCTATTTTGCAGATTAGAAGATGGAAGTTCAGTGAAGGTTAAGACACTTTGAAGCTAAAAATTGTGGTGCATCAATATAATAGAGCATTAATATGCAGCAAGAAATGGCAAACATGATGAATACAGGACAGCAGAGAAGATCTATGAATTGATGCAAAGTGAAACAGAAAGAGCCAAGAAAACATGCAGAATGACTATACCAACGTCAGTAGAAAAAACCACCACCAAAGTGGTAAAAATGAGTGTTGTATAATTACAAAGAACAAGTTCTGCTCCAAAGAAGTGAGATATAAGATACCTTCCCCTTCCCTTTGCTGAGGTGGAGCGAGCAATATTAACAAGTGTGGAACATGACATTTATCATCTTTTTAGTGTATTGATTGCTGATTTTTTTCCTTCTTTTCCCTTTTCCTTTTAAAAAACACTCTTTTGGGGGCAGCTAGGTGGCACGGTGGATAAAGCACTGGCCCTGGATTCAGGAGTACCTGAGTTCAAATCCGGCCTCAGACACCTAACACTTACTAGCTGTGTGACCCTGGGCAAGTCACTTAACCCCCGTTGCCCAGCAAAAAAACAAAAAAACACTCTTTTGGAGGAAGCTAGATGGTGCAGTGGATAGAGCACCGGCCCTGGAGTCAGGAGTACCTGAGTTCAAATCCAGCCTCAGACACTTAACACTTACTAGCTGTGTGACCCTGGGCAAGTCACTTAACCCCAATTGCCTCACTTAAAAACAAAACAAAACAAACCACTCTTTTGGGGGCAGCTAGGTGGTACAGTGGATAAAGCACCAGCCCTGGATTCAGGAGGACCTGAGTTCAAATCCAGCCTCAGACACTTGACACTTACTGGCTGTGTGACCCTGGGCAAGTCACTTCCCCTTGGGGGGTGGTTGGGTAGTATGAGGGTACATCTGTGAGTTTGGAATATTGCACATGCCATCAGACTCACCAATCTACTTTCTAGCTTCACTGAGCTACTTCCTCCTCCCCCTCCCCCTTAAAAAAAATATTTCTTTAAAAGGAAGGCTCACTTAATGGGAGATAAGGAAGGACATTTGTAAATCCAGATGATATAGAAATAAAAGAAATCAATAAAAATTCAATTAAAGAAAAAAAAAGGTAGAAGTTGCAGTAAGGAAAAACTTCATTAACTCCAAGAGCCATTGAAAAGCAGAAGGCAGTGGTATCTTCCCAAATGGACATGTTCAAGACAGTCTCTGTATGATCTTTGTTGGGGTAGAAGAGGCAATTCCTAAAAATTGCCTAGATGGCCCCTAAAGAGACTTCCTACTGAAGATTCTGTGGATCATGTCCTTTCTCCACTTCATAGCTCCCCCAAGACAGAGCAAGTACTTAATGAAGTGTTTGTTGAATTGAACAGAAAAGTCTTATCAGTAGCCATCTTGAATAGCAAACTGACTTACAGATCAAATTCATACTGATACACTCTAAGTACCACAAAGTACAAGACTAGCCAATTGCTTTAAAAGTCACTGAGAAACATACAGACAGACAAATGCAAAATGCTATGTGGTCAAGTAAAACAGAAGATCACAGAAGGTAAGAATCTCAGAGTGTGATGCCAACCCAGACCTATTAGTGGGGAAGCCAAAGGCTGACACATGACTTGCTTCGGATCATGCAGTTTGCATGTGGCATGGCTCATTTTCTGACTTTGTTCTACAGCCCCACAATGCCTCCCTTCATTCTGTCCATGATGGTCAGCAAGGTACTGATCTACTAAAAGTCTGAGTCTCATTACTTGTCAAGTGAAACCAATAGTGTTCTCAGTCACATAGCCATGCAGATGATCTGCAAAGCCTTCCTGCCCCACCTCATTCACCAACCTCCTCTAACCTGGGGGGACAGAAGTCCAGGGCCTCAGCCTGGATACACTGAAGGCCCTCCTACCTGGAGGCTATATTTCCCTCCAACCTTTTAATTCTTCCAGTGGAGCTAGAAGGGAACTAAAGAAAATCTAGACCAAGCTCCTTATTTTTAATGAGAAAACTAAAGCCAAGAGAGGTTATGTGACAACTCCAAGGTTACACAGGTGGTTGGGATTAGAGGTGGGATTTGAACCCAAGTCCTCTTACTCTGGGACAGCACAGCTAGGTGTAGTTGTCCATCAAGTCCAGGGCCTGGAGTCAGGAAGACTCATCTTCATGAGTTCAAATCTGCCCTGAGACACTTACTAGCTGGGTGACCCTGGATAAGTCACTTAACCATGTTTGCCTCAGTTTTCTCATCTTGTAAAATGAGATGGAGAAAGAAATGGTAAACCACTCCAGTATCTTTCTCACGAAAACCTCAAATGGGATCAGGAAGAGTCAGACGACTGAAAATGACTGAACAACAACCTCTTGCTCTAGAGTCTAGCTTCTTAAACTGTGTGTCTCAACCCCATATGGAATTGCATAACTTGAATGAGGGGGTCGCAAAAATATGGCAACAGTAAAAGGTTATGTATTCCTATTTTATAGGCAAAGATGGAATTTCCAAAGACAGCTACAGCCTGGGAAAGAACCGAATCCTGCTGCCTCGTGGACAGTTCTAGAACCAGGTATTTCCCCAAAAGCCAAGTTACCAGAGACACTCTGCTGACTTCTTTATTGCTCCTCACTTCCTACACAGCCCCTACTGGAGAAGAGGCAATTTAGCTCAGCCTTGTACAGAAAACACCTGGAGATCTGTGTTTAGTGACATTTTCCAAGCTGTAAGGAAGCAAGTGACTCCTCTGCATTTTGGCCTTTTGACTCACCCCTCTCATCACCTACGCAATTAGGGGAAGAAAAAGAAAGAAAAAAATGAGACCAAAAAAAAAAGGAAACCCATCTCAGGGATTGAATAGCCTCTGTGGAATTTCTCACTGTAGTTAGAGAAAAATTTCCAATGGAAAGTATAGAACTGTGTAAGGTGGTGGCAGGGGAATATCTTGAATTAGTAACTATGTATGATACACCAGACCCACAATCTCACCTCACTGACTTAACCTGCCCTCACACAGTCCCAAACTGGCTGGCTATCTATCCCTTTGCTTCTAGGGATGGTAGATTCCAGTTTCCAGACTTACCTCAGAAAATATAGAGCTGCCTATAATTGTGTTTAATTCAATATCATTCTCTGATTCCCCCAATGAAGTAGAAATGATTGGGGCATCAAAAAGGGAAACAACTAGATGAAAATACTACACAGGGAAACCAAAAGCAAAGTCACAAAATTCTCAGACCAGTGTGATGTAGTGGAAAAACCACTGTTCTAGGAGTAAAATACCAGCTTTGATACTTCCAAGCCATGTGACCTTGAGGGTCACATGCATCTCTCTAATCTTTCATTTCCCTGACTATAATACTTGCAATTTGGAACTAAAATGTCCATAGATTGTGGACTCAATGAATCTCTGTGACTCAGAGATTCCAATAGGCAGCTTGTATTTTAAGGAGATCTTTGATAAGACGAAAAGTCCTCATATGCACTAAAATATCTATGGCAGCACTTTCTGCAATAGCAAAAAAATTGGAAACAAAGTAAATGCCCAAAGACTAGTGAATGGCTAAGAAAACTGTGGTGTGTCAGCAAAAACAAAATATGATGAATAGAAGAAAGCTTGGAGACTTACATGAAAAGATACAGAGCGAAGCAAGCCAAGCCAAGAAAATAGCATATGCAATGACAGAGAGGCAAATGGAAAGAATCACAAAGCAATCAAAAAAGAATGCTGTAAAATTAGAGAGAATAAGCATGATCCCCAGAGAAAAGATATGAGAAGGTTATCCCCTCCCCCTGCCCTGGGACATCCATGGGTGTAGTGTGTTGGTTATATTTTCAGGCTTTTTCAATGTACTGATCAGTTTGGTTGATTTTTGTCCCTCTTTTTTCCCTTTTAAAAACATTGCAATATGGGATGGTTCTTTAGGAGGAGGAAGAGAGGATACTGGGAAATGATAAATATTGTTGATATAAAAAAGTTATCAATAAAAATTTATAAAAATAAAAGTAGTACTTGCAGTCCTTCCTTCGCAGGGATGTTATAAGGAAATAACATTATAAAGTTTAAATCAGTATATAAATCTGAGTTATTATCTGCCACACTAGGATAGATGACAGACCATTAACAAACATCCCCATCGACTCTGAGGATATCAGAGAACCTAACTTTAAATCCTCTCTCTTCTTTCTACCTACCTAAGTCACTTAATCAATCCAGGCCTCAGATTGTTGTTCGGTTGTTTCAGTCCTGTCCAACTCTTTGTGACCCTATTTGAAGTTTTCTTGGCAAAGATATTGGAGAGGTTTGCCCTTTCCTTCTCCAGCTCATTTTACAGTTGAGGAAACCGAGGCAAACGGGGTAAAATGACTTGCCCAGACTCATACAGCTAGTAAGTGTCTGAGGACAGATTTGAACTCGGGAAAATTAATCTTCATAATTCTAGGCCCGGCACTCTATCTCCTATGGCACCTAACTACCCTTGGGCCTCAGATTAAGAGGAGTGGTTGAGGGGATAATCTCTAAGGTCTTTTCCATCTCTCTAAACCTTTGATGTTATAGTAAAACATCCATCTCAGGAAATTCCCCTCTCTAAGAACATCCTCTCTAAGTAGCATAGCCATTCTTCAAGATTGAGCTTATCATCTTACCTCTTCCTAAGCTTTCTCAAACTACTTCTAGCCTCTGCTGCTCTTACCTTATCTCTGAACCACTATTGCACTAGCAGAGTTAAACTAGACTTTGGTATCTATATAATTACTCCCTATAAGTCTTTCCCACCTAGACTCCTAGAGGGCAGGACCCATGTCTTATATCTATGAATCTTAGCATTGTGCTGACCACAAAGTAGATACTCAAGACACTGGCTATAACTGTTTAGCCCAGAGGCAGACAGCAGGAGATAATAAAGATTCATTGCTCAAGAGACACAGTAAGAAAGAAATTTGTAGCTTCCAAGTTTGGAGCAGAGGCAACAACAATCCCCAAGAGTCCAAAGACTAGAGTTTGGGTCCTGGTTGTGTTACATAAACATGGACAAGTCACCTGTCTTTTTAATTAATGAATCTCAGTTTTTTTACATCTGCCAAAAGGGAACAATGTCAATCCTACCTAATTCAATTTGGCAAGTATTTATTAAGAGCCCATTATGTGGGGCAGCTAGGTGGTACAGTGGATAGAACACTGGCCCTGGATTCAGGAGGACCTGAGTTCAAATCCAGCCTCAGACACTTGACACTTACCAGCTGTGTGACCCTGGGCAAGTCACTTAACCCCAATTGCCTCACCAAAAAAAAAAAAAAAAAAGAGCCCATTATGTGCATTTAAGAACAAAATGACAAACAGTACCTGTCCTCAAGGATATTATATTCTACATCACAACTCAAAAGGGTTTTGGTAAGAATAAAGACAAGGTACGTGAAAATATTTTGAAAGCACAAAATATCATGTAACTATAAGGACTATTGTTATTGGGCCAGTCATGATAAATGTGAAGGGTAATAAATGTCCAGCCTGAATAATTAGTACTCCATTGCTACTTTAGCAATGTAAAAAGAGCTAGAGGAATGTTTCCATGACTCCTTGACACATCAAGTACCTGGCACATAGGAGGCATTTAACAAATGCTTTTTGATCCTCAGTGGAAGAAGTATGAAAGAATGTGTTGAATCACCAAAGATAAGAAGACAGGAATGGTTTGTGATCTGCACCTATGAAGGGGGAGGGAAGGGAATGAGCTTTATACAGCATCTTCCATGTGCCAGGCACTGTGCTAAGGACTCTTTATATTTTCTCATTTGATCCTCACAACAACACTGCAAAGTAGATGCTATTATTATCACCAATTTACAGATTAAAGGAAAGTGGGGCCAACAGAGGTTAAGACATGCCCAGGAAGGGGCAGCTAGATGGTGCAGTGGATAGAGCACTGGCCCTGGAGTCAGGAGTACCTGAGTTCAAATCCGACCTCAGACACTTAACACTTACTGGCTGTGTGACCCTGGGCAAGTCACTTAACCCCAATTGCCTCACAAAAAAAAAAAAAAGACATGCCCAGGATCACACAGTTAATAAGTGCCTGCGGCCAGATTTGAACTTAGGTCTTCTTGACTCCAGGCTTGGTGTTCTAAGCACCATGAAACTATAAAGGGAGAACTTTCATCAATGAGATCATGGATTTATTGAATTGAATAATATTCTTATTTGTCTCATTGTGTCATGGAGACTGCCTTATGCCAGTTGAGCCCACACTCTGTCAAGCACCTACGCTTATCTAGAAAATATTCAAGTCCTTGTCAGATGAGGTGCGTCTGCTGTCGAAAGACTAGCATGGCTAAATCCAGAAAAGATTAATCTGGCTGGAAGTGAATTTTTCAGACTATCACAACTCCAAAAAACCATCTCCTGTGGTATAGATAATCCACATTAGTTAATAAAACTGAAACAACTTATTAAAATAAAAAAATGAGGATGGGCACAAGAAATGAGATCAGCCATCGGGGAGGGCAATCAGGTGCAGACATCTCGGGGAGAAGCCTTGACTGATATACTTCTTGGGCCTTATTTAATCCCAAACTCATGGTGTTAGCATCCCACCTTTTCCAGCTTTCTTGGTCTGGGAAGAGAGGGTTTAGGAGAGGACATAATAGCTACCTACAAGTATCTGAATAGCTGTCACAAGCAAAAAGAGTAACATTTTCGCCATGTGCTGCCTGAGGGCAGCCTAGGAACACTGGGTGTAAGCTGCACAGAAACATTTAGAACTATGCAAAAGTGCAATGGAGCTGCCTCTTAAAATACCACGTTCCCTCTCATTGGTGGTCTTAAAGCAAAGCTAAGGGACTGCTTTGCCGGTTGTGCTGCAGACCCCTTATTGTTTTTGTTTTGGGTTTTTTTTTTTTCAGGGCAAGGAAGGTTAAGTGACTTGCCCAGGGTCACACAGCTAGTGTCAAGTGTCTGAGGCTGGATTTGAACTCGGGTCCTTCTGAATCCAGGGCTGGTGCTTTATCTACTTCGCCACATAGCTGCCCCCTGCAGACCCCTTACTGAGGTATAGGCTAGACTTGATGGGGTATAGGCTTCTTCAGCCTCAGATCCCAAGGGCTCATACCCACATAAGTCTGACCCCATCATTCTCCCGCTCAAGAAGTTTCAGTGGTTCCCTATGGACCCTAGAATAAACTTAAATTCAAACTCCTCCATTTGGCATGTAAAGCCTTTCACAATCTGGTTCAAACATATCTTTTCAAACTGGTTTCAATGCTCTCCTACCCACTCCCCCACCCACTCAATGTTCCAGCCAAACTGAGCTACCTGCTGTTCCCTATACATGAGACGCCATCTTTTGCCTTGTGTCTTTGCAGAGGCTGTCCCCTTATGCCTGAAATGAAATACACCCCCCCCTTTAGAATCCCTAATTTCCTTCAAAGATCAGCTCAAGTGCCAACTCCCACTGAGGCTGTTTTGGATTACTCTAGTGGTTAGTGCCCTGGAATTACTTTACCAATATTTTGTATTGATTTATCTGTATATAAGAAAAAAAATCTGTTTTCCCCAGAGAGAATGTCAAGTCCTTCAGGACAAGGACAATTTTGTTCCAATCTCTGTCACCCCAGCATTTAATACTATGCCTTGAAGGTAACACTATGTCTACAAAGTAACAGATGCTTAATGTTTGCTGAAGGAATTAATATAGGCAGCCTCTCTCACAAAGTCTCTCTAGCTTCCTTTATACAGAGCAATCTTTCCTCTCTTTGTCTCCATAAAGCCTCGATTCCCATTCTTTTCAAGGGATCTCTATTACAAGGACAATCTAAAAAATCCCCATTGAGTAGGTGGACTTCCCCTTACTGAGAAGGAGCACAGTATGGTGAAAAGGGCACTGGACTTGCAGTGAGGAAACCTGGCTCCCTCCAATCTGTATGTGTTGCATGACCTTGAGAAAGTCACTTGACCTCTGTCAGCTTCAGAATCTTCATATGTAAAATGGGAATCCTAATATTTACACCACCTTCTCCTCCTCAAGCTAAGGAAAGTACTTTGTGAACTCTAAAGCGCTAATGAATGTGAGTTATATAAAAGTTGGCTCCCTCAGGAGATGCATCACAGCCCTTGTAACTGCTAGGAAAATAAGTCCTTCCCTTCTGGTAACAGGCTGGGCCTGATCCAAGAAGTAGAAAGCCAGGAAGTTTAAAAAAAAAAAAGAGGAGAGGAGAGGATTCTTCACATGTGTGTGAAAATGTGTGAGCTTATTACACCTTCTTGCCCCTCCAAAGTCCTCACATATGCTGGTTATTAGAAGTTCCTGAGCAGTAAGTAGCCTGGCCAGAGATGTCTTGAAAGGCTCCTTCAGGATTCACATAGACAAGATCCCTCCCCACTCCCTATTTTCTGCTAACAGCTTTCTTATCCTTCCCACTTCCCCACCAGACTCTATTTCCCAGATGGAATGCTCATTTGTCAGTGGAACAGCCTTCATCAGCCAGCCCCCATAGGTCTCCAGTTAGATGGGTTCTTTCTGGAGGTATAAGGAAAAGTCTGAGAAACGAGTTCTTGTGACGACACCTGTCAGTGGAGGAAGAGCTAAACAATCTATGGTAAATTAATATAACAGAATGTTATTGAGCCATAAAAAATGACAAACATGAAAAACTCAGAAGAACTCGGAAAGGCTTGTATGAATTGGTCCAGAGTGGAATTAGCAGAAATAGAATTACCAAGTCAGTAACCGTAGTATTCTAAAAAGCAAAAACAAACCCCCAAAGATATCAGAACACTGATTAACACAGTGACCAATCTTGACATCAGAGACCTAACAATGAGGCATGTAGGCCACCTCCACTTTTCGGAGAAGCAGTATCCTATAAAGACATAATGAGGCAAAACTTATTAAAGAGGGTCTAGATGTTGATTTGTTTTGCTTCACTGTATTTCTTTATTACAAGGGAAGGTTCTGTTATGGCAGGTGAAGTCCTGGTGCTAGGAAATTAATTATAACAACAACAACAATTAACATTTATGTAGAGTTTAAGGGCTCTAAGTACTTTATAATTATTATCTCATTTGACCCTCACCACAACCCAGGGACGTAGGTGTTACTTTATATGTAATATAGAATATTTTAATATTTAATACAAAATGTTTTCAATTCTCCATTTTATAGATGAAGAAACTGAGGCAAATAGGGATTAAGTGACTTGACCTACAAAGTGAATGAAGCTGGATCTGAACTCAGGTCTTCCTGGTACTCTATCTACTGTGCCATCCAGCTGCCTCTGAAATGACAGTGATATGATATGAGGGAAAAGATATGGAAATGAATGGCCTTGAGGTCTATAAGACAAGTGGCACTGGACATTTCTCCCCCAATGCCTTGCTGTGTGTGGTTATTGAATCTGAAAGTGAAATGAGATTGGGGAAAAATGAGTGGAAATCTCAGCCATCGCCATTTGCCTTACCAGATTCCACCACTTAGGGAGGTGGGTTTTTACCTTCTGCTCCAATGGACACCAGTTTGACCCCTTTGCTAGCAATGAAGTCCAGGGCCTTGTTCACGTTGGAAATTTTGTGCACCCTCATCTTGCCTCGCTCTGGCTTGGCCAAACGTTCACCTAATTAAAAAAAAAAAAAAAAGAAGAGAAAAGAAAAAGCTTGACAAAAATAAAACACTCAAATAAGGAAATAGTATGTCACTACCCCCTCACACATACACACAAACACACCCGCCAAGTCAATGAAGGCTCTGGTATCAGGACATTCATTGAAGCATAGCAAGAAATATATGTATCTGTCCCTTCAGTGAGTAGAAACACCAATCTAGGCATAAAGAAAGAAGAGAGAATCTGCAGTCCTTGCTTCTTCCTTCAAAGACACTAGGCATTTCTGTGCTTCAGACATTTCTACAGCCCTTCAGAACTTGGTGCGTTGGAAAGAGCCCTGGTTTGACAATCAGAAGGCCACAGCTCAAGTTTTGGTTCCTGTGTAACTTGCTGCACAACCCGGCGGAAGTCATTTCACCTTCTGGGCTTCCTTTTTCTCTTAACTGAGGACAATACCTACATCAAGCACCTCACCTCAAAGAGTTCCCATGAGGAAAAGACTTTGTAAACATTAAAACACTGGGGAAAAGAATCACCATTATTGTCACCAGAGATTTCTGCCTGTGCTACAGTGGGCAATATAGATTCTTCTAGAGAGGACAGAAGGCATTTTAAAATTTGTTTGCAGGGGCAGCTAGATGGTGCAGTGGTTAAAGCACCGGCCCTGAATTCAGGAGTACCTGAGTTCAAATCCAGCCTCAGACACTTGACACTTACTAGCTGTGTGACCCTGGGCAAGTCACTTAACCCCCATTGCCTGCAAAAACAAAAATTTGTTTGCAGTGGTGCCCATAAGGCACAATGACCATCATATTGTAAAGGGAAAAAAAACACAAAAAGATACCAGGATTCTGACCAATCAGAGCCTCAGGGAATTAGGAGTAAAGCCTGCTTCCCTACTCTCAGCAGGGGTGAGGGTCTATGAGTGCAGAATAAGCACACTTTATCAAACATGGCCGATGTATTCATTTGTTTTGCTCAGTTGTAATAAAAATGTTTGTTGCTAAGTCATTTAAAGTCATGTTTGACTCTTTGTGACCCCATTTGGGGTTTTCTTGGCAAAAACACTAGAGTGGTTCGCCATTTCCTTCTCCAGCTCATTTTCCAGGTGAGGAAGCTGAGGCAAACAGGGTTGAGTGACTTGTCCAGGGTCACCCAGCTAGTAAGTATCTGAGGATGGATTTGAACTCAGAAAGATAAGACTTCTTGATTTTAGGTCCAGCACTCTATCTAGTCACTCCCCCCCCACACACACACACCCAATTGCCTAATAATTTTGGTACTAGGTACTAAAATAAAACTCACTTTTCTTCTCTCAGGAAAGAGAGGTAGAGGTCTAGGCTATCAAACTAGGTAGCCATGTTGCTTGGCTTTGCTTAAATTTCTTTTCTTTTTTTCTTTCTTATTTTTTGGGGGGCCTACATGGAAGGGTTTGGTGGTGGATGGGGAGAAGAGGTAGTAAGGGAGAGGGCAGAATTTAAGGGGGAAACTCTGTTATAAAAACAACAGATACCAATAAAACTTAGCAAAAACAAAAAAGGAGACTGAATAGACTTACAGTTCTAATGCAACAAGGAAAGGGGCCCCTGGCTTTTTAGCAGGAAGTTAACATAAAAGCCACTTATATGGAAGGGAACCAGCTCACTGAACAGGGAGGCTTGCCTCTCACTGAGCCCAGCCCTCCCTCCTTCTGACTCTAAAACTCCATTTAAAAACTCCTGCACAGGTTCTGTGACCAGAAAGAAGCCAATACTACAAGGAACTTGTTCCCAGTACTGATCCCAGGATTGAAACCTTTCTCCCAGACACTTCAAACCAGCCCACTCTGGGCAGCATCCCACTGCTTGCTGCCATATGCTTCTCAACCTCCCCCCAGCACTGCTGACAAAGACACATTCTTCCACCACAACCAAAGCCTGACTCACCACCACTTCAATGCCGAATCCTACTTCCTAAGGGTCAGACTGGGAAAGGGGAAAAACACAGCTCAGTGCAAGCCCTGATACTCCCGGTGAGACTGCCTGAACCCCTCAGCAACGGTGCTCCCCTCAAGGGCCCCTCCCATAGATCCCGACCCTCATGGACTCCAGGTGGTGAACAAATTTCCTTCCTCAGCTACAGTCTGGTTCTTTCATAACCAATATACCAGGCTTGGGTTTTGTTTTATTATTAAATCAATACTTTCCATTTATAGAGGTCTCCAGAGTTCCTGTCCTCTCAGGATATGGAGAAACTTGGTAACCCATGATTCATTAATCCTATCTTCCACCAATTAATAGAGACTCTCCAGAGATACACAGATAGCATGTGTAGCATGGTACCAACAGGCACTTCCTCCCTTCTCAGATGACAACTCCTATATCAGCTAAGTCCTTCACTCCCCTATACCACTTATGGTGAGCCCAACTAAGCAACAGGCACTGGCCAGACTATGGAGACTTCAGTAAAACGAGGGCCAGCTGGGACCATGGAGTCTTCCTATTTCACTCTGCAGAGCAGTAGCTGGGGTGGGACCATCTAGACACCCTGTAGGGGTTCTCTCCCCAATCCCCATGCTACAAAGTTCCCCAGCTCTGATATTCTGATTTAAAAATTAATACGGGGGCAGCTAGGTAGTGCAGTGGATAAAGCACTGGCCCTGGATTCAGGAGGACCTGAGTTCAAATCTGACCTCAGACACTTGGCACTTACTGTGTGATCCTGGGCAAGTCACTTAACTTTCATTGCCCCTCCCCCCCCAAATTAATATGACAGAGACTGCTTTGACCACCCCCCTCCTTTAACCTCCTGAGAGGGAGGAACCAACTCTGCCCAGGAGCAAAGGCAGATGGGGATTCTAGGAGTTTAGAACTCTGCTTTGTAAGAGTTACCCAACAGACCTCCCACACTGGAATTTTCAGGCAATATCAGCCTTCGTTGTATCCATGACTAGGAAAAATGGGCCACCAGCTCTATAAGGAACTTTAGAGGTCACTTAGTCCAATTCCCTCATTTTCTTACAGATGAAGAAACTAAGACCCAGAGATGCTTAAAAGACTTCCCCAATATTCCATGACCAGTTAGCAGTGCCAAGAACCTCCTAGCTCTTAGATCAATGGTCTTTCCTCTTTATCAGGGGTTTTTGTATTGTGGATTCTTTTGGCAGTTGGTAAAGCCTATGGACCTCTTCTCAGAATAATGTTTTAAAATGTATAAAATAAAATACATAGCATTACAAAGGAAACTAATATGTTGAAATATAGTTATCAAAATATTTTTAAAGACAAGTTCATGGACCCCTAGTTAAGAACGTCTGTTCTATATCAAACTACTTGCAAAAACAGATACATGGCTGGCCACAGTTTTGATCTATTCCTAAACCTGGGCTTATTTCTCTAAAATGGATAGAATTCAGAAAATGGCTTTACTAAATTGAGTCAAGGTGGACCCTGTTACCAGCCCTTGTTCCATTCTTCCACCTCAAACAATACTTGCTTAATGTTTTTTCCCAACTCATTTCAGGATTCCCGCCTCACCTGAAATGACCTCCAGCAGCAACATGAGCTTCAGGCCATCCCGGAAATCCTCCTCTATGTTCTCGATCTGTGTGCCCGCCTTTCGGAGGTGTGAATTGCACCATGCTGTGAAGGTCTAAGAAAGAGAAAGAAGAAGAGTGATCAGCATCTCCAGACTCATTCGTCTCATACCGTTATCTCAGCGGCTCTGCAGAACTATTGATTCCTTCCATGAATCCAACCGGATTGAAGAGGCCTTACTTCCAAGACCAGAGGGAGCAAGTGGATTCTTGGTCAAGGGAAAATGAGAGCTTCCACTCAGTTTTATCTAAGTGGTTTTCCCTCCCTCCCTACAATAAATATCTGATACCTTCTTTTTTTTAAGGTAATACCCAGCATGGGTATTTGACACATTTGTTGAATTATATTGAAAAATAATGAGTTATCCTACATAATTAGGGCCCTAAAAGTCACCATTCTTCCTTGGGTTACAGACAGTAGCATTATTTGTTTTAAATGCCCATTTCCAGGAATACTAACATTTCACTATTACTTAGTTTATTATTTCCCTTCTTGAAAACTTACTAAGAACAGTGTCCTTAGGTCACCAAAAACCAGTAAGTTTTGTTGGGGGAGAGGAGGGACAGAGTGATGGGGTAAGTCTAGATTGGATAGAAGTAGAACATAGTAGAGAAGGCAGTGAGAGACTGGGCTGAACAGAGCACCTAGACACCTGGGCGGGAATGAAAAAGAATAGTAGGTACTGGGAAGATGAGAAAGACTAATTTGTCCTTCTCCGTTTTGTCTGGGGAGGCTTCCATGATCTCAAAGGTTTTTCAGGTCCCACAAAAGAACTGCTAAAGTTCCTTTTATAATCAAGTACCTACTCTCAGTGACAGGAAGGGCAAGAAGCATAACTCCTCACTTCTTTCTCGAATTCACCTAAAACACCAGCCAACCATTTGGTCTCCAGGTACTGCATCCTATTCTAACAACCACCATTAGATTGGTTCTCATATCTATCCCACTTATTTTGGCTCTTCCAGATTTCTCTGAACTAAATAGTACCACAGAGAGCAAGGTAGAATATCCTAGCATAAGGAAGACTCTTCTTCCTCAGTTCAAACCTGGCCTCAGACACCGGCTAGCTGTGTGACCCTGGGCAAGTCATCTGTCTGCCTCAGTTTCCTCATCTGGAAAATGAACTGGTGAAGAAAAATGGTAAATCACTCTAGTATCTTTGCCAATAAAACCCCAAATGGGGATCAAGAAGAGTTGATTGGATATGACTGAAATGACTAAACAAAAATAAAGAAGATCCATAAAATCTTAGAGAAAAGAATATCAAGGTTAAAAGGGTGAAAATCACTATACAGAAAGGTCAAGAAGGATGAGGTTTGAGAAAAAAGTCATTCAATTTAGCAATAAGAGATTACTGTTAAGTTTGAAGAGACCAGATTCAGTTGAATGATGAGGTTGGAAACCAGACTGCAGAGGGTTTAGAAGCAGGTAAGTGGAGTCACCTAAGTGTAGACAGCTTTCTCAAGGAGTTTGGAAGAAGAGGGGAAGTGTTGGATGTTTCGTATAGGATCAAGTGAGGGTTTGGGCTTTTTTAAGTATGAAGGAGACACTGGCTTGGTTGTAGGCACCAAGAAAGGAGTCAATACACAAGGAGAGATTAAAGGGTGAGGATGATGGACATACCACCTTCAGTAACAGAACTTCCCATCATAGGTAGGACTGGCTGTTGTTGTTGTCATCATTTCAATCATGCCCAACACTTCGTGACCCCATTTGGGGTTTTCTTGGCAAAGATACTGGAGTGGTTTGCTATTTCCTCCTTTGGCCCATTTTACAGATGAGAAAACTGAGGCAAACAGGGTGAAGTGACTTGCCCAGGGTCACATGGCTAATAAGTGTCTGAGGCCAGATTTTAACTCAGGAAGAAGAGTCTTCCTGACTCCAAGCCTGGTAACTCTATCCACTGTGCCACCTAGCTGCCAAGGACTGGACATATTATTGGGCAATTTTCTCTCTGGACATCAGGTGTAAGCTGTGTAAATCTAATTGATGCATAACTACTTTGGAATCATAGGACTATAGATTTAAAGCTGTAGGGGAACCCAGAGACCAATTGGTGCAGCCCCCTCCCTTAATAAATAAGGTCTCGGGGGCAGCTAGGTGGCGCAGTGGATAAAGCACTGGCCCTGGATTCAGGAGTACCTGAGTTCAAATCCGGCTTCAGGACACTTGATACTTACTAGCTGTGTGACCCTGGGCAGTCACTTAACCCCCCTTGCCCCGCAAAAAAAATAAAATAAAATAAGGTCTGAAGAAACTGAATGACTTAAGCTATTATTATTATCTGTGGGATCTTAGATGATAAGTTAGATGTTAAGATGTGAACGATGTCCTCTGACCTTAGAGGCTATTGCCTGCACAGACAGAATAAGGATGGCTTTTTTTTTTTTTTACTGGTATGGATAAGACCCCTGGGTGGGGGAGGGGAATGGTGGGTAAATGCTGTATGGAGGCAGCTACCTAGACAGTCTGAACTGACCATCAGGGGTCACTGAAATGGCTATTTCCCCAACCTTCCACAAGAGGCAGTGTAGCTCCAAGCCTTTAGAAATCCAAGAATCCATCATCCTAGCTAGGAAGGCTATAAATATAAATGCAAATGAATGACTTTATCACCTCAGTCCTCGTGCTCCCTCACCAGTATGGTGAAGCTTCAGCTTTATCTGACCATTCCAGATATCCCAAGCTTCCCTTTCACCCCTCATCACCTCAATACTTCCTAAATTGACAATAGAACTTTACTAGAGAGGAGGGGGAGACTGGAAGCAGGACCTGGAATGTCTTTACTTACCAGGGGAGGAGAGATGAGGATTTCTTATCCATAACCAGTGTCCTTGGAGCAAATGCTCAGGGGAGATCCGGTACAGATAATCAGAGTTCAGCCAGCACAAAACAACCAGTAGAAGCAAACATCAATAGCTCAGCTCCCTGGGGAAGCGGTAACCCTTTCAGCTTTATGCATCTTGCCCAGCTTTCAGATGAGCCACTTTTTTTTTTCCCTCCAGGTAGCCCAGCTGCAGGACCATTGTACTGAAGGACCCTGGGCATCAGAGAGATCAGATGACATGAGGGCAGATGGTAATAGGGAAGAGAAATGCTGAATACCTATTTTACAAAGTCTCTGATAAAGTGATCTCAGGGCACTTTACAAAAGCAGGTAAGTACAATGTCAAACAGGGAGCTCTACATTTTCTTCAATATGATACTGTGTGTACTGGATCCTACACACAACACAGGTTAGAGATATTCTTTGTCCTGAAATTTGACCTTGTATTTCTATTGTAAAGAATACAGATGATAGCAGTAATTTTGATGGTGGCAATGAATTGGAAATTAAGGGGATGCCCATCAATTGGGGAATGGCTGAACAAGTTGTGGTAAATGAATGTAATGGAACACCACTGTGCTGTAAGAAATGATGAGCAGTCCTTTTTCAGCTTCCGCCTTACAAGATGACCAAGAAGAGGAGGAACAATGGGCGGACCAAGAAGGGCAGTGGTCACATGCAGCCCATCTGCTGCACCAACTGCGACTGCTGCATGCCCAAGGACAAGGCCATCAAGAAGTTCATCATCCGCAACATCATGGAAGCCATGGCCATTAGGGACATCTCCAAGGTCAGTGTTTTCGACTCTAATGTGCTCCCCAAACTGTATGTAAATCTGCATTACTGTGTGAGCTGCTCGATCCACAGCAAGGCAGTGAGGAATCGGTCTCATGAGGCACGAAAGGATTGGACACCCCCACCCTGCTTCAGACCTGCTGGTGGTGCCCCCAGACCCCCTCCAAAGCCAATGTAAAGAGCTATCTGCCTATCGAAATTCCTGAACTAATCAGAGGAAAATAAAATGGTTGGTTTACCTTTAAAAAAAAAAAAGGAAAGAAAGAAAGAAATGATGAGCAGGATGCTTTCAGAAAAACCTGGAAAGACTTACATGAACCAATATAAAGTGAAGTAAACAGAACCAGGAGAACACTGTACGCAGTAACAACAATACTGTATGATGAACGACTGTGAATGATTTAACTATCCTCAGCAATACAGTGATCCAAGACAATTCTGAAGGATTTCCAGAGAAAGAACTGATGGAGTCTGAATGCTGATTGAAGCATACTCTTTTTTTCTACTTTATTATTCTTGGAGGTTTTTTTTAGTCTGTTTTCTTTTGCAACATGACTAATATGGAAATGTTTTGCATAACTGCACATGTATAATCTATATAAAATTCTTGCCTTCTCAAGGAGTGGGGAGGGGGGAAGGGAAGGAATTTGGAACTCAAAAATTATTTTTTTAAATGTGTTTTTTTTTTAAACTTTACATGTGGGGCAGCTAGGTGGCACAGTGGATAGAGCACCAGCCCTGGAGTCAAGAGTACCCGAGTTCAAATTCAGCCTCAGACACTTAACACTTACTAGCTGTGTGACCCTAGGCAAATCACTTAACCCCAATTGCCTCACTAAAACAAAACTAAACAAAAAAAAACCCTAAAACTTTACATGTAATTGAGAATAAAAAAATACAAGTGTTCTTAAAAAAAAAAAAGAACAGGGAGAGAAGATGGGCCTGTGCTTTCAGATACCAGGATGATGAAATCCCCTCTCCTCTATCATGGCTGGTCAGCACCTCTGAAACTTAGAGAAATCTTACAGAATTGCCAAAAGCACCAAGAGGTTAAATTTTCATCCAGGGTCATGTAGCCAATATGTAAGAGGCGGGATTTGAAGCTGGTTTTCTGTATGCTGCCTCTCCCCACTTCTATTGAATAAATGGTAAAAATAAGAATTAATCTAGTTATCAAGGCATACTTCAGTGAAGTATTAATTAGATCAGCAGGGTCTCTACTGACCCCCTCAGAGTAAACACATATAGGTTCCAATACCCTAAGTTAAACCTATGCTTTGCCAATAAGCCTGCTTATTGAAGGATCAATCATAGACCTAGAGATGTAGGGGATCCCAGAGGCATCTAATCCAAATGTCTCATTTTACAAATGAGGAAACTGAGGCCTAGGGAGGTTCAGTGACTTACACGTGATCATAGGCCCTCATTTCTACAGATGAGGAAACTCAGGCCCTGAGATGTTAAGTGACTTGCCCAAGGTCATAGTATGACTTGTCAGAGGTAGGATTTGAACATGGGTCTTCTGATTTCAGAGCCAAAGTTCTTTCCACTGACGCACACCGTGTGAAAAATATACCTGAGACACTCGGCAAATATAGATATGTACAGGACTTCTTTGGGCTTTAATTTATTTATCAGTTAACTAGGAAGACTTTAGTAAGTAAGTTTATAAATAAGTTTCGTAAGGAACCTCCCAGCTCTAAAGTTCTAGGATTTCCATGATTCAAGCAAAGCACTCAGCAGACAGGTGCTCATGTTCCATTGGTTATTGTCCAATATTGGCTTGATGGGCTGAGTAACAGGCAGTGCGATCCATAGAACACAACAGGAAAAACCTGCCAGAGGTATGAGTCTGAAAAATTTGAAATCTTTTCTTCTAAAGGGATAATGGTGGGGGCAGCCAGGTGGCACAGTGGATAAAGCACAGGCCCTGGATTCAGGAGGACCTGAGTTCAAATCCAGCCTCAGACACTTGATACTAGCTGTGTGACCCTGGGCAAGTCACTTAAACCTCATTGCCCCACCCAAAAAAAAAAAAGGATAATGGCAAAGGGTAGTAATGTCATCCTCCTCCTTTGCTGAATGATCAATGCTTATGGCATTAAACAAACACCTCAAACTAATCCATGATCCTGTGTAGGAGCTGACTCATGTTCACTATTAGTCTATAAAAGGAAAATGGGCGGGGGCGAGGGGGGGGAGGGCACAGAGGAGGGTAGGGAAGGAAGGAAGTAATGTCATAGATCAGCAATTCATTCCTAGAAGCTAAGGAGCCAATGGCCAAAATCCACCCAGAAAAGACATTTTCCTTTCCTTGTGTGAAGCTACAAGTTTGGATTCCCAGACAGCTAAGAGGTCCTGACCACAATGACTTTCCCTATATATCTCTGTCCACTGCAATCTTTCCTAAAAAAGATCAAACTTAATTAAACTTAGTTTTCTGTTTTCTGCCATTCTTAAAGTCACTACCTTATTAGGACAAGGTTGAAAGATGAGTCATGCCCAGGAATTAAGCTAGGAACTCTGGGCACCCAAATTCCCAGACACCTTGGTGGAGGGCTCTCTCCTTTTATAGTAGAGTCCTGGCTTCTCTCAGTGCCAAAAACACAGCCCCTTTTAAGGTCTTAAGAAAAGAAAAAAACACCACTGAGTTTTCAAGGAAATTTCTTTCCTTAGCTATTTCTATAGGTCATCCAAGCAACATAAATTTTTCTTTCCACCCAAAGTGTGCCCCACCCCTCCCAAACTACATCCTTTCCTACCAAACTTGGTTGTTGAGTTTTAATGACTTTACCCTCCCCTTTCAGAAAGATTTCAATTTGGACTATAAGGTATCAAGTCTCTCTTCTTCCAGACAAGAGGTTTTATCCCTGGTTTACACAGCAAGAGATTATGACTGTTATACGATAGTGGGGGGGGGGGGGAACCCACTGATTCTGGAGTCAGAAAACACTGACTTCAGATATTCACTATCTTCTTGATCTTTACTTAACCTTATGTGGTTCTCAGTCCCCTCATCTGTAAAATGAGAAGTTGGACTACATAGTTTCTGAGGTCCCTCCTGGTCGGACACCTACAATGGTTTACAATGACTTATTAGCCAATGAAGTAGAGACATATGCCTTAGGATACTGGATAGGGCATTAACCCTGGCGTCAGGAAGACCTGAGTTTGAATCTAGCCTCAGATACTGACTAACTGCACAGCCCTGCACAAGTCACTTAACATCTGTCTCTCTCTCTTTCCTCAACTTTAAATGGGGATGATAATAATAGCACCTATATCCCAGGGTTGTCCTGTGGATCCTGAGATATTCATAAAGCACTTAGCATAGTGTCTGGCATACAGTAGGAACTTAGCAAATGCTTGTTCCTTCCTTCCCCTTTCCTTCCCACAGTGTGAGTTAATACCCCCCAGTGAATAAACCATATAGTGTGCCTAGGTTTCAAGGTCACACAGTGTATCCTAGGCACCCTTTGAAAGCTAAGGTTACAGTCTCACCGGGTCACAGACTTGGGTTTTAAAACTGAGAGCAAAGCTGTCTTCCAAGTATACAATGTAATTTGTCCACATCTTCTAGGTTCTGACTTGCTCAGTATTACCTCAATCTAGTGCTTAGCTGGTATTTTATAAAAGTAGCTTTTCACTTGTCTTGTTCTCTCCTGGAGAAGTATTTCCTCTATTATTTCCGAGACTCTGCAGCTTTAAGAATGGTCCACTTTTGGACCCTCCTCCCTCCCCACTCTTCTTTCCTGATGTTTACACTCCTCAACAAATTGAAAACAGCAACCAAAGTCCAAGCTGTTGGCTGACCTCGACAGAAGGATGAATAACTGCTTACATAGGTGCTTTTCCAACCTACTAAGCAATACCTGTACAAACAATGAAGCCCATCTGCAACCAAAAGGGATTTCTCCTTCCCCCCCATCCCAACATCTTGGGATATAAAAAAACAACCTCTTAGCCTGCCTTTAGATGAATCCGTACCAGTACATGAGAGAAATGCCCTATTATTCTCCAGCCAGACTGTATTGCCTCTAATGTAGTCCCCCTTGCCCTCCAATGCCCTCACGGAAGACTGATCCAGCCACAGAAAG
This sequence comes from Dromiciops gliroides, assembly GCF_019393635.1. Classification (NCBI taxonomy): domain Eukaryota; kingdom Metazoa; phylum Chordata; class Mammalia; order Microbiotheria; family Microbiotheriidae; genus Dromiciops; species Dromiciops gliroides. Next base: position 260,827,133 of record NC_057862.1, read on the forward strand.
GATGCAATATAGATAATGGTCACTGAGTCACTGTCAAGTACTGTTGTTAAGAGGCAGCATTTATAACAGAAAGAACACTAGAATAAGAAGTGAGAAATATGTATTCTAGTCCTGGCTCAGTTCTAACTCACTGTACAATCTTAGATAAGTTGTTTAAACTTTCTGGGCCTTAATTTTGTCATCTTTAAAATGAGGAAAATAAAGTCTGACAGGAAGGGCAAATGAGATGATGATAACCACAAAAGTGAAGACTTTTCAAGAAAGCATAATGGGCTATTATCTATTTGTAAGATAGCCAATAATTAGGATTCTCTCACTTGGTGGCTCAGGATAACTCTAATTATTATAGATTTGAAGCTAGGACCTCGGAGCCACCTACACTAATCCACTTGTCTTATAAACGAAGAAGTTGAGGCCCAGGGAGGTTAGGTAGCACACAGGTAATGAATGTATGAGGCAGGATTTGAATCAAGGTCCATTATTGCCTGCCAAGCTTCTAGTACCCAGTATTCCCAGGCAGTCTCCAATCAATTACTAACCAGGTCCAACTTTCCTTAGTTTCTGCTATTTAGCAACAGACAACTTTTGCAAATACAGCTAGAGAGCTGGCAAATTTCCCACTACTGCTTTCCTTAGCCATAGAATAGTGATGGGGGATGTGATGTCCCTTATCACCTGGAACCAGGAAACCAAACATAAGATTGATGGCTTATTCCGTGTTATGGAAAGGTTTCCTTAGAAACATACAAAACTTTTATCACATGGTGTTTGCACCCCTGAGGGAAAGTTCCCATGTAGGTTTTAGGCTCACTGAACAGATAAGCTCTTAAAGGGCATGCTTTGAGTTTTGTTAGACATGCTATAAAATTTTGTATGGTTTAATTATGGCAGACAAAAAAATAAAATAAAATAGAGGCAGCAAGGTATAATGACTCGGTAGTCAGAAAGACATGAGTTTAAATCCTATCTCAGATACTCCCAAGCTACATGACCCCCGGCAGATCATTTAACTTCTAGTCTCAGTTTCCTTATCTATAAAATAGAGATAATAATAGCTAGCACCTGCCTCATAGGATTGTGAGGATGAAATTAAATAAAGCACTTTGTAAACCTTATAAAGTTACATCAACGTTTGTAATTTTTTTTTTGTCCTTTCGTTCAGTCTTTTCAGTCATGTCTGAGTCTTCCTGACTCCATTTGGGGTTTTCCTAGCAAAGATACTGGAGTGGTTTGTCATTTCCTTCTCCAGCTCATTTACAGATGAAGAAACTGAAGCAAACAGGGTTAAGTGACTTGCCCAGGGTCACACACAGATTTGAACTCAAGAAAAAGGAAGAGTCTTCCTGACTCCAGGTCCCACACTCTATCCATAGCCCAACCTGTACATATACAAACGAGTTGCCCAACCCTCTCTTTTTGTTGGCATTGCCAGTGTAAACACCAAGAATCCTTGCTGCAAAGAATACCATGCTACAAGCAAAAAAAAAAAAAGTTTGAGAACCACTGAATTTAAAAAAGTCACCAGCCCCCAACCATAATTCAGCCTTCCCTTACCCTTTCCCCCACTTCCTACTGTCCTACTGGGCAACCACACCTTCCTAAAAACACACAGTCTGAAGGGAAACAAGTATCACTGGCCTTCACAGCCTTCTAAATTATTGTTATCCCTGGGTATATTGGCAGCTGAGCAAGATACACATTTTAGAGCTGGGAGTTTCATTCTACAGCTCCTTTCAATAAAAAAAAAAAAGTCCATGATAAACAGCCAGAAATTATTGTATTTCCAGCAGGTTGGCCTTGGTGTCAGTCCTCTTCAAACAGGCTGCCAATCTGATCTGGGCATGAGCCCTCTGTGGATTGTCCAGAGAAGATCTATCCTCTGGTGTGTGCAGGTCTTTGGGGCTAATTTAAACTGGAGTATTTAATTAAGTTATCATGGCTGTCAATCCTTTAAAAGAAGCTCTCAAATGGCAGACAAGAGAATTAAAAGCAGAGCCTTCTCCACCCTGCATTATGTGACTTTCCAAGACTTCAGAAGTGGTTTCTGAAAAGGACGAAGGCACAAGGGACTCTTTAACAACAAAAGGCACAGTCCAGATCTTCCCAGAATTATACTATTCAGAACAAATTGCTCAGAGGCATCCCCTCCAAAGTCCCCAGCATGGGATACTGGGCTTGGTTAGAATAATGCTGAACACACAAGAGCTTTTTGAGAGGGCCAGACTTGTGTTTTCATCAAAGTAGAGACACCTAGCTAGAAATTCCCTCTACCAATGGTCAGAAACTTACTGCCAAGTAACCTGCCCAGAGTCACATAGCCTGTAAGGTCAGAAACAAGACTTGAACCCTTGGTTTCACTGAGTCTGAGGTGTGCCCTTTAGCTATTCTCCTACCCATCTTTTTTTGTTTTTGTTTGTTTGTTTTTGCGGGGCAATGAGGGTTAAGTGACTTGCCCAGGATCACACAGCTAGTAAGTGTCAATTGAGGCCAGACTTGAACTCAGGCCTTCCTGAATCCAGGGCTGGTACTTTATCCACTGCACTACTTAGCTGCCCCCCTTCCCCATCTTTATTTTTAAAAGTCAAACTCAAATGCTGCCTTCTCCATAAAGCCCTCCCTGATCACTCTGTCTGCCTCCACTCTAACATTCATTTTCTTTTTTATACCTAACATAGTTTATTATGCACCTCTTTAATGTACTCATATCTTAGTTTAAATGTGTATGTCTATGTGCGTATATATATTTGTGCATGTGTGTGTATATATATACATACATACACACACACACACACAATTACTGTTAACTTCATGAAGTCAAGAATTGTGTCTTATCTAAACTTTGCCTCTTTCTCAGTGCCTAGCACAAGGTTCTGCATGTGGCAGCTACTTCATAAAATGTCAGTTGATTGAGAAAAGGGCTAAGCAAATTCCCATGTTGCCAGAGGAATTTGTCACTAGGTAGAGTCTTCAGCCATGGCAAGTTACTATTGCCCCCCTCATCCTCTCTTCTCTGGAGTGTTCTTTCTCTAAACTTTCCTCATCCAACTGAGAGATGACTTTGTATGTGAGTAAAATAGGGTACCTTCTACTGGGTATGATTTCAGACTCACTGATCACCCCTTTCCAACTCCTACCTCCCCACATCTGAAATTCCTATATTAGATTTTCTTTTCTTTAGCAACCCTTTGATTCCAAGTGAAATGTAAATACCCTTGGAAAAGATAATGAAGGAATCCTTATCAGTCAGTTATAACTCAGTGGGCATTTCCTCCCATGTTTACATTAATTTCATTGATTCCTTGATAGACAAAACTGAGATCATGTTATTCAATGGCCCTGTGATTATGAACTTCAAGGGAAGAGAAAAAACAGAGATAGAAATCCCCAAATGTTTGGTAGTATTATATATGATGCCCTGTACGAAGTCCAAATGGAAGCCTCCCTAAAGGTGATGAGATCCAAGAGGTGTCCCTTATGGCTAACTGTATCAATTGCAGGAATAGAGGCATCAATATGGGCTACTCTATTGAAAAAGAAAATACAATAGAACATAGAAAATTTGAGCATGTGAACTACATGGATCCTTATGTGTGATTTATTGGACCCATTTCTATTTGAGTTTGACACCACTGGGCAGAAACATTACTGGAACTTCTAAATGGAATTCATGACCATTCAAAAGCTACTGGATTGACAATCTGCCCGGGAACACTCAAGATTCTATATGAAATAAATCTTGGAGGGGCCCTATTAGAAGGACATGAACTAGGCCCAGGACTGAACAGAGGAGAGCCAGAAGATGGATTCAAAGTTTGGAGACTAGTTCTTTGGAGTTCCCAAGGTACACAAAAACCTAGGCTTTCTAACACTTATATTTTCCAGATGCCATGTGGACCGCAATTCATGAAATGCCATTATCTCAGAATAAGCAAAACGTCAGGGAACCCAAAACAGACTAGATAAACAGACCAGGCTGCATTGTACAACTAACAATGATTGGCACCCAAGAAGTGACATCAATAAAACATCAATGAGGGGGCAGCTAGGTGGCGCAGTGGATAGAGCACCAGCCCTGGAGTCAGGAGTACCTGAGTTCAAATCCAGCCTCAGACACTTAACACTTAACTAGCTGTGTGACCCTGGGCAAGTCACTTAACCCCAATTGCCTCACTTAAAAAACAAACAAACAAACAAAAAAACATCAATGAGGATTTAGGGAAGGACCAGAAAAGGAAATAGGCTGGGCCAGTCATGTAGCTAGAACAACGGTAGCCTGAGTATTCCATTAATATCTACAACCTAAAAGTTAGGTAGCTAGGTGGCACAGTGGTAAAGCACCGGCCCTGGATTCAGGAGGACCTGAGTTCAAAGCCCGCCTCAGACACTTGACACATACTGGTTGGATGAGCCTGGGCAAGTCACTTAACCCTCATTGCCCTGCAAGAAAGAAGAGAAAGAAAAGAAAGAAGAGAAAGTTAGGCTTTCCAGAGCACACCCAATACAGAATTTATGTATAGAGATGAATACAAATTGCATGGGATGAAAAGGCATGTATCAGTGACTGCCGTACATAAATAGATAAGACAGATTCGTGAAAATAAATGAATTACTTTATCAGATTATCCTCCTCTAGCAGGTTTGGATAAGGTGAGAAAATCTGTGTGAAGTATAGTGGAAATAAAAAGTATTCAATTTGGAGTCAGAGCACCTGGCTTTAAATCTCAGCATTACCACTCACCACCTGTGTGATCATGGACACGTCACATAAACTCTCCAGGGCTCAGTTTCTCATCTGTAAAATGGGAGGGTTGGACTAAATGACCATTAAGACCCCTTCCAGGTCTAAATTCTAGAGAGCTAGAAAATACTGAGTACCTGAGAGTAGATGGAGATGCCCTCAAGGAAGGAAAAATGGGCAGAAAGGAAAGGTTGGTGGCAGGGCCTTTTGCCTAAGCCCAATCCTGCTTACTGAATTCCTTCTCTCTTATTTGGTAGGACTATTTGCTTATACTTCAAAGCTCTCTCAACAGTAGCAGTAAGTAGAGTGCTTTTGTGCTTTTTATTATGAGGATTACTTTTAGACAAAGGGAAAAGTCTATTACATGAGCCTCCTGAGGTAAACAATTAAAAAAATACATTGGATTAGAAATCAGCACAGATGTTGATTCACCTCCAACACTTACCAGCTGTGTGTCAATCTAGTCACTTAATCTGAGCCTCAGTACCCCACTATCTATAAAATGGGGATAATAATAACTTATCACCAACCTCGCCAGGTTGTTGTGAAGCTCAAATAAGATCATGTTTGTAGAGAACTTTGCAACTTTGAAATCACTATAGATGTCAGCAATTACTGTTATTTTCATGTCCTCAGGCTGCCAAATCCTGAGGTTATGATTTTTCAGTCTTCCCTCTCTGTGCCCATAAAAGCAGGCTTCTAAACCTGAAGTTTTTGGTCTTCCTGTTCAATAAAAGCTCACATCTCAGTCTCTTTTCCCTTTCCTAGAGCACCATGGAGACAACACCTCTATGGCTGACATGGAACACTCTAGACTCACAGAGAAGTCAAGGCACATAGCTGATGTTATATAATTTGTTTTTCTTTTTTGTATAATACCTTGTATTATATTATATCTTGTATTATACCTTTGGTATCTTCCCCTCCTTCATATACTTCATATACCTTCAATACCCTAACAACTGTGTCACTGCCAATATGGATCTCCTCTATATACATTTGGACTAATCCAGATGCATTTTTGTTCTTTTTGTTGTCATTTTCTATCTCCCCTATAAGCACATATGGACTGGGATATTAAGATCGAAGTGTAATGGCTCTGTTATCCTTGATGGTGAAGAAGTTTTCTTATCAAAATCTTTATATCTTTTTGCTGCCCCCTGCCCCATTTTGTTACCCTCCTTCCATTTTCATCCTTCAATGTCTTCCAGATGATTTTGCTTAGTTGGGGTTCTTACCAAGTGGTTGTTTTTTTTTTTTTTTTTTTTTGCGGGGCAATGGGGGTTAAGTGACTTGCCCAGGGTCACACAGCTAGTAAGTGTTAAGTGTCTGAGGCTGGATTTGAACTCAGGTACTCCTGAATCCAGGGCCAGCGCTTTAACCACTGCGCCATCTAGCTGCCCCCTTACCAAGTGTTTTTTATCCTCCTCTCTGCCTTTTTTTTTTGCCTTAAGAGATGATACTACTCCTATACTTCCATCATATTTCTTTAAAATAAGTTTATATTGTAAACCAATGTTGCCTTTGGCCACCATTTTTCTTTGCTTGACAAGTCTAGTACCTACTGACTAAGGCATTCTTTTTTTGGGGGGGGGGGCAATGGGGGTTAAGTGACTTGCCCAAGGTCACACAGCTAGTAAGTGTCAAGTGTCTGAGGCCGGATTTGAACTCAGGTACTCCTGAATCCAGGGCTGGTGCTTTATCCACTGCGCCACCTAGCCACTCCACTGACTAAGGCATTCTTGAGACTCTTTTGGTCTCCTTGTTCAGGCAATTGATTTACATTGGCTAAATTTCTATATAAAATAGTTAAAATCATTGTTAGCATCCTTTTTTATCCATGAAACAAAGTAATTAAATCTGAATCATGTTCCTCTTCCTGATTACCACAAAAGGTTACTGAGGGCTGTTAAGTAAAGTGTGCCTACAACAAATAGTAACTCCTCTAAGCTGCTCAATGCTTTTTGATGCCAATAACTGGTGACCAACATTATGCCCCAGAAGATAAGGCAACAGAATATGTCCAAAGGTTTAAGATCCTCCCTTATCAAGTGTGTCAAATGTTGGGAAATAAACACAGCAACAAGATACTGGTATAGTAGAAAGAATACTGAACTTGGGTTAGAATCCAGGCTGTAGAACTTACTGGTTGCAAGACCATGGACAAGTCACTTAATCCTTCTGAACCTCAGTTTCCTCAGGTGTAAAATGCGGACAAAATTAGAACTAATGAACAATCATGGTCTTGGAGGAGGGAAGACAAAATATATCCTTTTTCCTCTCGCCAGAGAGGTTGGGAGAATCTACTAAACTCTGCCTGTCAGATATAAATGTTTTGTCAGAAAGTTTCACCTAACTATTTTTCTATCAAATTCTGATGCAAAAAAAAAAAAAACCACCATGAATAAAACTCCAAAAATAATTGTTGTATAACCAACCAAATAGGACTATATGAGGAAGCACTCTACAAAACCTTAAAGCATAACAACAAGGTGATTATGATTAGATTAAGGCAACTGATATAGTATCATAATGGCACAGCAAGGCTAAGCAATGAGCCCTCTGACTAGCTGGAGAGGGGCATTGTAGGGTAGGAGATAATAATAGAATGTTAGAGCCTGAAGAGCTGTGAGGAACTTTAGAGGATCATGGGGCAGCTGCAAGTAACTTCAGAAGTCACTTTTTAGAGGAGAAAACTAAGGATTAGGGAGGTGAACTACCTGGCCCAAAGTCATACACAGGAAAGAAGGAAGCATCAGAGGTAGGATCTACATTCTGTTATGTTATATGAGCAACATCTACTTAGGGTCCCTGTCACGTGGGTTGAGCTAAGCAGGGAAGCTAGCAGGAGAGCTCAAGATGTTGAGATGCCCCAGTTATCTGGGGCATAAAAAGTCCAGCCTATTGGGAATCAGTGCCTTCAATGACCTACTGCCAAGTGAGTCATTGTACCCCACTGGTTAGAGAATCCGTTTTTCCATTCTCATATAGAAATTTCCTCTTCATCATTCTGAAAAGCAATCATTTATACATTTAGTGTACACAAATATACATTTATTAAGCACCTATTATGTGCCAAGCACCATACTAAGAGCTAGGGATAAAAAATGAGGCAAAAAGATAGTCCTTGCCCACTTACTACCTGTGTGACCCTGGGCAAGTCACTTAACCCAAACTGCCTCAAAAAAAAAAATACTTATTGCCCTCAGGAACTTACAACCTAAATTATACATTAGAGACAACATGCAACTAAACATATACAAAGCAAGCTATACATAGAACAAATAAGAAATCATTAAAAGAAGGAAAGCACTAGAATTAAGAGGGGTTAGAGAAGGCTTCCTGTGTGTGGAAGGTGGGATTTTAGTTAAAACTTAAAGGAAGCCAAAGTGGTCAGTACGTAAAGCAGAGGAGGGAGAGAATTCCAGGCATGGGGCACAGCCAGAAAAAATACCCAAAGCTGGGAAAAGGGAGTTTCTTGTTCATGAAACATAAATACTTTGAACACTTCCCATTTACTATCTCACAAAAAAACCCCAAAAAACACCCAACAAAACAAAAAGACACCCAACAAAACCATCATTTATTAAACATTCATTTATTCTTTAATATATATTCTCGCTGTGTGTATATACACACATATATGTGTGTATGCATGCATGTGTGTATGTATGTATGTGTGTATTGTCTCCTTTGTTTAAATGAAGTGATTGTTTCATTCATTGAATCTTTATCCCCATTGCTTACCACAGCCCCTGGCACAGAGTAGGTGCATAATACATCTTTGTTGATTGATTGTTTGATGAGACTAGGCTGTTCATCATTATTCCACAGCGGAAGGGAAATTTCCATTCCTTAGGAAAGACTAATGGGAAGACAGCAGAGAGCTGGACGTGCCTGCCTGCAGTAGGACTCTTCTACCCTATTTTCTCTTCCCTGCTCATACATCTCACAGGGCCAGCACCTTTAAAAGAGCCATGGGAAGTGCTTGAAGGAGCAAAAAAGAAAGAAAAACTTGTCCAACCTTTTGGGAGGTGCCAACCCAAAGACAATATTTGCCTTTCCTGCATAAACTTCAAAATCTAGATGTTCACATGGATTGTCATCACTTCTCACTCCATTGGTCATCTAATTGGCTAACTCCAGGGGTCAAGAGCCCCAAGTATAATGAGTCCAGCAGGATAAGATGCCAGCTGGTAACTATGCAGAAAGGCCAACACCCTAGAGAGGAGGGACTGACAGCTGGGAGTGGGTGGAATGGCCAAGGTGGAACCCAAGAAGAAGTTGGAATCTCCTGATTAGACTAGACTGACAAGAATAATACAGTGATCATCCCATGCCAGACAGAATCCCTCCTGAATATTTCAGGAACACTTCCAAGATGGCGGCTCTGGACATAATGAATAGAAGCTGTAATCCCTGGGCAGTTGACCACATTAAGCCTGGCAGGCAAAGAAAAGGCTGGTTTCTTACCACCTTGCACTGAAATTAAAAAAAAAAAAGATTATTGAACCATCAACCATTTATCCTCTTAAACTCTTGAGATTACCATCACTGGCTCCAACTTTTAAAAATCACTTTTAAAATGTCTAATTAATGAATGCTTTGAGGAGTTTTTAAACCAGTCATTACACCTCTCTCTCCCCTTCATTGAGAATCCCTTAAAAGAAAGAGAAATAGTTAAGCAAAGTCAACCAATTATATATAGGCAACATATTCCCCACCGGCAGTGTACCATGTCTAACAAGGTCAATGACCCCAATTTAAAGATGAAGGCCCTGAGGCCAACAGAAGTCTTAAAAGTTTTTTATCTCAGTTCATTCTAGCAGACTGGGGACTTAGAGGTCTCCAAACCTTAGAAACATTCACAGGAGAGTCAAACAGGCCAGTGATGCATTAAGTAAAAGGTGCTTATGTGTCAAATTTTAGGGAAGACTCAAAGCCTAACATAGATGGGGGTGGGGAGAGTGCAAGGGTGGGGCAGGAGGTAGCAAGCATGAGTGTGTTCAGGCCACATCAGGAAGAATAAGGAGGGGGTATAGTGTTAGGACAGTCCTGGGAGAGTCCACCTTCCTGGTTGATACACAGGATTTATCCAGACAATGGGAAAAGCAAGTGTTGTGCATGGAAGTTTCCAGAAAAGATGAGAAGATAAGGCATATCCAGGGCAGAGGCAGTCTGCTGAAAATTAATCCCATGGGTCCCTGAGAGTTCCAAAACCCCAGAGGCCTTTTGGACTATCACAGGTGTGTTAGAGGGAAAAACAAGGATTAGATGCCGGTGCTGCCAACTACTGAGTTCTTAGCTCACCTAAAAGGACTCACGTGCCTTACTCAGTATAAGAAAGCCCTGAAGTCTAGCCAGATCCCTCCAGGCCAGTTTCAGAAAAATTTCAGTTAGGGTCCCTCCCTAGAGGCCTCAGTAGCAACCAGCCTGTCACAACAATGTCTGTAACAGCCACTAGGTCTGCCTTCTCTTGCCCCACATCCCCCACCCCACCCCCAATACTGAGGGGGGGGGGAAGGATGAGTAAAATGTCTGTCTTAACTTTCAGCACAAAATGTTAATTGAAAGAGATCCTGACGCAGTGGATAGAGCACCAGCCCTGGATTCATGAGTACCTGAGTTCAAATTTGACCTCAGACACTTAACATTTACTAGCTGTGTGACCCTGGGCAAGTCACTTAACCCCAATTGCCCAGCAAAAAAAAAAAGAAAAAAAGAAAGAGATCCTGAATAATTAAAAGAGAGAGAGGCACAAGGGGTTTTGTATGCAAGTGAATGAGTATACCAATGGGACCTGGTCATCTATCATAACTCTTCAGCCTCCCTTCTTCCTGGTCTCTTGAAGGGGATATACCTCCAAAGTTCCTTCAAGCTGTAGATAATATACTAGCAATCTCCTTATTGGTCTTTCTACCTCCTGTCTCTCCCCACTCCAATCCATCCTACTGAGCACTCATTTCTTAGACCACTGATTTGCACTCATCACCACCCAGCTCAAATCTTCATTGGCTGCCCACTCTCTGTGGATTCAAGTCCAAACTCCTTAGCATACTCCACACCCCAAATATGGACCCTCCTTACTTCTCCACATCATTCAACAATACCCATTTATTAACTGCCTTTTGCGTGAAGAGTCCTGTCCTGGGCCCCAGGTGGATGGAATGCACAGATACAAAGTTCAAATAAATTTTCAAGGGGGTTACAAGAACAGCCACCACTTTTCATCCTATTCACCATTTATTCCGCTGAAAGGCCCCAAATTAAAATGAGCCTGATGTCAAAAGGATACTCTACCAGGAAGGGGATGTCCAGGAATTCCCATTGCCTACCTGGAGAAGGGAAGAGGTAATAATGTACCCACCTGCTGGTTTTCCCACTACTTTCCAAGCCTTCCCCTCCAGATAAATTATCACCATGATATACCATGAGCAAACTTGCCTCAGCTACTCTCCTATCTGGAATGTTCTGCCTCCTCTCCATTTATCTAAATGTTCCCCCTTCTTTAAGGCCTAAACCAAGTTTTACCATACCAACTGTCCCTGCCCTGAGGGAATCCTTCCCATGAACTCTGTGCTCAAATGTATATGAGGGAAGAAAGAGTGGCAGAGAGAATAGGAAGAGTTGGGAGAGAAGGGGCAGAACTACTAGATTGAGTCTAGAAAAACAGTGAGCTTTGCCTAACCCCAAATTTGAATATATGGTCAAACAGTTTTGCCTCGCTGTCTAAAATAGTGGAGCCTTTTATATCTATACATGCAACCCAAGGCAAACTAGGTCATCTTTTGTCTCAATTCTTACCTAGCCCTTAGTTGTTGGATGGTCTTTGCCTCAGACAAACTGAGCCCTGGGAAAGACCTTAGCTTAAAAAGGGCAAAGGTCTTCCACTGCATCAGGGACCATTGCCTATGTCTTGCCACTTGACTCTGATAACTCTAGAAGAGAAATCAAGGCTGATGACTCTGCCTCACTTAAATCCAAGTCTCTCTTTTTTTCCTTTTTTTGTGGAGCAATGAGGGTTAAGTGACTTGTCCAGGGTCACACAGCTAGTAATTGTCAAGTGTCTGAGGCCAGATTTGAACTCAGGTCCTCCTGAATCCAAGGCTGGTGCTTTATCCACTGCACCACCTAGCTGCCCCCAAATCCAAGTCTCTTTCAAGTCAAGACATCACCCTCCTCATGTCATTGGTCCTGACAAAGCTACCTTCTACTAGTATGTCTCTGTCCTAGGGGTCTACACTTGAAGGTGGTTCAAAAAATCTAACCTTTTCTGCCTATTAATCTGCATGATCCTGAGTAAGTCATTTAACTTGATGTCGCTCAGGTCACTGCCTGGAGCTTAGCTACTAGTCAATAAAGGGATCTACTACCATAGATATGGTTCTCTAGCTGCTAAGTCGAGTCCCAGACACTTCTCGACACTTCTCTATCTCCAATAAAGGACTTCTTCTTATATGTCTGTGTTCCCCATCACATCTGGTTCCTGAGTGCTCAGGAAATGTTTAATGATAATGATGATATGATGAGAAGGAAGATTCCATAAAGCTATCTATGGAGCATAGTGGAAAGAGAACCAGATCGGAAATTAGGAGATACCTGTCTCCAGGTCTCATCTCTGACATTTGTTAGCCACGAGGATCCACAGACATCTTACTTAACTTTGCTGAGCCTTTCAACTTCCTCATCTAGGAAATATTGCGAAGAATAACATTTTCCCTGTTGTCTCATGTGGTTTTCTGAGGAACCTCTCATCGGACCTTAAAACTTGTCACAGCTACACACCACCTATGTGTGTGCGCCAATCAGGTGTGGGTCTGCATGTGTGCCCTCCACTGCTGCTGGTGTGGCTAGCTGGTGCAGAGAGTGCACCAGGGATATGCTGCAGCCAGCCCAAACCCCGCAGAGCTGATTGTTCCGTGTGAGCATTTCCATCTTTGAAGGCAGCTAAGGCTACAAGTCAGGGCTTGATTTATTGTTGTGTTGACTGTCTAGACTTAAGAAAGTGATGGAGAAAATAATGTAGATTAAACTTAAAAGTGTGTCCCTTTACATTTTTTCCCTCAGAGAGACAGTTGTAAACATTTACCAGCATGGAGTGTATGTTGTGTGTTCACAGCAACAGGGAGGGAGCAGGAAGCTTTCCATTCTTTTATTTGCTATCCTGCTTGATTAAACATCTTTTATTTAAACTTAAAAAAAAAAAACACCTTAAAGTGCTAGCTAGGGAATTCGGTGGCTCAGTGGATCTAGAGATCTGGGCCTAGAGTCAGGAAGTTGTTTGTTCAGTCATCTCTCAATCGTGTCTGTCTCTTCATGACTCCTTTTTGGGGTTTTCTTTTTCTTTTTTGCAGGGCAATGGGGGTTAAATGACTTGCCCAGGGTCACACAGCTAGTACGTGTCAAGTATCTAAGGCTGGATTTGAACTCAGGTCCTCCTGAATCCAAGGCCAGTGCTTTATCCACTGCGCCACCTAGCTGCCCTGGGGTTTACTTGACAAAGAAACTGGAGTGCTTGCCATTGCCTTCTCCGGCTCATTTTACAGATGAGGAAACTGAGGCAAACAGAATTAGGTGACTTAGCCAGGGTCACATAGCTGAATCTAAACCCAGTGCTTTATCCATTGTGCCACCTGGATTCAAGTCACTCAGACATTTACTAGTTGTGTAACCCTGGGCAAGTCACTTACCCTCTGCGTACCTCAATTTCCTCATCTGCAAAATTAGAATAATAACACCATCAACCTCCCAGGGTTGTTGTGAGGATCACATGAGATATTTGTAAAGTACTTCACATAGCACCTGGCACATAGTAGATATTCAATAAATGCTCATTTCCTTCCCACTATGGAAATATGAGTTATTATAATAAAGGTAGTAGCTTAGTAGAGCCAGAGTCCTAGTTTTAAATCTGCCTTTGACACTGACTAGCTGATGACCCTGAGCAAGTCACTCAACTTCCAGCATTTAGCACAGTGCCTGGAAGATAGGAGGCACTTAATAAATGTTTACCGACTAAATATTTATTGACTGACTTCCTGGTGCCTCAGGATTTATCTTCTAAATCACAAACTGAGTCTGGATTTGGACTGGAAATAGTAATACTAAAGCAAAATAAATACCATGAGAAGATATTTTTTGCAGTTAGTGGAGTGATCAGAAATCCTAAATTATTTTTTTAAATTTGTTTTAGTTTAAATTTATGGAATAAAACAAGCATTTCCACAACATAGTAGAATAAAAAAGATAAAATAATATAAAACATATAAAATTGCACATATAACTGCAAATCTACTATGTACAACTTGCTATTCCTTTTAAATATATAAAAAAGTTATCATGCTCTCCAAGCTCCAGGCCCACAACTAGCAATGTGGCTAAATGCACCAAGGTTGGAATTGTTGGTAAATATGGAACATGTTATGGTGCATCCCTCAGAAAAATGGTGAAGAAAATTGAAATAAGCCAGCATGCTAAGTATATCTGCTCCTTATGTGGCAAGACCAAAATGAAGAGACGGACTGTGGGTATCCAGCACTGTGGATACTGTATGAAAACAGTAGCTGGTGGTTCATGGACCTACGATACCACCTCTGCAGTCGCAGTCAAATCTACCATCAGAAGACTGAAGGAATTGAAAGACCAGTAAAATCTTCTCCCCATCAAATATCTGTAGCCCATAGTCCAACAATAAATGGGTTAATTTATGGAATAAAAAAATCACTTTGAAAAAAAAAGTTATGTAAATCTCTCTTTTTTCTTTTTTTTTCCCTTCTGGCTGAACAAGAAGTCTTAGATTCTGCTTTCAGAATGATACTCCATTATTCATTCAGGGAAGGATTCAGACTATCCTGGAATCCCTTAGCTGGAACAGTAACCTCAGGAGGGTGGGAGAGAGAAAATCTGATCTAATTCCCATAGGTCCAACACTCTTCCTGAGCTCCCAGTGGCTACAACCCAGGCAGGACTCCATGCTAACTTCCCCTCCCATCAGTAAGATCACATCTCCCATCAAACCAACAACTGATTAATATTCACGAAGTTACTTTAGGAGACCCCTGATTTCTAGTCCTCTTGGCAACAACATGAATGTTGAGCCCCACCCTCCATCCTGCTCCTTTCCAAACCAGCCAAGCTGAACCCAGGACCTTCACCTTTGAGGCTGTAAAATGAGGGACCTGGACTTTATGGCCTCTGACACTTCTCCCAACCCAAGTCTGGGGTGACTTCTGGCGTCAAGGCACCTGCTTACTTCCCCTTATTCCCGTTATGTCCCCAATAAACCTAATCACTGATGTTCTATCGTTGTCAGGGCCATCGCTATAAAAGCCAAATCCATTGTCAGAGGGAGGATGAGTGTTGGGCTGTGTTTATTCCATCCCTCGGATTCAATAAGCAGTCTGGTTCCTGGCCCCTGACTCCTTGTTATGAGAAAACAAAGAAAATATAGACTCCCTCCCACCATCCGTCATATCCTGCACCCTCCTTCCTGTCACCTCTAGCAGCAGGGGCTGTCAGTTTCCCTGCCTTGATCTCTGTACCCTTAATGAATCACTATCTTCTCTACAACACACAAATTCCCAGCTCCCCTTTCCTTGACTCTAATAACCCCCCCCCTGCAATCCCCAGTTTTCCCTAGTCCCCAAAGTGTTCCTGTAGCTTGTCATGTTGTGAAAATCCAGGATCCTTAAAGAACCAGGAGCATTGCATACACAGCTGTCTCTGTTCATGAAGGGGGGAGGAAGTGAAAACCATAATTTCCCTTCCCATCCCTTCTCCCCACCCCCACCCCTCAGGGCTAGGATGAGCACATTGCAATCCTAACAGGGCAAAGAAAGGAAGGAGATTTTTTTTTTTAAAGAGTGAGATTTAACATCAAGGGTCACAGGCAGAAACTCTTGCTTCTGATTAAGAAACCAGGGATATTCAGCCCAGGGTGGGGGCGCGGAGAGAAAGAGAGAGAAGACTTCAGAGGGTCACAATAACAATTTTTAAATATTTAAAAGGCTGTCACGTTGAAAAACAATTCAGTGTATCTCCAGAGAATGTTACCAAGACCAATCGGTATAAATTACAGAGAGGTTTCAGATCAACAGAAGGAAAAATAATCTAAAAAATGGAACTGGTTGCCTAGTGAGGCAGTGAGCTCTCTGTCAATGAAAAAACATCTAAGCAGAGGCCGGATGGCTGTTATAGAGGGAATTACTGCACCGAATGAGAGCTTGGACTAGGTAACCTTGGAAATGACTGTTATTAATTAATCTCTACCCTTATATTCTTCATAATAACTTGGAAAAGGGAAATATTCTACAATTACTAACATTCTGCTTAACAGACTGCCTTAATTCCTCCACCATTACATGCTTGATTGAAAATATCTGGGCAGGAACCTTGGCAGACCTGTCCCTGCTTCTCTGGAGTGACCATGACAACACCGCCTCCCACTCTCCTTGGTTTCATTCTATAGCCATGTTAGACATGCACCGAGTGGTGGACATTTTCCATAAGATTGGTCTCATGTAGTTGATTGGACATGACCTTGATGGAAAAAGACATTAAATAAACACAAGAGGCTAACATAACTCTAGATCTGAAGACAGCCTAAAAATATATCTAGATCCACAGACTGGTGGTACCAGCCAGCATACAGAATGTTCCCCAACCCTGCCAACATTTGGCAGGATCGGGGAGATGGCACAGAGCATGAAAACACAGCACCTAGAACAGCAATGATGGCATAATGGGTGCTCAGTAACCATTCCAATACTTAGCATCCCTCCATGCCTCCATAGGTAGCCTCACAACTCATTGTGGACAAAAGAAAAGAGAGAGTCAGAGTCCATCTTCTATGGACAGCCTTGGTGAATCTCTACAATTCAAATGAGACTGGCCCTGAGACAAAGTTCTTTCCTGGGCCAATGATGGCCAAGCTTGTGTAACTCTGGCATAACCTTTGCAAAGCCAGGGTCACCTCTAGGCCACAGTGAGGCATTGTAGAGAAGGTTATTAGTGAAACACAGTAAATACTTGGTGACTTGTCAATCAATTTAAAAGATACACTGAGATGATTAGCTCCAACCCCAGTGGGAATGGTTGTGTTTAGTTTAACTCACACCTGTCCACTGCCCCAGCTTGAATTTCTTGTTGTGATCATTTGTGTGGTTGTTTGCTTTCTTCCCCTTCTGCACTCCACCCCATTAGACACAAAGACTTCAGAATGGCACCATTATTCTCTCCCACACACCCCCATTGCTTATGTTATCTAACCTTGTGTTTATATTTTCTCTTTTTCTCCATCTCCTGCTTCCTAAGTGTTTTTGCAACAGCTAATCTCTATTCCAATGGTTCCTAACCTAGGGGCCAGTATTTAAAAAAATATTTTGACAAGTTTTGCATATGTTGAATTCAAATATAAGTGATTTTCCTTGTAATCCCATGTATTTTATTTTATGCATTTAATAAGCCTTGCCACCTCAATTCCAAAACACCCTCTAGGCTTCTTACATGGGCTAGGTTGTAGTATTCACCACACATTCCCCCCCCACACACACACACACACATACAAACACACATTGTCCTGCAAGAGAGGGGGAGGGGGCATCCTATTGCCAAAAACATGAATTAGATGGAACCTAGCAGGTACAAGAAAATGATCCATGGCTTTAGAGCTGGAAAAAACTGTTAAGAGAACATCTTATCTGATGGTTCCCATTTAATGGTCCACCGCCAATAAATTCAAGCTAAAAATTCTTTAATGGTGCCCTAAGTGTTCAATAATTGCTCAACTATGCTACAAATACATTTTTCCTTTATAACAACATGCACGTGCATGTTTGAAGCATTATAGATTTGTAAGTTTTAATTTGAAGCTTTTGGGGGCAAAAGTTATGATTGTAGTTATTAAGCACATAGTGAATAAACCTAAAAGAATGTTATGAGTTGTATATTAAATTACCCTGAGGATTTACAATGCTATTTTTTGTTGTTGTTGTTAGAAGAGGTTCACAGGGCAAAAAACATTGGAAACCACTGATCTAATCCAAATCCCTCATTTGACATTTGGGGAAATTGAGGCCCAAAGTGATTTGAACAAGGTAAGCAGTGCTGGGATTCAAATCTGATGGACTTGAACTACTGCACCAGCGTGTAGGGAGTTTGAAAGTTGCTGCTTCTTCTTCTTCCAGAGGAACTATCAAGGTGCTATGAGGTTATGAGAGAATTATAAGGCCTTGCTCTTAAGAAGGTGACAACATAGCTGAGGAGACCAGCTATTCATTGCCAAGAAACAGTTCAATAATAGGAGGCCTTGTATGAATCGTCCAAAGAAATAATAGACACAGATAAGAAGTGCAGAAGAGATAGATCCTAAGTGCTGACAGGGACTGAAGAAGAGATGAGTGTGGGCCAGAATGAGGGAGCATGGGAAAGGCTTCACAGAGGACCAGCTGGGACTTGAGATGGGCCCTAAAGGAAGGCCTGTCAACTAAGTGGTGAAGAAATCCGATCTCATTGCAACTGAGCATAGGAGTCCACCCTCTCCAGGCCAAGACCTCTCATCATCATCAGATCCAGGAGAGACTCAGGAACTCACACTGAGGTGGGCCCTAGGCCAGCGTTCTAAAACTCAAGTTTTCCCAGGGAGTAATTTCCTCCTGTTGTTAAAGCAGCTACCACCACCCAGGGAGATAGCAGAATACAATCTCTTCGATCCTCTGGATAACTGGCAAAGGAAGACAATTTGCCATGGGTATTCTGGAAATTGTGCCTCCCTGTCTGAGGGTTTGCAGAGAACACCTGAGAATTTGATGCCCAGGGTAGTTTCTACTATCTTCTGCTTATTTCAGGGGCAGCCCCCTGACAATGACTTGGTCTTTCTCAGTCTGTAACCTGGAAGGAGCCCATCTCTCTTCATTTTTAGCTCTCACGTAGTCATGAGGAGGGGCAATATGGTTCTATGGATAGAATGTGGAGTAATGAAGACCTGGGTTCATATCAACACTCTAACTTTGAATAGCTGTGGAACCATGGGAAAGCTAACTGTGGGAAACCTCCATTTTCTGCCAGTTGGTC